>NC_088191.1:0-600000 GCF_028769735.1 Zonotrichia leucophrys gambelii | reverse complement strand
TTTCTGTGGGTTCTGTGCATTCCATCCTTTCTGCCCCCGTTTTTCTGGGCTGGAAAGGGATGGGTTTGTCTGAGCTGGGAGATGGGAGAAAGGTTTTGCTTGGAATGGGAGGTGGGAGAAGGGTTTTACCTGGAATAGGGAGCTGGGAGAAAGGTTTTGTTTTGAATGGGAGATGGGAGAAGGGTTTTGTTTTGAATGGGAGATGGGAGAAGGGTTTTGTTTTGAATGGGAGATGGGAGAAAGGTTTTGCTTGGAATGGGAGATGGGAGAAAGGTTTTGTTTTGAATGGGAGATGGGAGAAGGGTTTTGCTTGGAATGGGAGATGGGAGAAGGGTTTTGCTTGGAATGGGAGATGGGAGAAGGGTTTTTCTCCCTTTTCCTTGGTTCTCCACCCCTGTGAATGCAGCAAGGAGAGCTGCAGACGCTTCATGTGAAGTTCAGGGTTCTGTAGCAGCCCAGAGTGTGGAAAGCCCAGAGCCACACCTGAGCCGTGCCCGGTGTCCCCAGGGGTGTTCGGGCAGTGCCTGGCACACACCATGGCCCAGGAGCAGAGGTTTGGGCAGCAGCTGGTGCCCATGGTGGTGCAGAAGAGCGCCGAGTTCATCCTGGAGCACGGCGTGGCCGAGGAGGGGATCTTCCGCCTGCCCGGCCAGGACAGCCTGGTGCGGCAGCTGCGCGACGCCTTCGACGCCGGGGAGAGACCCTCCTTCAGCAGGTGACACTGCTGCCCCCTCCCAGGGCCACCCTGAGCCCTGCGGGAACGAGGAACCCTCCAGAGGGGTGTGGGGGGAGAGGGGGTCCAGCAGGAACCGTCCAGAAGGGTTTTAGGAGGAGATGGCATCCAGCAGGAACCTTCCAGAAGGGCTCGAGGAGGAGGGGATGCATCAGAAACCTTCCAGAAGGGCTTGGGGAGGAGGGCATCCAGCAGGAACCTTCCAGAAGGGCTCGAGGAGGAGATGGGATCCAGCAGCAACCTTCCAGAAGGGCTCAGGGAGGAGGGCATCCAGCAGGAACCTTCCAGAGGGGTGTGAGGAGGAGAGGGGATCCATCAGGAACCTTCCAGAAGGGCTTGGGGAGGAGAAAGAATTCAGAAGGGCTTGAAGAAGAGAGGGGATCCATCAGGACCTTCCAGAAGGGCTTTAGGAGGAGATGGGATCCAGCAGGAACCTTCCAGAAGGGATCAAGGAGGAGAGGATCCATCAGGAACCTTCCAGAAGGGCTTGGGGAGAAGGAGATCCATCAGGAACCCTCCAGAAGGGCTCAAAGAAGAGAAGATACAGCAGGAACCTTCCAGAGGGGCTTGAGGAGGAGATGATCCATCAGGAACCCTCCAGAAGGGGTCGAGGAGGAGAGAGGATCCAGCAGGAACCTTCCAGAAGAGTTTAACCTGGAATGGGAGAAGGGTTTTGCTCCCTTTTCCTTGGTTCTCCACTTCTGTGAATGCAGGGACAAGAGCCAGGGTGGTGCTCCAGAACTGCAGCTCCCACTGGCTAAACGTGGGTGAAGAAAAGAGATTTTAGGCTCCCCAAGCAGGGCAGGGAGGTGGAGGCTAAATGTGGGTGAAGAAAAGAGATTTCAGGCTCCCCAAGCAGGGCAGGGAGGCTGAGGCAGTCCCCAGCCGTCCCTGCTGGCTCTGAGTGTCCCTTGCTCCCTGCAGGGACACCGATGTCCACACCGTGGCCTCCCTGCTCAAGCTGTACCTGCGGGAGCTGCCCGAGCCCGTGGTGCCCTGGCCGCAGTACGAGGATTTCCTGCTCTGTGGGCAGGCTCTGGAGGCTGACGAGACAAAGGTACAGCTGCTTTTGTTTTCCTCTTCCCAGCCTTAAAATCAGTTGTAGTGCCAGGGGCACGCTCTGAGCCGCAGGGCACTCAACAAGGCTTTGGAATCTGGGGAGAGAAAAAGGGAAAACATTTAAAAATAAAAACTCCCCCAAAGCCAGTGGGGTTTTCCCAGCTTGGCCGCAGGGGTTTGTGAATTTTAAAGCGTCAATTTCTGCTTCTCTTTGGGGTTAAAAATGGCCTGAATGTCCACAGGATGCTGGAGGAGGTGAGGCAGGATCAGCTCTTCCCAGAGCTCGGGCTGGGCTGGGCTGGGGGGACCCCGCTCCTGCTGGGGCTGCCCCTCCTGGCTGAGCCCTGCAGAACATCCCAGGGAGAGATGGAGCTCCAAGGGCAGCAAACCAGGAGCACCAGAGTCATAGAATACCTGAGTTTGGAAAAGATCCCCAAGATCATCAACCACCCCCCCAGGGTCACCCCGAGTGCCACCACCCGTGTTTGGAGCTGTCCCAGGGCTGGGGACACGGGGAGACCCCACACGGGCATGGCTGGGTGAGCAGGAGCAGTTCTTGGCTCCTGGGGACCCTCCTGGAGCTGTTTGTCACCGCGCAGGGCCACCAGGAGCTCCTGAAGCAGCTGTCCCTCCTCCCCAGAGACAACTACAACCTCCTGAGCTACATCTGCAGGTCAGTGCCCTGCACGGGCCGGGGGCAGCTCAGAAATGGCACCCCAGGGATGGCCCCTCCAGGCAGAGCCTCCCCGAGCTGTGCTCGGCTTCCCTTTGAGCCACCAGGTGCTGGTTTGGGCAGAGCAGAATTCCAGCCCCTGGGATGAACCCCCGGGAATGTCTGAGCATGAATCCCCACCCTCAAAGTCACCCAGAAATCCCTGGGAATTCAAACCAGGTGTAGCTTTCCTGGACAAAAGCCCTGTGCACCAAAACCTCCAGGTTTCACCAGGCTGGGATTTGAGGAGGGGGTTCCCTTCCTTGCTGGGCTGTTTCCGAGGGGAGCAGCTCCTCATTTATTCAGTCCTGAGGGTTTCTGTCCTTGTGACTGAGAGGGAGAGCTGGGAGGAGGAATCAGGACTTTTTCACCAGGATTTTTTGCCAGATCCCACCTCTGAAATGTGAAATATTCGCTGTGGAATCCTGGCAGGTTTCTCTACGAAATCCAACTCAACTCCAGCGTCAACAAGATGAGTGTGGACAACCTGGCCACAGTGATGGGGGTGAACCTGATCAGGCCCAGGGTGGAGGACCCTGCAGCCATCATGAGAGGTAAAAGGGAGCAATTTCATATCCTGGAGGATATGGAATATTTTGAGGCATATGGAGGAATTTCATATCCTGGAGGATATTTCAATTTTGAGGCATCCACAGCTTCCGAATTAAAGATTTTCTGTGGTGGAGCTGAAAGAAAGGCAGAAATGTGCCAGGGCACAGAGGGAAGCTGTGTCTGTTGGGCTGTAAATGTGTTTGTGGTGACAAAAAACCCCTCAGGAACTGACAAAGTGACAAAAACTCCCCTCGTGGAGTTCAGCAGAGTCAGGGAATTGCTGAGGTCACCTCTGAGCTGCTCAGAGCAGGAAGGTGTAAAATCCTTTCTGGGGGAGCAGAGGAAACTCAGGGAAATGTGGCTGCCCCTTTACTTTTATGCTGCATTTTCTATATATATATATATATATATATTTTTTACTTAGAGATGGGGTAACTGAGAGTTGTTTTAAAAACTTTTATTCTATTTTTAGTCTTATGCGAAGGGTGAGATAATATAGATGTTACAATTTACGTTATTACAATTAGAAGTTAGCTATTTTTTAATGACAATGTATTCTAAGTGTTTCTTGGTTTATTAGTTCTAGTTACACTGTGTTGTAAATGTTTAAAGTCAATAATTTAAAATGACTTTTTGTGGGTCTTGTTATAAAGTATTTTTTTATTTTTTAGTTCTATTTTTATATTTATATCTAAATAAATATAAATATATATTTATATATATCTAAATAGATATATATATTTTTATCTATGTTATATATGTATTTAAATATTTATTTATATTTTTAGTTCTATTTTTTTAAAGGATTTAATCTTATTTGTAAGGTTATTTTTTGAAACTTATTTCCAGTTACATTTTTTTCAAGATTTGTCTTATTTTTTGGTATTTTTAAGTCACTTAAGGCTTGTATATAGATGTACACCCTGTGAATCTTCTGTCAGGTATTGAGAATTTTCCACAAACCCATTTCCCACACTTTTACTCACTCCATTTACTTCATTTTGCTTTATGACCCCTCTGGTTTTCTGCCCCACCTCCCTTTGAGCCAGCGCAGCCCCTGGGGGTCCCTGGGGGTCCCTGGCCCTGCCCTGATGCTCTCTGCTCCCAGGCACGCCCCAGGTGCAGAGGGTGATGATGGTGATGATCAGCGACCACCAGAAGCTCTTCCCCCCCTCCAAGGACGAGCCTCCCTCCCCGCCTGCCCCCAAAAACGAGAAGAAAGCTCCCGTCCCCCGCAGCTCCGTGGGCTGGGGGGCTGCCGAGGACCCCAGGGGCCCCACCCCAAGGCAGACGGTAAGGCTGCGTTCATTAAATAAATAAATTAATTAACCTACGTTCATTAAACGTGTGGTTAATTGTGGCAGGCTCTGACAGGTCAGGGAGCCCTAAAAGCATTTGCTATTTTTGGGTTCAAAAGCTGTGTCTGTCACCCCTGGAATATTTGCATCAGGAAAATGATGTAGATAAACTTTCCACTTTCCTGTGGAAAATCTGCTGCTCTGGGGAATATGAAAACTCCCAAAGCTTTTTGGCCAGAGCACATGAAGCCTTTCCAGCTCAGGCTGGTGAGGGGAAAGCAGTGAGGGTGAAAGGCTTTTCTTCAAAGGGAGTCCTGCAAAAATGATAAATTTGGTGCAATTCCAAGTGGATTTTAATGGAAAAGTGTGGCCAGCACGTTCCAATGTGCCCCTTGTAAAGCTCTGTGCCCTGGCTGCCCCAGGGCTCTGTTTTGCAGAGGGATCACCCCAATTTCAGCAGCAGCCCTTGCCCAGCTGCCACCTCGAGCGTGCCTGGGGAGGACTCAGAGCCCACAGCCACGCTGGGCACGTGGAAAACCCAGCCAAGGAAAAGAACCCAGACTTTACCCAGCAGGAAATCCTTCCTGGCAGCCCCCGGGGACAAGGGCAGGAGTGATGTCCTCAGCAGTGACTTCTGGAAGAGCGGCCCACGCCCCCTGGCCTGTGAGGGACACAAGAGAACCCTGTCCCACGACCTCTTTAAGCTGCTGGACCTGCACAGGGCCGCGAGCTGCGACAGCAACGCGGCCGAGAGCGCGGAGGGCAGCGGCTCCAGCCCCAGCCCTGCCAGCAGCGCCTCCGAGAAGGAGTTCCTGCCCTGCTTCAGCCCCTGCCACGAGCCAAGGGAGCCCGGCAGCCCCAGCAGCAGCCCTGCTGAGGAGCCCAGAGCTGGGCAGGGCAGCAGGGAGTCCCTGCAGGCCGTGATCCACAAGCTGGAGAAGGATTTGGAGGAGCAGAGGAGTGACTACGAGGGGCAGGTGGAAAGGTAACTGCAGGAGCAGCTCGTGCTGAGACAGCAAACAATTATTATCCCATTAGCAATAGACACAGATCACATTTATTGATTTGTTGAAGTTGTGTGGCCACTGAAGGGCTCAGGGCAGCACCTCTGGCTTGTTTTGGTGCTGAGAGCCAAATGATTTCCCAGCCCTTTTCCAATCCAATCCGATCTGATCCAACCCAACCCAATCCAACCCAATCCAACCCAATCCAATCCAACCCAACCCAGTCCAATCCAACCCAATCCAACCCAATCCAATCCAATCCAATCCAACCCAACCCAACCCAACTCAATCCAACCCAACCCAACCCAATCCAATCCAATCCAACCCAACCCAACCCAATCCAATCCAATCCAATCCAACCCAACCCAACCCAACCCAATCCAATCCAATCCAACCCAACCCAACCCAATCCAACCCAACCCAACCCAACCCAGTCCAATCCAATCCAATCCAACCCAATCCAATCCTTTCATGCTCTGTTTCCCTTTGCAGCCTCCAGAAGGAGAACTACGAGGTGTGGGCCAAGGTGGTGAGGCTGAACCAGGAGCTGGAGCAGGAGAGGAAGAGGAGTGAGGAGCTGGAGCTGAGGCTGAAGAACGCGGAGCGCTCGCGGGAGGAGCTGGAGAGGAAAACCAGGATGCTCGAGGAGGAGATAAAAAACTTAACTAAAGCCACGAGTCAAACTGGTGCCAAAACCAACTAGGAGGAGACACCCAGCTTTTCACAGACACCAACTGCAGCTGCAGGAGTGCTCAGGAATTGCAGGTTCAGAGCCAGGGACTTGTATTGTGCAGGGTCCTGCTCCTGCCCACAGGCCAGGGGGGAGGAAACAGAGCAGAGCTCAGAGGCTGCTTCGTGCTCTGAACCAGGAAATGTCAGAAATATCCTTTAGCTTTATTTGGGTGTGTTTATTTCAACTCTTCTGTCAGCTGCTCGTGTTACCTGGAGAACAGGCCGACACTTTCTGCTGCTCAGGCAGGATTGCACTCAGAAGTTTGGGCTCTGGACCCATTGTGCCTTCAGAAGGAGGAACAGAAGTGTCCCTTCTCCAGCTGCCTGTCTGAGATACCCAAGGAAAACATCCTTGGATCCCCACTCTCACACCAGAGGTTCCACAGTGTCTGCCAGCACTTCACAGCTGCCATTCACGAGTCTTTCCTGTGATTTCAGATGACCTTGACAGAGCTGTTTTAGTGTTTATTGAATTTTTACCTCTGCAAGAAGCTCCTCACCAATGTGAGCGTGAGTCCTTAGGGAGAAACTTCTCCGTGCAGCATCGGGAACATCTGGGCTGGAAATGCCACACGCTCCTTTCTGCAAAGATCAAAAGTGTGAAGAGGCCAATCATCCTTCACAGCAGACTGGAATGACGTGCAAAGGCTTGGCTGAGGCTCAGAAATCCCCACCATTAGGACAAGTGCATTATTTAAAATAAACTGTGCATTCCTGCGCTTCCGCTGCGATAGGCAGAACAGCCCCTGGCTGCAGGATCAGAGGCACTCTTTGAAGATATTCCACCCATTAACATTTGCAGGGTTTGCAGAGGTCATCTGGGACAGAGAGACTTCCCAACAGAGGTCAGGTGGGCTGGAGGTTCCTGAGAGCCTGGAGGGGAGAGAGCCACGGGCACCTTGAGCTGCTGCTGGGAGATCACGAGGAGTTCTTTTCTTTCAAAGGAGCTTTTTCCAGAGACAGAGAACCATGGACCGCCCGTGCCAGACCTGTGAATCTGCTCCCTCTTCATCCGTGAGGGGCTGGGTGTCCTCTCTGCTCAGCCCAGAGCCTGCTCTGGATTTTCTGCATTGCACACCTTCTGCTGGAGACCCCACAACGTGAATCCCCAAAACCTGCCTGGTGCCCAGGCTGCATTGCCTCCCTCCCTCCATTTCTGCAGCCAGGCCAGGAAGCTCTTTGGGGTGGGAGCAGCAGAGACTCTCTCCTGTTCCTGGGGCAGGGGACATTATCAACTCACGGTTTTGGGGGTTTTAGGGCCTTTCAGCTCAGCAGGTTTTGGGCATTGACTCTGGATCCCCTGCAGAGGGTGATGCTGCTCCTGCTGTATGAATGCACAACAGACTGTCTACCACAGAGAAAAATGATCCTTTCCAGCCCTGTCCTGTAGGCTTGGAAACCTCCAAAATTGACATTTTTCACCACTGCACCGTGAGGACACAAGAGCTTTAGCAAGGTGATAACCCTGAGATCAGGCTGAGGATTTTCCTCTCCCTTTAAATGTGACATGGCTTTCCAAATTAACCCCAGATCCCATTGCATCCAGAACTGTTAAATTGTGCAGTGTGGGATGAAAGGAAGGCACCTTCCAGCCATCCTTTCAGTCCCCTCACTGCATTGTTTGTGCTAGAGCAGAAAGTCTGTTCTGCTCTCCTCAGGCAGTCACTAAATAAATTCATTTAGGAATTCACTCTGTTGTGTCCAAGGGCTGGGTAGGCGCGAGGGGCAAGAAAACAAAACTTTCCTTCCCACATTACTGTGTTTGGATCCCGAGCCAGTCACGCTTATTGTGACTTATCCCCTCGTATTTATCAAAGTTTTGTTTCTGGCACGATAGGGAGTTTCCTTTTTCGGCCTGGCCGCTGCCCAGAGGCGCTCGCTGCAGGGGGAGGCGAGGTGGACGTGCAGGAAGTGTCCGGCCGTGCTGAGGAGGCTCCTCCAGGCCCCAGGAGCAGCGAGAGCATGGAACATGCTGTTCTCCCCAGAATGCCAGAGCGATGCAGCTCATCCTCCCTTCCTTTACGTGGCAGCTGAAAGAGACCCCCAGGCCAGGCTGGTTTTGGGGAGAAAACGCGCCAGGCTGGGTGTACCAGCAGCTGTTCACCCAGGTGGGCAGGGAACAGTGTCCCAAAGGCTGGCAGCTGTCCCTCCGTCCCTTTTCCCTGTGTTTTCCTGCCACCTTGCTGCAGCACCAGGATTTATGAAGCCACAGTGGCCTGCAGGAAAAATAACCTGGAAAAAAGGAGGGTCCTGGTGATCCAGGGAGCACGTGGGGTAGCAGGGGCTAAGAGTTGTCCAAATGAGCTCTTCCTTGGAGAAAATCCTCATCCCAAACCCAAACCCTGCGAGTTTAGGAGCTGGGAGGTTCAAGCAGGCCCTGGGTGCTGCTGTGCTCCAGTTCTTGGAGGATTTTACTCCTTGCATTGACTTTGGAGGGTCCACGCTGCCCAAATCTCCCCACCAAGGGCAGCAGGAGCTCCCCCTCTTCTCTCCAAGAGCTTCCCCAGCAGGTAATTCCCGCGAGCAGTGCTGGGTTCTCAATAAATAAGGTTTATAATTATAAACCCAGAGGTTTGGGTGGGGTTTGTGGGGCAGAGCAGAGCTGGTGCTGCCTCTGCAGCACTGCAGGGTGTGCTCAGCCTTTGGGAAGAGCAGAGATCCACCAGGTGAACAGAGATGGAAACACCCCGAGCTCACAAAAAGCCCTTTGCACACAGAGCCCTGTCCCCAAGGTCCCCCTGCACCCCGGGGCGGCCGAGGGCCCATCAGCAGCCTGTGAAAATTGGCTTTATCAGGCGTAAAACCACGATGTGATATTTCAGCCCTCTCCACACAATGTCCCGATGAGGGCTGGGAACAGGGCAGGTTCCTGTGATCTGCACCAGCAGAGATTTCCCCAGCCAGGGGTCCGGGGCCAGCTCTGCCCTCGGCTCAGTCCTGGCCTGGCAGCTGCGCCCGAGCATGTGAGGGGTCAATCTCTGCTTTCCCTGGCAGCCTCTCCTTCCTCATCTCCTGATAAAGGCTGGCCCAGGCTGCCTTCCAGCCCAGAGGCTCCCCTTGAGCTCCACGTGCTCTGGGTGAGATCCACACTCATCCCCGAGGCCACCGGGGGCTTTGGAGCCTTTTCAGCGACACCTTTCCCCTGCCTGTCCTGCCTGGAGCTCCAGGGATGGATTTCTGAGCGCTGTCAAGTGTTCCCTTCACATCCATCCACAGTTCTGATGCCACTAAAGGTCTGGTGCTGGTCTGAAGTGCTGAGAGCTCCATGGAAATGCCTTTCCAAAAGGAGTCAGGAGGTCAGCCAAGCACCCCAAGGACAGTTGTTCCCAACACAGCAGCTCCAGACAGCGCTGAGGAGCGAAAGGTCAAAGCATCCACTGGAAACTGGAGTGTTGTCACACCCTGGGAAGGGATGTTTCACTGGGGGGCTGGGAACTGCTGCTCCCTTGCTGTATCCCTCCTATCCAGGGGAAAGAACGCTCTGTAAAGTGTGAAACGGGGATAAATCACATTTACACTTTGCAGGAGACGTGGGACACGTGTTTAGAGACTCATTATCTCCTCAGGGCTGGGTCTGTCCCCTTGCTGGCAGGGGACAGGCATTGCTGTGGGGTCAGGGATGGCACAGGGAGCTGTGGAAATGCAGATTAAATTGCTGTCAGCCACGCTGACCTGCTCCTGCTCACTCACAAGCAGATGGCTTTTAAAATAAATGGCTTTTAAAAGTAAAATTGCAGCTGAGCCTTTGCCCGTGGGTGAGGACGGTGGGTTACCCATGGGAGCAATGCTGCAGGAGCAGGGTGGGCATGGCAGGAGAGCAGCTGGCAGAGGGCAGAGACCTCAATTCCTCATTCCCAGGGGTTTTCCTCATTCCCAGGGGTTTTCCTCATTCCCAGGGGTTTTCCTGTGTCCCAGTGGCTCCCAGTCCCCAGGGGCTGCTGTGGGCAAGGCCAGGAGAGCCAGAGCAGGGTTAATGCAGCTCTGGGAGCTCATTAGTGCTGTGCCCTGAGCAGTGTCAAAGCTGCAGAGGGGCAGCCCCGCTCCCCTGCCCTTCACTCCCTGCTCATTATCTCCAAGGCACTAATTAGGGCCCGCAGAGGAAGCACAAGACACACGATCAATATTATCGGGCCAAATTTGCTGCTGGTGTGAATTGCCGATGGGCAGAGAACGAGAAATGCCGAGGGGAAAGGAGGGAGCTCATTCCCTGCCAGGATAACACCAAACTTGGTGCAAATCTCCAGGGAATGTCTGGGATTGCAGACTGCATTTGCATGGTGCTGTTCTGTGTCTGTTTTAGCAGTAACCAACTGCTGAAAGTCAAAATTGGAGAATTTCAACCCTTTCCAGCCTCTGCATCAGCCCCTGGGGCTCCAGGAGTGTGGGCTCACGTTCCTGTGGATCAACAGGAGGGACTCAAAGCCCACCCAGTGCCACCCAGTGCCACCCCTGCCATGGCAGGGCCACCTCCCACTGTCCCAGGCTGCTCCCAGCCTGGCCTTGGGCACTGCCAGGGATCCAGGGGCAGCCACAGCTGCTCTGGGCACCTGTGCCAGGGCCTCATCCCCCTCACAGGGAACAATTCCTTCCCCTAACCTAAATTTTAACCTAACAAATTTTAACCTAAACGTTATAAAATTGTATAAATTTTAATAACACAATTAGTTATTTAATCCAGCTAATTCTAACATAAGTTTTGCTCCAACCTGGCCATACTGAAGCAGCCAGAGCTGGGTCAGAGCTGCAGCTCTGCCCTCCCCGAGCTTTGCATCCCCACCAGCCCTGGTGACAGCTCAGGAAACGGATTCCACCAAATCCCACAACAACTGATGGGAACTGCTCTAATCTCTGGCAGATAAGGAGTTGCTACAGCAAAGCCAACATAAACCTGAGCTCCCTGGCAGGCTGGGCTGTTGTTTAGCTGCTGTTGCTAGCCAGCTACTGTACCTGATTGCAGAGACCACCCTGCGTCCAAACCTTCTCACTTAACTCGACACATTCATTTTCAACACCATGTGAAGCTCCCAGCCTGGACAGGCTCAGTCACACAGGGCTGAAGGACTTTGTTTGGGGAGCTGGAGAGCTGCAGGAGCATCCCTCAGCCCTTCAGCCTCCTTAGGATGTTAATATCGAATATTCCTCAGTGTTAATATTGAATATTCCTCAGTGCTAGTATTGAATATTCCTCAGTGTTAATATTGAATATCCTCAATGTTATTATTGAATATTCCTCAGTGTTAATATTGAATATCCCTCAATGTTAATATTGAATATTCCTCAGTGCTAGTATTGAATATTCCTCAATGTTAATATTGAATATCCCTCAATGTTATTATTGAATATTCCTCAGTGTTAATATTGAATATCCCTCAATGTTAATATTGAATATTCCTCAATGTTAATATTGAATATTCCTCAATGTTAGTATTGAATATTCCTCAATGTTAATATTGAATATTCCTCAATGTTATTATTGAATATTCCTCAGTATTAATATCAAATATTCCTCAGTGTTAATGTTGAATATTCCTCAATGTTATTATTGAATATTCCTCAATGTTAATATTGAATATTCCTCAGTGTTAATGTTGAATATCCCTCAATGTTAATATTGAATATCCCTCAATGTTATTATTGAATATTCCTCAGTATTAATATCAAATATTCCTCAATGTTAATGTTGAATATTCCTCAATGTTATTATTGAATATTCCTCAGTGTTAATATTGAATAAATGCTGCTGCAGCATTTATTCCAGCTAAACCCAGCTAAACTAAAGCACAGAGTGTTGTCTCTGTTGGTCATCACAGAAAGCAAAATATTGTGAGATAGGGAACAAGCCAAGACCTTCCTGTTCAGGAAGTTTTGCTCTGTGCCACGGAAATCCATTCCTCTGGTATAGTTTCCTTTATTGCAGCCTTGTTGATTGCTTTTATCCCTCCTATTTCCTGCCTTTACTTCAAAAATACAACCAAAAGTTTTTCTAAATGCTTGAAATGCTGAGCAGGAGGGGGATCAGCTTGTGCTGGGAACAGAATCCCCCTGAGCCCCTCCCCAGGGCCAGAGACACCTGGGGGGCTCCTGGGCCAGCCAGGGCTCAGCCCCAAACCTTCCCACCATTGCCCAGGAAAAACCCACCCAGAACATCCCACCATTAACCAGGAAATGACAGCCAGAAAATCCCACCATTACCAGGAAAAAACCACCCAGAAAATCCCACCATTACCAGGAAATCCCACCCAGAAAATCCCACCATTAACCAGGAAATCCCACCCAGAAAATCCCACCATTACCAGGAAATCCCACCCAGAAAATCCCACCATTACAGGGGAAAACCCTCAGGTTTCTCCTTTCAATGTCAAAGCAGGAGTTTGGGTAAGATGAGGGAGATGTTTTGGGGCAGTTTTCTATTTTCTGTGCCACAGCCCCTCCCTGGCTGCCCTGCCCTTGCTGGGCTCAGAACACCCAGCTGTGGCCAAAGGCACCAATACCCAGCAATAATACTCTGCACATCATAAACCTCTTCCTCCAAGGTTGCTGATAAGAATTTCCATTTTTAGTCGAGGGCAAATGAACCATTCAGCCTTTATTTGTTGCTGCTGCACTTGAAGAGGGAGCAGAAGCTAATTTTTTAACTTTTCCTGTAAATAATGCATTAATGAAGACAGATGGGTCAGCAACATAAACAAAAGCTCTATCTCAAGCTGGTTTTGTTCTGGTTTTGTTTCCCAATATAGTAAGCAAATCACCACCACCCCAGTTCCCATCCTATTAACAGTGTTTGCACTCCAAATGTTGAACTGGGTTATAAGGAAGTTTAAATTAGCCCTGGGCTGTAGTTTTTCAAATGTTTGAAGCAGATGTTCAAGTGCCACGAAATCTTCTTCTTTTTTTTTTTTTTTTTCCTTTTTTTCCCCCCCTCTAAAATCCCAGTGGGTTTTTCAGGGCTTTGGCTCAGTGTGTGTCACAGAAAATCCCAAACTCCAGCTCTGCCATTGTGCTGTGGGTAACCCAACTGGCTGGGGCTGTCAAAATTCCCATTTTCCTTTGGAAATTCTGCCTCTGGTTTGCCTTGCTCTCTGAGCAGCCTCAGAAGGGCAGGGCAGTAACTTTAGGGAGGAGAAACTTGGAATAGGTTCTGTTTTCCCAAACCTTTCTAAAATTAAGACTGAATTGAAAACTTAAGTCGAACATCTGCTCATATGCTGAGATAAAATAGATCAGAAATGAGAGGAGAATCGATGCACACCAGAATTTAATGTGACAAATAAAGCGTTTTAGAAACAGAAGTCACAGTACTAATGTGGATGGATGGAAGGAAGGAGCATAGAAACAAAGAAAATGAAAACATGCAGTGGAATAATTCCTCAGGGACTCATGGGACTCCCAGCTCGGCAGCCCTGGCTCTTGTCACACCCTCACCCTGTTATTTGTGAGTGTTGTGTCTGCTTGGACAGGGGCTTTAAAGCCAAGCACCTCTGAACTTGCAGAAACAGCCTCGATTTGCTGCCTGGGAAAGCTCTTTAGGAAATATCTGCCCCCTGTTGTTTTTGCTCTGATCTCTGCCACCGAACTGCACGAACATCCAAGAAATGCCTTTGCATGGTTGTGCGGAAAAGGGCAAAGGGAGGATTTTGCTCAGACCCCCCTGATAAATGGAACCCCACTGCCAGGAGCTCTGATCTCAGGTGCGCTGAAGGATCCAAGGGACGCTCAGTTTTCTCCCAGAACAGCACAGTGAGACACAGCTTTACTTCCTTCACCCCAAACTCTGGCTGAAACCCTCCTCCATCAGCAGGACAGTCCTCATCTCTTTATGAAGAGAAGTTACATCAGCAGCCTGGCTG
The DNA here is from genome assembly GCF_028769735.1 of Zonotrichia leucophrys gambelii. Classification (NCBI taxonomy): domain Eukaryota; kingdom Metazoa; phylum Chordata; class Aves; order Passeriformes; family Passerellidae; genus Zonotrichia; species Zonotrichia leucophrys. The sequence continues at coordinate 586,063 of NC_088191.1, read as the reverse complement.
CCCCTAGTTCTGAAGGACCACCATTGGTATTTATTGACAATTTTACTGATCTTGTAGAAGTTCACACACACAGCTGATGAAATGACACATGGCTGTGTTTGCTCTGTACCTGAACACTGCACAGACTGTGCTGTGCTCCAGCAAATCTCTGCCAGACAAGGACAGACACTGAGGGCAGGCTCTGCTCTGCTTTGCCGTGTGGTGCCTTGAGGATTTACAGTGAGACCTCACAGATTTGTGGGCATTGCAGGGGGTTATTGATTGGTTTTGAGGCTCAGCTTTCCCTGCAGAGCCACTGGTGCAGTCAGGGAAGGACAGGGGAGGCAGGGAGGGCAGATCTCTGCCACGGCAGCGCCCGCAGAAATGAGATGATAAAAGCAAATGTCGGATTATCTCCCTAATGCTGGATTATCACTCCTAACAAGGTGAGTGGCTTGTCTTGGCAAATGGCTTCAGAAGAATCGTGGATGGTTTTGAAAGGGTCTGTGTGGTCACACTTGAACCGTTGGCTGCTGCAGCTGATGTCAGCAGAGCAAATGTCACACCTCCCCGAATTCCTGCATCGTGCCATGAGCTCTGATTGCAGCGGGCCTCGGGGAAAGGGCTGTCAGGGCTGTCACTCACTCACAGCCAGAGCCATAAAGCAATATCACAGCCCGGGGTGCGGGCCACTATCTGCACACTGCCTAACTCTACAATAAACTACACAGCGGAGCACTTAGAGCTGTGATACCCCCACAAGAGGAGCTGTAAATTGATGAGCCCATACTCCAGAGCTCCACTGAAATAAATCACTGCAGGGAGGGAGCAGCTCTGCAGGCGAGGGGGTAACTGAGCCGTGTGGGGCTTACAAGTATCCAAAAGTCAGCAGCCTCCTTCTCTGTGCCACACAACTCAACACAGAGATTCCGTGAGAAGTAGGATCAGTTTTATCCAAGCGGGATTACACACAAGCACAAAAATAAAACATTCTGTATTCTACATTATATTACAAACGCAGGCAGTCAATAAATAGGTCAATAAATTATGGGAAGCACAGAGGAGTATGTGTGAAAATGGGTGAAATTGGGTTTAGTTGGTGCATGATAAAGTCTGGGGTGTTCATTCCCATGAAGTGTTGGAGTGATTCTTTCAAAGACCCTTATCACTCCCAGGGAAGATAACTTTCCCTTAAAAGTGTAAAACAGATGCAGGGACAGTACAGTAGGCTCTGGTACAGGCTAAAAGAGTCAACATCACTTACACTTTCCCAAGAATCTGACAAATTTGCAGCTTAGTATAAATAAAGTGACGGGTCTATTGTTTCTCAGCTCCGACACCTCCTTATCACCACGATTTGTCGCAGAAGAGTGGTGGGAACATGGCATGTGACTCCATCTGCAGATCTGGGGGGAGGAATATCCCTGGGAATGGACAATTCTGCACTTACAGAGAGGGAGGATGCCCGTGTGCACCAAGGGCTCTGCTGCTCCGCCTGGCACTGCTGGGCCATCCCAGCTGGATTGTGCAGCTGCATCTCAAGGGATTTGCTGGCTGGGAACGGGCGCTGCTTCTTAGCTGGGAGGAATTTCAAGGACAATTTTAGCTGGTGCAATTCCAAGGGTTGAGGAAATTTATTGCACTTCCTTCTGCCACCTAAAGCTCTGGCCCTTGAGAGCCGACCCACGGCTGCTGCAGCAGCAAAGCCAGAGCTGCCTCAGAGTGATTTTGTCACAAACCTGCACAGGGGGAATTTCTTGCCTTGGCCCTTGCCTGGCACTGCTCCTGGGCCACCTGCTTTCCTAAGAAAGGTGGGAAAGGGAATGGTGCCCTTCTGCTCCAGATGCCAAACCATCCCTGCCAGTTGCCTTTGACTGAAACAGGGAAAGAGTGAAGAAAGTATTAAGAAAAAAGAAAAACAAACCACCTTGTTTGTGCCATAGTGATTCGGGAGCTTGAGAATGATCAGGATGTAAGATCTACAGAGATAAATTAAGGAAAAAAAGAGCATGTAAAGACCTTTATGAAGATATTACAGAACACTGAACAATCTAGGTGTGATTGCCCATCACTCTCGTATCTTTAACAGCTCTGGAGATGCCAATCAACATTGATAAAGTACAAAAATATGCCTTTATTTCCATGAATTTGGATGTGCCTTTTTGGCACCAAGAGCCCTCCCAAACAATCCAGTGATCAGCTCCATGCCCTGGCAGGAGGAGAGGCTCGGTCGCGATCTGGACAGCGAAGAGCAGCGAGAAGGAAGCCAAGGAACAAAATATACAATCCCTACACGACGTGCCCATTCCCCGTGGCAGGAAACATACAATTATCTGTACAGGCCTCATTAAATAACCTCATTAAATAGCAAATCCCAAATGTACAAATTTACAGACTGAATCATTAAATACTCCCCCGTGCCCTCCCCGCGCGTGCGTTCCCTCCTACTATCTGCAGCCGCACTCTGACACCACCATGCCCTCGTACTTGAACTTGTAGGTGACCACCCCTGCATCCAAGTAGAGGATGGAGATGGGGTCGAGTTTGGTGGGCACGCAGCAGGCCTTGGAGGCTTTCTGGGGGTTCTTCAGGTGAACCAAAGTCTTGACTATGGCGTGCTTGGTGGGCGTGACGTGCTCCGTCAGGGGGTAGGCGCACACGCCGTGGCACTCGTACGCTTCGTAGCCCGCCGGGGCGATGATCCAGGAGTCCCAGCCAATCTCCTTGAAGTCGATGTAGAGAGGAGTCTTTTTGCAGTAGTTGCCCTTGGCGTTCCTGCGGATGCGGGCGGTGGAGTCGTAGATGATGTTGGAGCGCATCTGGAGCAGCGCCTCCTCGCCGGGCTGGTCGTGGAAGTTGCCAACCTCCAGGTTCTCCAGGCCCAGGAACTGCTCGTGGTCGATCATCTCGTTCAGCTCTTCCTTCTCCTCCTTTCTGTCGTTGCTTTGGTCGTCGGAGTACACCACCAGCAGGGGCAGGTGCTTGGCCTCGGAGTTGATGTCGATGTCGAGTTTCCCTTCCCCGTTGTGCTCCTCCCCTTCCCTGCTCTCGATGTGCACCTCGAGCCGGTGCGTGGTCAGCCCTGCCCTGCGCCAGCGCCGGATGGCCTCGGTCACCTCGAAGCTCTCCCACTCGCTGCTCGTGCCGTAGATGTGCCTGGAGGCCAGGGCCACCATCTTCCTGTCCTCGCCGGCCCCCGGGGGGATGTTGTCCAGCACCTCAAAGATGGTGACCTTCCTGTCCAGCCCCTCGTAGAGCCGCTGGTCCCGCTCCACCAGGGTGTAGAGCCGCAGCTCTGCCATGGTGATCTCCTCGTGGTGAGGGATGGAGACGTTGAAGAGCAGCGGGTACCTCCGGGTTCCTGTCACGCCTGTAGGGTGGGAATCCAAGTCTGCAAGGGACAAAAATCAAATGTTTTAGGAGAGTCAACGCATCCACAAACTCACGCACTGAGGGTCATCCAGCATGCTGGGTTTCACCTGGGCAGCTCCAGGAAAATGTTCTTTCAGCACTTCCCACAGCTGTGCTTGGAAAAAAGGCTGAGGTTATTTTAGGTGTGTAAGGACTGCAAGGTGCCAGACCTGCTACAGACCTGGATTTAGTGATCCTCCTTCTGGCCCCAGGCTTTCCAGGGACTTCCTTGCCAACTGGAAGGTTTACATATTAAAAATGTGCTACCTAATAATGACATAGAAATCACTTCTAGGGTGCTGCACAGCAACTACTTAATAAACAAAGGGAAAACATTAATTGGGGCAGGCACTGGAGCCAACATGAAATGGACAACATGCAGTGTGCAAACACAAGAAATGTGTGTGCTGCAGTGTTCCTGTGCTAGCAGGAATTCCCTGCTGCTCAAACACCCCTCAGACATGGAGAGGGCCAAGCACTTGGGGAGGAAAAGCTGCTTTGAGAGAGGCTTTACATTGGTCAGGGCAGGCGGTGGCACCAGGGTGACCTGGCAGCCACAGGCCCCGTGGGCTTTGGTGAGCAGCCAGCTGCGCTCAGCCAGGCCCCGTGGGCTTTGGTGAGCCGCCAGCTGCGCTCAGCCAGGCCCTGGGCGCCTTTAGCAACGGCCCAGGTGAGAGGAACAGTGCCTGCTGCCACCTGGGCTGCCCGTCCCGCTGCACAGCAGCGTTCATTTCTTCCCCCAGAGCAGGATCTGCTCACCGGGGTGCATTTGCTGCCTCCTCCCAGCCCAGGAGGCAGATTGGGACACAGAGGCTGGAACTATAATTAATGCAAAGGGAAACTGTTTGTGACCTGTCGCTCCCTTCATCTCTGCCTTCCCCAGTTTTTCTGTGTGGGTAGAAAAATGACTCTGATAAAGCCACAAGGCCTGGCCATGCTCCACCAGTGCACTTAGGCAAGCCATGAACTTCAGCACGTGACTTGTGCTGTTTGACTCCAGTTTGGAGTCTTTGAGGCACCTGCCTTTTTATTTTATTCTTTTTTTTTTTTTTTTTTTTTCCCACTCTGCATTTTCATCTCTTCACAAATAAAATAAAAAGAGGGGGGATTCTGCTTCCAGAGCCAGGGTAGGAGCAGACCCTGAGCAGCTCTCACACAGCCAGGATGTGACTCTGCTCTCTCTGGGAAGTCCACAGGGTCCAGACCTGCTGCTCTTTCCAGTGCACCCCTGGGAGGGTTGGGAAGGGAGATCTGGAGTCCATAGGAAAAGAAGAATTTCCCTTAAAACTTTATTTTGAGTATTAAGCACTGATTACAGCCCCATTTACAACTAAATTGTTATGGCCAATGGGTTAAAACAAAGAGCTAATTCCAGCCACGCCACCTGTTATATTTCTATAATAAAGGATTTAATGTATAAATATGAAACTGGGATTTCTGCCAGTTTTCAGCAGGCAGGTGAACAAAACAATTCCAAGCTCTGTTTCTCCTTGTCTTTCTCATTGCAAGCAATTAATATCTCTATCAAAAGAGCTCTTTAGCATGAAAGGAATGGTTCTTAATTATCCAGATTCTGAGGACACATAAAAAACATGAATTGCGCAGTCCTTAAACTGCATGTATTTGTGAAGCTGTGCTCCCATCAGAGGTGTCACTTTGCATCCTGCTGGTTTGGATTGGAAGAGGTGAGAGAAAACCTGAAAGGGCAGAAATTTAAGGCGAATTTTCCCCATTTGCTGCAGAACTTCTGCAAGAGGCACCGCAGGACAGCAGGGAGCTGCCAACACCACCTGGCAAAGGTCAGCCTGTGCCATTTCTGTGCTGCAAACCTGAATTTCTGCAGGTGGAATGATTTCAGATTTGCATCATTAAACCACAGGGTGTTTTCTTCTTTACCACGCTGTACTTGGCAATCTTTGTGCTTGTTTGTTTCTTTTTCAAATAGCACAAAATGAGAACAACACCTCCCACGAGTGTGCCTTTGCTGCTGAGCACACTCAGCAAGGCAAGGTGAGCCACTGGCCACCACTGCCTGCACTGGTTGGCCACCAACCCTCCAAAAAACTTCTCCACACTGGAAAAAAGGAGATGGAAAGGAACTCTAAATCACAGGGCAGATTCTCTTCACAGCAGAAATTCACTGCTGTAAAGGGTGCCTGGGCCTGGCAGGAGCCAGGAGCAGAACTGAGCTTTGGGATTCTCCCCTGGCATCTCACTGCCCTGCAAAACTCAAGTGATTTCCACTCTGCCTCTCCTCACAGCTCATCACTTTGGAGCTGCAAATTTTGAGGAAAAAGCAATAATGTCTTTAACTTCATTAATTAATGAACAGAGGGTGAGAGAGGCCCTGTGGCAGCTCAAACAGCCACGTGTGCCCCATGGTAACTGAACATGAATCAAAGCACTTGCATTTGCCATGTGGATTGATGGATGCTTGGAATTGTTCAGTTGAAAAACGTTTTTTTGTATAAAAATGCTTATTTAGTTTAATGTGTTGGTGGAAAAAGGTATTGGCATATTATTGAATATTAGTGCTGAAGCCTTATCTCATTGTCGTTGAACTGAGTGGAACGTGGAAGGAAAAACAGGAAAAAAGAGAAGGGTATGGCACAGGGTGTTAATAATGCCAAGGTTATATCTGGGATCCCTGTGTGGGCCATTCACTTGAGAGTTGGATTTGATGATCTTTGTGGGTCCCTTTCCACTCACAATATTCTGTGATAACTGGGTTTCTTCAGGTTTTGTTTTTTTGTTTTTATTAGGATATAGTCTGGTACTCCAAGGTAAAACCTATTGGTTATCCAAAATTCCTCTTCACTTACTTTTGTGTATTTTCTGGACTGCGTGCCGATCCAAAGGAAGAAAACTTTACAAATGCCACGGGATCAACAGTGACAAGGCATTAACAGAAAGCTGTACCTGGTTAAGCTCATAATTTTAAAATATTTCACTTGAAGATACACTTTGAACAGTGTGTAAAAATGAGTCTTGCCTTAAATTCAAATATTACTTAAGGTATCCATTTAAAAATTTGATCAACTGATTACGAATGATGTTTGTAATCATTTTGGGGATAAAAAAATTGATGACACTTGGTGCTGCCCTGATATTAAAGACACACCTTCCCTCAAAACCTTCCAGTCTCCAGAGCCAAGGACAAGGAGTCTCTCACCAGAGCTGGGGTCTGGGCAGCCCTGCCACAGCTGCTGATCTCCAAGGCCGTCCTCACCAAAGGCCTTTTCCCTTTTCATGCCCCGTACCTGGTCAGGGCATTTCCCACTGGCTCTAAGGACGCTCCTCTCTATCCATTCCCCCAGACATGAGCAGCTCTTACCTTCATTTTTGAAGCTCCTGATGATGTTTGCAGAAGGCATCGATGTCCTGTCTGTGGCAAACCTGTTGTACAGCTCTAGCATGTACTCTGGAGGGTCCACCTTGGCCGACTCGTGCAGGGGGATGTCGGAGAGGTTCAACGTCTTCAAAAACTCATTTTTCATGTTCTGGAGCAGCGTGTTGAAATCAACCCCGTCTTGCTCGGAGAGGATCTCATCAAAAAGAGGCACGTCCTCCTCCAGGGAAGAGTGCTCCAGGCTCAGGATGGGACTGCAGGCTGCAAGGTGGACCAGGAGGGAGAGGACAGCCCAGAGCTGGAGGACGACAGAATCCATGGCTTCGCCTCCAACCGCGCTCAACGAGCTCTGCCGCTGGTGCGGCTCGGTGGCGGTTTTATCCGCTGGGCTGTGTCACACAGGGATGACAAGTTTGGAAGCTCTTGTCTTGAAGCTTGTGATCCGTCCTGTCTGTCTGCCCCTTCCCCCTCCCCAAAACCAGGTCTCGGTAATTGGATCTCGCTCTCCTCTATGGCCGCCTTGCCTCCCTTATCTCGGCCAGTGGAAGCTGCTCACCAGATTTGTTGCTATCTCGCCATCCCCTCTCCCTTAATGAGCGTTTTGTAAACATTCTGAGCGGGACTCGCAGAGATAGGACAAGTTTCTCCTCGGAGAGGAGCTGCCCTTCCTCTCTCCCTCCGGTAGCTGACTTTGCTGCTGTCCGTGAGCCGTTTCCATCCGCGGATTGCAGCGCACGCGAGGATCCCACAGAGCCTCTCTCCCAACGCACCCATCTCACACCAAGGGCAGACAACAGCTCCCTCTGCCCTGCTCAAAACTGTTTTAGAGTCAGGTCTTTGCGTTAAGAAGGAATTTCTTTGGGAAAAATTCAGTTCTTCTGCAAAGCCTGGGAGAAGAGCTTTGGTGGTACCACCAGGCCCTGGATGTGGAGGAGAAGAGCTCAGGGTGAGCAAGGAGAATCACATCCCTCAAGGAGCAGGGAGTTGGCCTTGGTGATGCTTCTGGGTCCCTTCCAATTGAGGTGTTCCATGATTCCGTGACTGGAGTATTCGCAAATGATTCAGAAAATCTTTATTTCATTCCTCTTTCATATGTGACTTGGCAAATCACGGTTGTACTTGATTTAGTCACAGCACTGCTAAATAAAAAGTTATTGAAAACACACGCAGGCCAACAGGTGACTCTGATTTCAGTTCTCATCAATTCAAACAGCTCAGGGACACAGTGTGGAGGACACAGAAAGGACTCTGCAAAAACATGTGCTAAAATTAATGGCGTTTTTTGCGTTAGTGTGCAAATTTCAACAAAAGGTGAGCAAAAATTGGTCTGGTTCAGAGATAACAATTTCCACTTAAACCTGCCTGTTCTCCACAGACTTTCCAAAGTGCTCTTGTTTTGGCAGCGTGGCCAGAGCTCGCTGCCTGTCCCCGAGGGGTTCAGCACTCAAGATAAAGAGGCATTTCTGCTCGTGCTGCACAGCTTTGCCTTGCAGGCACTGGGAACCGCACCCAAGGACTAAACCACGGCCCTGCTGGGTTCTCTGGACTCTGCTTTTTGTCTGAGCACATCCAGTGATTTGCTGCCCCATCTCTGCAATTTTCTTCCTTTGTCATTTGCCCAAATCTTTCACAAACAGCCACAACAATGAGAACCATGCTCAAGGCATGCCTGTCTTAAATTCATCCTCTAGGTTTTTATTTAAATATCAATATTTTTGTGAAAATCATGTGCAGTGTGGCTGCTGTGGAGGCAGACACTGACATGGCATTTTAACTTCATTTTATTAAACTTTTCTTCTTCTGAACGTGGGAAACCTGATGCTAGAGGAAAAGGGTGTTACTGAGGTTACTGCTACACCACATTAGATATTTGAGCTTAGCAAGATTAATTTAGACCTCACTGTGGAGTTCATGGCTGTCTAGAAATCCTCCATAGCTTTATCAAATCTGATCTTTGCATATTTTGGCTTTCCAGAGCTGAGCACAGAAATCTTGGGGAAATTTTGGAGCAGTTTGGTCTTTGGCTTCTTTTAATTAAGAGAAAAGTGCAGTCTTCTTTTTGGTGATGATTCATCACCAAATTAAGATCTTTACTTCCACAGGAAGTGAGGTTAACATTAAAACCCCTGAGAGCTGGCTTAGCCTCAACTCTTCAATGCAGCGCAGCAGTGAGTCCTGTAAAGGAAAGTTTTTGGGGCTGCTTATCACAGCCAGTGACACAGGACATTCGTCATGAGGGTGAAAATGCCTCCAGAGCGTTTCCTTTTTCAATATTAATTTCAAAAATGCACTGATTTCATATATAAATATATATGTATATGTATATATGCAGATATTATTCAATTAAAGAGATCATTGTAAGAGTTGCTCACCCACCAGAGCCTTCTTGCCTCGGTGGCTCATTAGGAGCGCAATTCCTGCTCAGACATTCCAAGTGTTTTCGCATTTCCGCTCTGGTTCTGATAAAAAGTCCTTGAACAATGGCAGAGTGCAGGGGTTGAACACAAAGCAGCTTGCGCAGGGTTTCCTGACTTATTCCATGTAGACCCTGCTGGGGATCTGCCAGATGAGGGATACCCAGAGAGCATCTGATAGAAAAGCAGCTTGATATGAAAGCAGCTTCCTGTTTCCTTAAGCTGCAGGCTGATGATTTTAACACACTGATAATTATTTTTTTTCTGAGTTGAATTGTGTAACAGAAGGGATTTATTTCATGTCACTGAGATGGTTTCTCCTTTTCCCCCCTCCATGTACACTGCAATTTACAATATCCTAGAAAGAAGTTGCTTTCCAAAAAATCAGTGCTAACTAGATCACCTGAGGCAGCTGAGGGAACACTAATAAGCATCACAGCTGAACCATTAATTAATTAAAAATTAATCTAATGATCCCACTTCATCAGCAGTAGGTGCTCATTGGGCTGCCTGGGTTGCAGAGAGGTCACAGAAGGGTCCCTTCAGATCCAGAGGCTGAGATGCTCCTCAGAAGAACGTGAAGTGGTTTTGAAGCATCCTCACCCTTCCTTTGCTGGTTTTTGGGAGGGAGGAACTCCTGCCCTCAGCCAGGGGCTCGGAGCAGCCTCAGAGGGGGAACCTCTCCAGGGGAAGGGGATCAATGTTTGCTTCAGTTCCCCCTGGGCTTTCTGGGCACGAATAGTTCCCCAGGGGATAAAAATCTGCCAGTTTTACAGTGCCACATCTGATTTCCCCACATGTGGGTTTTGGTTCAGCAGTCTGTACCTTCAAAATTTCATTAAATTGTTACTGCATAGTAGGCTTCTTTTAAAATGTGTAAAAATGTTTCTCTGGTCCTTTTTTTAAAATTATTTTTTCAGGAATTTTGGCTCAAGGCTGCTCCCTAATCAGGGACCTCAGTCACACCATTGCAGGGAAGCAGGAGAGGGATGCAAACGTGCTGTAGCAACCACAGCATGTGATTTGAGGTTTTCCAAAATACAGGGATGGAATTATTGCAAAAATGCCCCACAACGGTTCCTGTCAGGAGATAGCTGTGGCATGAGGTAACTGCTGGGTGTGAGATGGGAGATAAAGAGGAGTGTGACACTGACAGTGTGATGAGCTTGCAATGGAATAACTAAAATTAGTTTCCATTCCTGCATCTGCCCAAGTCCTTATTCCTGTATGCCTTGGTTCATGGCTGTGCTCTGGATTCCCTGTCCATAAATGGGCCCTTCCCAGGGGCTCTATCCCATTTCAGATGGCGCTGGAAAATGAAAGGATGGTGTTTACTGAAAGGGTGTGGGGGGAGAAACGTGGCAGTGCCTTACAGCCTGTGTGGTCAAGGAGAAAATCAGGGAGAAGAAGGAAAGGGAGAAGGAAAGGAGAGGAATTCCTTAAACGGAGGGACAGCAGCTCCCCCTGACCTGGAGCACCTCTGGCTTTGTGTGGGGACCCCACAAACCTGCAGGGCAAACAAACTACCTGCAGTGCCTCTGGAAATTCCCTTTCCCCCTCCTTCCATCCTGCTGAGGTGCAGAAGCTCAGGCAGGGACTCCATCCTCCTGCAATTGCTCAGAGCAGCCTGGGCTGGCCGTGGGTCGGCAGCACAGGGACACGAGGAGAAGCTGTGAGATCCACACCAGTGCAAAGCCTGAGGAACTGAAACAGAAAGAAAAGAGCTGGAAAAAGGAGCTGTTCGTGGCCTTGCTGTCAGTGTCCTGCCAGTCACGTGCAGTAAAAGGCCCTGGAGCTCCCAGCTCCTGCTGGCCTTGCTCCTCCTGCAGATATTTGGAGGAGCTGTCACTTCCATCATTGGGCTTTGGACTGGGAAATATGTAGCACCCACCAAGTTCATTGCCCAGCCCATTTAATGATATAATTTACCATTATGTCATTTATGGGATGAGAAATGTCTCAAAATCTCTTGATTTTTCTCCCCTCCCATGAGCTAGGTACATGCCTTGGTAAATATGGATGCAGTCTCTCATAATATTAAAAATGTAATACCTATTATGGTCACATAATTTATTAATTTAGTCCCCAGTTAATTCAAACCTGGTGAGACATGGTCAAAAATAAATCAATTCCTATTTGATATCTGCGCACAGAGTGAGAGCAGTGCTAATGAACAGAGGAGCTGCTGTTTAATCCCAGGGGTTTGGACTCTGCAGGCTTCTTATCACACTCCCTCCACAGAAGAGTTTGACAGAAAAAGGTCAAGAGAAAGTTTTAATTTTACATTTTTGAAATTCTTCCTCTCATCACACAGTTGTTTTGTGGTGCTTTGGTATTCATGTGGGTGTCAAACTCCAGGAAGCTCTGAGCAGCTCAGTGACACTGACACAAACAAGATTGCAGAGCAAAACCTTTCAGAAGCCTCCCAGACTCGTCCCCTCTCCTTGTCAGCTCCGTGTCCAAGCAGGTTTTTGGAGGGATTCCATTCTTTTCTTAGTCAGAGCTCCATTTAAAAGCTCTAAATGAACAAAGTTCTTGGGAATAATCTCTAAATTTTGTCTTTGGGTTTGAGAACTGAGAAGTCCAAATCTTCAACAATGGGGGAAAAAAACCAGACTCAGGTCAGCAGAAATTATTTTGCTGACAATTTTGATTAATAACATGGAATTATTAAACTGACAACTTGAGTGCTAAGCAGAGATGGAATATTTTCTGGCAGTGTTAGCTGATATCTCAGCATGAGATATTAATGACTAAGTCAACAGCTTGTAATCACATCAGCAAAACATGAGGAAAAATTAGACAAGCATGTCTAATATTTGCTCTGTTTATTTAATGTTAGGGCTGGAATCAGAAAGGGAAAGCCAATTGTGCATAGCAGTAGAGAAGATTGATTCATTAAAAATACTTTTTAAAGTTTAGCCTTAAAAATTCAAAGATGAAAGTGTATTATATTCTATTTTTTGTAACTCTGTGACTGGGATTATACTGGGTAAATTAAGGTTGTCGGAGGCCTCTCTTTGCTTTGACTGCCATGCAGCTGAATATCAAATTTTGTCTTTTCCATCCTTTTGTTTATGGGAAACTGGCTCAGACACCTCACTAATTTAGACTTCAATTGCAGCAGAAATTACAAATATGTTCTGTTGCCCCTGGCTTCTGCAGCTTTGTTTTCTGGGGTGCTCAGAGGAGCTGTGCCCTGGTCAGGGCACAGAGCTCACAGGGCGGCTGCTGAAGGCTCCTCACCTGGAAAATCCAACTGAAGCCCTGATTCCTCTCTGAGTTTCACCAGCACACCCAAATGGCTTTTTTTTCTTGGCACCTGTTAAAAAACAGCTCACAAGAGGCAAAGCAAACGAGGGTCCAGTGGAGCAGCTCCTCAATGTCTCTACAAAATTGGGAATTTGGTGGATCCATGGCTTGGTTTGTCAGGAGCTGTCACAGCAGCTCCAACCCCAGCAATTCCAAACTGATTTTTAAAAGATGTTTTCTCCTCTTTCAGCACTGCTACAAAAGGATTGACTTTATGCATCATTTGGTTTTCTACCCAACAAAAAACGGCTGGAGCAACCTTGAGTAGGTCTGAATCACCATCCTCAACTGGCACACACCCTTAGAAAATTAAATAAAGTGGGAACTGCCTTTTGGTCAGCTGCAAAAAGGGCAGAGAAAAGGAATGGCAGGAGTGAGACAGACACAAACCCAGCAGAGGATGTGGCCATGCAAAGGCAGTGTCTCATTATATAATAGAATATAGAAAAGTATAGAAATAGAAATACATTTATATACTAAAATATAGATTATAATATTATTAATATAAATATTATTATTAATATTATTAATTATTAAAATATACAAAATACTATTATATTAATTATAAATATAATATTTATATTTTAGATTCTATTTTATTTTTATATTTTCATAAATATATCTAAATATGTAAGAGAGAAATATTAAAATCATAAAGAAATAAAAAAATCAGTTAATAACCAATTGGGGCGTAATTACAAGTGAAAATAAACATCCCACAGGATTGAAAACCTGAAAGAATGAATTCTAATGCTTTGTACCCACTCAGACTTTACTTCCTGGGGAACAGGGTGAGAGGATTGAATCTGTTTTGTTTTTGTGCCTGCAGTCTCTGTTCTTAGTCCATCTCACGGTCCCGAGGGCCGAGGTTGCTGTCACCATTTGCCATCTAGTGGACAATGGGAATCTCTCTCCAGTGGAAAGGAATAATTGCGCCAGGGTTGGAGTGTATTCCTTGGAAATCAAGACATTCACAGATTCTCACTGAGGCACAGCCAGACCCTCCCACTGAGCTCCCAGTGTGTCCCTTCCAGCTCAGAATATTCCACATCAAACCAATTCCCTGCTTTTTACAGAACAGGCCTGGCTAGGAAGTTAGATAATGTGATAATGGGATAGATGAAGTTAGATAATAACCAGAACGTGCTGTTTGGTGGAGAGGAGCTCTTGGGAACATCAGGAGCTTTCGAGATCCTGAATCTCATCCTGACACCTTCTCCCTCTCCAGCCTCTTCCAGCCAATGTGGTTTTGGGCTCTAAGCTCGTGCACTGGCTCCCTTTTCATTTTGGTGACAGCTCTGGGTTCCAGAGGCAGCAGGGCAGCCCTGTCCCTGTCCTGTGCAGATTCCCGGGGCTGTGCTGCTCTCCAGGTGCTCAGTTTGTGCCCTGTCCCTGTCCTGTGCAGATTCCCGGGGCTGTGCTGCTCTCCAGGTGCTCAGTTTGAGCCCTGTCCCTGTCCTGTGCAGATTCCCAGGGCTGTGCTGCTCTCCAGGTGCTCAGTTTGTGCCCTGTCCTGTGCAGATTCCCGGGGCTGTGCTGCTCTCCAGGTGCTCACTTTGTGCCCTGTCCTGTGCAGATTCCCGGGGCTGTGCTGCTCTCCAGGTGCTCAGTTTGTGCCCTGTCCTGTGCAGATTCCCGGGGCTGTGCTGCTCTCCAGGTGCTCAGTTTGTGCCCTGTCCCTGTCCTGTGCAGATTCCCGGGGCTGTGCTGCTCTCCAGGTGCTCAGTTTGAGCCCTGTCCTGTGCAGATTCCCGGGGCTGTGCTGCTCTCCAGGTGCTCAGTTTGAGCCCTGTCCCTGTCCTGTGCAGATTCCTATGGCTGTGCTGCTCTCCAGGTGCTCAGTTTGTGCCCTGTCCCTGTCCTGTGCAGACTCCCAGGGCTGTGCTGCTCTCCAGGTGCTCAGTTTGTGCTCAGTGCCAAGGAGCTCCACCTTGTCCAGCTGCACCTTGACCTTGGGCGGTTATCGGGACGAGCCGTGGGCTTTGTGCACTGGGAACACAACTTTGTGCCCTGAGAACACAACTCCACCATTGTTCCTGGGATTGGCTGCTGGGCTCCGGGTGCCTCCCATGGAAACCACTGGGAATTTTCCATCCATTCCCCTGGAAAACCTCACAGTGCAAGAAGAATCCCAATGGATCACAGTGCACAAAGATCCTCTACCAGCAAGGGACCCCCAAAGATTCTGAGAGCTGATGGGCTCCAGGCCAGCAGGGGTTTCACATCAGACAGAGCATCTCTAGGTTAACTGATTGATAGAATTAAAAGTTTCATATGTAAACATGTTAATTATATTAATAAGCTTTTGTCCCCTCATGGCAAGAAGGGCATTGAGAGCATGGAGCATGTCTGGAGACTGGAACGGAGCTGGGAAGGGTCTGGAGCCCCAGGAGGGGCTGAGGGAGCTGGGAAGGGGCTCAGAGGGAGAAAAGGGGGATCAGGGGGGACCCTGTGGCTCTGCACAGCTCCTGACAGGAGGGGACAGCCAGGGGGTCGGGCTGTGCTCCAATTTTTACCTCTTTGGGCTTTCCCTGTAGTCCAGTTTTAATGTCAAGCACCTGCAAGATAAGAAAAACAGATTTATTATAATCCCAGACAGGTCCATAAAGCATATTGTAAACTGTGGCCTAGTCAACAAAGAATGAAATGGCAGGAAATAGCAAGGGCAAATACAGTATCAATAAATAGAATATCAAACTTCTTTCTCCTGCCTAAGTCCTTTTCTCTGGTTTGTTCAGAGCTGGCTGTACATTCCTGTTTGCCCTGTGATTAGTTATTTTAAATCAAGAATAAATTTCTTTTGCTCTGCAGCCCTTTCTAGCATGATCTTTGTGGTTGTGGGTGATACCAACAGGGAGGCTCAAGGGCTGTGAATTCAGAGCAGCAATTTGGGAGCAGAGGGAAAACTTTTACAGAGTTTTTCTCTGGAAAACTGGGAATCAGAGCATGGCCACGTGGGTTGTGTGGTTTATGGGTCTTCCTGTGCTTCCTCCTCTCTTGCTGGGGGCTGCACCCCAAGAGGTGCAGATAATGGGTATTGAGGCTGGTTTCAGGGTCCACAGAACACAGAACAACTATTCCTGGATTTAATTAACAAAGTTTGACCCTCCAGAAATATTTTTTTGACCACCAAGAACCTGCAGCCTGTCATGAATACAATTAATCTAAAAGAACAGCCTCACCATGTGATGAAATGTTCATTTATTAAATAGCAGATGGTTTGACCAGGAGCCTGATTTGAAAATTACCAACTGCAGACCTGGGGCCAGTTCTTGCCCTCTGGCAGCCACTCAAGGCTCCCATAAACAGTGAACATTCAGTGTTCATCCCCTAAACACACACAGCCCTTTCAGGCCCTGGGGGGAAGGCTGAGAGAGCTCAGCCATCCCCTGGGATCTGCCCCAGAGCAGGCAGGAGGCCCCAGCCTGGATTTCCATCAGCTCCTGGCACAAAGCACACCTGGGACACTCACAAGTGGTCCCAGCTCTTTGTGTGAAAGGAAAACTTTATTGCAAGCACAAATCTCTTAGGGCTGGGGCAGTGTCCTCTGGCCAGGATGGAAAATCTCTGCACTCAAACTGCTGCAAATTTCACTGGCCCTGCAGCATTCAAGCTGCTCTGCAAACGTGTGGATCTGCTCCCTCCCTTCACCTTCATTCAGCTCCTTGCTCCCTCCCCCAGCCAGGCTACACAAGGTGAGCCAACACCTGGATGCTGATGCCAAAGTGAAGTTCTCCACTGGAAAAATCTATTCTGGTTCTGTTTCTTCTCTTTATGATGCACAAACCAATGCCTGGTCCATGCTGCAGCCCCAGCACAGGAATGGACCAAGGGGGAAATTTGGGGAAATTTGTCTTTTCTGCAGGGCAGCTCACAAGGCCCATTGTCATTGTGTTCTGATCTTGGGTAGAAGAAACAGACAAAGCATTCTATTTATTTATTAAAGCTTTCTATTTATTTGTATGTCATAGGCTTGTTATGCATCAAAGCTTTGCATAGGCAGGTTGAGCCTCATACCCGAGTTCTGTTCCAGCTGGAGAACATGGTTACCATCACTAAAACATGCAAAAAGGCAATTTCTTGCAACAGAAATGTCAATATTCATTTGCAACGAGTTCTTCACAGATTTTAAGGCCCAAAATGCTTGGAATGCCAGCACTGGCACAGCCATCATCATTTGTTGGTGCTAAAAAATACCAAGAAAAGGAAGAGGGTATCAGTATTTATATCAGTATGTATCTCAGTATCTCCTTACCCGATGGGATCCCTGTATCCAGCTAGGAAAAGTCTCAAATACACAAATCTCAAGCCCCGATTATGGCCCCATTCAAGGCTTCTGTTTGTCTCAGAACCATCCAGAGCATTTGTGGTGCAGTTCAAGGGGATGAAATGCCTGCACAGCTCCAGGGTAGCAGGAGGATTTGGGTTCAAGGGGGAGGAAGTGCCACAACGCCCTGGCCTGTGACTTACGTTCAGTGGCCACCAGCTCGTAGAGAGGCAGCCCCGTGCAGAGATTCTCAATGTGCTTCCCGTAGAGAACCCAGTCTTTAAGATGCCCCAGCCTGGAGCTGCCAGCTTGGAACAGGGCCCACACATTATTGGGAGAGTATACATCCCTCATGGTCTGAGAAGAAAAGGTTAAACACCATCAGAAGTGTAGCTTTAGCTTTACTCTACTGGGACACCCTTTGAGAAGGCTCCCAAACCCAAAATCACCTTCTTGTGCCTCACAAAAGAACATTAGATAAAGGAGCTTCATGCTTTTAAATAAAAAATGAATTTCAATCTATTCAGTAACAAAATTCACTACATATTAATTGTGTAACACAGCAAGCCTGAGCTGTATTGCTGCCATAATAAGCTACATTATTGGCACCAGGTTTTGCTGTAAATGTGCTACTGGGCCAGGACTCCACCTCCAGGCAATACTTCCAGTCTCCTGAAACCTCAGTCTGAGTAAGGAAGTAAAAATCTGGTCAAAGTAAATTGATCTCTACTTTCTGTTCTGCAAAAAAATAAATTTCAAGCAATGTCAAGGTCAAATTATCAGCAGGACAGTGAATAAAGGGAAAGCTTGCCTGAATTTATATTGTGATCACCTGGAAATGGCCAAATGACATCAGTGCCAAGGACAGGGGATTGTACAGCTTGAGACACCTCAACAACCCCCTGTAAAAGTGCAGGGGGCCATGATGGTTTGTTATCTTAAAAGAATGCTCTGCATGATATTCCCGTCAGGCTGTCTTGTCAGAACAGCTCCATCATGGCTAGGACAGCACAAATCATTCCTGAGCTGCCTTGGGGGCTGGGGAGGGTCCCCCTCACAGCCCACTGCTCCCACCCCTCCCTGGCCAGCAGAGGGTTCCCCACAGTCACCTCTCTCTCAAAAGCCAGACGTCCAATCTCCTGCAGGTCTGGGATGATTTCCTTCTTTATTTTCATGATGAAGCAGGCATTTCGTGAGAACAACCTGGTGGCAATGTACCCCTGGGATGGAAAGAGTGGAGGTTAAATCATCAAAAATTATTTAAATAATGCTGACATTAGCTGGTGCTGTCTACTCTTTGGGGCAACCTGCCAGGAACAGCAAGTGGCTGCAGAGGTTCTGCTGTGGAATGAATGCAGTTCCTTTCTCTCCTTTGGGGAATGGAGCCAGCCAGTCCTGGTGCCTGTCCCTGAGACTGGAAGCATCATTTCCGACAGATTCCTGCTGCCCATGAGTGCTGGCAGCCCATCCCCATCTCCAGCCCAGGGACCTTCTTCACTTCCAGGAACTGCCACCACAAGTTTCATTACAAGTCTTCTAAACTGCCCCATTGCACGGGTGAAGAAAGGAGGAGAAAAGGTGCTGGGAGTCCTCAAAGAAAGTATTCAGGGACAAGATGTGGTGAGAATACTCTAAAATAATTTCTGATTTTAAAAACGTCCTCAGGGGTTAATTTGGGGTGGATCCCTGGATTTACTCACATGTGTGTAGTCAAAAATGGTGTCAGAGGAGTAGACGCCGGAGCGCACGTGGACATCGACGATTTGCTCCTCGGTGTGGATGGTCATGGTGCCAGTGACATAGTTGCTGATGGGATCGTGCAGCACAAAGGTCTTTGGTAAAAAGCACAAAATCAGTGTTTATCACCTGGCTTCCATCTTTAGTGGGCACAACAACCCCCAATGCTTTATGCCCATGTAAATACCAAATCCCTTAGAACCCTGTGTTTTTGGGATTTGGTATTTACTGCATCCTGGAGCATCTGAGGAGGCTCTTGAGATGGAGGTCAGTTATAAACAGGCCCTTCTGCAGGCTGGGGAAAACCTGCATGGGACATCCCAGTCATTCTGGGCAGCAGGGACTGGCAGGAGACTGCTCCAGTCTCCAAATGTCTGACTGAGCTAAGGGGGCTCTGTCCCCCTGACTCGTTACTTTGCACCTGTACAGAACCTCTGGCAAAAGCTCTTTTTCTCTACACTTGACAATAAGCAACGTGTTGGTTTTAGTTTCTTCCGTGGTTTTCTTCCTGTTCTATTCCCCCTGCCCAGGGATCCAACACACTTTAAATACCCATGTGCAGGACAAGGCTCGTCCCTCTACTCACGTTCAATGCAGAAGTGTGAGCCCAAAAGACTCCCAGGCAAATGAGGGCTGCAGCCTGTAAAAGGAAGCAGAATTCTCACTGTCAGAAACACCAGGCAGTGCCATAAAAAACCCAGCCCATGAACTGAGGGAAAGAGCTGGAGCATCAGTTTGAAAAATCCCCCGCTTAGCATGTATATTCGCTGAAAACAACTGCAGTTCTGCATTGTCAAGTATTTGCTATCAGGCTCTCCTTTGCCTGTAGCTGAAAAAGCAGAATAACTTAACCACGGCATTTCTGCAATTTTCACAAGTCCCTCCTTGATGCCATGTTACCTCTTGATTTGCCTCTATAACTGCAATCATTAAATCATAACCAAACCCCCTTTCTGAACTGTACCAAATTCTGCATTCTTTGCTCAAGTGAGGCTTCCACTGACTTTGCTGACCCAAGAAATGCAAGTTCTCCTCTTTCGACCCAAGATCATATTATTGCACAACTGTATTGTACCACTTACTTGAGCATCTTCTCTATCCTTTTGTTTTTAAAAATGAGGAACTTACATTATTAAGTATTAAAAGTCCAACAGAAATGGAGATACTCACAAATCTCTTCATTTTTCTTTCAGATGAGAGCAAGAGGCGGCAGAAGGTAAGAAGGCAAGGAAATCCCAGAGACCTTCAACTTTTATATCTTGCAGGAGGTGTGGGAAACACTTGACAGAACTTTCCTTCATGACTCGAACAAGTCCATATCTACGTGTCGTAAGTCTCCTATCTGAATTTTGGGTTGGCACAGATAACCTGACCCAGATATATTTAAAGCACTCAGTAAGTCTCAGTAAATCAATCACTCTGCAAATGGCCATTATTCACAGGTTTAAACTTTAATATTGCTGGTTCTATTTTTTTAAATATTTAACAGGATATTGTCTAGAATTAAATGTCATTGGGAATAACACTGCTATTTATTTATTCACACAAACTGCATTTTGTCTTCTGAAACACAGTCCCTAACAGCCTGATTGATAGTCTGCAGAGAAAGGCTGGTAAGAAACACCTGTGCCATGGTGGCCTCCTTGTCAGCCAACAAACAGAGCAATTCTTCAGCCATTTCTGTCACTGAAAATATTGGAAGGGACCCTGAGCCACCTGACAGTGAGTGGCATCCCCAAGCATGGCAGGGGCTGGAATTGGAGGATCTTTAATGCCCTTCCAACCCAAACCTTTGTGGGACTCCATGATTCCATTCCATTCTGGGTGCAGGGACTCCTGGCAAGAAGCGCTGCTCATTTCTGAGCAGTTTCCCCATGGGCAGAGCACATGGACTGAAATAGTGACAGAGCTGGGAACAGGAGCTTCACAGGACAGCCTGGGGCACCTCCGGCCTGCCCAGCTCACCAGGCAGTGACACCCAAACCCAGAGCACATGGACTGAATAGTGACAGAGCTGGAACAGGAGCTCCCCAGGACAGCTGGCACCTCCGCTGCCCGCTCACCAGGCAGTGACACCCAAACCCAGAGCACATGGACTGAAATAGTGACAGAGCTGGGAACAGGAGCTTCACAGGACAGCCTGGGGCACCTCCGGCCTGCCCAGCTCACCGGGCAGTGACACCCAAACCCAGAGCACATGGACTGAAATAGTGACAGAGCTGGGAACAGGAGCTCCACAGGACAGCCTGGGGCACCTCTGGCCTGCCCAGCTCACCAGGCAGTGACACCCAAACCCAGAGGCTCCGTGCCGTGCACAAGGTCACAAACAGAAGGAGCAGGATGGGGATTCCCCCTCAGAATCCCCACTGATTTCTGTGTTTTGTGAGAATGCCAACAGCCAGGACGTTGCCCTGAGAATGTTCTCTGGTGCTCCCAGGAGACTCTGACCTTGCCTGGACTCCTCCTCATCCGCTATCCTGCACCAGCCAGGGCTGGCACCTGGATGAATCACACTCTGCTTTCTGCTGGAAGGTCATAATCAAGGCTGGTTCCCTCCCAATAAAACAAGAACTCAAACTAACAGCAAACACATTTCTGTAATTTCTCTTATCAGAAAAAAAGGAGAAGGAGATTGTACAGAAATATCTCTCAGCAAACAGGCCTCAATGGAAAAAGAAAAAAAGGAGATTGTACACATTTGCTTTATGCCACCTAAGTCCACATGAGAAAGTGTTATCTCAAGTGTAACAATGCTGTGCTGCTAAGCAATATATCAGAAAACACATAAACAGATATAAAATTCTGCTAAACCCAGTTAGACTAATTAGGGTGATGTTGCACTTCTCTTGAAAGCTGGTTCTGTCCCTTCTTCTCAAAAGATTCTTTATTTTAAGATTTCAGGTATGTCAGAAATACTCAGAATAGATTTCAACAGTCAAGTATTTCACAGCAGGACTCTAACAGGGTTCAGGCACCACAAGTTTTTAAAAAAAAAGGTTAATTTAACTTTTCCTCAGTGCTTATGCCTTCATGTAGTAATTTTATTTGAAGAACACTTGAGAAGCAGCAGCTCCTGTTTCCCTCAGCATCCAAGTGCTGAGGCACAGGTAAGGGCAGAGCAGCAGGGAGATCAGCAGTTGTTTACTGCAGGAAAACTACAACAGCCATGATCTGCACCTTGCATTGCACTGGCTGAACTCTGCTGATCCCATCAGACAAGGACAAAAACTAAAGGTTCATTTCTAAAAAGCATTTGCCTAATTAATGTGATTGTGACACAGCCCAAGCTGGTTGTCTCAGGCAAAGCCTTTGATATAATTCCAATTGACAAGCCTTGCTTTTTGGAGACCTTTTGCCCACAGTTCATCACTCATCTCCCAGGAACACCCCTGAAATCAGCAGGTATGTGTCTAAACCCAAGCGCCAGAGTCCTACAGGCACCCTCCAGTATGAGGGAGCTGAAGGAAGGAGCTGCCTAAGAAGGGTTTGAGCCCCTCTAATTTCACCTTGGCCAGTCCTCAGGCAGAGTGAGGCTCAGCCTACAGAGCTGTGGCTCAGGATCCCTCGGTGAACCTTGCCACCTCAAATTTATGGTCCCTTTCTCAAATCAGCCCTTAGTCCATAATCAGCTCTCCTGAAGAGGCTCTGTGAAGATTCATGGCCACATCTGACAAACAGAGACTTAATATTTTTAACCCAGCAAGATCACCACCCCCTGGTTTGAGTGGTGCTTTTGGTCAGAGGCACAGCTTCAGGCTGAGTCCTTTGCCACACTGGCACAAAGCATCACTGCAAGTTTACTGGGAATCTCTGCTCTGCTGCTGCTTATAATTTTTCCATTTAAAAGTGGCTGTTCAATACACTGAGCTTACCATGAGCACTTTTCTCTCACCTCCCTGTATGCCATGAATTCAATCAGGCAGGTATCAAAGCCTCCTCTTATCAGAGCACTTCCCCAGGAAACTCGTCATGCTTCTGTGAACACAGGGCACCTGCCAATAAGGCAAACCCATTTTCAGATTTAACTTTGGGATATTATGTATAAAAAGTAAGAGTACACATCAATTAGCAGCAGAGCTGGCCGGGCCTGCCATCCAAATGGAGTTCCCTGTAAGTATACCTATCACTTTCTCATAAAACTCTTAAGGCTGGGCAGCTTTTAAATGGTTTTGAGCTTTTCTTGGCACTGAGTGAACTCTTAGTGATTTCTGACAAAGTGAAAATGCCAAAGGGCATTTTCAAAGGGAAAATGCCAAAGGGGTGGGGACTGCAGGGGAGAAATCTCCCATTTGGCAGGGATGGAACTCCACATGCTCAAACATGAAAGAGAGAAGTGCTCTGTTCCAGGGGCGACACACACTCGTGACACGTCCACAGGACAAGATTCTCTCCTTCATCACTCAGAGGCAAACCAACAGACTCAGCGAGTCACATAAAGTTAGGGCTCAGCTGTTTGCTGAGAGTGTGACACGAGAGACTCCAAGTGCAGGATGGTGACACTGAGGTATTTACAGCAGCCTGAAACTGGTGCAGGGAAAATTCCCAAGCATTACTTTTAAATACTCTGAGTACGACTTGGACCTTTTTCATCAAAATCCTCCTTTGAAGGAGATAAAATCTGGCACCAATTCAATGCTCACAGGATTGTCTTCAAGAGAATAATTGTTCACAATAGTTATCTGAAAAGAATTTTTCATCATAGCAATAGGAAATTTCTCCAAAAGGTTTCAGCAGTGGTTCGGACAAACCCGAGCACAGCAAGCTCGTGAGTTGTTGAAACTCTGTGGCTTTATAAGGGGGTAACAAACGTTTGATGTCCCAATTTTCTGAACAGAAGTGCCTGTGCCTCCCTTTAGACTGCTAGTCCAGTATTTGGAGGATGAGATCACTGTGAAGATGCTCAGGTGCCTTTGCTGCTGTGTTCCAGGCACAGAGCTGAAATGTGCACCCATATTCCAGCTCTTCACAACACGTGCACATGGACATTTCTCAGACCTGCTCCATGTCTGACATCAAAAGCTCGAGGTGAAAAGCTCACTCTTACTTAGAAAATATTTGAGAGCACATTTTTTCCAATAAGTTATTGAATTGGGGCTGGGCAAGTTTTCAGAACTCCCTTCTTGCCTGGGCAAGGTGCAGTGCTGGGGCTAAGAGCCATTTCTATGCATGTGTTCTGTGAAATCATCAACAAATAATTCTCCTGCATATTTCAATCCTCTTCAATTGCACCCCACTGCAGAAAGTGCTGAGTCTGTACACACAGTAAACAGGAAGCCAAAATTATTTTAAGACAGCAAATAATTTGACGTCTTGATGATCTTGACAAGTTTTGAATTCCAAATGTTCATTTCAGGTTGTGATTGCTTCTCTCCTTGGAGTTTTCCTGGCTCCTGCTCTTGCCAACCTTGTAAGTATAGAGCTACACACAGCTACTCACCACTGCCACAAGAACCACTGGCTTTAGCTTTTACCTCTGAGGAATGTGTTTCTAGAAGTGAAGCTGCTTTTTAAAGTCTGATATTTAGAAGAAAATTGCGTTTTAATTTTTCTACGATAACTAAGAAATTATTTCCATGCTTGGTGTATCAAGGGGGGAAAGAAAGTTACCATACATGGAATCAGGGAAGTCTGTCCTCAGATAAGCATAAACACTGAAATTAATGATGTGGAGAGAAACAAATATTAACATGATTGATCTGACCACAAAATACAGTAGAATACTGTAAGTAATCTGGTGCCAGCAAGATCCTGCGGGGAAAAGAACAGTAAGGAATTCTTTTGATTACTTAGAAAGTAAAGGCTTCCCATCTTCATTCTGAGCCAAGAAATCATCTCCCCTTTAATCTCATCTCCAAGATCAGTGGTTTCCCAAAACACAGCTACTGCAGCTAATGCTTTATAGAGAGAAACACTGCTGGGAGTCCAGGAAGCTAAATCCTTACCTCTTTAATCTTTTCCAAAAATCAGAGCATGGAGAACAACTTTAATGGGCAGCCCAGTGAAAACTCAATCCACTCTGGGATCAGGGTCAGCACAAACCCAAGGGATGGGCCTCAGCCCTGGAAAACCATCTGGGACTTCGAGGCTGTAAGTAGCTGCCACCATGGCACAAGAATAATGGCAAAAGAGACAAACACTTTCTAAAAACCACCAAAACTTCAACAAAATTTCATTGTATTTTAGAGGGCATGCTTGAAAATGTGCTCCTTCAGCCTTGGGGTTGTTTCTGCTGGCCACTGTGTGCTGCATTAGCTTTTCAGCAACAAATTCCTTCACCTGCCCTCAGCAGCAGAACACATCATACACGTGGCATTACTGGAGGAGGCAATTTACCTTTTACCAAAGTCTCTTGTCGGCCTCCATGACACATTTGCCTAAACAATATAATTGAAAGGACCAATATTTTTCTTTCCCCATGACTATTTGCACTGTAGGAAGCCTTTCTTCTAACCAGTGCCTCTCTCTAGCAACGCACTTCTCTTTCCCCATATATTGTTTGCAACAAAAAGGGGTTTTTGTTTAACTTTAACAGGGCTACGTTGCAACCAAGGTGTTTTCAAAGAACACTTGCATCATTGCTACAACCAGCAAGAGGTTTTGGCTTGGCAAACCCTTTCCTACACCACCTCCGGGAGACAAGGTAGGATGGTGGTTGAAAGTGGGGCAAAAGATTGTCAGGGAAAGGCACTTGTTCCTACACACAGGAGCAGGAGAAAAGGCTCCAAGAATGGAAGAGAACTTTCTCAGCAGGGCTGAGTCGCCCTAAAAGTTCCTTCAAAAGTTGCATTGCCCAGGAACAACTCCAATTACTGTTCAGCCTGGTCTTGGATACTACCAGGGAGGAGGCAGCCACAGCTTCTCTGGGCATCTTGTGCCAGGGCCTCCCCACCCTCATGGGGAAGAATTTCTTCCCAGTATCCCATCTAACCCTGCCCTCTGACAGTGGGAAACGGTTTCTCCTTGTCCTTTCACTCCAGACCCTTGTGAATAGTCTTGTCCAGTCTTTCCTGTTAACTCCTTCAGGTACTGGAAGGCCATGATGAGGTCACCTGAAACTTCTGCAGGATGAACAATCCCAATCATCTCACCCTTTGCTCACCTGAGAGCTGCTCCATCCCTCTGATCACGCTGGTGCCTCCTCTGGGCTCTCTCCAGCTGCTCCAGGTCCTACCTGGGCCCCAGGGCTGAGGGCAGCTCTGCAGATGGGTCTCACCTGAGCAGAGGGGCAGAATCCCCTGGAGCTGCTGCCCATGCTGGGGTCAGCCCAGCACTGGGGGTTCCTGGGCTGTTGGTGCACCTTGGTGGGTCATGTCCAGCCTCTCACTCACCAGGCCTAGGTCCTTCTAAGCAGGGCTGCTCTCGATATCCATTGCCAGCTCTGAACTCCAGTTTTGGTTCTCCTAAATGCTGTTTTCTGGCTGTTTCTCTGGTGCTCAGGTACTTGGGCCTTACCAGCTGCCACCCAGAGAGAATCGCTTCATTATCTCCAGGAACAGACTCCAGAGCTTGAGCCCGTATGGGAAACGCATCCAAGCCCTGTGCAGTGGAATCCCCTCCTACCTCGCTTACCCAGCTCCTGGTGAGTCTGCTCCTGACGGCCCTGGAGCTCCAAAATGTGCACAGGTTGACAGGATTACAAAAGATTCAAGCAAATATGAGCATGTCACTGACTGAGATCCTGTGTTTTCTGTGGCTTTGTATACATCCATGCACACACAGCTCAGGAAATGCAGGTCTGTCACTCTCCTGAGTGACCTGGAGCCCGGCCATTCTCAGGAAGGTTCTGGGCTCTAGCTCTTGACATCAATCTGGAATTTTTAGGCAACCAGTTGGAAGCATTTCAGCTACATGTTTACCTTCATATTTTCTCAGTCCAAATCTAATTGGTTTTTTCTTCTTCTTTCAGGATCAAACTTTTTAAGGGGATCAAACTTCTCATCAGGATGAAGCTTCTTGGAGTGAGATATTTCATGACTGAAATTTAACATTAATGAGCTGCCTGTTTATTACTGTGGTTACTCCTGACAAAGTCTGCAGAAGAAAATTCATAGAACTGTGTACCCATTAGAAAGATTTTTCTCCTTGATAATCTTCTCTTGATCATATTTTCAATCATTTATATTTCTTCTGCTCTGTATGGAAGCTGTTGAGTCTCAGTAAAATTTATCATCAACCTACACTGGTCTGTGCTGTGTTTTTACAAACCCTTTGAAAAAGCAGAAGCAATTCCAAAGACAAGTTGCAAAACCAATGTTCTTGCAAAATCCCAATTTTGGCATTTAAACCTCTTCCAGTACAACTTCTCAGGGAGAGTTCACATGCTGCCTTGAGTAATTATTCATCAATACTGGAAGAAAATGGTGCTATACCTACTACAATGCCTGCTGCAATACTGTCCCCAGGAGAGTAAAACACTGCCAGCAAGGTGCAGCTGCCCACAAAACTGCTTTAACTTCATGCACTTAAGAGGAAAAATCTGCCAACAACTGTAAATCAATAAAGCTGGAAAGGTGTAAATGTCTCAGGGCTGCTTTGACAAGCCCACAGAGGCACAGATGCCTCGGCCCTCACTGCCACATTTTAGTGGGTGCTATGGTGACCCGATAACATACAGTATATTTTGGAAGGTAAAAAGGCTTTCACATATTTTGTCTAATGCAAAGCTTTTTATGTTCTTGTTTAAGCCCTAGGATATCTCCGGTCTTAAGTTTGATGTGAATTTTCAAAAGTAAATAGTACATGTTAGAAAAATACTAGAAACATATTTAATTTTTCACTGCAAATGGATTCCTATTGATAACTATCAGACTCCAGGAGGTCAAAAGGTTCAAAAGTACAATCCCCATGTTTATCAAGTACACCAGGAAATAATTTTCAGGGACAAATGACAGGGAAACAAATGACAAAATAATGTTATTGCACACTCAGCATTTCTACTATGATTTCTGAAAACATATAAAAGGTGGAGGGTTCACACTGCTCTTTCTACCTGCCGGAGCATCAGCTCTGCAGTCAGGATGCATCTCTCTGTAAGTATGCATGCTTTTCTACCTTATGAACTGAAACTTTGATTCAAACCCATTCCTTTCTCTCTCAGAAGGGCTCCTGCCTCTCTGGAGCACCGAGGCTTTCTCTGGGGGCATCGTGCTCCTCCACAAGGAGCAGCTCAGCCCCTGGGGTAAAGCAAGGGTGCTTCCCTTTGGGGCACTGATGCAATCCCAGGTTGAAAGCAAAAAAAGGATCCAAGGAGGACCCTTGAACATCAGATTAGGAAAAGGCAAGGAGGACTCCCATGACCAGATTTGTCAGGCAGAGCTGCAGTTACACTTTTGTATTTGTTTTTGTTTTCAGATTTGGACTGCAGTCCTTCTAGGACTCGTCCTGAATCCAGCCCTTGCTGATTACGTGAGTACAAATGAACAATTTCCACATGCATGGCTACTTTGCCTCTATTCCCTGCTTCATGAAATCTCCTTGACTCTTTCTCCAACACTTTGAAGGAAAAGAATTGAAGTCTTCTCAAACAGATGAAACTCTAAAGGAACAAAATCACAGGTGTCACACACAGCAATGATTCATGGAATCCTTGAAAAGTATTCTTACAGCTACTGCTCAATGCCAATGCCTTGATTCTGGGTCTATTTGAAAATACTGAGGCCACTTCTGGCTCTTAGAGGGGGGGCACAGAACTTTTCCTATTGTACCAAGGGTTTTTTAAAAGCAAGGGAGACAACACTGACTAATGTTACCATCTAAAAGTGCTTCATTTGGTTTTCCAGTCTCAGAAGACAAATGGAAACAAGCAAATCATCTTTGGTGGAGACTCTCAAATCACTATCACCGGTATCTCACAAGGCGTGAAGCTCAATAGTCAAACAAGGGTGGCAATCATCGACCAAAAGAGCCAAACTTTATCATGGAAAACCATCTGGAACTACAACAGGGTGAGTGGATGGGAGTGGGATTGTCAAAAAGGTGACCCAGGGATGGGGCTTGTTTCTGTATTCTGATCATCTGAAGTAAACAACGTGGGTTAGAAACTCTTGGTATTTGTTACTGCTTCCATCCCAACTTTGCAACCTCAACAGTTGGAGAAACTGAATTCTGAATGCTAAATACTTTTATTTTACAGGGTGTCATTGCAACCAAAATCACACAGCAGAACACCTGCTACATTTCCATCATGAACAGAACTGACATACCCAGTTTTAATAGTCTGGCCCGACTGGCGGCAGAGAGCAGGGTAAGAATCCAAAGGAGTAGCATGTTCCTGGCCCTGGAGTTTATTAGCTCATTTCCCCTTCTGCTTTTTCTTCCTGCAGAGGATCAGGTTATGTCTAGTGGCAGGATTTCCCTTCACTCAACAGTAATGTAGATTGGAAATTTCTTGTAGGAATGTTTTGCCAAAAGAAGAAAGGGGCTGCGTTATTCCCTCACCCAACTCCACTTTCTCTGAGGATGTTGAGCTCTGCAGCTTGCTGGGCAAGCCATGTGCTTTTGCTACTGCCTTCAAGGCTTGCTAGTGATCCCACAAGGGATTAAAAATTGTCCCTAATAGCAGTTGGGAATCAACCAGCCCCAAGTCATCCTCCCAGAGCTAGGAATATCTCAAGCAGGAGCCAGCTCCTGACACTGAGCTTGCTGAATGCTGGTTTTTGATGTTTAGAACCTGATTGGTGTTCTTGGAAGACCTACCAAGGAGATCACCTTAGTCACCAGTGGACAGGTCAACAACCTCTACTCCTATGGAACAGAGATTGCGGCTATGTGCAGCGGAGTCACCACCTACATGGCTTATGAAGTTCATGGTGAGTGAATTCATGGCAATTCTGAGTGTTACTGACCTGGCCTTTTTGTCTCCTGGGGCATGACTCAGGCACAGATGCTGCTCTTCCACTTTGGGCCAGACAGAAACCAAGGGCTTCAGCAGCTGTACAAAGGGTTTGGCACCTTGGCAGATCGAGCCTGGAACATAAATGCATAAATGCCCCCATAAATGACACAAACCAAAACCTTACAGTGCCTTTCTGGGAAGCTTAATGAGTGTTTTGGCCCACACCTGAGCTTCCCTGTAATACGCAGTCAGGAAGAAGGGTTGTTCTAGGAACCATTGTCCTTCAGGTCAGAGCTTGCTAATCAGTTGACCCAGGCAGCCGCCAAGCCCTTGTGCTTCACAACACTAAACCAAGTGCTTTCCTCCCCTGTAAGTTTTCCTCTGGGGCAATGATCCCATTCCCCCGGGTTAATGAACTACACATGGTAGGATTCTTCCAGAACATCACACCCATGTGACTGGGCCCATGAACTAACAGCAGCCTCACGATGCAATGCCCAGCCATTGGGACTCTCAGGACAAAGTGCAATAGAACCCCAATTTCTGCATAGGAAATCCCAAGGGTGTTCAAGAGCAGGTCTTTGTGAGCATCCCTGGCTCAGCCACAGAGCCAGTGCTATTTAGGGACTCCAAGAGAATCTGTCCCTCATACAGATCAAACATTCCCAGAGCAGAAATTCTTCATACCTGTGTGTGCTCTGAGCAGCACCACCACCCTCCTGTAGAAGGGCAGCCAAGGTCATTAGAATGAGCTCATGGGGTTTTGTTTCATGCTTTCTTGTATTCCAAGGACTCCAAGCAAATCTGGGATCCTGCATTACCCTCAATGTCTTGAGAGCTGTGGATCTGAGGTACTGCAATAGCAATGGCAATTGGAATGGCATTGGCAACGGCAATTGGAATGGTAATTGGAATGGCAATTTGAATGGCAATGGCAACTGGAATGGCAATTGGAATATCACTGGCAATTGGAATGGCAATTGGAATGGCAATGGACAGGTGAGAAAACTGTAGCCCTTACTTGTTGTTAAGAAAATGGGGGGGATTCTGAGCTGCAGCCCAAAGCCAAACCTTATGCCCTTCTTGCTTGGAATCTCCTCTTTTGAGAGGTTCCTGCTTGAGGGTGCAGATGCTGAAAGAGAGCAATTGGTGAGCAGTGGTTTCCAAGCAAGCCCTTGAGTGTGGATTTCCTCTGGTCATTGCTCTAGCATGCATCAACCTCTAAAGGCAGCAGATGGCAGCTCTCAGATGCAGCAATGATTCACTGAAATCATTAAAAGAATTCTTATGGTCTCTGCCCACTGCCACAGCCTTGATTCTGGGTCCATTAGAAAAGACTGAGCCCAGGGCTGGCACTTCCCAAGGGGCTGCACTTCTTCCACTGTAGCAGGGATTTTTCAGAAGCTTTGGGGACATCACTGCCTCCCTTCAAAAATGAAATGTCTTCTTTCTTTCTCTTGGCTTTTTAGTCTCAGCAGATTCCAGGTGGCATCTTCAACAACACTCAAGGCAGCATCTTCAATCACACTCAGGTCATCATTGGTGGCCACTCCCAAATTGTGACCATCAACAGGCAATGGCGGGTGGCCATCATTGAACAAACGAGCATCAGCGGGTCCTGGAAAACCATCTGGAACTACAACACGGTGAGTGGCAGGGATGGGGCTTGCTTAAATACATCCAAGAAGACTGCCTGCTTGTTAAACTGGCCCATGGATGGCAATTGTTCCTTTATGCTGAGCGTTTGGAGTCCACAATGCAGGATGGAAACTCTCAGAATTTGTTATGCTTTCCATCCTGACTTTATCAAGTGTAAACTGCAGGAAGATACTGAATTTTGAGCACTAAATTATTCTCATTTCACAGGGTGTCATTGCAACCAAAGTCACGCAACAGAACATCTGCTACATTTCCACCATGAACAGAAATGAGATGCCCCGCTTTGATAACCTGGCCCGTCTGGCAGAAGAGAGCAGGGTAAGGTTCCAAAGGAGTAGCAGGGTCTGGCCCCAGAGAGCACCAGTCCATTTCTTCATGAGCTCTTTCTTTCTGGACATGACCAGGTTGTCTCCAGGGGTAGAGTTTTCTTTCTTTCAACAGTAATGCTGATTAGGAATTTATTGTAGGAATGCTTTTCCAAAAGAAAGGACTGTATTATTCCCTCACCCACTCACACTATCTCACTCTATCCTCACTCTGAGGATACTGAGCTGTGCAGCTTGCTGGGCAAACCCTTGCTCTGAGGAACCCTTCAAGGGTGTTAATCCTATTGGCAAGCCAAGATCTCAAAGTCCTTCATGGACTTTTCACTACCAATATCCATTGGTCATCTCAGAACTTAGCCTTGTAGCTGCTCATGGCCAGACTCCCTTTTTCACTGTGGCGCAAGAGAACATCTCCCCATTCCTCAGGTTTTCTCTCACATTCATGGGATGAGCCACAACAGGAGGCCTCTGGCCCTAGCTGAGAGGGCAGAGGGAACCAAGGGTCCCAGAGGAAAGTGCCAGAAAGCAGGAAATGCCTTCAACCAGGCAACAAAGCACTCCAGGAGGAAAGGAGAAAGGATTTGAAATGAAGCTCACAGAGGGCTTTCAGAAAGAAGTGTCCTACTTGAGCACCCAGAGTTCTCAGTGAGGGGCCCTAAGCACCATCTGAAAATAGTCTGACAGGAAATGTATCTGCCCAGACTTGCTGCTGCCCTCTGTGGTTCCAGGTTAGAATGGGCTGCAGGATGAGACTTCTCATGCCAGCCTTCCATTTGACAGCCTGGGTGCCCGAGAGGGGCAATGGCAATAACAGAGCACATCCCTTGGAAGGAGCTCTGGCTCCACAGAGCGGCCACACGCCTCTTCTCCGCATCAGTGATTTCCTTGTGCTGCCACTCCCCTCAGGCTACCTGCACTTTGATGGCCTTAGAACCATCTGCCTTTGGAGCTACCTTCAAGGCTTGCCAGGGGTCCCACAAGCCCACCAGGGAATTAAAAGGTGTCCCTAAAAAAACTTAGACCCAGCCAAACACCCAGCCATGAGGCATCATTCCACAGATAGGAACAGAACAAGCAAGAACCAGATCCTGACACTGAGCTTGCTGAAAGATAGTTATTGTTTTTTAGAACCTGATTGGTGGTTTTGGAAGACCGCACAAGAGGATCACCTTTGTCACCAATGGATTGGTCAGCAACTTCTACTCCTATGGAGCAGACATCATGGCTATGTGCAGCGGAGTCACCACCTACATGGCTACCGAAGTTCACAGTGAGTGCAAGCATGGCAATTCTGAGTGTTACTCACCTGGCCTTATTTTCCCTTGGGGCGTGACAAAGGCACAGTTTCTGCCCTTCCACCTCAAACCCCAGAGAAACCCTCCTGCAGAACATCAGCCAAGGTTTTCTACATCAGCTCATGGGGTTTTCTCTTTTCCAGCTTTCCAAGGCCCCCAGGTGAATCTGGGATCATGCATTACCCTGGATGTCCTGAGCGTTGTAGAGCTGAAGTACTGCAGTAGCAATGGCAACTGGGACAATCAGTGGAACAACCAGTGGAATGGCAACTGGAACAACAACTGGACCAACCAGTGGAATGGCAACTGGAACAACAACTGGACCAACCAGTGGAATGGCAATTGGAACAACAGTTGGAATGGCAACTGGAACAACCAGTGGAATGGCAACTGGAACAACCAGTGGAACGGCAACTGGAACAACCAGTGGAATGGCAACTGGAACAACTGGACCAACCAGTGGAACAGCAACCAGTGGAACAACAGCTGGAATGGAAACTGGAACAATCAGTGGAATGGCAACTGGAACAACCAGTGGAACAACCAGTGGAATGGCAACTGGAACAACTGGACCAACCAGTGGAATGGCAACCAATGGAACAACCAGTGGAACAACCAGTGGAACAACAACTGGAATGGCAACTGGAACGGCAACTGGAACGGCAATTTCCCGGTAAGAAACCATTACCCTTAGCCTTCTTTCACCAAATGGGGGGATCCTGAGCTGCTGTCCAAAGCCAGCCCTAATGCCCTTCTTGCCCGGCATCTCCTCTTTTGAGAGGGTGCAGATGCTAAGAGAGAGCAATGATACAGCAGAGCTTTTCATCCAGGCCCTTGAGCATTGATTTCCGCAGGCCACTGCTCTAGTAGGAATCAAACTGTAAAGGCAGCAGATGACAGCTGCAGATGCAGAAATGATTCACTGAATCCATGAAAAGAATTCTTATGGCCTCTGCCCACTGCCGCTGCTTTGATTCTGGGTATTTTGGAAAACACTGAGAAAAGTGATTGGCATTACCTGAGGGCCTGGAATCCTTCCATGGTAGCAAGGGATTTTTGGAAAATTTGGTGACATCACTGTCTTCCTTCAAAGACAAAATATCTTTTTTTCACTTTGGTTTTTAGTCTCAGCAGATTCCCAGCGGCATCTTCAATCACACTCAGGTCATCATTGGTGGCCACTCCCAAATTGTGACCATCAACAGGCAATGGCGTGTGGCTGTCATTGAGCAAAGGAGCTTCAGCGGGTCCTGGAAAACCATCTGGAACTACAACACGGTGAGTGGCACAGAGCAAAAAGCATCCATGGAGTCTGCCTGCTGGTACAGCTGGCCCAGAGATGGCAATTGTACCTTTATTCTCAATGTTTGGAGTCCACATTTTGGGGCAGGGGAACTCAGCATTAAATATGGTTTCCATCCCGACATTAGGCCAACATGAATACTTGGAAGAAACGGAATTGTAAGCGCTGAATCCTTTCTTTACAGGGTGTCATTGCAACCAAAGTCATGCAACAGAACGCCTGCTACATTTCCATCATGAACAGAAATGAGATGCCCCGCTTTGATAACCTGGCCCACCTGGCACAAGAGAGCAGGGTAAGGTTCCAAAGGAGCAGCAGGTTCCTGGCCCTGGAAATCATTGTGCCATTTCTTCATGTGCTGCTTCTTTGTGGGCAGGATCAGGTTGTGTCTTGTGGCAGAGTTTCCTATGTCTCAAAAGTAATGCTGATTAGGAGTTTGTTGTAGGAATGCTTTTCCAAATGAAAGGGGCTGCATTATTCCCTCACCCACTTTCCCAGAGGATGTTGAGCTGTCCAGGTTGCTGGGCATACCTGTTCTTTGTGGAGCCCTTAAAGGCATTCTTTGCACTACCATTTCCCCTCAAGTTCCATTCACCTTGATCCCTTAGAAATACCTCTGCCCTTGGAGCTGCCTTCAAGGCTTGCTGGTGGTCCCAGAGGCCCCCCAGGGTATTTAAAGGCCTCCTGAAATGCAGTTGGGAATCAAAGACCCAGCCCTGAGTCATCATTGCAGAGGAACAGGCCTAGCAGGAGCCACCTCTCTGCCCTGAGCTTGCTGAATGCTGGTTTTTGATGTTTAGAACCTGATTGGTGGTTTTGGAAGACCAAACAAGAGGATCACCTTTGTCACCAATGGATTGGTCAGCAACCTCAACTCCTATGGAATAGACATCACGGCTATGTGCAGCGGAGTCACCACCTACATGGCTTACGAAGTCACCAGTGAGTGCAAGCATGGCAATTCTGAGTGTCACTCACCTGGCCGTATTTTCCCTTGGGGTGTGACTCAGGCACAGATGCTGCTCGTCCACCTCAAAACGCAAAGAACCCCTTGTGTAGAACGTCAGCCAAGGTTTTCAGCCAAGCATCAGCTCATGGGGCTTTGTCTTTTCTTTTCCAGCTTTCCAAGGCCCCCAGGTGACTCTGGGATCATGCATTACCCTGGATGTCCTGAGTGCTGTTGAGCTGAAGTACTGCAATAGCAATGGCAGTGTCAATTTCCCGGTGAGCAAACCTTAGCCCTTAGCTTTCTTGAACCAAATGGGGGAAACCTCATCAGCTGCCCAAAGCCAGACCTGATGCCCTTCTTGCCTGGCATCTCCTGATTGAGAGCTTCCTGCCTGAAGGCTCAGATGCCTTTAAAGGGCAGTGGGTGAGCAGGAGTTTCCAAGCAAGCCCTTGAGCGGGGATTTCCTCTGGCCAGTGCTCTAGCATGCATCAACCTCTAAAGGCAGCAGATGGCAGCTCTCAGATGCAGCAATGATTCACTGAACCCATGAACAGAATTCTTACGGTCTCTGCCCACTGCCACAGCCTTGATTCTGGGTCAGTTGGATAAACCTGAGTGCAGGGCTGGCACTTCCCAAGGGAGGCACCACTTCTCCCATTCTAGCAGGGATTTTTCAGAAAATGTGGGTACGTTACTGTCTTCCTTCAAAGGCAAAACTCTGCTTCCTCTTGGCTTTTCAGACTCAGCAGATTCCCAGTGGCATCTTCAATCACACTCAGGTCATCATTGGTGGCCACTCCCAAATTGTGACCATCAACAGGCAATGGCGTGTGGCCGTCATCGAGCAAAGGAACATCAGCGGGTCCTGGAAAACCATCTGGAACTACAACACGGTGAGTGGCAGGGAGGGGGCTCCTTCAAAAGCATCTAAGGAGTCTGGCTGCTGGTACAGCTGGCCCAGGGATGGCGATTGTCCCTTCCTTCTGAGTGTTAGGAGTCCACATTTTGGGACACTAACACTCAGAATTCATTATGATTTCCATGATGAATTTATCCCAACCTTAACAGTCAGAAAAACCAGAATTGTGGGTGCTGAATACTTTTCTTTTACAGGGTGTCATTGCAACCAAAGTCAGGCAACAGAACGCCTGCTTCATTTCCATCATGAACAGAAGCGAGATGCCCCGCTTTGATAACCTGGCCCGCCTGGCACAAGAGAGCAGGGTAAGGTTCAGGAGGAGTAGCAGGTTCCTGGCCCCAGAGATCACTCACCCATTTCTTCCTGTGCTTCTTCTTTCTGGAGAAGATCAAGTAGTGGCAGACTCTCCTTTCACTGAACAGTAATGCTGGTTAGGAATTTGTTGTAGGAATGGTTTGCCAAAAGAAAGGGTTGGCATTATTCTCTCCCCCACTTACCTGGAGAATGATGAGCTCTGCAATTTGCTGGGGACACTGGTTCTCTGTAGAGCCCTTCAGTGCTTTTGCTGTGCTGCCCCTTCCCCTCAAGTTCCCTAGACCTTGACTCCTGTAGAACAAGCTGTGCCTTTGAAGCTATCTTCAAGGCTGCTAGTGGTCCCTCAGGCCCCCCAGGGGATTAAAAGCTGTCCCAGTTGGCAATCAAACAGTTGGGAATCAAACACAAGCCCAGAGTCCTCTTCCCAAGCTACGAATAGGCCTAGCAGGAACCAGGTCCCAGCAATGAGCTTGCTGACTGCTGTTTTTCGATGTATAGAAACTGATTGGCATTTTTGGAAGACACACCAAGAAGATCACCTTTGTCACCAATGGACTGGTCAACAACCTCTACTCCTATGGAACTGAGATTGCGGCTATGTGCAGCGGAGTCACCACCTACATGGCTACCGAAGTTCACAGTGAGTGCAAGCATGGCAATTCTGAGTGTTACTCACCTGGCCTTATTTTCCCTTGGGGTGTGACTCAGGCACAGATGCTGCTCTTCCACCTCAAAACCCAAAGAAATCCCCCTGCAGAATGTCAGCCAAGGTCTGAGGCATCAGCTGATGGGGTTTTGCCTCTTCTTTTCCAGCTTTCCAAGGCCCCCAGGTGAATCTGGGATCATGCATTACCCTGGATGTCCTGAGAGTTGTAGAGCTGCAGTACTGCAGTAGCAATGGCAACTGGAACAACCAGTGGAATGGCAACTGGAACAACCAGTGGAATGGCAACTGGAACAACAACTGGAACAACCAGTGGAATGGCAACTGGAACAACCAGTGGAACAACCAGTGGAACCACCATTGGAACAACCAGTGGAATGGCAACTGGAACAACCACTGGAACAACCAGTGGAACAACCAGTGGAATGGCAACTGGAACCACCATTGGAACAACAACACGAACAACCAGTGGAACGGCAACTGGACCAACCAGTGGAACAACCAGTGGAACAACAACTGGAACAACCAGTGGGACAACCAGTGGAATGGCAACTGGAACAACAACTGGAACAACAACTGGAATGGCAACTGGAACAACCAATGGAACAACCAGTGGAACAACCAGTGGAACGGCAACTGGAACAACAACTGGAATGGCAATGGCCAGTGGAACGGCAATTGGAATGGCATTGGCAACAACAACTGGAACAACAATTGGAATGGCAACTGGAATGGCAACTGGAACGGCAATTTCCCGGTGAGAAAACCTTAACCCTTAGATTTCTTGAAACAAATGGGGGGATCCTGAGCTTCTGCCCAAAGCCAAACATGATGCCCTTCTTGCCAGGTGCCTCCGCTTTTGAGTGGGTGCTGACGCTGAAAGAGAGCAGTGAGAGAGCAGAGCTTTCCATCTAGGCCCTTGAGCATTGATTTCCTCAGGCCACTGCTCTAGTAGGAATCAAAGTGTAAGGGCAGCAGATGACAGCTGCGGATGCAGCAATGATTCACTGAATCCATGAAAAGAATTCTTAATGGCCTCTACCCACTGCCACTGCTTTGATTCTGGGTCTGTTATGAAAAGAGTGGGGGAACCAATGGGAATGACCTCAGGGCCAGCACTTCTTCCATTGTAGCAAGGATTTTTTGGAAGCTTCGGTGACATCACTGTCTTCCTTTAAAGACAAAATATCTTTTTTTCACTTTGGTTTTTAGTCTCAGCAGATTCCCAGTGGCATCTTCAATCACACTCAGGTCATCATTGGTGGCCACTCCCAAATTGTGACCATCAACAGGCAATGGCGTGTGGCTGTCATTGAGCAAAGGAGCTTCAGCGGGTCCTGGAAAACCATCTGGAACTACAACACGGTGAGTGGCACAGAGCAAAAAGCATCCATGGAGTCTGGCTGCTGGTGCAGCTGGCCCAGAGATGGCAATTGTTCCTTTATTCTCAATGTTTGGAGTCCACATTTTGGGGCAGGGGAACTCAGCATTAATTATGGTTTCCACCCCGACATTAGGCCAACATGAATACTTGGAAGAAACGGAATTGTAAGCGCTGAATCCTTTCTTTTACAGGGTGTCATTGCAACCAAAGTCATGCAACAGAACGCCTGCTACATTTCCATCATGAACAGAAATGAGATGCCCCGCTTTGATAACCTGGCCCACCTGGCACAAGAGAGCAGGGTAAGGTTCCAAAGGAGCAGCAGGTTCCTGGCCCTGGAAATCATTGTGCCATTTCTTCATGTGCTGCTTCTTTGTGGGCAGGATCAGGTTGTGTCTTGTGGCAGAGTTTCCTATGTCTCAAAAGTAATGCTGATTAGGAGTTTGTTGTAGGAATGCTTTTCCAAATGAAAGGGGCTGCATTATCCCCTCACCCACTTTCCCGGAGGATGTTGAGCTGTCCAGGTTGCTGGGCATACCTGTTCTTTGTGGAGCCCTTAAAGGCATTCTTTGCGCTGCCATTTCCCCTCAAGTTCCATTCACCTTGACGCCCTTAGAAATACCTCTGCCCTTGGAGCTGCCTTCAAGGCTTGCTGGTGGTCCCAGAGGCCCCCCAGGGTATTTAAAGGCCTCCTGAAATGCAGTTGGGAATCAAAGACCCAGCCCTGAGTCATCATTGCAGAGGAACAGGCCTAGCAGGAGCCACCTCTCTGCCCTGAGCTTGCTGAATGCTGGTTTTTGATGTTTAGAACCTGATTGGTGGTTTTGGAAGACCAAACAAGAGGATCACCTTTGTCACCAATGGATTGGTCAGCAACCTCAACTCCTATGGAATAGACATCACGGCTATGTGCAGCGGAGTCACCACCTACATGGCTTACGAAGTTACCAGTGAGTGCAAGCATGGCAATTCTGAGTGTCACTCACCTGGCCCTATTTTCCCTTGGGGTGTGACTCAGGCACAGATGCTGCTCGTCCACCTCAAAACGCAAAGAACCCCTTGTGTAGAACGTCAGCCAAGGTTTTCAGCCAAGCATCAGCTCATGGGGCTTTGTCTTTTCTTTTCCAGCTTTCCAAGGCCCCCAGGTGACTCTGGGATCATGCATTACCCTGGATGTCCTGAGTGCTGTTGAGCTGAAGTACTGCAATAGCAATGGCAGTGTCAATTTCCCGGTGAGCAAACCTTAGCCCTTAGCTTTCTTGAACCAAATGGGGGAAACCTCATCAGCTGCCCAAAGCCAGACCTGATGCCCTTCTTGCCTGGCATCTCCTGATTGAGAGCTTCCTGCCTGAAGGCTCAGATGCCTTTAAAGGGCAGTGGGTGAGCAGGAGTTTCCAAGCAAGCCCTTGAGCGGGGATTTCCTCTGGCCAGTGCTCTAGCATGCATCAACCTCTAAAGGCAGCAGATGGCAGCTCTCAGATGCAGCAATGATTCACTGAACCCATGAACAGAATTCTTACGGTCTCTGCCCACTGCCACAGCCTTGATTCTGGGTCAGTTGGATAAACCTGAGTGCAGGGCTGGCACTCCCAAGGGAGGCACCACTTCTCCCATTCAAGCAGGGATTTTTCAGAAAATGTGGGTACATTACTGTCTTCCTTCAAAGGCAAAACCTCTGCTTCCTCTTGGCTTTTCAGACTCAGCAGATTCCCAGTGGCATCTTCAATCACACTCAGGTCATCATTGGTGGCCACTCCCAAATTGTGACCATCAACAGGCAATGGCGTGTGGCCGTCATCGAGCAAAGGAACATCAGCGGGTCCTGGAAAACCATCTGGAACTACAACACGGTGAGTGGCAGGGAGGGGGCTCCTTCAAAAGCATCTAAGGAGTCTGGCTGCTGGTGCAGCTGGCCCAGAGATGGCGATTGTCCCTTCCTTCTGAGTGTTAGGAGTCCACATTTTGGGACACTAACACTCAGAATTCATTATGATTTCCATGATGAATTTATCCCAACCTTAACAGTCAGAAAAACCAGAATTGTGGGTGCTGAATACTTTTCTTTTACAGGGTGTCATTGCAACCAAAGTCAGGCAACAGAACGCCTGCTTCATTTCCATCATGAACAGAAGCGAGATGCCCCGCTTTGATAACCTGGCCCGCCTGGCACAAGAGAGCAGGGTAAGGTTCAGGAGGAGTAGCAGGTTCCTGGCCCCAGAGATCACTCACCCATTTCTTCCTGTGCTTCTTCTTTCTCGAGAAGATCAAGTAGTGGCAGACTCTCCTTTCACTGAACAGTAATGCTGGTTAGGAATTTGTTGTAGGAATGGTTTGCCAAACGAAAGGGTTGGCATTATTCTCTCCCCCACTTACCTGGAGAATTATGAGCTGTGCAATTTGCTGGGGACACCGGTTCTCTGTAGAGGCCTTCAGTGCTTTTGCTGTGCTGCCCCTTCCCCTCAAGTTCCCTAGACCTTGACTCCTGTAGAACAAGCTGTGCCTTTGAAGCTATCTTCAAGGCTGCTAGTGGTCCCTCAGGCCCCCCAGGGGATTAAAAGCTGTCCCAGTTGGCAATCAAACAGTTGGGAATCAAACACAAGCCCAGAGTCCTCTTCCCAAGCTACGAATAGGCCTAGCAGGAACCAGGTCCCAGCAATGAGCTTGCTGACTGCTGTTTTTCGATGTATAGAAACTGATTGGCATTTTTGGAAGACACACCAAGAAGATCACCTTTGTCACCAATGGACTGGTCAACAACCTCTACTCCTATGGAACTGAGATTGCGGCTATGTGCAGCGGAGTCACCACCTACATGGCTACCGAAGTTCACAGTGAGTGCAAGCATGGCAATTCTGAGTGTTACTCACCTGGCCTTATTTTCCCTTGGGGTGTGACTCAGGCACAGATGCTGCTCTTCCACCTCAAAACCCAAAGAAACCGTCCTGCAGAATGTCAGCCAAGGTCTGAGGCATCAGCTGATGGGGTTTTGCCTCTTCTTTTCCAGCTTTCCAAGGCCCCCAGGTGAATCTGGGATCATGCATTACCCTGGATGTCCTGAGAGTTGTAGAGCTGCAGTACTGCAGTAGCAATGGCAACTGGAACAACCAGTGGAACAACCAGTGGAATGGCAACTGGAACAACAACTGGAACAACCAGTGGAACAACCAGTGGAACCACCATTGGAACAACCAGTGGAATGGCAACTGGAACAACCACTGGAACAACCAGTGGAACAACCAGTGGAATGGCAACTGGAACCACCATTGGAACAACAACACGAACAACCAGTGGAACGGCAACTGGACCAACCAGTGGAACAACCAGTGGAACAACAACTGGAACAACCAGTGGGACAACCAGTGGAATGGCAACTGGAACAACAACTGGAACAACAACTGGAATGGCAACTGGAACAACCAATGGAGCAACCAGTGGAACAACCAGTGGAACAACAACTGGAACAACCAGTGGAATGGCAATGGCCAGTGGAACGGCAATTGGAATGGCATTGGCAACAACAACTGGAACAACAATTGGAATGGCAATGGCAATTGGAATGGCAACTGGAATGGCAACTGGAACGGCAATTTCCCGGTGAGAAAACCTTAACCCTTAGATTTCTTGAAACAAATGGGGGGATCCTGAGCTTCTGCCCAAAGCCAAACATGATGCCCTTCTTGCCAGGTGCCTCCGCTTTTGAGTGGGTGCTGACGCTGAAAGAGAGCAGTGAGAGAGCAGAGCTTTCCATCTAGGCCCTTGAGCATTGATTTCCTCAGGCCACTGCTCTAGTAGGAATCAAAGTGTAAGGGCAGCAGATGACAGCTGCGGATGCAGCAATGATTCACTGAATCCATGAAAAGAATTCTTAATGGCCTCTGCCCACAGCCACTGCTTTGATTCTGGGTCCTTTATGAAAAGAGTGGGGGAACCAATGGGAATGACCTCAGGGCCAGCATTTCTTCCATTTTAGCAAGGATTTTTTGGAAGCTTCGGTGACATCACTGTCTTCCTTTAAAGACAAAATATCTTTTTTTCACTTTGGTTTTTAGTCTCAGCAGATTCCCAGTGGCATCTTCAATCACACTCAGGTCATCATTGGTGGCCACTCCCAAATTGTGACCATCAACAGGCAATGGCGTGTGGCTGTCATTGAGCAAAGGAGCTTCAGCGGGTCCTGGAAAACCATCTGGAACTACAACACGGTGAGTGGCACAGAGCAAAAAGCATCCATGGAGTCTGCCTGCTGGTACAGCTGGCCCAGAGATGGCAATTGTTCCTTTATTCTCAATGTTTGGAGTCCACATTTTGGGGCAGGGGAACTCAGCATTAATTATGGTTTCCACCCCGACATTAGGCCAACATGAATACTTGGAAGAAACTGAATTTTGAGTGCTGAATCCTTTCTTTACAGGGTGTCATTGCAACCAAAGTCATGCAACAGAACGCCTGCTACATTTCCATCATGAACAGAAATGAGATGCCCCGCTTTGATAACCTGGCCCACCTGGCACAAGAGAGCAGGGTAAGGTTCCAAAGGAGCAGCAGGTTCCTGGCCCTGGAAATCATTGTGCCATTTCTTCATGTGCTGCTTCTTTGTGGGCAGGATCAGGTTGTGTCTTGTGGCAGAGTTTCCTATGTCTCAAAAGTAATGCTGATTAGGAGTTTGTTGTAGGAATGCTTTTCCAAATGAAAGGGGCTGCATTATCCCCTCACCCACTTTCCCGGAGGATGTTGAGCTGTGCAGGTTGCTGGGCATACCTGTTCTTTGTGGAGCCCTTAAAGGCATTCTTTGCGCTGCCATTTCCCCTCAAGTTCCATTCACCTTGACGCCCTTAGAAATACCTCTGCCCTTGGAGCTGCCTTCAAGGCTTGCTGGTGGTCCCAGAGGCCCCCCAGGGTATTTAAAGGCCTCCTGAAATGCAGTTGGGAATCAAAGACCCAGCCCTGAGTCATCATTGCAGAGGAACAGGCCTAGCAGGAGCCACCTCTCTGCCCTGAGCTTGCTGAATGCTGGTTTTTGATGTTTAGAACCTGATTGGTGGTTTTGGAAGACCAAACAAGAGGATCACCTTTGTCACCAATGGATTGGTCAGCAACCTCAACTCCTATGGAATAGACATCACGGCTATGTGCAGCGGAGTCACCACCTACATGGCTTACGAAGTTACCAGTGAGTGCAAGCATGGCAATTCTGAGTGTCACTCACCTGGCCGTATTTTCCCTTGGGGTGTGACTCAG
Source organism: Zonotrichia leucophrys gambelii (assembly GCF_028769735.1). NCBI lineage: Eukaryota > Metazoa > Chordata > Aves > Passeriformes > Passerellidae > Zonotrichia > Zonotrichia leucophrys. The sequence goes on along the minus strand of NC_088191.1, from coordinate 542,708 downwards.
GCACAGATGCTGCTCGTCCACCTCAAAACGCAAAGAACCCCTTGTGTAGAACGTCAGCCAAGGTTTTCAGCCAAGCATCAGCTCATGGGGCTTTGTCTTTTCTTTTCCAGCTTTCCAAGGCCCCCAGGTGACTCTGGGATCATGCATTACCCTGGATGTCCTGAGTGCTGTTGAGCTGAAGTACTGCAATAGCAATGGCAGTGTCAATTTCCCGGTGAGCAAACCTTAGCCCTTAGCTTTCTTGAACCAAATGGGGGAAACCTCATCAGCTGCCCAAAGCCAGACCTGATGCCCTTCTTGCCTGGCATCTCCTGATTGAGAGCTTCCTGCCCGAAGGCTCAGATGCCTTTAAAGGGCAGTGGGTGAGCAGGAGTTTCCAAGCAAGCCCTTGAGCGGGATTTCCTCTGGCCAGTGCTCTAGCATGCATCAACCTCTAAAGGCAGCAGATGGCAGCTCTCAGATGCAGCAATGATTCACTGAACCCATGAACAGAATTCTTACGGTCTCTGCCCACTGCCACAGCCTTGATTCTGGGTCAGTTGGATAAACCTGAGTGCAGGGCTGGCACTTCCCAAGGGAGGCACCACTTCTCCCATTCTAGCAGGGATTTTTCAGAAAATGTGGGTACGTTACTGTCTTCCTTCAAAGGCAAAACCTCTGCTTCCTCTTGGCTTTTCAGACTCAGCAGATTCCCAGTGGCATCTTCAATCACACTCAGGTCATCATTGGTGGCCACTCCCAAATTGTGACCATCAACAGGCAATGGCGTGTGGCCGTCATCGAGCAAAGGAACATCAGCGGGTCCTGGAAAACCATCTGGAACTACAACACGGTGAGTGGCAGGGAGGGGGCTCCTTCAAAAGCATCTAAGGAGTCTGGCTGCTGGTACAGCTGGCCCAGGGATGGCGATTGTCCCTTCCTTCTGAGTGTTAGGAGTCCACATTTTGGGACACTAACACTCAGAATTCATTATGATTTCCATGATGAATTTATCCCAGCCTTAACAGTCAGAAAAACCAGAATTGTGGGTGCTGAATACTTTTCTTTTACAGGGTGTCATTGCAACCAAAGTCAGGCAACAGAACGCCTGCTTCATTTCCATCATGAACAGAAGCGAGATGCCCCGCTTTGATAACCTGGCCCGCCTGGCACAAGAGAGCAGGGTAAGGTTCAGGAGGAGTAGCAGGTTCCTGGCCCCAGAGATCACTCACCCATTTCTTCCTGTGCTTCTTCTTTCTGGAGAAGATCAAGTAGTGGCAGACTCTCCTTTCACTGAACAGTAATGCTGGTTAGGAATTTGTTGTAGGAATGGTTTGCCAAAAGAAAGGGTTGGCATTATTCTCTCCCCCACTTACCTGGAGAGCGATGAGCTCTGCAATTTGCTGGGGACACTGGTTCTCGGTAGAGCCCTTCAGTGCTTTTGCTGTGCTGCCCCTTCCCCTCAAGTTCCCTAGACCTTGACTCCTGTAGAACAAGCTGTGCCTTTGAAGCTATCTTCAAGGCTGCTAGTGGTCCCTCAGGCCCCCCAGGGGATTAAAAGCTGTCCCAGTTGGCAATCAAACAGTTGGGAATCAAACACAAGCCCAGAGTCCTCTTCCCAAGCTACGAATAGGCCTAGCAGGAACCAGGTCCCAGCAATGAGCTTGCTGACTGCTGTTTTTCGATGTATAGAAACTGATTGGCATTTTTGGAAGACACACCAAGAAGATCACCTTTGTCACCAATGGACTGGTCAACAACCTCTACTCCTATGGAACTGAGATTGCGGCTATGTGCAGCGGAGTCACCACCTACATGGCTACCGAAGTTCACAGTGAGTGCAAGCATGGCAATTCTGAGTGTTACTCACCTGGCCTTATTTTCCCTTGGGGTGTGACTCAGGCACAGATGCTGCTCTTCCACCTCAAAACCCAAAGAAATCCCCCTGCAGAATGTCAGCCAAGGCATGAGGCATCAGCTCATGGGGCTTTGTCTTTTCTTTTCCAGCTTTCCAAGGCCCCCAGGTGAATCTGGGATCATGCATTACCCTGGATGTCCTGAGAGTTGTAGAGCTGCAGTACTGCAGTAGCAATGGCAACTGGAACAACCAGTGGAATGGCAACTGGAACAACCAGTGGAACAACCAGTGGAACAACCAGTGGAATGGCAACTGGAACAACAACTGGAACAACAACTGGAACAACCAGTGGAATGGCAACTGGAACAACCAGTGGAACAACCAGTGGAACGGCAACTGGAACAACCAGTGGAACAACCAGTGGAATGGCAACTGGAACAACAACTGGAACAACAACTGGAACAACAACTGGAACAACAATTGGAATGGCAACTGGAACAACCAGTGGAACAACCAGTGGAATGGCAACTGGAACAACCAGTGGAATGGCAATTGGAACGGCAACTGGAACAACAACTGGAATGGCAATGGCATCTGGAATGACAGTTGGAATGGCATCGGCAACAACAACTGGAACAACATTTGGAATGGCAATGGCATCTGGAACAACAGTTGGAATGGCATCGGCAACAACAACTGGAACAACAATTGGAATGGCAATGGCATCTGGAACAACAGTTGGAATGGCATCGGCAACAACAACTGGAACAACCAGTGGAACAACCAGTGGAACGGCAATGGCAGCTGGAATGGCATTTGGAATGGCAACGGCAACTGGAACGGCAATTGGAACGGCAATTTCCCGGTGAGAAAACCTTAACCCTTAGATTTCTTGAACCAAATGGGGGAATCCTGAGCTTCTGCCCAAAGCCAAACATGATGCCCTTCTTGTCAGGCATCTCCTCTTTTGAGAGGGCGCAGATTCTGAAAGAGATCAGTGAGAGAGCAGAGCTTTCCATCCAAGCCCTTGAGTGTAAATTTCCTCTGGCCTGTGCTCTAGCATGCATTAAACTCTAAAGGCAGCAGATGACAGCTGTCAGATGTAGCAATGCTCCACTGAATCCATGAAACGAATTCTTTTGGCCTCTGCCAAATGCCACAGCCTTGGTTTTTGTTTTTTTTTTTTTTTTTAAATATCTCTTCCTCATATTAAAATACATCTCTACTGCCATCCCTCCCTATACCAGAGCGCTTATTCTTTTCTTGCACGGATTTTTTGTAAATATATGTTGTGAGACCTAGCTACTCGCACAGTCTTAAAATATTTTGTGTGGTTTTCTTATCTCCACAGTCAGATAACAACCAACAAATCATCACTGATGGAGGTTCCCACATCTCCATCTCTGGTGGGGGCTCCCATATCTCCATCTCTGGTGTCTCACAAAGCATAAGCATCAATAGCCAAACACAGAAGGCAATTATGGAGCAAAAGAGCAACCATTTGTCCTGGAAAACCATCTGGAACTACAACACGGTGAGTGGCACAGAGGGGGCTTGTTCAAAAAGTGGACAGTGAGACTGGCTGCTCATACAGCTGGCCCAGTGACTGGGACTGTCACCTTTATGCTACAGTTCTGAGTCCATGATATTGCGTAGAAACTCTCGGCATTTCCTATTGTTTCCATACAAACTTAATTCAAATGTTAAACAGTTGGAAAAAACTGAATTGCGAGTGCTGAACAATTTTATTTTACAGGGTATCATTGTAACAAAAGTGATGCCAGAGAGAACATGCTACATTTCCACCATGAACAGGAGTGAGATGCCTACCTTTGCTGCACTTGTCAGAGTGGCTGCAGAGAGGAGGGTAAGAATTTAATGGAGGAGTCACTTGGAATGTTGCTCAGTATTTGAAAGTGAACAGATGTGGAAGCCTACTATTTTTGAAGCCTTTTAAACCATTAGGTGTTTAGAAGTGATTTCTATCACACTGTAATTATGTAGTTTAATTTATTTTGAATTACATTTTATTTTAAAAGGTTCAACAATAAGAATAAGCTCTTTAAGGTGAAGATTTCTCATTTTTAATTAATGTTGTAGATATCCTGGGTAATTTTCACATAGTTTGCATTGAGTGTTTATACTGACCTCTTTTTAATACTCTCTTATGACCCAAGAATGTAGATGTGTGGTAAGTTACCCTTTATAATCTTCCACTCCTTGCATGGTAAAAAACTTAATTTCTTTGGTTTACGTGTAGTTGATTAAGAACAAATATCCCAATAAGCTGGAAAATTTAAATAATTTCTCAAAATGTTTGCAAATAACTACCATGTTAGCATGAGCTCCACCCACTAAATTAACAGGCATTTTAAAAATGGTATCAGCATTTAGCATACTCACCTTTGGTAGGCACTGGCTTCCACTGAAGATTCAGAACTGAGTCCTTAAAAAAATCAAGGCTTTAAAGAACAAGAACAATTAGGGTGCAGAAGAAAACCAGCAGAGTGTTATCAGTAAAGGCAAGCTAAAAGATTCAGCTTTAGCTATAGATCATGGCTTGTCTCAAGGCTTGACTCCCTTAGAACAAGCTCTGCTTTTGCAGCTGCCTTCAAGGCTTGCCAGTGGTCCCACAGGTCCCCAGGGGATTAAAAGGTGTTCCTAAAGGCAGCTTGGACTCAAACACCGAGCCCTGAGTCATCACTGCAGTGCTAGGCCTAGAAGGGACCCAGCTCCTGAGAGCTTGCTGAATGCTGGTGTTTGATGTTTAGAACATGATTGGCGGTTTTGGAAGACCTACCGAGGAGATCACCTTTGTCACCAATGGATTGGTCAGCAACCTCAGTTCTTACGGAGCAGACGTCTTTGCTATGTGCAGTGGACTCACCACCTACATGACTTATGAAGTTCACGGTGAGTGCAAACAAAGGAATTCTGTCTCTAAGTGACGTGGCATTTGTTTCCCTTGGGGAATGAACAATGCACAATTGCTGCTCTTCCACTTTGAGCTGCACAGAAACCAAGGGCTTCAGCACTTGTACAAAGGGTTTGATATCTCCAAAGCTCAGGACTGAAACAAGGGCAGAGTCTCAGCCTCCTTAAATGACCTGATCTATACCGCTACTACCCCTTTCTGTGAAGTTTAAGGTGGCTTCAGTTATTGTGTAGGATTTTACACACTGATATCCTCTGCAATGCCTACACTAAGAGAAAGGGTAGCTCTAAGCACCATTGTTCTCTCATTTCTGTATTACAGACCCAGTGTTGTTTCATGACTTCAAAGAGATTCTCTGTCTATTCAATGATTTCTTATACAGCAGCTATGGACAACCTAGTTCCCTTCAAGCCACAAAAATAAGCTCTTATTGATTACCTAAGAATATCTTCCCCCTGAACTAATTGTAATATTTTTTTTGTTTTTTTAAAGTACCCCAATACAATCAACCGTCATGCACGGCACTCAATGTCTTGAGACTTGTGGAGCTGAAGTACTGCCGTGGCAATGGACAGCTCGGAAAAGCTTACATTTCTTGAACCAAGATCCAGCCTTCAGAGCTGCTGCCCAAAGCCAACCCTGATACCGTTCTTCCCTGACATCTCTTCTTTCAAGAGTTTTGTTATTCATGGTTCAGAAGCTGAAACAGATAATTTGTTGACTAGAGCTTTCAATTAAAAACCTTTTGCATAGATGACCTCTGGCTTGTTTCTCATTACTCTACCCTTCAATCATCTTTGAAACTTCCATGGAAATATTTTTATTGTCTCCCTTCTGCCCCATTTGAGCCCTTCAAATGCTCTTTTCATTGCCAGTTCTCAACACAGGACACAGACAAAGAGCTGGGCAAGCCCCAGGGTGTGGATGGTACAAACAAGGCATTCACAGTTAGGACCTTCCTTCCCTGTTCAGAGAAAGATGCCTCCCATTAAGAATCTTGATTCAGGTGGCACAAAAGGCAGAAAGAAAGAAGGGCAAAACATTGAATTTGCCTTTTTTAGGGGAAAGGGAGTCTCTGTGGAACTTACCACGTTGTTCTTATAGAGCCCTCCATTTTCCAGTGCACAGCAAAGGCTGGCTCCAGGGCATTGCCTTGAACACTGACATGGATGAAAATGTGCTCCAAAGATTCATACACAGTATAAACACAACTGTTGATCCCTTGGGACAGTGTTAAGATTCCCACTCATCTCCTCCCAAATACCTTCAGTTCAGACATGGACATGCAAAAAAAAAAAAAAAAAAAAAAAAGAAAAAAGAAAAAAGTTTTCTTCCTTAATGCAGTAATGGTACCTTCAAAATGAAAGACTTCTTCCATTTTTGCTGCCAGGAACATGTCTCTTTCCTGATAGCAAATTCCAGATTCTCTATGAGATCCTCCCAGTGTTCAGTAGTATGAAGAGGACACAAATCAAGCTAGGAATAGAGTCATGTTTCTGCTGAGCTGACAAGAGCACTTGACAAAATGCCAATCCCCATCTACTTCTATATTATAAAGCTACAGAATTCCTCTTAACTTATAAAAATGTGAGAAAAACCCAACCCATTATTTGACAGTAAAAACCACTAGTCATCCACTAAAAAACAGGTAAACAGGAGAACCCTGAGCATCAAGTGAAAAGTAAAATTGCAGCATTTCAGTTCAAGTCTGATTAACAAACAGAAATTTAAACATGTAAAAGGACAATTCAATCAAGTTACACTGAGGTTATATGATCACAATGAACTCTCATGGGTGACACACGGGGCTTTTCTCCAGGTACTTTTCATAAATATTTACTTTATCAGGGAATCAGCAGGTAGTGGGAGAAAATGTAAAGAGTGAAGCAACACCTCTAAAAACCCACATAATTCTGCACGCTTCCATTTGCACTCAGGTGGGCAGGCCATGCTCTAGATAAAGGCAGCATGACATAGCCTAGAAAACTGTGGCTCAAGGACAGAATTAATCACTTTCCATAGTTAAAAGAAAACCCTCAAGCTCCAGCTTCAAGGATGAAACCAGAAATAATTTCATCAGTTTTAGTCTTGCTAGACAGCAAGGAGCAGACAAAACACATGAAAATGTGTGGACACAGAATGAAACTAGAATTTGAGGAAAGGGTGAAATCTGGAATTTTCTTACCCTTGGGAGGTTTCTGCACAGTGGGACAAGAATTTACCATAGAAACAGAATGCCTTGAGCAGAGCTTTGAAAAGGACACAGAGACAAACCTGTACTGAAAGAAAACAGGGGCTTTTATGCAAAGCCCCCTAGAGTACCTGCCCTTTTCCCTGGTACTGCTGTCACTAGTTACATAAGCTGTGCTTAACGGCAAGTGCCTGAGCTGTGCATTTGCTATACAAACTGCTCCAGCATTCAGAAGCTGATGGAAGATGTGGAGGGTCAGGGTTCCAAGGGTGATGCATTTCTGTAATGGCCAAATTGGCTTGGATTGGTGGAAGCTGGGGACAAAACTGCTTTCCAACTCATGGCTAATGACACTGGAGGGAGGAGGATTGTACAGCTCGGTTTGTCTTGCCTTTCTTGAGGAGGGTTCAATTTATGGAATTTCCAGAGGCTAAAAGAGCACTTTCTTACAAAACATACATAACAAAGGAAATAAGACTTTGATGTGTATTTGGTATATTGGAAGCTAAGGACATAACCTGTCTCCAGTCGGCATCCACAAATCAGTCTGATTAGAAGACCTATAAATCTTCCCCCTTGGTAGTTTATCACTTTCATTCACTGTGTTTGACACCTGGAGTGAAGTATGAGGTGGATGTGAAACATGAAAAGCCGAGCGCTCTGCTCACAGTGCTGGCAGACTGCTGCACCTCCTCGGCACTCACAGAGCTCCAGCCAGGCACTGGGCAGGAGCACAAGGACAGAGCATGGCCCAGAGCAGCACAAGTGACAGCTGGGCCTCCCCTTCCCAAACCAAGTAAGATCCCCTGGCTTTTCCAGGAACAGCTGCAATAATGATCCTTGGCAATGGATGGCAGAGGAGAAGAGTGTTCAGAGATATCAGATCAGAGAGATGTTGAGTCCCCGTCAGGCCAGTCTGGCACTGCAGAGGAAGCTTTAGTGTGCAAACCCACCTGAACTGCAGCCAAGGGCACAATCAGCACAGGGGAACTGGCAGAACTGCTGTCAAATATAAACAACTGGGGAGTTGGGAAGTGAGCTCTGCTGGGAGTGCTGCTTCCAGAACCTGGAACAGGCACAGCAAAAAAGCAAATCCAAATTACCACAGGCTCCTGGGCCATGGCTCTCTATATCAAATTCAGAAAAAAATTAAAATCTCCTTCCTCAATAACAGGGGATATAAAATGCCCCATGTCACTGCTCCTCCCTCGCACATGTTTTGCTACCTCTAGTTTCAGGTCCCTTTCTCAAATCAGCCCTTAGTCCATGATCAGGTGCTACTCTTCTGAAGAGGCTCTGTGAAGATTAAAGCCATGTCTGACAAGAAGAAATCAGATCCTGAATGAGCTCAGAAAGGAAGGGCAGCCAAACATTTCCTATGATTTAGAACCAACCCTGTGATCTCTAAGGAATCACGTAACATTTTTGACGCAGCAAGATCACCACCCCTTGGTTTGAATGGTGCTATTGGTCAGAGGCACAACTCCAGGCTGAGTCCTTTGCCACATTAGCACAAAGCATCACTGCAAGTTTACTGGGAATCTCTGCTCTGCTTCTGATGATCATTGTTGTTCCTTTACAAGTGGCTGCTCAATACACTGAGCTTACCATGAGCACTTTTCTCTCACCTCCCTGTATGCCATGAATTCAATCAGGCAGGTATCAAAGCCTCCTCTTATCAGAGCACTTCCCCAGGAAACTCGTCATGCTTCTGTGAACACAGGGCACCTGCCAATAAGGCAAACCCATTTTCAGATTTAACTTTGGGATATTATGTATAAAAAGCAAGAGTACACATCAATTAGCAGCAGAGCTGGCCGGGCCTGCCATCCAAATGAAGTTCCCTGTAAGTACACCTATCATTTCCCATAAAAGGGAAGAAAGTTGAGATGCTGGAGTGTGTCCAGAGAGCGGCAACAGGGCTGACAGAGGGGCTGGAACACAAGCCCTGTGTGGAGGGACCTGGGGGTGTTTAGCCTGGAAAAGAGGAGGCTCAGGGGAGATCTTACCACCCCCTACAACTCCCTGAAAGAATGCAGCCAGGTGGGGTTGATCTCTACTCCCAGGTAACTTGCAATAGGACAAGAGGCCTCAGCACCAGGGGAAATGTAGGCTGGACATTAGGAGGAATTTTCTCACAAAAAGCATGAGGGGCATAGGAATGGGTGCCCAGGTAGGTGGTGGAGTCAATGTCCCTGGAAGGGTTTAAGAAAAGACCAGATGTGGCACTCAGTGCCACGGTCTGGTTGACAAGGAGGTGTTAGGTCATTGGTTGGATTCGATGGCCTCAAAGGTCTTTTCCAACCTGGTTGATTCTTTGATTCTGTAAAACTTCAACAGATTTCAGAGGAGATGCTTTAAAACATGCTCCTTCAGCCTTGGGGTTGTTTCTGCTGGCCACTGTGTGCTGCATTAGCTTTTCAGCAACAAATTCCTTCACCTGCTCTCAGCAGCAGAACACATCATACACGTGGCATTACTGGAGGAGGCAATTTACCTTTTACCAAAGTCTCTTGTCGGCCTCCATGACACATTTGCCTAAACAATATAATTGAAAGGACCAATATTTTTCTTTCCCCATGACTATTTGCACTGTAGGAAGCCTTTCTTCTAACCAGTGCCTCTCTCTAGCAACGCACTTCTCTTTCCCCATATATTGTTTGCAACAAAAAGGGGTTTTTGTTTAACAGGGCTATGTTGCAACCAAGGTGTTTTCAAAGAACACTTGCATCATTGCTACAACCAGCAAGAGGCTTTGGCTTGGCAAACCCTTTCCTACACCACCTCCAGGAGACAAGGTAGGATGGTTGAAAGTGGGGCAAAAGATAGTCAGTGAAACACACTTGTTCCTACACACAGGAGCAGGAGAAAAGGCTCCAAGAACTGAAGAAACTTGCTCAGCAGGGCTGAGTTGCTCTAAAAGTTCCTTCAAAAGCTGCATTCCCAGGAATAACCCCTTCCCCCATAATAAAGAAGTGTGTACAGGTTCTGAATTCCTGTGCTGGTTTTCCAAAATGCTGTTTTCTGGCTTTGTTTCTTTGATGCTCAGGGACCTGGGCCTACCAATTGTCACCCAGAGAGAATCACTTCATTGTCTCCAGGAACAGACTCCAAAGCTTGAGCCCATGGAAAATGCAAGCCCAGCTCCTGGTGAGTCTGCTCCTGACAGCCCTGGAGTTCCAAAATAAACAAGTGCTCGCTGTATACGTTTAGAATGATGCAGTTCTGTTCTTAAGTGACTTTACCTAGTAAATTTCCAACATAAAGTTGGAAAAATTTCCACTACAATGTTCTCTTATTTTCTCAGTCTAATCAGCTTTTCCTTTTCTTTCAGGATCAAAGTTCTTATCAGGCTCAAACTTCTTAGAGCAAGATAATTCACACTTGAAAGTTAAGATAAATTAACTGCCTATTACTTTGCTATATCTTCTACATTAACCATTTAAAATCAGGTGAACTAAAGTCTGTTTTTATAGGGATCAGCATAACTAAGGTGTTTTTATTTTAACATCTTACCAACATAACAACAAATTGCAATAGCTTATTTTAGAAATAAGCATTGTCACGTCATTAAGTAGAGAATTTAAATTGATTCAGATTTTAACTGATCAAGAAAACAAGACTGAAAAAGAGTTTTCTAAATAAAGACATGAGAGCAAAGACTCCAATGAGGCTCAGGAGACATCAACACTGCAACTCAGAAAATGTCTATTTAACTACACAGGTCTAGAAACATTTGTAGCGTAGAAGATTGGAGTCGCTTACTCGAGCCAGAAAAGATCTCTCTCAACAAGGTGTGAGGCCTGAGCTTCATTTGAATTTAAATTGTGAGCACAACCCTTAAGCATTCCACTCAGTGTAACAAAGTGTCAGGATTTTATCCAATCTTAAGTCTATTTTTCTGCTCGTCCTACAGCAGACAGAATATAAAGCTAACACCTGAAAAACTGTGAACAAAAAATGCTCAAGAGTGACTTGAGTATAATTAAAATGCCACCACACAATCTAATAAATGTGTTTTAATTCCCTCATGTATTTTAAGACAAATTGGAGATTTTGAAAGAACCTGACTTCTGAGGGATTTTTTTAACACAAAATAGACATTCTGATTGGACACACCACCAGCAGGACTAATACCCATCTTGTGAGTAAAATTTACCTCAAGAATTGTAAAATAACCAAGCTGCAAGGACATAAACATGCCAGCAACGCTCTGCTGGGTCCGCTGAGGCGCTGTCGCCTCTGAGGGCCTTTCCCGCCTTTTTTCTTCCCACCCGTGCTCCTCTCCTCCCCGCCTAATTACCTCAAGAACAGTAAATTAACCAAGCTACAACAACATAAACGTGCCAGTGCCACTCTTGTGAGTAAAATTTATCCTAAGAATTGTAAAAGCTGCAAGGACATAAACGTGCCAGCGACACCCTGCCAGGTCCGCTGAGGCGTCGCTGCCTCTGAGAGGCTTTCCCGCCTTTTTTCCGCTCCCCTCACGGCCCGAGGCCGCCTCAGCCCCGCTCCCTCAGGCCGTCCCACACTGCAGCAAAAGCACGAAGGTTTGTTCCTTGAGCAAAGGGTGAATTCCGTGCGGGCAGCATAGGGGTTTTCTCAGTGTTTCTCATCAGGCAGCAGCGAGGGAGGGAAAGCATGGCCCACCCCACACAAACGCTCACTGGTGCTGCTGCTAGTAAAGCCGCCTGTTGAATGCAATGCCCATTTGGTGTAGCTGTACATGCAAAAATACCGCTTCAGGCTAGCTGATTCACAAAGTGAAACTGAGACAAGCATTCAAGTTCATACTGCATGTGCAACAGTGCTTAGACCTCATTTTTACGCATAAACCCCCACACCTAGCCATACTGCCTTTTAAAACAAGCTGCTGGGTTGCAGCTGAGTAGTTTCTGTGCCATAGAGCCAGGCTGCTCACAGAATGAAACTGAAAACTTGGTGTTGGGCTATGAGGATGGCTTCAAGGAAAAGCCATGGCAGGAACAACTGAGGGTATCTGGTGGAGGAGGCTGAGGGGAGATGGAGCTCTTTAGCATCTTCCAAGGAGCTATGGAGAAGGAGCTCTCCCATCTCTCCTGCCTATAATGAGTGACATGACCCAAGGGAATGGCTGGAGCTGGGTCAGGGGAGGTTTAGGTTGGATATTAGAAAAATGTTCTTTGCCCAGAGGGTGCTTGGGAGCTGGAACAGGCTCCCAGAAAAGCTGTCACAGGACCAAGCCAGATGGAGCTCAAGGAGTATTGTCATTGTATTGCAAAAGTCCCATACCTCCTCAGTGATTTCTCATGGACAGCTCCTCACAGCACTGACTCTTTCTTCTGCACAGCCAACAAACTACAGCTCTCTTCACAACACAAGCAACAATCCCAAACTCCCTCCTTACCCAGCTAACCCCCTCTTTTATAGCACTCATCCTCATTTTACACAGTGTGGCCTGTTAAGGGCAGGCCTGCTCCTAATCTCTGGTAATTAGTACAGCTGCAACTCCTCAGCAGTGAGATTACCTTCTGCACTATCTTTATTTTCTCACATTCTACCCCTCCACAAAGGAGTGTTTGAACAGTATTCCCAGGTGGGGCTCCTGGGGACTGTTCTTGTGCAGGCCCAGGAGCTGCACCTGATGATTCTTGTGGGTCCTCTGTGATTCTGGTAAAAACAGTTTTCAGTGGCCATGTTGTACTTGGGGCACGTGTTTTTGTGGGTTCTATGGTTACAAAGAACATAAAGTGCAATTTGGAAAGTGCAAAGGCTTTTATTTATTCAGACTAAGTGAAAGCGGGTTTTTTTGTTTGCTTAAAGCCAAGGCTATCTCTGATTGTAAGTTTGATGTAAAGTTTCAGAAGTAATTAGTACATGTCAGAAAGTTACTGCAAAGCATATTTAATATTTTACTAGAAATGGAGGTTTATCTGATAATTATCAGGTCGAAATTTGCAGAAGTATAATCCCCATGTTTATCAAGTAGTTACAGCAGGAAATCATTTTCAGTGAAATGCAGCAGGGATACAAATCACAAAATAATTTTATTGCAACATTCACTCCTTCCACACCTAATTCAGAAAACATATAAAAGGTGGAGGGTTCACATTGTTCTTCCTACTTGCAGCAGCATCAGCTCTGCAGTCAGGATGCATCTCTCTGTAAGTATGCATGCTTTTCTTCCTTATGAACTGAAACTTTGATTCAAACCCATTCCTTTATCTCTCAGAAGGGCTTATTGTGAATGCTTTTGCACCACTGGAGCACTGCACTAGGACATCAAGCCCTTCCCTGTAATGCCAGAGCAGAAGAAATGGAAAAGCTTTCTCCTCACTCTTGTGAAATACCTGTGTGTGCCTGCACAGCTCTGAGAAACAACTTGAGGTTCAGCTCTTGAAAGAGCAAGTGTTGAATGTGTCTACTTTGAGCAGCCTGGGGTAAAGCAAGGGTGCCTCCCTTTGGGGGCACTGATGCAATCCCAGGTTGAAAGCAAAAAAAGGATCCAAGGAGGACCCTTGAACATCAGATTAGGAAAAGGCAAGGAGGACTCCCATGACCAGATTTGTCAGGCAGAGCTGCAGTTACACTTTTGTATTTGTTTTTCATTTCAGATTTGGACTGCAGTCCTTCTAGGACTCGTCCTGACTCCAGCCCTTGCTGATTATGTGAGTACAAATGAACAATTCCACAATGCTGCTCTTTCTATGTTCCCTGCTTCATGAGATATCCTTTTTCTTTCACCACCCCTTTGGAGGAAACAAATTGAAATCTTCTCTGACAGATGAAACTGGCACTCTCTATGTGGTAGAACTTATTCTAGTCTAGCAAAGACTTTTGTTAAAATTTTAGGAGATCACTGACTATCTTGAAAATCTAAAAATGTCTCATTTTTTAATTGAGTCTCAGCAAATAATTGAAAATCATGAACTCATCCTTGGGGTAGAAACTGAGGTCCCCATCACTAGTGGCCAATCACAGATTGTGATGGCACTTAGCAGAGAGCAGTCCTTCCAATGTAGCAGGGATTTTTCTAACACTGTGGGGACATCACTGCCTCCCTTCAGACTAAACATCTTCTTCCCCTTGGCTTTTCAGTCTCAGCAGTCGGGCAACAACTGCCAGGTCTCTGTTGGTGGTGTTTTCCAAAATCTGACTCTCAGTAGTCTGACACGTGTGGTGGTTATTGAACAAAGGAGCGACCAGTTCTCATGGAAAACCGTCTGGAACTACAACACGGTGAGTGGCAGGGAGGAGGCTTGTTCACAAAGCATGTGAGGACACTGGCTCCTGGTAGAGCTGGCCCAGGAATGGGGATTGTTTCTTCATTCTGTACATCTGGAGCCCATGATCTGGGGCAGCAACCCTTGGCATTTGTTCCTGTTTTAACAAAGGGTTTTCTCCAGTCCCAAGACTTGAAAAACTGAATTGCAAGTGATTAATATTTTTTTCTTACAGGGCATCATTGCAACCAAATTGGTGCAACAGAACACCTGCTACATTTCTGTCATGAACAGAAATGAGATGCCCAGCTTTGAGAGTCTGGCCCACATGGCTTCACAGAATGGGGTAAGATTCAAACTGTCTTACTGTAGTTGATATTTATTTTTTTTGTCTAAGACTATTTTAAAAGTCCTCTTAACCAATGGGTAAATAATAAGGCATTTTATTGCTGAGACTTTTAGTAATATTATGCAGTTACATTATTCTGTATTATCTTGCTGAATGTTGGTATTTGTTGTTTAGAACCAGATGGGTCTTGGAAGACCTAGCAAGAAGATCACCTTTGTCACCAATGGACTGGTCAACAACGTCAGCTCCTATGGAATAGAAATCTCAGCTATGTGCAGTGGACTCACCACCTACATGGCTACTGAAGTTCACAGTGAGTGCAAGCATGGCAATTCTGAGTGTTACTGACCTGGCCTTTTTGTCTCCTGGGGCATGACAAAGGCACAGATGCTGCTCTTCCACTTTGGGCCAGACAGAAACCAAGGGCTTCAGCAGTTGTACAAAGGGTTTGGCACCTTGGCAGATCAAGACTGGAACACGGTGGGGTTACAACCCCCATAAATGATCCAAACTAAACCCTTACAGCTCCTCTCTAGCAAGCTTAATGGGGTATAAATTTGGGCCCGGTGTTTTGGCTCACTCTGCACTGCCCTGAAATACCCAGACGAGAAAAAGGGTTGTCCTAAGAACTACTGTCCTTCAGATCAAAACTTGCTGAGTTGATCCAGGCAGGCACCAAAGCCTTGTGCTAAACAAAGTGGTTTCCTCCCCTGTAAGTTTTCCCCTGGGGCAATGATCCCATTCCCCAGGGTTAATGAACAACACATGGTAGGATTCTTCCAGAATGTCACAGCCCATGTGACAGGGCCCATGGATTGGCAGCAGCCTCACCTTGTAATGCCCAGCCATTGGGATTCTCAGGACAAAGTGCAATAGAACCCCAATTTCTGCACAGGAAATCCCTAAGGGTGTTCAAGAGCAGGTCTTGGTGAGCATCCCTGGCTCAGCAACAGAGCCAGTGCTATTTAGGCACTCCAAGACAATCTGTCCCTCATGTAACTCAAGCATTCCCAGAACAGCAATTCTTCAGAACCTGGCTGGCTCTGAGCAACACCACCATCCTCCTGTAGAAGGTCAGTCTTAGGCATCAGCTCATGCGGTTTTTTCTTTTCTTTTCCAGATTTGCAAGGACCCCAGGTGAATCTGGGATCATGCATTACCCTGGATGTTCTGAGAATTGTGGAACTGGATTACTGTGGTGGCAATGGCAACTGGAATGGCAATATCCCGGTGAGAAAACCTTAGCCCTTTCCTTTTCATGTATTAAATGCTGGAGTTTCCAGAGCTGCTGCCCAAAGACAGCCCTGTTGTCCTTCTTGCCTGGAATCTCCTCTTTTGAGAGGTTCCTTTTTGAGGGTGCAGATGGTGAAAGAGAGAAATGGGCCAGCAGAGATTTTCATCCAAGACCTTTGAGAAAGGATTTCCTCTGGCCAGTGCTCTTGCACGCATCAACATTTAAAGCCGCCTGATGACAGCTGTCAGACGCAGCAATGAATCAATGAATCCATGAAAAGAATTTTTAGGGCCTCTGCCCACTGTCAAAGCTTGATTCTGGGTCCTTTGGAAAAAATTGAGGCTTCCTGCGGGTTGAACTTGTTCCATAGAAGCAGGGATTTTTCAGAAGCTTTGGGGCCATCAGTGTCTCTGTTCAAAGATGAAATGTCTTCTTTCCCTTGGCTTTTCAGTCTCAGCAGATTCCAGGTGGCATCTTCAACAACACACAGGGCAGCCAAACACATGTCGTCATCATTGGAGGCAACTCCCAAATTGTGACCATCAACAGGCAATGGCGTGTGGCAATCATTGAACAAACGAGCATCAGTGGGTCCTGGAAAACCATCTGGAACTACAACACGGTGAGTGGCATGGGTGCCTTGTTCACAACACACTGGCTGCAGGTAGAGCTGGCCCATGGCACAGGGCTTGTTTCCTTATTCGAACCACTTTGAGTGCAAAATTTTGGGTAGGAAATCCCAGCAATCATTCCTCTTTTAACAAAGGGGGGTTTTTCAATCCCAAGGCTTGAAAGAAGGAAATGAGAGTGCTCAATAATTTTATTTTACAGGGCGTCATCGCAACCAAAGTCACTCAGCAGAACGCCTGCTACATTTCCGTCATGAACAGAAATGAGATGCTCAGCTTCAATAATCTGGTGCACCTGGCAGAAGAGAGCAAGGTAAGGTTCCCAAGGAGTAGCAGAGTCCTGCCCCTGGAGTTCATTGATCCATTTCTTCATGTGCTTTTACCTTCTGGACAGGATGAGTTGCTCACAAGTGGCTGGATTTTCTTTCTCTGAAGACTAATGGTGCTTGGGATTTTTTCAGAGGAATGCTTTTCTGAAAGAGGAAAAGGGTTGCACATTACCTTACCGAGTTCTAAATTCCCTGAGAACATTGAGCTGTGGAGCTTGCTGAAAACACTTTCTCTGAGTAGCTCTATGAGGTCCTTAATTCTTTTGGCATGCCAGGATCTTAAAGTCCCTCACAGGCTTTTCAATACCAAACTGTACTGGTCAGCTGAGAACTTTGCATGGCTGCTGTTCTGGGCCAGACTCCCTTTCCATTTGGGATGCAAGAGAGCATCTCCCTATTGCTCAGCCTTTCCCCTGGGGAATGTGCCCAGCCACAGCCACATCCCAGCGCTAATATTGCTGAATGTTGTTTTTTGTTTAGAACCAGTTTGGTCTTGGAGGACCTACCAAGAAGATCACCTTTGTCACCAATGGATTGGTCAGCAACCTCAGGTCCTATGGATCAGATGTCTTCTCTATGTGCAGCGGACTCACCACCTACACGACTTATGAAGTTCACGGTGAGTGCAAGCCAAGGAATTGTAACAGACCTGGCATTTGTTTCCCTTAGGGAATGACCAATGGATAATTGGTGTTCTCCCACCTTGATTCAGGCAGAAACCAGGGGCTTCAGCAATTGTAGAAAAGGTTCAGCATCTTGGAAAATCAGGACTGGAACAGAGTGGAATCACAATTCCCATAAATGACCCAAAGCAAAACCTTTCAGCTCCTTCCCAGGAAGCTTAAGGAGGCTGAATTTTGGGGCATAGATTGTTTCAGGTGACACTGAGCTCCCCTGTAATACCCAGTCAATAAAAATGTCTCCCTAAGAACTGTTGTACTTCAGGTCAGAGCTGACTGATGATTTCAATGGCAGCCCAGGTCTCAGGCATCAGCTCATGGGGTTTTGTTTCTTCCTTTCTTGCTTCCCAAGGAGTCCAAGCCAATCTGGGATCCTGCATTACCCTCGATGTCCTGGGAGTTGTGGATCTCAAGTACTGCACAGGCAATGGCAATGGACAGGTGAGAAAACCTGAGCCTTACATTTCTTCAACCAAATGGGAGGGGGGTTTCAGATGCTCTGAGGACATCACTGCCTTTCTTCAAAGGCTAAATATCTGCTTTCCCTTGGCTCTTCAGTCTCAGCAGATTCCTGGTGGCATCTTCAACAACACACAGGGCAGCCAAACACATGTCGTCATCATTGGTGGCAACTCCCAAATCGTGACCATCAACAGGCAATGGCGTGTGGCAATCATTGAACAAACGAGCATCAGTGGGTCCTGGAAAACCATCTGGAACTACAACACGGTGAGTGGCATGGGTGCCTTGTTCAAAAAACAAATGAGGAGTCTGGCAGCAGGTAGAGCTGTCCCAGTGATGGGGCGTGTTTCCTTCTGACCTTGTTGAATGCATGATTTGAGGTAGGAACTCTTGGCGTGCTCTTCAGTTTTAACAAAGGGTTTTCTCCAATATCAGGACATGAAAAAATGAAATCCAAGTACTCAATGATTTCATTTCACAGGGCGTCATTGCAACCAAAGTCACTCAGCAGAACGCCTGCTACATTTCCATCATGAACAGAAATGAGATGCTCAGCTTCAATAATCTGGTGCACCTGGCAGAAGGGAGCAAGGTAAGGTTCCCAAGGAGGAGCAGTGCCTTGACTTGGGAGTCCATTGATAAATTCCTTCATGTGCTTTTACCTTCTGGACAGGATGAGTTGGTCAATCCAGTCACAAGTGGCTGGATTTTCTTTCTCTGAACAGTATGTGGGTTTGGGAATTTTCCATAGGAATGCTTTGCTGAAAGAAGAAAAGGGTTACACATTCCTTTTCTGATTTCGGATTTCTCTGAGAACATTGAGCTGTGGAGCTTGCTGAAAACACTTTCTCTGAGTAGCTCTATGAGGTCCTTAATTCTTTTGGCATGCCAGGATCTTAAAGTCCCTCACAGGCTTTTCAATACCAAACTGTACTGGTCAGCTGAGAACTTTGCATGGCTGCTGCTCTTGGCCAGACTCCCTTTCCATTTAGGATGCAAGAGAGCATCTCCCTATTCCTCAGGCTTTCCCTTGGGGAATGTGCCCAGCCACAACCACATCCCAGCACTGATCCTGCTGAATTCTGTTTTTTGTTTAGAACCAGTTTGGTCTTGAAAGAGCTACCAAGAAGATCACCTTTGTCACCAATGGATTGGTCAGCAACCTCAGGTCCTATGGATCAGATGTCTTCTCTATGTGCAGCGGACTCACCACCTACACGACTTATGAAGTTCACAGTGAGTGCAAGCCAAGGAATTGTAACAGACCTGGCATTTGTTTCCCTTAGGGAATGACCAATGGATAATTGGTGTTCTCCCACCTTGATTCAGGCAGAAACCAGGGGTCTTAGCAATTCTTCACAGGGTACAGGATCTTTGCAGATCAGGACTGGAACAGGGTGGAGTCAAAATGTCCATAAATGGCCCAAAGCAAACCCTTTCAGCTCCTTCCCAGGAAGCTTAAGGAGGCTGAATTTTGGGGTGTAGATTGTTTCAGGTGACACTGAGCTCCCCTGTAATGCCCAGTCAATAAATTGTCTCCCTAAGTGTCACAAGCTGTACTTCAGGTCAGAGCTGACTGATGATTTCAATGGCAGCCCAGGTCTCAGGCATCAGCTCATGGGGTTTTGTTTCTTCCTTTCTTGCTTCCCAAGGAGTCCAAGCCAATCTGGGATCATGTTTTACCCTCTATGTCCTGGGAGTTGTGGATCTCAAGTACTGCACTGGCAACGGCAATGGACAGGTAAGAAAACCTGAGCCTTACATTTCTTCAACCAAATGGGAGGGGGGTTTCAGATGCTTTGGGGACATCACTGCCTTTCTTCAAAGGCTAAATATCTGCTTTCTCTTGGCTTTTCAGTCTCAGCAGATTCCAGGTGGCATCTTCAACAACACACAGGGCAGCCAAACACATGTCGTCATCATTGGTGGCAACTCCCAAATCGTGACCATCAACAGGCAATGGCGTGTGGCAATCATTGAGCAAACGAGCATCAGTGGGTCCTGGAAAACCATCTGGAACTACAACACGGTGAGTGGCATGGGTGCCTTGTTCAAAAAACAAATGAGGAGACTGGCAGCAGGTAGAGCTGTCCCAGTGATGGGGCGTGTTTCCTTCTGACCTTGTTGAATGCATGATTTGAGGTAGGAACTCTTGGCGTGCTCTTCAGTTTTAACAAAGGGTTTTCTCCAATATCAGGACATGAAAAAATGAAATCCAAGTACTCAATGATTTCATTTCACAGGGCGTCATTGCAACCAAAGTCACTCAGCAGAACGCCTGCTACATTTCCATCATGAACAGAAATGAGATGCTCAGCTTCAATAATCTGGTGCACTGGCAGAAGGGAGCAAGGTAAGGTTCCCAAGGAGGAGCAGTGCCTTGACTTGGGAGTCCATTGATAAATTCCTTCATGTGCTTTTACCTTCTGGACAGGATGAGTTGGTCAATCCAGTCACAAGTGGCTGGATTTTCTTTCTCTGAACAGTATGTGGGTTTGGGAATTTTCCATAGGAATGCTTTGCTGAAAGAAGAAAAGGGTTACACATTCCTTTTCTGATTTCGGATTTCTCTGAGAACATTGAGCTGTGGAGCTTGCTGAAAACACTTTCTCTGAGTAGCTCTATGAGGTCCTTAATTCTTTTGGCATGCCAGGATCTTAAAGTCCCTCACAGGCTTTTCAATACCAAACTGTACTGGTCAGCTGAGAACTTTGCATGGCTGCTGCTCTTGGCCAGACTCCCTTTCCATTTAGGATGCAAGAGAGCATCTCCCTGTTCCTCAGGCTTTCCCTTGGGGAATGTGCCCAGCCACAACCACATCCCAGCACTGATCCTGCTGAATTCTGTTTTTTGTTTAGAACCAGTTTGGTGTTGAAAGAGCTACCAAGAAGATCACCTTTGTCACCAATGGATTGGTCAGCAACCTCAGGTCCTATGGATCAGATGTCTTCTCTATGTGCAGCGGACTCACCACCTACACGACTTATGAAGTTCACAGTGAGTGCAAGCCAAGGAATTGTAACAGACCTGGCATTTGTTTCCCTTAGGGAATGACCAATGGATAATTGGTGTTCTCCCACCTTGATTCAGGCAGAAACCAGGGGTCTTAGCAATTCTTCACAGGGTACAGGATCTTTGCAGATCAGGACTGGAACAGGGTGGAGTCAAAATGTCCATAAATGGCCCAAAGCAAACCCTTTCAGCTCCTTCCCAGGAAGCTTAAGGAGGCTGAATTTTGGGGTGTAGATTGTTTCAGGTGACACTGAGCTCCCCTGTAATGCCCAGTCAATAAAAATGTCTCCCTAAGTGTCACAAGCTGTACTTCAGGTCAGAGCTGACTGATGATTTCAATGGCAGCCCAGGTCTCAGGCATCAGCTCATGGGGTTTTGTTTCTTCCTTTCTTGCTTCCCAAGGAGTCCAAGCCAATCTGGGATCATGTTTTACCCTCTATGTCCTGGGAGCTGTGGATCTCAAGTACTGCACTGGCAATGGCAATGGACAGGTGAGAAAACCTGAGCCTTACATTTCTTCAACCAAATGGGAGGGGGGTTTCAGATGCTTTGGGGACATCACTGCCTTTCTTCAAAGGCTAAATATCTGCTTTCTCTTGGCTTTTCAGTCTCAGCAGATTCCAGGTGGCATCTTCAACAACACACAGGGCAGCCAAACACATGTCGTCATCATTGGTGGCAACTCCCAAATCGTGACCATCAACAGGCAATGGCGTGTGGCAATCATTGAGCAAACGAGCATCAGTGGGTCCTGGAAAACCATCTGGAACTACAACACGGTGAGTGGCATGGGTGCCTTGTTCAAAAAACAAATGAGGAGTCTGGCAGCAGGTAGAGCTGTCCCAGTGATGGGGCTTGATTCCTTCTCACCGTGTTGAATGTGTGATTTGAGGTAGGAACTCTTGGCGTGCTCTTCAGTTTTAACAAAGGGTTTTCTCCAATATCAGGACATGAAAAAATGAAATCCAAGTACTCAATGATTTCATTTCACAGGGCGTCATTGCAACCAAAGTCACTCAGCAGAACGCCTGCTACATTTCCGTCATGAACAGAAATGAGATGCTCAGCTTCAATAATCTGGTGCACCTGGCAGAAGGGAGCAAGGTAAGGTTCCCAAGGAGGAGCAGTGCCTTGACTTGGGAGTCCATTGATAAATTTCTTCATGTGCTTTTACCTTCTGGACAGGATGAGTTGCTCACAAGTGGCTGGATTTTCTTTCTCTGAACAGTATGTGGGTTTGGGAATTTTCCATAGGAATGCTTTGCTGAAAGAAGAAAAGGGTTACACATTCCTTTTCTGATTTTGGATTTCTCTGAGAACATTGAGCTGTGGAGCTTGCTGAAAACACTTTCTCTGAGCAGTTCTCTGAGGTCTTTAATTCTTTTGGCATGTCAGGACCTTAAAGACCTTTGCAGGCCTTTCAATACAAAATGTATTGGTCAGCTGAGAACTTTGCATGGCTGCTGTTCTGGGCCAGACTCCCTTTCCATTTAGGATGCAAGAGAGCATCTCCCTATTGCTCAGCCTTTCCCCTGGGGAATGTGCCCAGCCACAACCACATCCCAGCACTGATCCTGCTGAATTCTGTTTTTTGTTTAGAACCAGTTTGGTCTTGAAAGAGCTACCAAGAAGATCACCTTTGTCACCAATGGATTGGTCAGCAACCTCAGGTCCTATGGATCAGATGTCTTCTCTATGTGCAGCGGACTCACCACCTACACGACTTATGAAGTTCACAGTGAGTGCAAGCCAAGGAATTGTAACAGACCTGGCATTTGTTTCCCTTAGGGAATGACCAATGGATAATTGGTGTTCTCCCACCTTGATTCAGACAGAAACCAGGGGTTTCAGCTGTTGTAGAAATGGTTCAGGATCTTTGCGGATCTGGACTGGAACAGGGTGGGGTGACAGGCCCCATATATGGTTCTCAGAGCTCCTTTCCAGGAAGCTTTAGGAGATTTAATTTTGGGCCCAGAGCATTTCAGCTGACACTGAGCTCCCCTGTAATTCCCAGTCAGTAAAAGTGTCACTCTAAGTGTCTCCAGCTGTCCTTCAGGTCAGAGCTGACTGATGATTTCAATGGCAGCCCCGGTCTCAGGCATTCGCTCATGGGGTTTTGTTTCTTCCTTTCTTGCTTTGTAAGGACACCAAGTCAATCTCGGATCATGCATTACCCTCGATGTCCTTGGAGTCGTGGATCTGAAATACTGCACAGGCAATGGCAATGGACAGGTGAGAAAACCTGACCCTTACATTTCTTGAACCAAATGGGAGGAGGAACCTGAGCTGCTGCCCAAAACCAATCCTGATGCCCTTCTTGCCTGGCATCTCCTCTTTTGAGATGTTCCTGCTCAAGGGTGCAGATGCTGAAACAAAAAAGTCAGTCAGGACAGGATTCCATCTGCGAGTTTGAGCATGGATGAACTGTGGCCCGTCCTCCTTAGACCCTCTGCCCAACACCACAGCCTTGATTCTGGGTCCTTTAGAAAAGACTGAGTGCAGGGAGGGCCCTTCCCAGGGGGCAGCACTTCTTCTATTGTAGCAGGGATTTTTCAGAAGCTTTGGGGATATCAGTGTCTCCGTTCAAAGGCAGAACATCTTCTCTCCCTTGGCTTTTTAGTCTCAGCAGATTCCCGGTGGCAAGGGCAACTCACACCTCGTCATCATTGGTGGCCAGTCCCAGATTGTGACCATCAACAGGCAATGGCGTGTGGCCATCATTGAGAAAAAGGCTGGCATTGGGTCCTGGAAAACCATCTGGAACTACAACACGGTGAGTGGCACGGAGGGGACTTGTTCACAAAGCATATGAGGAGACTGGCTCCTGACAGAGCTGGCAGAGGCATGGGGATTGTTTCCTTTTTCTGGCTGAGTTGAGTGCACATTTTGGGGTAGGAACGCTTGGAGATTGTTTCTGTTTTAACAGAGGGTTTTCCAGTTCCAATGAGTGAAAGACTGAAGTGTGATTTCTTAATATTTTCATTTCCCAGGGCACCATTGTAACCAAAGTCACTCAGCAGAACGCCTGCTACATTTCCACCATGAACAGAAATGAGATGCCCCTCTTTGATAACCTGGCTCGACTGGCACAAGAGAGTAAGGTAAGGTTCCCAAGGGGTAACAAAGTCCTGACACTGGATTTAACTGGGAAATATCTCCATGTGATGGTATCTGCAGGAGAGGACAAGATTTTCAGATGTGGCAGTATTTTCTTCCTCTCAACAGTAGTAGGGCTTGGGAATTTTTCATAAGAATGTTTTGCTGAAAAAATAAAGGGGCTGCAATATTCCGTCCCCAAGTTCATCTTTGTCTGAGAATCTTGAGCTCTGCAGCTTCCTGGGCAAAGCCTTTCACTGAGAAGCCCTTCAAGGGCCTTCCTTCCATTTTCATGCCAAGATCTCAAAGTTCTTCACAGACATTTCAGTACCAAACTGCATTGGTCAGCTCAGAACTTGCTGTTGCAGCTGCTCTTGGCCATACTCCCTTTCCTCTGGGGTGCAAGAGAGCACCTCTGTATTTCACAGCTTTCCCCTAGGGAATATGCCCTAGCAGGAATCAGATCCCAGCTCTGACGTTGCTGAATGCTGGTATTTGATGTTTAGAACCAGTTTGGTCTTGGAAGGCCTACCAAGAAGATCACCTTTGTCACCAATGGATTGGTCAGCAACCTCAGGTCCTATGGATCAGATGTCTTCTCTATGTGCAGTGGACTCACCACCTACATGACTTACGAAGTTCACGGTGAGTGCAAACAAAGGAATTCTGTCTCTAAGTGACATGGCATTTGTTACCCTTGGGGAATGACCAATGGATAGTTGCTGCTCTTTCACCTCAAGACCCACAGAAACCAGGGGCTTCAGCAGCTGCACAAAGGGTTCAACAACTTTGCAGATCAGGATTGGAACAGGATGGGGCGACAGCCCCTGATTAATGAACCCAACCATAGCCTTACAGCTCCTTTCCAGGAATTGTAACAAGGCTTAAATTTGGGCCCAGAGTATTTCAGGTGACACTGAGCTCCCCTGTAATGCCCAGTCATGGAAAAGCATTGCCCTAAGAACTGCTATCCTTCAGGTCAGAGCTGACTGATGATTTCAATGGCAGCCCAGGTCTCAGGCATCAGCTCATGGGGTTTTGTTTCTTCCTTTCTTGCTTTCCAAGGAGTCCAAGTCAATCTGGGATCATGTTTTACCCTCGATGTCCTGGGAGTCGTGGATCTCAAGTACTGCACTGGCAATGGCAATGGACAGGTAAGAAAACCTGAGCCTTACATTTCTTAAACCAAATGGGAGGGGGGTTTCAGATGCTTTGGGGACATCACTGCCTTTCTTCAAAGGCTAAATATCTGCTTTCTCTTGGCTTTTCAGTCTCAGCAGATTCCAGGTGGCATCTTCAACAACACACAGGGCAGCCAAACACATGTCGTCATCATTGGTGGCAACTCCCAAATCGTGACCATCAACAGGCAATGGCGTGTGGCAATCATTGAGCAAACGAGCATCAGTGGGTCCTGGAAAACCATCTGGAACTACAACACGGTGAGTGGCAGGGAGGGGGCTCCTTCAGAAGCATCCAAGGAGTCTGGCTGCTGGTACAGCTGGCCCAGGGATGGCCATTGTTCCCTTATTTTGACCATTTTGAGTGCGCAATTTCAAGTAGAAACTTCCTGAACACGTTCCAGTTTTAAGAAATGTTTTTTACAATCCTAAGGCTTGAAAGACTAAATTGCGTGTTCTCAATAACCTTATTTCACAGGGTGTCATTGTAACCAAAGCCACTCAACAGAACGCCTGTTACATTTCCACCATGAACAGAAATGAGATGCCCAGCTTCAATAATCTGGTGCACCTGGCAGAAGAGAGCAAGGTAAGGTTCCCAAGGTGTAGCAGATGCCTGACCCTGGTGTTCACTGCCCCATTTTTCATTTGCTTTTTCCTTCTGGACAGGAAAATGTTGTCACAAGTGGCAGGATTTTCTTTCTCTCAACACTAGTGGGATTTTTTCAGAGGAATGCTTTGCTGAAACTTGAAAGTTTCTGCACCATTCCCTTCCTCATCTCCACTTTTTCTGAGGATGAGGTTGAGCTCTGCAGCTTGCTGGGCCAAGGCTATCCATGAGGAGCCCTTCAAGGGCCTTAATTCCCTTTGCATTCCAATATCTCAAAGTCCTTCAAAGACATTTCAGTACCAAACTGCATTGGTCAGCTCAGAGCTTGGTGTTGCAGCTGCTCTTGGCCAGACTCCCTTTTCCTTTGGGGTGTGAGAGAGCATCTCCCTATTCCACAGCCTTTCCCCTGGGGAATATGCCTAGCAGGAAACAGCTCTGACACTTATCTGGCTAATTGCTGTAATTTCATGTTTAGAACCATATTGGTTTTGGAGGACCTACCAAGAAGATCACCTTTGTTGCCAGTGCATTGGTGAACAACCTGAGGTCTTATGGATCAGATGTCTTCTCTATGTGCAGTGGACTTACCACCTACATGGCTTATGAATTTCATGGTGAGTGCAAGCAAAGGAATTTTGTCTCTGAGTGACCTGGAATTTTCTCTCCTGAGGAATCACCAATTCACAATTGCTACATTTCCACCTCAAGTCAGACAGAAACCAGGGGCTTCAGCAGTTGCACAAAGGGTTCAACATCTTTGCAGATCAGGATTGGAACAGGGTGGTGTCACAGCCCCCATAAATTACCCAAACCAAACCCTACAGCTCCTTTCCAGTAGTCTTAATGAGTCTGGGCCCAGGAACTGGCAGCAGCCTCACCATGTAACACCCAGCCATTGGGACTCTCAGAACAAAGTGCAGTAGAGCCCCAATTTCTGCACAGGAAATCCCTAAGGGTGTTCAAGAGCAGGTCTTGGTGAGCATCCCTGGCTCAGCCACAGAGCCAGTGCTATTTAGGGACTCCAAGAGAATCTGTCCCTCATACAGATCAAACATTCTCAGAACAGCAATTCTTCAGAACCTGGCTGGCTCTGAGCAACACCACCATCCTCCTGTAGAAGGTCAGTCAATGTCTTTGGCACCACCTCACGGTGTTTTTTCTTTTCTTTTCCAGGTTTGCAAGGACCCCAGGTGAATCCAGGATCATGCATTACCCTGGATGTCCTGCAAGTTGTGGACCTGCAGTACTGCAGTGGTAATTTCCATGGCAATGGACAGGTGAGAAAACCTTAGCCCTTCCCTTTCTTGAACCAATTTGGTTCTCAATGCTGCTCAGAGCCAACCCTGATGCCCTTCTTGCCTGACATCTCCTCTTTGAGAAGTTCCTGCTGAGGGGCCGATGCTGAATCAGAGCAATGGGTCAGCAGTGGTTTCTGTTCAGGACCTTAAGTGTGGACACCCTCTGGCCAGTGCTCTGGCATGCATCAACCTCTAAAGGCAGCAGATGGCAGCTGTCAGATGCAGCAATGATTCACAGAATGCTTCAAAAGGAATGCTTGCACCCTTGGTTCTGGGTCCTTTGGAAAACACTGAGGGCAGTGCCAGCCCTTCCAGGGGGCAGCACTTCTTCCATTGCAGCAGGGATTTTCCAGGAGCTTTTGGGACATCACTGTCTCCCTTCAAAGGTGAAACATCTGCTTTCTCTTGGCTTTTCAGTCTCAGCAGAGTCCAGGTCACAACTGCCATTTCTCTGGTACCTGTGTTTTCCAAAACATGACCCTCAGCAGTCAAACCCATGAGGTGATTTTCCAGCAAAGGAGCGAGCAGTTCTCCTGGAAAACCATCTGGAACTACAACACGGTGAGTGGCAGGGAGGGGGCTCCTTCAAAAGCTCTGCTGGGAGCCTGGCTCTTGGCACAGCTGGCCCAGGGACAGGGCATGTTTCTGTATTGTCACCATCCTGAGTCCAGGATTAGGGCTAGAACCTCTCAGCATTTGTGACTCTTGTTAGTCAGAGTCTATCCCCTCTTTTTGGGTGGAAAACCAAACTGCAAGTGCTCAGTAAGTTTTATTTTTACAGGGCATCATTGCAACCAAACTGGTGCAAGAGAGAACGTGCTACATTTCCACCATGAACAGGAGTGAGATGCCCACCTTTGATGCTCTCGCCAGGTTTGCTGCAGACAACAAGGTAAGATTCAAAGTCAGCAGTTGCTTGGAATATTGTGCTGTATTTGAAATTCCTTCTTTTTGCCTGAAGCACTGCTGTTTTCAAAACCCTCTCAAGCAAATGGCAAATTAAAAGCCATTTCACTGGTTATTTTCAGTGATATTTTTCAGATACATCATTTGAAGGCTTTCAGAAATTACAATATTCTCATTTGGATGCCTTTAGTGCAGGTTAATTTTGAGTCCAAGTCTCAGATTAGTTAGGTTATTTTTACAATTATTTAAATCATTATTTCAATTGACATTTTATACTACCTTAGTAACCCAGACTTTAAATTCTTTGCTAAGTATGTTTCAGGAAGTTTCATTCTCAAAGACCAGAAAAATATTTTTTCTTCAGAAGATCTAATTGAGGAAGAAAACATATTTCAATTTAATAGAAAAAATATTTTAGTAAGCTTTCAAACTTTTTGAAGTGGACTATACACCATGTTTAAGTTCAGCCATTCGCATTAGCACAGACATTATACAAATTATCTCAGCATTCAGCAGATTCACCTTTGCTAAAAGCTGAAGCTTCCCTTGAAATCTGAGAACTGAGTATGTAAAATAACAAATCTCCAATAGCAGGAAGGCCTGTAGGGCAGAAGGGAATTAGGAGGAGACTTCTGCCAGCCAACCTGAGGGGCGAGGGCAGGGACTGAGCAAATGCCTTGGAAGGAGCTCTGGCTCCACAGAGTGGCCACACTCCTCCTCATGAGCGCTGTCCTTGTGCTGCCACTGCCCCTCAGGCTCCCTGCACCTTGGCTCCCTCAGAACCATCCACCTTTGGAGCTGCCAATGGTGCCACAGTCTCCCAGGGACTGAAAGGTGTCTCTAAAATCAGTTGGGACTGAAATACCCAGCCCTGAGTCATCCTCCCAGAGCGAGGAGCAGCCCTTGCAGGAACCACACCCTGGCACTGATCCTGCTGAATGCTGGTTTTTGTTTAGAACCAGGTTGGCCTGGGAAGACCTACCAGGAAGATCACCTTTGTCACCAATGGATTCGTCAGCAACCTCAACTCCTATGGAGCAGAGGTCTTTGCTATGTGCAGTGGATTCACCACCTACATGGCTTATGAAGTTCACGGTGAGTGCAAACAAAGGAATTCTAACAGACCTGGCATTTGTTTCCCTTGGGGAATGACCAATGCACAGTTGCTGCTTTTCCACCTTGACATTGACTCGAAGTAAGCAACGAACATGCATCCTTGCAGAAGAGCAGCTCTTGTTATGGAGATGTGCATGAATCTACTGAATCTGTGTCACTTTCTTAATCACAGAGGTTCTTCTACTGAGGTCAAAGCCAATATTCTTTTGAAATATATTCAAGTAATTCTTTTACTCGGAGCAGTTAATCCTCAGGCACCATCCAAGTATTCTGAGCCTCTCTCCAAGCTGATGGTCTCCAACCCTCCTTTGGAAAACACTCCACAGCTCAGGCTCCAGCTGCTGCATTCTGGCTTAGCAGTAGTTCCACGTCCTCAGTGCTTGCTTTGCTTTAAGGTTGCTTTGGCAGCTGAAAGGGCTCAGTGGGACTGAAAAGGCAAGTGCAATGTGCCAGGTTTAAGGGCTGTCAGTGAATGCACAGAGCACTTAAAATCATCTTAGCCAGAGCCTCTTTTTTTTAAATATTTTTGATGTTGTTTGTTTAGGACCTCAACTGAATCAAGGATCATGTATCTCTCTTGATGTCCTCAAACTTGTGGATCTGAATTATTGTGGTGGAAATATCAAGGCCTGAAAACCTTATCTTTCTTCAATCAAGAACAGAAGATCTGAGCTGCTGCCCAAGGCAAAGCCTGATGCAATTCTTCCCTCACATCTCCTTTTAGAGATGGCCTGGGGGATTTAGATGCTGACACACATCAAAGATGACTGCAACTTTCAAATAAAGTCCTTCATTATGTATTCACTCCAGCTTGTTTCTCATTACTCTACCCTTTTTCATCTAAGAACCCCTCCACAAACATATTTTTATTGTCTCCCTTCTGCCCCATTTGATGCTCTTTTCATTGCCAGTTCTCAACACAGGACACAGACAAAGAGCTGGGCAAGCCCCAGGGTGTGGATGGTACAAACAAGGCATTCACAGTTAGGACCTTCCTTCCCTGTTCAGAGAAAGATGCCTCCCATTAAGAATCTTGATTCAGGTGGCACAAAAGGCAGAAAGAAAGCAGGGCAAAGCATTGAATTTGCCTTTTTTAGGGGAAGGGGAGTCTCCTTTGTGGGATTTGCAGAGTGGTTCTACTCCTAGAATGAGGCAAGGTTGGGAC
The DNA here is from genome assembly GCF_028769735.1 of Zonotrichia leucophrys gambelii. NCBI lineage: Eukaryota > Metazoa > Chordata > Aves > Passeriformes > Passerellidae > Zonotrichia > Zonotrichia leucophrys. The sequence goes on along the minus strand of NC_088191.1, from coordinate 512,476 downwards.
TCCTGTTGCTCAAATCTTTACAATCACTATTTTTATTTACTTCCTTTTCTCTAACAAAATGGCAGGATGCCCCAGGTTATCCAGGCGAATACAAATCTGTCTTTAGTGGCAGCACCAGCCATGCCACATCCCTCAGGTTCTGGCAGACTCAGATCAGCCCTTAGTCCATAATCTGGTGCACACTGGCACAAAGCATCACTGCAAGTTTACTGAGAATCTCTGCTCTGCTTCTGACGATCGTTGTTGTTCCTTTACAAGTGGCTGCTCAATACACTGAGCTTACCATGAGCACTTTTCTCTCACCTCCCTGTATGCCATGAATTCAATCAGGCAGGTATCAAAGCCTCCTCTTATCAGAGCACTTCCCCAGGAAACTCGTCATGCTTCTGTGAACACAGGGCACCTGCCAATAAGGCAAACCCATTTTCAGATTTAACTTTGGGATATTATGTATAAAAAGCAAGAGTGCACATCAAGTAGCAGCAGGTTTCAACATCAGTTTGTGGAAGTTAACAGAATTCAATGGCAAGGGTTGTTCTATTGCTTACTGCATAGATGAGACCTGCAAAGGAAAATCAAATTAAAATCCCTTCAGAATGGCACACACAGAGCCCAGGGCTGCAAAGGGTGAGGGTGCAAAGGGTTTAAGAGCATTTAAACACTGACTCATTTACAAGGTGATTCAATGGTGTTTACTACAGTTATAACAAAGACTGAAATATAGATTCTAGATAGCAACATTCATACCCTAATCACTGCTCATGCACCCACACAGGCCCAGAGCTGTTTGCATCTCTATCTGTGTGTGCAAAGGGACCTGTTAAAAATTCCCCTGAGTTCACTGGAAGGGGTCAAATGCCTTTGCATGTCTCAGTGGGTGAGAGTTGAGTCTCCAGGAGTGGGGGACTCCAGCCCAGCCTTCAGGAAATCAGATTTTGAGTTCTGCACACCTGAGGCTTTGTGAGCTGCAGGACACATCCCAGTCCCCAGGAGAGGCTTGAGGAGCCCTCTGCAGTGCAGGGCAGCTCAAAGGGCCCCTTGGCTCTGCTGTTGATGGGGTCGGGAGGTGGCTGTCCCTCATTGCCAGGAGATTCCCGCCCTGGCCTGTCCCATTGGGTAACAATGGCCCCGTTGCGCCCAGGCTGTGATCCAGGTAGATCATGTTCCCAGGCTGTCAGGGCTGAGCGATTGTCCCTTGTTCCCTGCCTGGGTCAGGCAGCCAATACTCCTGACAGAAGCAGTGTCACTCCCACGTTGGCCTCTCAGAGCTCCCAGAGCAGTCGTGAAAACCAGGCTGGGGCAAAGCCTGGATGTGCAGCCTGGCACAAAAGCACTGACGGCTCTTTGGGGTTCCCAGATGGGTTTCCCAGCCCCCCCTCTGAGGCCACAAACCATCTCCCCTTTAATCTGATTTCCAAGGGCAATAATCCCCCAAAACCTGGCCGCTGCAGCCAGTGCTTTATTGAGAGAAACACTGCTGGGAATCCACAAAGCTAATCCTTACCTTCTTTAATCTATCCCAGAATTTGGAACATCAAGAAAAGCTCCCAGGAGCACCACAATGGAAGTTCACACCACTCTGGCACTGGGGTTATGCCTGAGCAGGAGAAACATCATACACGTGGCATTGCTGCAGGAGGCAATAAAACCAATTTATTCTTTTTTCCTACCAACAGATTCCTACCTCATAATCATCAGACTCCAACAGATCAAAATTTCTAACAGTACAATCCCTATATTGATCAAGTGGTTACACCAGGAAATAATTATCAAGGACATGCAGCAGGGAAACAAACGACAAAATAATTTTATTGCAGCATTCAGCCCTTCCACACCTAATTCTGAAAACAAATAAAAGGTGGGAGGCTCACATCACTTATTCTGCATTCAGCAGCATCAGCTCTGCAGTCAGGATGCATCTCTCTGTAAGTATGCATGCTTTTCTTCCTTATGAACTGAAACTTTGATTCAAACCCATTCCTTTCTCTCTCAGAAGGGCTCCTGCCTCTCTGGAGCACCGAGGCTTTCTCTGGGGGCATCGTGCTCCTCCACAAGGAGCAGCTCAGCCCCTGGGGTAAAGCAAGGGTGCTTCCCTTTGGGGCACTGATGCAATCCCAGGTTGAAAGCAAAAAAAGGATCCAAGGAGGACCCTTGAACATCAGATTAGGAAAAGGCAAGGAGGACTCCCATGACCAGATTTGTCAGGCAGAGCTGCAGTTACATTTTGTATTTGGTTTTCATTTCAGATTTGGACTGCAGTCCTTCTAGGACTCGTCCTGACTCCAGCCCTTGCTGATAATGTGAGTACAAATGAATGATTCCACAATGCTGCTCTTTCTCTGTTCCCTGCTTCAGAGATCTCCTTGAACCTTTCATTTTTCTAAAGCCTTGGGGAGATAATCACTTGAAAGCCTAAGTGCTCTTTCATTTGTTTTTCTAGCACCAACAGACTGAAATAAGCAAGAAAATCTCCATTAGTGGAGGCTACCAAATTATGACCATCAATAGGAAATGGCTGGTGGCAAGTATTGAGCAGAAGACCAACCATGAGTACTGGAAAACCATCTGGAACTATGACACAGTGAGTGCAGGGAGGGGCTTGTTCAGAGCAGCTCAAACACTCATTAAAAATTGGATTTTTACTTTTTTTAATAGGTATGAAATTCCATTATTGATGATTGAATTCCATGTGGTCAATAACTTTATTTTACAGGGTTTTATGGCCACCAAAGTGCTGCCAGAGAGAGCTTGCTACATTTCCATAATGAACAGAACAGAGATGCCCAGCTTTGATGGACTTCCCCAGCTGGCTGCAGACCTCAGGGTGAGATTGAAAGGGAACAGTTATTAGAAAGTTGTACTTAATGCAAAGTGAAACCTCGCTATTTTCAAAACCAACAGGTACTTTAATGACCAGGTTTGTTACACCATTAATTAGATAGTTTTATCAATTTCAATGAGATTTTACAACAATGTAACTTTCAGCTTTTGAAAATTGGAATATCCTTGCTCAGATGCTTCCAAGTGGAGGGTTTACATGTTTGGCCAATGTTGTAGCTCAGTTAGATTATTCTTATCGCATTGATTAGATTATATATTAAATAATATTATATTATATTATATTATATTATATTATATTATATTATATTATTATAATTTATATTATAATTACAACTAAAACTGGGAGTATGCCTGGAGTTAAGCAGAGCAGGGCACTGATCTTGCTGAGTGCTGGTGTTTGCTGTTTAGAACCAGAGGCACCCAAGACCCCCTAGCAAGGAGATCACCTTCACCCTCATCAGGAGAGCCATCCGTGACCTGCAATCTTATGGACCAGACATCTTCTCCACGTGCACAGGGCTCTCAACTTATGTGGCCTATGAAGTTCATGGTGAGTGCAAGCAGAGGAATTCTGCCTCTGAACATTTGTTCAATGCACAATTTTTGCTCTTCCACCTCAGAACCCACAGCACCCAGGGCCTTCAGCAGTTGTACAAAGGGTTTGACATCTCTGCAATCAGGACTGGGCCAGGGTGGGGTCACAGCCCCCAGAAATGACCCAGACCAAACCCTTACAGCTTAATGGGGCTTAATTTTGGGCTCAGAGTGTTTTGGCCCCCCTGAAATGCCCAGTCAATAAAAGGGTGGTTCTAAGCACCTCTGTCTGGGCTTCACACAGAGCCCCTAACAGCATCTTTTTCTCATGGTGATTGTTTTCTCTCCTTGTGTTTGAAGGACCCCAATTCAATCTTGGATCGTGCCTCAAGCTCGATGTCCTCCAGTATTTGGCCCTCACCTACTGCCACAACGATAACTTTGTGTAAATCCTGCCTTTCCTGAGCTGCCGCCCGAATCCAGCCCTGCTGGAATCATTCCCTGGCATCTCTTCTTCCAAGAGATTCCTTCCTGAGGACTGGGTGCTGGAACAGATCAGTTGGTGAGCAGAGCTAGCAATTAAATTCCTTCATCATGGAATAACTCCTGCCTGTTTGTCGTTACTCCACCCTTTTTTCATCTAAGAGCACCTCCACGAAAATATTTTGCCCCATTTTTTTTGCCCTTTCACTGCTCTTTTCAACCCAGCAGAGCCAGAGAGCAGGGTGTGTGTGGTACAAACAGGGAATTCACAGTTTGGACATTCCTTCCCTGCCTGGGGAAAGATGCTGCTCATTAAAAACCTAGGGGACACAAAAGGCAGATAGGAAGAAGTGAAAAACAACGAATTTATCATTTTTAGGGGAAGAGGAGTCTCCTTTGTGGGATTTACAGAGTTGCTCTGTCCCTGACACAAAGCAAGGCTGGGATTCCTGTTGCTCAAATCTCTGAACAATTACAGCAGCCCAGGGAAGAAAGAAATCCTCTTGGCCACTGAGTGTCAGCCTCGAGTTGCACAGCTGGAAATCCAGGCACAGAGCATTGCATCCCTGACAGCCCCTCTGAGCTCACCAGGTGCTGGCATTTAGGGGATTGGGGCTGTTGGTGTGCCCCGAGGGGAATTTGGGATCCCTGCAGCAATAAAAGCTCAGCTGGAGGCACCAGGGGCTCCATCAGCGGGGTTGGTGCTCCCTGTGAGCTGCCCTGCCTGCTCTGGAGCCCTGTTTGTGGAAGGAGAGGTGAGTGTAAATGGATTTATATTCTCCATGAGTTTCCCTGGAACAGGGGGAGGGCAGGCTTTGGAGTTTGGGGATTTGGGGCAGGCTTTGGTGAGCACAGGAGCTGCTGGGCACCGCTCAGCAGTGAGAAAAGGCAGGGCAGGAAGCCTGGCCTGGCTTCCTGAGAAGCTGCCCCAAGGTTTTAAAGGTCTTTAAATCCAGATTTTGCCTGTGTGGAGAGCAAAGATGTCCCTGCACAAATAAAGCTGTCCCTGCACATTTCTTCTCTCTGTACGGAATAAAGATGTCCCTGCACATCTCTTCTGCCTGTGTGGGGAACAAAGATTTCTCTGCACATCTCTTCTGTCTATGGAAATAAAAATGTCCCTGCATATCTCTTCAGTCTCTGTGGAAATAAAGGTGTCCCTGCACATCTCTTCTGCCTGTGTGGGGAGCAAAGATGTCCTTGTACATCTATTCTCTCTGTGTGGAAATAAAGATGTAGTGACAGGATGGGGAGAATGGCCTTGAGGGCAGGGTTAGGTGGAGTTTTGGGAAGGAATTCCTCCCTGTGAGGGTGGGATGGAATTCCCAGAGCAGCTGAAATCCCTGGCAGTGCCCAAGGCCAGGTTGGAGCCGCCTGGGACACGGGGAGGTGTGGGACCCATGGTGGGGCTGGATGGGCTTTGAGGTCTCCTCCAACCCAAACCATTCCAGGATTCCCTGGGATTTTGGGGAGAAATATTGGGAGAGGGGCTGGGATGGGATTCCCAGAGCAGCTGTGGCTGCCCTGGCAGTGCCAAGGCCAGGCTGGACGGGGTTTGGAGCATCCTGGGGCAGTGAAAATGTCCCTGACATGGCAGGGATGGGCTTTAGGGCTTTAGGTCCGTCCTAACCCAGCCCGGGCTGGGATCCCATTCCGTGCTGCAGTTTTTGTGGCCACGAGATGGCATTCTCCGAGCTTCTCTCACCAAGGAAAAGCAGAGCTTGCCGTTTTCAATAATAACAATAATAATTAAAGGGAAGGGGGGAAGCCACAAGCCCTCCCTGCGTTTGCTGAGGCCCGTGACAAAGCGAGAGGAAGAGGAGGAGGAGGAGGAGGCTGCTCCTGGCAAACAATGGTGCTGCTCCCGCAGAGCTGCCGGGGACGCTGAGGGTCGAGCCCCTTTAAAAAGAAAAAAAGTGGAATACAGTATTGTGCATCTTGAAATCCGAAACCGAGAAACAGCGGCGCGAGGGAAACAAGGGGGAAGGAAAGCCCCGCAATTCCTGCGGACAGCTGTTGCGAGCGGAGTTTTCAGGAATACAATTCACACCGAAACCTTCCGGGGGTCGCTGGATGGCTTTTGTGGAGAAACCTGGGAAATAAAGCAGCCTCGGAAGAAGAAGAGATTTTTCCTTTTTCTCCTCCTCTCTGGATATAATGGCCACTGCAAGGCAGAGCATCTGGAGGTTTGGTTTGCGGTGCGCCTTGCTCGCCGTTTGCACCCTCACCTGCGACGGGCACGGCGGGCGGAGAGAGCACGGAGGTCCTGCCTGCTATGGGGGCTTTGATCTGTATTTCATCCTGGACAAGTGAGTCCCGCCTGCTTTGTTCGTTCCGCCGGGCTCCGGGCTGGGATGAGGAGATTTCCTCTGGGTTTGGGGTTTGCGGGAGTCCCCGTGTCCCCAGGGCACCTCGCGGCTCCCGCTGCTCGCTGTGTTACCCTGTGGTGGCTCCGGTGCTAAATCCCTTTGTGCTCCGTGATGGCATCGTTATGGGCTTTGCAGGGCGGGAGCTCTGTGTGTGCTGAGCTTGAGTGTGTTGGTTAAAGCAGTGCCTAAAGAGTGCAGAATTGGCCCTGGAGAGACCAATTCCAGGCTGGGATGTGCAGGGAGTGCAGAATTGTTCCTGCAGGGAGTGCAGAATTGTTCCTTCAGACACCGATTCCAGGGCTGGGAACATGCAGGGAGTGCAGAATTGTTCCTTCAGACACAAATTCCAGGGCTGGGATATTGCAGGGAGTGCAGAATTGTTCCTTCAGACACCAATTCCAGGGCTGGGGTGTGAAGGGAGTGCAGAATTGTTCCTGCAAGGAGTGCAGAATTGTTCCTGCAGGCACAAATTCCAGGGCTGGGAACATCCAGGGAGTGCAGAATTGGCCCTGGAGAGACCAATTCCAGGGCTAGGAACATGCAGGGAATGCAGATTTGTTCCTGCAGGGAATTCAGAATTGTTCCTTCAGACACCAATTCCACGGCTGGGAACATGCAGGCAGTGCAGAATTGGCCCTGGAGAGACCAATTCCAGGGCTGGGATATCACAGGGAGTGCAGAATTGTTCCTGCAGGGAGTGCAGAATTGTTCCTGCAGCACCAATTCCAGTCTGGGACATCACAGGGAGTTCTGCCCTTGCCCACAGCTCCCAGAGAGGGGCTGCTCCCCTCAGAGAGGGCTGAATTCAGCTGCTGGGATGGAGAGCAGCTCGTTTAAAGAGCTTCATTTGCCCGAGCTGAGTCACACTTTCTTTGTTTCTTCTGTTAATCAAAGGCATATTTTGCCTGTTTAGCTGTTTGTGCTGCAGATAACTTCCTGCCTCGCTTTTTCATCACTAACTGTGGCAGTGTCACCTCCTTGGCGCCGCACCAGCGCTGCTTTTCGCAGATGGGGATGGAGCAATGTGGAATCGTTTTGTGCTGAGCTTTGGAAAGCTCCTTACTAAAGCAATACAGCAATTAACAAAAGAAAGGAAAAAAACCTTAAAAAAAAATCCTAGCTGAAATGGTTGTCCTGATTTTCTCCATCAAGAGCAGTTCTTTTGAAGCAAAGGCTTGGAAATGGTGGAGGTGCTGCCTGCCAGAGCCATGGCACTGACATTAATAACCATAAATTGCAGAGGCAGGAAAGTGTTTGCACGTTGCCAGAAGCGCTCCCAGACGAAGTTTCTGCCTGATCCTCTGGAGTGTTTTGCAGTAGCTCCCACATTCCATCAGCAGAAATGACTTGGAATTACATAACCCTTTATTACAAAATCCTGGGCAAAACCCAGCGCTGAGACACTGCCTGCTGCAGAGTGCCAGTGCTCCTGATGCTCCACCTTTTAATTGCAAGGACTATAAATCTCATAACAGTGATGTCCAGCTTCCCTTGGCTGAAACCATAAATCCTTGAGGTGATGTTCACCTTCCTTTCTCAAGCTGTTTTTCTCTGCTTTATTGAGGTGTGAGATAAGTGTGTTTCCTTTATATATATTCCAAAGCTATAGTTTCAAGGATACAAGCAATATTCTAAAATTATAATTAGAAAGGTTATTATTGCAGAACTCTTTAAGGATTAACTACAAGCAAAAAGCAACATCCTTAACACTTTAATTCCAATGCTCCTAAATCAACAAGGGTTAATTGCAAACAAAAGATAGGTTCATAGGCTTTTTCCATGGTTTATTTTCCTCAGTTATTGTTAGAATTGGCAGCTGTAGGTCCCACTGTAGGTCTCCACACATATCACAATCACAAATACACACATTGACACGAAACACAGCTTTGCATTTCTCAGATGAGCATTCCTGGTGGAAGGAATGGGCAGGAGCTCCCTGGCAGCTGGGACCCAGTGAGTGCCTGCAGCACTCTGTGCTTTATCTGCTGATTAATGGAAATTAAGGCACGGCTGCTTATCTGCTGATTAATGGAAATTCAGCCATGGCTGCTTGTTTGTCAGTTGTTTTCCTGCACAACCCCTGCCAGCCAGGAGGAGAGGAATGTCCTGAGGGGTTTGTCCTGCTCTGACCTGAGCCCCGTGGATGCGTGCTGGCAGCGAGCTGTGTGCTGTGGCACGAGATATCAGCATTTCCTCCAAGGATTGCATCACCCCTCAGAGCCTCCGTGCTCTGGAGGCCTTTCACAATTGCTCCTGCAGGGTTTGGGAGGGCAGAGGATGCTTTTGGGCTCGTTGGTGTTGGTTTTGAGGAGCTCAATAAAGGGATGCTGCACAACTTAGGTAAAAGGCATCTCTGAGACTTATAGCCCAAACCCAGCAAGTTTGAGGAGATTTTTGGCTCAACACCAGCCTCCATGCTCTGGAGGGCTTTCACAATTGCTCCTGAATGATTTGGGAAGGCAGAGGATAATTTGGGGCTCATTTATGTTGCTTTTGAGGGGCTCAGTAAAGAGATGCTGCACAGCTTCTTAGGTAAAATGGCATCTCTGAGACTTCTGGGAGTTAGCCCAAACCCAGGCAAGCTTAAGGAGATTTTTGGATCCACACCAGCCCCTGAACCAAGTGTCTCCATGTCCTCCTGCCAGCTGCAGAGCCCTTCACTCACATGAGACGTTGGTGTCAGAGTCTGGGCTGGATTCTGTGCAATCCCTCCTGGATTGTGACTGGATAAAGCCACAGGTGCAGAAATGGAAAAGTGGAGTCTAAAAAGTGCAAGAAGGACCAAGTCTAGGGAGGCTTGAGCAGCTTCAGGTGCAGCTTTGGGTGCTGGAGCACCCTGTCCCAGCGAGGAGGAGGAGGCACTGCTGAAGGAGCCACTGCAGGGTCTCTCTCCACACCTGACAGGTACAAAAGGCCAGAGCAGGTGGCCACAGAAGGTCTCACTCTCCTGTTAAAGAGAATGGTTTACGTGGGTTTTGTAGCCATGATTTTTTCTGAAAAATCCTTTCCTTGGGATTTTTCCTCCTGAGAAGCTGAGAGGCCTCAGGAACAAAATGTAAGCATTGGTTATCTGCTGCTGTGGAATGCAACAGGTGCATCTGTGATTGGTCTCATGTGGTTGTTTCTAATTAATGGCCAATCACTGTCTGGCTGTCTCAGACTCTCTGGTCAGTCTCAAGCCTTTACTATCATTCTTGTTTTTCTATTCTTAGCTAGCCTTCTGGTGAAATCCTTTCTTCTTTTAGTATAGTTTTAATATAATATATAGAATGAAATAATAAATCAAGCCTTCTGAAACACGGAGTCAGATCCTCATCTCTTCCCCATCCTCAGACCCCTGTGAACACGGTCACAGGGTTTAATTTCCATCTATTGGGCCCTCCTCCAGAAGAGCTTTTGGCATCCTCAGGACGAGCCTTTTCTTCAATTGCAAGTTCACAGCATCAGCCATTCAGCTGCAAATCCTTGGCTCGCTGCTCATCTCGGCTCTTTGGGGAATATGAGGAGAGAACTATTTGAAAATTGGCTTTTCTTATCTTACAGTTGGACTCTAGAAGCGCTCATCCTGCTCAGAGCTCTTGGCCTGGCTCCCTGTGCAAAGGGAGTGTCATTTACAGTGTGGCTGCTGAATGACACAGCTCAGGGAGGTGGGCACTGCGAGCTGATGCTGCTTTTGTGAGCTTTGCTCTGGCTGCAGAAATCCTGGCTGTGTTGGGTTGGTCCATTTTTATTGGTTGTGTTTGGTTGGTCCATCTTGTTGCTTTTATTTGGTTTGCCCATTTTTGTTGTTTTTATTGGGTTTGCCCATTTTTGTTGCTTGTCTTGGGTTTGTCCATTTTTGTTGGTTGTCTTGGGTTTGTCCATTTTTGACGGTTCTGTTGGGTTTGCCCATTTTTGTTGCTTGTCTTGGGTTTGTCCATTTTTGTTGGTTGTGTTGGGTTTGTCCATTTTACGCCGAGTGAAGAACATGAGAAGTCTCAAGTGCGATTCAGAAATTGCATTTGGGCAGGGGCTGCTGCTCCCAGCTCCTCGTGCCTGCCACCAGATGGGTCAGGAAATGTGGGAATCTCCCCTGAGGTGCTTTTGGGAGGGGAATTTTTGGTCTAAAGCAACTGAAACAAGCATTAATTGGTTTCTGATTAACCAACCTTGCCTCTCCAAGCCTTCTGGAGACTGATGTGACCCTTGCTATAAATTCAGGTGGTTTTTATGCCTCACCACCTAAAGACAATAAAAACTTCTTTTCCAGGCCAGTTGTAGGAAATGATCTGGGCCTGGAGTGCCTGTGGAATTCAAGCTCTCTGAGTTATCCCATCCATCCAGGGGGAATTTGCACCTGGGGCTGAGCCCTGTGTGTCTCTGTTCTATCAATTTGGGGGTTGAGTTTCCTGTCTGAGAGCAAGTCCTGATGTTGTCACCCCTCACCTCTTATGATTCCAATTTTCCCTCTGCCTGTGGTTTAATTGGTTTATCGAGAGCTTGGCTATTGGTGTTCCTTTGTTCCTTTTTAATAAACATTTGTGTGGGGAAGGAGCCCTTGTGCCATGTCCTGAGGAAAGAAAGAAATGAAGAATTCATTACTAAAAGCATTTGCTGAGGGTCCTGCCTGCTCTGCCTCTCCCCTAGCATGAAATAAATAATAATAAATAGCAATAAACCACAGCTTTACATCCTGTGGTTTATTCCTGAGCAGCCAGGCTGGGGACCTGCTCTGCTTCTCCCCTGGCATTAAATAAATAATAATAAACAGCAGTAAACCATAGCTTTACGTCCTGTGGTTTATTCTCTGAGCAGCCAGGGTGGGGACAGCTCTGCCTCTCCCCCAGCATGAAATAAATAATAATAAATAGCAATAAACCACAGCTTTACATCCTATGGTTTATTCCCTGAGCAGCCTGGGGACCTGCTCTGCCTGTCCCCTGGCATTAAATAAATAATAATAAATAGCAATAAACCATGGCTTTACATTCTGGGTTTATTTCTGAACAGCCTGAGGACCTGCTCTCCCTTTCCCCTGGCACTCCCAGGGCTGAGCCAGGACAGCTCCTTTGCCTTTTCTTCCTGGGAAGTGAAAAACCATCTCAAACCTTCACCTTTAAGCTGCAGACCAATGAATTTCTGTTGGAGCTGGAATGGTTATTTCCCCTGTAAATATTTCTAATTGTACTCAAGGAATTGAATAAGTGATGACACATTTATTTTCCAACTCCAGGAAAGAAATTTTTTTCCCCAATATTAATATTCCAGTGTTCACAGAAGTGTTTATGCCAGAAGGGGCATTTTGTGCTGAAAGATTCTGATTAACCTAATTTTTTCCTCGTTCTTACAACATAAAGAAGAATAATCCAACCCCATTACATCCTGTGGTTTATTCTCCTGAGGAGCAGAATGAGTTTGTTTTGTCTTTAGCTGAGGTGTGGAAGGATTAACCAGAGCAGCTGAGATGTGGACTGAGGTGTTTTACTCCTCATGGGCTCTGGCACAGTGGAAACTCTGGAGGAGTTCAACAATCTGTTCCTCCAAGTGCATGTAATTCTCAGAACACACTTGAGCTGCAAGCTCTGTGTAATGGTTTGGAGGTGAGTGGGTGGAATTAATCTGCAACATTGCGCAGAGGCAGCTCCTCTCTCTCACGGGGTTTATTTGTGTGGTTCAGGCTGTGTTAAAGCCCAGCCTAAGGGCCAAGGGCAGCCCCAAACCCTCGATGGAGTGTGCAGCCTTGATGTTTTCTGAAAAATCCTTTCCTTGGAGTTTTTCTCCTGAGAAGCTGAGAAGCCTCAGGAACAAAATGCAAACAATGGTTATCTGCTGCTGTGGAATGCAACAGGTGCATCTGTGATTGGCCCATTTTGGTTGTTTTTAATTAACGGCCAATCACAGCCCAGCTGGCTCAGGCTCTCTGTCCGAGCCACAAACCTTTGTTATCATTCTTTTTCTATTCTTTGCCTTCTGATGAAATCTTTTCTTCTATTCTTTTAGTATAGTTTTAATATATATTATATATTAATTAAATACTAAATAAATTATATAACATATATTTATAAACAATAATTATAATATGTATAATAATTATATATTAAAATAAATTACATATTATTATAAAATATTAACAATATTCTATAAAATTTTATTAATAGCATAATGCCATAATAGTATAAAATTCTTATACTTTATAATTGTTTGTAATATTTATAAAATATTATAAATATTATAATATTATAGAATTATAAAATTATAATAAATTATTAATAATAATTATAGGTTAAGATAATACATCAAGTCTTCTGAAACATTGAATCAACATTCTCATCTCTTCCCTCATCCTGGGACCCCTGTGAGCACCGCCACAGGAGTGGGAATTATTTTGCTTTTTAGTTGAGCAGGAAATGTCAGTCCCAGTTTGATGTCTCTGGATGAAGAGCAGCGAGTGCTGAGCAGAGGAGGGGCCTCCCTGAGCAGTGACCCTGACGTGTCTGTCTGTCTGTCTGTCACCCCTGTGTCCCCAGGTCAGGCAGTGTCCTGCACCACTGGAACGAGATCTATCACTTTGTGGAGCACCTGGCCAGGAAGTTCATCAGGTAAGGAAAGTTCTGCAGCCCCTAGGGAAATCTGGGGGTGCCAGCCCAGCCCCTCCTGTGCTGCTCCGTGGGGAAATGTGGTGCACAAAGGGCTCACCCTCCATTCACTGCTGCTCCCCACGCTCCTGTTCTGTGGGCCAGGAGGAGATAAAATAATTCCATTTATTCCTGCCTGCCTTCCCTGGCTCAGATCTGTGGGAGATAAAATAATTCCCTTTATCCCTGGATCAGATCCGTGGGGCAGGAATCCTCCTGTCCCTGAGGTGCACAAGTTTGGGGCTGCAGGGAGATAAAATTAATTCCAGGTATTCCTGCCTGCCTTCCCTGGATCAGATCTGTGGGAGATCAATAATTCCATGTATTCCTGCATGCCTTCCCGGGCTCCAAGCCTCCAGCCTGTGGCTCTCAGGCCCTGGGTGAGGAATCCAACGTGACCCACGTTGAGCCCTCCCTTGTCCCAGGGTGCATTTAAGCCTTTCTGGCTTTAGCAATCCCAGGTTTGTGACACAAATGTTCTCTACATCCTTCACAAGGATTCCCCGAGGTTTCCCTGGACTAGCAAAGCCCAGGGCTGAACACATTTCCATCCTGCAGGGCTGGGTGTGATTGAGTCACATTAATTCCCTTTTTTCTCTCCCCCAGCCCTCAGCTGAGGATGTCCTTCATTGTCTTTTCAACCAGAGGGACGATTCTGATGAGGTTAACAGAAGACAGGTAAGGAGAGGTTTAAAATCAACAGCAGCTTCTGTGTCCTTCTGTCAGAGGGGCAGAGGCTCAGTGCCCGTGGAACATCCTCAGGGATGAAAATGCCTTCCCACAAAAGCAGCTTGGAAGGCAGAGGTGCCACCCACACCCCTGGCTGGGGAAAAATGAGATTTCCTCAGGGCCTGAAGGTGTGGCACAGCCAAAGAGAGTTTGGGGTGGGTTTTGTGGCAATACCAGATTGCCTTGCTTGTGAAGAGTGTCCCTGCCACCCCCTTAGAGAGCTGCGTGTTAATCCCAGAAAAATCTATGGGATGGATTATTTTATTTTATTTTTTCATTTATTTTATTTTTAGTTATTTTTCTTTTTAAATATTTTGTTTTATTTTTTAAATGTTTTTTTAAATTATTCTGCGTTTTATTTTTATTTTATTTTAATTATTCCGCCTTGCAAGGAGAGCTGGACAAGGTCCCTAAATCTCTCTCGCTTCCTCTGTTCACTCCATTGCCACGTGGAGCAGGAATATATGTTCCACATGTGTGGGGTGTGTAAGCCAGCATGTGTTTTACATCTCGGATGGCTGGATCACATTGCAGAGGGGAGGGAGCTGGCTGCCTTCCTGCAGAGCCGTGCACCCTCACTGCAGCCTGGAAATGTCCCTGGACCGGGCTGGGCATCTCCTGCAGGACAGGGCTGGGAGGATGGACAGCCTGGGGAGGCACTGGGTGACTCTGGTTCCAAATCTCTGTGCCCTGCATGCCAGGACAGCCTGGGGGCATCACCCACCTGTGCTGGGCGCCAGGACACCCTGGTGGCTTTCTCCTGGCCCTAACAATGCCAGCCAGGACATGCTGGTGGCTTTTATCAGCCCAGGACACTTTGGTGGCTTTGTTCCTGGGTGTCACAGTGCCACCAGGACACCTGGTCCTTTGCTCCTGGGTGTCACAGTGCCAAGGACACCCTGGTGGCATTCTGCTGGGTGTCACAGTGCCACCAGGACACCCTGCTCCTTTGCTTCTGGGTGTCACACAATGCCAGCCAGGACACCCTGGGTCCATCACGCATCCCTGTTGGGTGCCAGGACACGCTGTTCCTTTTCTGCTGGGTGTCACAGTGCCAAGGACACCCTGGTCCTTTCCCCCTGAGTGTCACAGTGCCACCAGGACACCTTGGTGGCATTCTGCTGGGTGTCACAGTGCCACCAGGACACCTTGGTGGCATTCTTGGTGGCATTCTGCTGGGTGTCTCTCACACCCTGCCTTCCTCGCAGGGAGCAGATCCGGCAGGGCCTGGAGGAGCTGCAGAAGGTGCTGCCAGGAGGGGACACGTACATGCACGAAGGATTTGAGAGGGTAACGGGGCCAGGGGCTGTCTCTGCTCCCCAGGGGCTGCACAGCCCTTGGGAATTCCTGCTGGGGGAGAGGGACCCTGTCCCTCTGCAGGGCTGGGGCTGCAAACTCTGCTCATTCCTTTATTTCTGCCTGGGGAAGGCAGTGGCATTGAGTCTCTGTGCCCAGCAGGGTGGGAAGGGCTCAGTCCCACCTGGGCTGGGTGGGCTGCGGCCACAGCTCACACCTGGGGTGCCCAAAGAACTGCAGACCTTATTGCCTTCTCCTCCTGGGCATGGTTCTGACATATTTACATATTTTTACAGGCTCAGGAGTTTCTCTAAAGCTGAGCTCCTGCACTGCCTCCCACGTGGGGATTTGGGAAGGGTTTGAATTGTTCAAGTGCTGCCCCATCCCTGAAATGGGAGCGCACAGACTGAGCTGTTGGTTTATTCGCAGCTGGAATAGCTGATCTGGGGCTGCTGAGGAATATTTAGCATTGATGTTTAGGGATATTTATTTAGGGATATTTAGGAATATTTGTTTATGAATATTTAGGAATATTAGCCTGGGATGTTTCTCAGTGGTGAAAGGGGATGGGGTTTTCAGAGAGGAGAGCAGTGGGACACAGCTCTGGGGCTGCTTTGGCTGATGGATGAACAAACCAATTATTGATTTATTACTGACAATCTTCCGATCTGATTTCAGGCCAGTGAGCAGATTTACCATGAGAATGTTCACGGTGAGAGCCCCTTCTTGATCCATTGAATGGGTTTTTTTCTTTTTGATTGATAACTTTAACAGATCTAAAAAAAATAAAATGCAGCTTTGCTGTGGGAAGGGTGGGGGTGGCTCCTGTTCTTGCAGGGACTGGTGCAGACAACTGGGAAAATGTCCTTTCCTTCCCTGTAATGGATGTAAAAACTTTCTGGTTTGGAAGGGAAGGCTGCAAAGGTTTTATGATGTTCCTGAAATGTTGCTCAGGAATCTTGAAGATTTTAGGCCCTTTCCCCACCATATTTGTTTAAATCCCAATCGAGCTTTTTGTCACCAGCTGGAAAAGCCCCTCTGGGTTTCTGGAACTGAAAGCAGGAATAAATGAGGAGCAAATGGGGATTTTGGTGGCTGCAGCCTCATTCCCTGGCCTGGAATGCCATCAGGATGTTCTTGGGATGGTTTAGCAAACCAAAGAATATTTTCTGGGGTGGTTTAGCAAACCAAAAGGTGCTTTCTGAGATGGTTTAGCAAACCCAAGGATGCTTCCTGAGGTGGTTTAGTAAAGCCAGCACTAAGGAGGTTTGTGTGTTCAGGTTACAGGACTGCCAGTGTCATCATTGCACTGACAGATGGGGAGCTCCACGAGGATCTGTTTTTCTACTCTGAGAGGGAGGTAAGTGACTTTATTTCATGGCCAGGGAGGCAGGGGAGTGCCTGGGCTCGCTGCTGGGAATGCAGAGGATGAGGAAAAGCTTTTCCCCAGTGGGAAATCTCCACTTTGGAGCTCTGCAGACAGGAACCCAAAGGACAACCACTGACAGCAGCAGCCACCCCAGCTGAGACTGCTCAGGGGGAAGGAGAGGGGTTAAAACCTCCAGTTCAAAATAAACACAGGAGGAGCAATTGTTCACAGCTGAAAACTCTCAGTGTTTACTGGATTGCTCTGGGAAATGCTGAATATTCTCACTTTCACTTTGCTTTCCCCCCCTCACACAAAGTCAGGACTGCAGAGGGAGGGTGGTGGCTTCTGCCCCATCAGAAGCTACAGATCAGCCAGCCTGGCATTGCCACAAACATCCCTGGGGCTCAAGCACACATTCTCAGCATCCCCAATGTTCCTTTGGATATTCTCCCTGCAGAGATGAGCAATTGGCCTTTGCCGGTCAAACCAGGGTGATCTAAACTTGGCAGAGGGAATTTCTGCATGGCTTTGCTATGGACAGAGTTTTCCCTCTCAGTCTGCCCAAAGTGCAGCATTAAATCCAACAACAACGAGAAGAATTGGGTTTGTAGAGTAAAACCAACATTTGCCCTTACTTCCTACATCTCACAGAAGTTTTCTGCTGACCAATCTCACGGCTCCTGCTTAGCTCTAGCTGCAGTTCTGCTGTCTCTGAGGCCTGGCTTTGCAGCTTTTCTGTGATTTTAAGGGTTCCCCCCATGGGTGACCCTGCTGTGCCCCTGTCCCCTGCAGGCCAACCGCTCCAGGGACCTGGGGGCCACCGTGTACTGCGTGGGGGTGAAGGACTTCAACGAGACCCAGGTGAGAACCCAGCCTTGGAGCCCACAGGAGGCTCCTCCTCATCACCACAGAGGTTCCCAATGCTCCTCTGAGCCCCTCCAACCTCCCCAAAGCATCCCCTGGCGTCTGCCTGGCTCCTCTCTGAGCACAGGCCCAGCAGCAAATCCCTGTCCGGACAGGAGACCTGAATCAGGCCAATTTCAAAGAATTTTGGAAGAGTTAAGGTTGGAAAACGCCTCCATGATTATGGAGTCCAACCTGCTTTCGGTTTGCCCTAAAGATCATTAGCCCCTGGGTACCAGTGAAAACCACGTTCTGTCTCGTCTCCAAATCCTTTCTGATCCCTGATGTGAAAAATCCCTGATTTATAAACCAACCAGGCTAACAGGACAAACATTTTCCTGCCCAATAAACCACCTGTGGTTTATTCCCTGTGTTGCCTCACAGGGGCACCCCAGAGAGGGCAGCTGAGCATTGGAGGGTTTTGTTTTTAATCTGGGGAAGTGCTAATTACCTGCCTGCAGGCTAATTGATGTCCCCCTCTGCATTTCTGTTCCGTTTGTCCCCCTGTGGCAGCTGGCCCGGATTGCTGACAGCAGAGACCATGTGTTCCCTGTCAACGATGGCTTTGAGGCCCTGCAGGGCATCATCGACTCTGTGAGTATTGTCACCCCCTGGTTGCACTCCTGGGCTTGGGTTTGCCTGCTGGAAAATAATTCACTGGATCACTCAGGCCAAGGGCAGCAGCCTTGGTCTGCGCTCAAACGCTGATTTGGGGTGGAATTTGTCAATAGGGCCCAGTTTCCCCATTCCTGTGGTGCCCTGGGGAGGCTGGGCTTGAACAGAGTTACAGAATAAAGCAGGGATTGATTCAAAGATCTCCTCCATGGATCCACCTTGGGCAGCCCAAGATGGACCAAAATGGGCACAAAATGACCCCAAGATGAACCAAAATGGGCAACAGGTCACAAGGTCTGTCACTTTTACAAGTTCTGCTCTATTTACATATTGGAGTTAATTTCCTAATTACAGATTTAGGTTATGAAGTCTCATCCTGCTTGTTTTCTCTCTTCATTCCACATTGTTTGTGCTCTTGGGCCTGAGATTTGGGTGGTTGTCCTTGGTCCCCAGCTAGAGCAGGAATTGCTTTGTCTTCCTACCCTGTGAAGAGAGTTTCCCCCCCATATTTTCCCCCCCAATTTTTCCCTCAATTTCCCCCCCCAGTTTTCCCAGTGCTCTCACATGCACATGGACCCCAGCCCTGCTTTGTTGCTTTTCCTGGCACTGCCTGAGCTCTCTGGGACAATCAGGTGCTGCATTTCATTTATTTCATTTATTTCAGAGAGCAGCACAACAACACCACCACCAGAGCAATGCTTGGCTCCCCAGCCCTGCATTCCCTCCGCAGCTGTTTTTAATGAATCCCAGCTCTGCCTCCCCTTCCAGTTGTGATTTTTCAACCTCCAGGAGCTGCTCCAGCTGAGAGGGGAGGGAAAATTCCCATTTTGGGAAGGAGGGAAGGGCACAGGGATGGATCCCTGCAGCAGCCTGGGAGAAGGGAAGAGGGTTTGTGGGTGAAAGGAATGGCAAGGAGGGCACTGATCACCCAGAGAACAACAAACAATGTCTGCATTCCTGGAAAATCAGCTCCCTCTTCCCTTGCCAAAAGGAGCCCTGGGCTGCAATTGTAATTTTTGTCCTTTTGCACTAATTCTGCGCTTTGAGTCAGGGTGTGTGCTTGGAAACTTAATCTAAATCAAAATAAATATTGCAGTTGGCACCGTGGAAGCGTTCAGGGGCAGATTTTATGGTCATGTAAAGGGGTTAGACTGGACTGGGAGATCTGCATCATCCACCTGCAGTTTCCCCCTCTGAGCCAGCAGGAATGGTTGTAAATGGCTGGGCAGAGGTCGTTCGTCTCAGATTTAACCATGGGGGGCTTTACTTCATTTTGAAAAGTGCTGATTGTGTTTTACAGTCTCTGTGGTTTTCCTTATTCTATTTTAAATTCTCATATTTTAAAATTCTTCTATTTTAAATTCTTCTATTTTCAATTCTCATATTTTAAAATTCTTCTACTTTAAATTCTCCTGTTTTGGATCCTCCAGTTCTGTTCTCAGCTGCTGACTTTCTCTTTTTCCCCACTCGACAGTTCCTGTACAGCCTTGTTGCTGCCAATCTCCTCTCTCCTCGCCTGTCAGGCTGCACCAGCTCAGAGCATCCTCCAGCCCCTGGGTACTTTCAGCTCTGCTTTCTCAGTAAAACTTCTGTCTCAGTGTTTGAAACCTTCAAACTTCTGTCTGAATGTTTCTAGGAGCAGCTTTTGCAATTAGGTATAAACAAAACCCAAAAATTCTCTTTTCCTTGCAGGGTTTGTTGCATTGGTTGCTGTTCTTCCCTCGCAGATGTTTCAGTTTAAAGTTGGGAAAATAGTTTTCGTGCTGGGTTTGAGTCACCCAAGGATGCTTGGCTGGCGTTTGCTGGGCTCTGGGAGCTGAGCTTGGCTGAGCCCCCCAGCAATAATAATAATAATAATAATAATAATAATAATAATAATAATACATAATAATACATAATAATAATACATAATAATAATACATTATAATACGTTATAATACATTATAAATAAAACTCAATAAAAATAAACAATAAATAGTAAATATAAATAATAACATAGATAATAAATAATAATAATAGATAATAAAAATAAATAATAGAATAAATAAATAATAGAATAATAAAATAAATAACTAAAAACTAAATAATAAAAATAATAAATAATACAAATAATTAATAACATAGATAATAATAAATGAATAATAAATAAAAAGTAAATAATAACATGATAAAATAAAAATAACTAAAAGCTAAATAATAAAATAAATAATATAAATAAATAACATTGATGAGAAATAATAAATAAAACTTAAAAATGAATAATAAATGGTAAGTATAAATAATAACATAGAAAATAAATAATAGTTAATAATAATAGATCATAAAAATAAATAAATAATGAATAATAAATAAAAATGAATAAATAATGAATAATGCCTCTGCCCTGAGAGCCAAGCCTGAGCCAAGCGAATCACTGCAATAAAGTGCTTAAAGGCAGGGCCAGCCCTCCCAAGGACTCTCTGGCCGAACAGTTCAGCTTAAACTGGAGATGTTTGAGTCCAAACTCGAGTGATGCCCGCACAGCCCTGGGAGCTGCAGACAATCAGCAATAATTTCAGAGTTATTGCAGAAAATGGGGCACAAAGGGGCAGGGGAGAGCCTGGCACCCTCAGCCTGGCACCCTCAGCCTGGCACAGCCCAGGGGGCACTGGGGCCTGTTTGGGGGTTCAGGGTGGGGAGCCCAGGGCTGGGGTTGTGCCCCAGTGCAGATTGCTCTGCTGGGTTCAGGGGCTGTTTCCCCATCTCTGTCTCCATCTCTGTCTCCGTGGGAACCGGGCTGAGGAATTCACTTTTTGTCTCCCTCAGATTCTGAAGAAATCCTGCATAGAGATCCTGGCAGCAGAGCCCTCCAGCATCTGTGCAGGGGGTGAGTCTGAACCAGCCCACGTTCTCCTTGTTGCCCAAAATGCAATGTTCAGTCCATCTCTAACTGCTGGAGAGCGCCACATTCACCAATTACCAAATCTCACCTTTATTTGGGGTGGATTTCTCTTTCAGGGCAGTTTGCACTGCCCCACTTCTGCCAAGTGGTGTCAAATGGGATTTTCTTACAGAAAAGGCCTGAATTCCTGCCTGAGAGGAATGAGGGGTTTGTCTTTACAAACTGTGGTGGATAAAACCAGCATTGAGAAATGAAAGGAATAATGGGAAGGATTCCACTGATTGGTGAATGGAAAAGGATGTTTGCTTTTACAAATAAACTTTGGGTTTGCTGATAAATGAAATTGGACCTTAAAGATGGAAGGAGCAATGGGGAATAAAAACCCCTAAATTCTGTAAGAATTAAAAATTAAAAGGGAGGGTTGTACATTAGAGGGCAGTCTTTGGGATCAGGAAGTCTGAACCTCAAGTACCTCAGAAATGGGGAAAAACCCCTAAATTCTGTAAGAATTAAAAATTAAAAGGGAGGGTTATGCATTAGAGGGAAATCTTTGGGATCAGGAAGTCTGAACCTCTCAAGTACCCCAGAAATGGGGAAAAACCCCTAAATTCAGTAAGAATTAAAAATTAAAAGGGAGGGTTGTGCATTAGAGGGCAGTCTTTGGGATCAGGAAGTCTGAACCTCAAGTACCTCAGAAATGAGGAAAGAGAGAAGGGAAATGTGGCTGGAAATTGGGATAAAAAGAGCAGCTGCGTTCTCCAAAAATCGGAGATCCCAGGGCAATGCCCCATGGCCTCTCCCTTTATTGGAATAAATCAAAGAGCTCCTCTGTCTCCTTTTTGGACACAAACCCCTGGTGTTTGTGGGTTAATTTTCCTAACGAAAATTAAAAATTAAAAGAAGGGTTTCACAGTAGAGGGAAATCTTCAGTATCAGGCATATCAGAAGGTCTGAACCTCTCAAGTACATCAGAAATGGGGGAAGAGAGAAGGGAAGTTGGGATAAAAAGGGAGGCTGCATCCTCCAAAAATCGGAGACACCAGGGGATGCCCCATGGGCTCTCCCTTTATTGGAATAAATCAGAGGGCTCCTGTGTCTCCTTTTGGGACACAAACCCTGGTGTTTGTGGCTGGTTTTGCTGACGCTGGCTGTTTTGGCAGAGTCCTTCCAGGTGGTGGTCAGGGGGAACGGGTTCCGGCACGCCCGCAACGTGGACAGGGTGCTGTGCAGCTTCAGGATCAACGACACCCTCACCCTCAGTAAGGAGCTCTGAAATTCTCCTGATTGATTAAAAAAATATGGATATTGGCATGGATGTCTAGTGCTGATACCCAGCTGTGACGGGCAAGAACTCTCTGACAGCTTAAAGTTAGAAAGTGGATGTTTATTGTGGGCTAACTCCCAAATACACACCCAATTTACAGGTGATTACAGAGCCCTTTTATCTATACAAGTATTGAATACCCAAAATACAAATACATATTGATAACTTTGGTACATCCCATCCCCTGCTCCATATGGTAATTAGTTCAAAAGTCATTAAGCATGTGTGGTTTGTCCCTTGAAATGGGTCCCTTTCATGGGGAGGGGGTCCCAAAATGAGGAAGTAAATGAAGTCTTCCTCCTTCTGACCTTTCCACCTTTTCAATGCAAATATGACAAATGAACCCTTGGTAGAGCTCCCATTCCCCGTTTTCAGTTGGTTTCAGAACAGAGGAGGCCACAATTGTCTTATGTTCCTAAAAACAACTGTCTCACGTTCCTAAAAAACAATTGCCTTATGTTCCTAGAAGCCATTTATCAATTCCTATATTCTTCTATAAGAATATATTCTTATAATTCTGTATTATAAACCCAGCTAGCCAAACATTGTGTTGACAAGCAATCAATTATTAGTTAACTACTAACTCTTAACTTCATCAAGGCCTACCCATTTATTTTAATTAACTCCAATAAAGCTTATCTCTAGCTAAAACCTTAGCTCCTCTAAAATTCCTAAATTCCCTAAAGTTTATGTCTCACTTTGATAGAATTTTTAATAGGCTTATAATAATAATTTAATAGCTTTTTAAAATAGATGTATAATTTTTCCTTTCATTTAGCAGCTCCCTGGTGGGTGGGGCAGGGAATGAGGGAGGGGTTTTGGCTCATCTGAGGGGACACAACCCAAACCCTCTCCCTGAGAGAGCTGAACCAGGATTTTATGGAAACCTCCTGGAGGCTGGAAAGCTCAGCTGCCTTTGTTTGCCTCTGACTGCATCAGGGAGGGAGGTATTTATAAAGATAACACTAAGCCAACAGTTCCTGAAACCTTAAATTATCCCAGATGAGGCGCAGCGAGCAGGGCCGGGACGTGCGGAGGTTAAAGCATGAGCTAACGGGGTTTTATTGGGATTATTGGCAGGGAAAGGGGGCAGGTGAGGGAGCAGAGACTCAGAATGTGCAGGATAAAGTAAAAGGAACATCTGCAGAAAGCAAGAGGGGTATTTGGCTGAGCAGAGCAGTGATCAGAGCAATGTTCAGCAGCAGGGTGTCCCCTTTTTCCTTTTCCCCCCTTTTTCCTTTTCCCCCTTTTTCCTTTTCCCCCTTTTTCCCCTTTTTCCTTTTCCCCCTTTTTCCTTTTCCCCCTTTTTCTTTTCCCCTTCCCTTCCCTTCCCTTTCCTTTTCCCCCTTTCCTTTTCCCCCCTTTTTCCCCTTCCCTTTCCTTTCCTTTTCCCCCCTTTTTCCCCTTCCCTTCCCTTTCATTTTCCCCCTTTTTTACCCTTCCCTTTCCTTTCCCCCTTTCCCCCCCTTTTGCTTTGTTTTTGCTGTTGTTTTGGGGAGGTTTTTTTGAAGCTTGCTCTCTTATTTGAGGCTTGCTCCCAAAGCATCCTGCATACATCGAAGCTTTATTTTTTATGATGATGGTCAGGAAATATTGCAGGTCCTGCCTTGCCAGAAGGTCCCACCCCTGCTGACGGCACAAGGAATGATTTTCTCTTGCTGGGAGTGATGGGTTTTCCAGGCTGCCCTGAGCTGCTCAGGTGCAGGAGCACTGGGATAGGATTGCAGGGTCTGAGCAGGGCCAGGAGCCTGCTTGGAGGGGCACCCACAGAGCCCAGAATTGGCTTTTTTGGGGAGGTTTGACCCTCCTGCGCTCTGCTCAGAGCCAGTTTGGGTCGTTTTGGGGGGGTTTTACAGGCAGCCCCTCTCTGGGGTGCAGGAATCTGCCCTGCAGCCGAGCAGGGATGAGAGTCCTGCTTTGTTTGCTGTCCCTGGGTGAGCTTTCAGGCCGAGTTATGCAATCCAAATGGATGCTCCTTTGTTTGGAGCACAGCTCGTTTTTGCGGCCGAGCACAAAACAGCCTCCACACACACTGATCTGTGCCTGGAGCTCGATAAAGCTCCCAGAGGGGCTGATGGCAGCGGGCAGGGGCAGGAACAGAAACAGAAACCTGAGAGAGCCGAGTGCAAGGCCTGGCAGCACGGAGCAGCTTTTGCTGTGTGGGTGCTGGCACGGAGCAGGTTTGGCCTCGCCTCCTCAGCAAAGGGAAAACAAGACACTGATCTCCGTTTTCTTGGCTTGTGTGCCGAGACAACGTGATAAATTCATGATATGCTCATAAATCAGGGTGAGGAGAGCCCAGCTCGCCCAGAGGGCTGGGACAGGGGTGGGCAGCCCCAGTGTCCCCATTGTCCCCAGGGGCACAGAGCTCTGGCTCCAGGCTGCAGAGCAGGAGCATCACCCAGGGCTCCTCAGGCTCTGGGGACTTTCTCCCATCACTTTTACAGCAGTGAGATTCAGGCTGGAAGGTTTAGCTGAGGGTCAGAGGCTTCTGCCTTAAAATGCAGCATTTTCCATAATGTACAGATAGAGATGTACATACAGATAGAGATTTCCATAATTACAATATCCTAATACCCCTATATCCTAACTTCTGTAATGTACCTATATCCTAATATCCCTAATATCCTAATACCCCTATATCCTAACTTCTGTAATGTACAGATATCCTAATATATAGATATCCTAATGTACAGATATCCTAATTTCTGTAATGTACAGATATCCTAATGTACCTATATCCTAATGTATCTATATACTAATTTCTGTAATGTACAGATATCCTAATGTATCTATATCCTAATTTCTGTAATGTACAGATATCCTAATTTACCTATATGCTAATGTTCCTATATCCTAATTTCTGTAAGGTACAGATATTCTAATGTAGAGATATCCTAATTTGTGTAATGTACAGATATCCTAATGTACCTATATCTTGATTTCTGTAATGTACAGATATCCTGATTTACCTAATCCTGATTCACCTATTTCCTAATTTCTGTAATGTACAGACATCCCAATGTCCTCACCTCCCATCTCGTTTATGCACCAATGGCAAGGAAAGCCCTCATTTAATTTTCTCCTTGAGGCCTGTGTGGGTGATGTGGCACTAACCCCTGCTGTTCCCCTCTGCAGATGAGAAGCCTTTCGTGGTGGAGGACACCTACCTGCTGTGCCCAGCACCTGTGCTCAGGGAAGTTGGCATGTAGGTTTTGCTGCCCCAAAATTCACGTGGCCATGGGGAGATGGGGCTGGGTCTCATCCCTGAAATCTGTTTTTCTCTTATTTGACCCCAAGCTGCCATCCTGTGATGTTCTGTACCAGCTGAACACCCTGCCCATGGGAAGATGGGGCTGGGTCTCCTCTCTTAATTCTGTTTCTCTCTTATTTGACCCCAAGCTGCCATACCCTGGTGCTCAGTGCCAGCTGTGCCCTGCAGCAGTGGGAATTGCCTGTCCAAGAGGATTTCTGAGCACCCAGGGCACCAGACAGAGGGCTGGGCAGGAGCTGCCCTGACCTGTTTCTGCTTTTTCCAGGGAAGCAGCTCTGCAAGTGAGCATGAACGATGGGCTGAGCTTCATCTCCAGCTCCGTCATCATCTCCAGCACGCACTGTGTGAGTTGGGGTCCCTGAAATGCTCCTGGGGTTTAACTCAAAGGGGGCTTGGAACGTGTGGCATTGTGACATTTTGGGTGTCTTGTGTGCCACGAGGTGGCCAAGCCTTCAGGCTCCAGGTCTGGGCTGGGACAGGCTTGGGGAGGCTGGGCTAGAGCACAGTTTAGGAATAAAGCAGGAATTTATTAAAATTTATTATCTGTGGATCCACCTTGGGCAACACAACAGCCCAGCCAGGGCTGCACCCAAGATGACCCAAAATGGGCACAAAATGAACCCAAGATGAACCAAAATGGGCACAAAATGGACCCAAGATGGCACAAAATGGACCAAGACGGCACAAAATGGGCACAAAATGGACCCAAGATAGCACAAAATGAACCCAAGATAGCACAAAATGGACCCAAGATAGCACAAAATGGACCCAAGATGAACCAAAATGGGCACAAAATGGACCCAAGATGACCCAAAATGGTCCCACATTCCCAACAGGTCACATGGTCTGTCACTTTTATAATTCTGCTCCATTTACATCTTGGAGTTCATTGCCCAATTCCAGCTTTAGGTTATTATCAAGCCCCATCCTCGTTTTTCCCTCTTCATTCCACATTGTTTGTGCTCCTGGGCAAAGATGAGGTTGTCTTGGTCCAGGTTCTCCAGAAATTCCTTCTGCAGATGCCAGGCGTGTCACAGGTGTGTCAGGGGTGTCACAGGTGTCACAGGTATCAGGGTTTCACAGGTCACAGGTGTCTCAGGGGTGTCACAGGTGTGTCAGGGGTGTCTCAGGGGTGTCACAGGTGTGTCAGGGGTGTCGCAGATGTCACAGGTATCAGGGTTTCACAGGTCTCAGGTGTGTCAGGGGTGTCACAGGTGTGTCAGGGGTGTCGCAGATGTCACAGGTATCAGGGTTTCACAGGTCACAGGTGTCTCAGGTGTCTCAGGGGTGTCACAGGTGTCACACTCTGTGCTCTCTGTGCTCTCCCCAGTCTGATGGCACCATCCTGGCCATTGCCTTGCTGATCCTGTTCCTGCTGCTGGCCCTGGCTCTGCTCTGGTGGTTCTGGCCCCTCTGCTGCACCGTGGTAAGTGGCACCAATCACCAGCACCCCTTCAGCAAATGCAATCACGGGGAGGAGGCAGAGCTTTCTCTCCTTTCTTTCACCTCTCTGGTGGGGCATCCTGAGGATCAGCAGCCGGGGTGGCTCCCTGTGCTCTGCTGACCCCAAAATTCTGTAAAATCAGAGCTAAAGGGTGATGAGGATGGAACGGGGGGCAATCAGGGCTCTCAGGAGTGAGCTGAGGGCACGGGAGCTGCCTTGCACAACAGCCCAGAGCTGCAACCTCGAGTCACCAAACCACAGACATGGCCCTGGATCCCAGCCCGGGGACGGCTCCGGGATAATCGGGGATGTGTCAGGGGAAAAAAGGGAAAAAAACACACCAGCCTCTTCCTCGCCGAGGATAAATGTGTTTCTGAGCGACAAGCACATTTCTAAGGGCTGAAATTGCTCTTGGCACGCTCTGTGATTGGAGAGGAGTCATCGGTGTGCAGCAGTTCTCCAGGAAAGAGCCCGAGCCAGCTCCATCCCTGGAGTGGAGGGGCTGCATCAACAATATAATAAACCCTCACCCTGGGGTTTATCTGGAGCCCAGCATCCCCTGGCTCCTGGCCATGGAGGAATGCTCTTTCCAAATGCATCCAGCTTTATTGGCCTCACAGGGGCTCTGGGGTGAGGCTGGAATCCAGAACTGCAGTTTACAGTAGAGGCAATTGTTGCTTAGCAGGTCAGAACAACAACAGCTCTTGGCTGTGCCTGGTGCAGTGCACAGGCACAATTCCCCTGGATACCTGTGCAGGATGGTACAAAAATATGGGGAGGATTCCCCTGGATACCTGTGTAGGATGTTATAAAAATATGGGAGAATTCCCCTGAAACCTGTGCAGGATCTTACAGAAAATGGGAGAATTCCCCTGGATACCTGTGCAGGATGGTACAAAATACGGGAGAATTCCCCTGGATACCTGTGTAGGATCTTATAAAAATATGGGAGAATTCCCCTGAAACCTGTGCAGAATCTTACAGAAAATGGGAAAATTCCCCTGGATACCTGTGTAGGATGTTATAAAAATATGGGAGAATTCCCCTGAAACCTGTGCAGGATGTTATAAAAATATGGGAGAATTCCCCTGGATACCTGTGCAGGATGGTATAAAAATATGGGAGAATTCCCCTGAAACCTGTGCAGGATCTTACAGAAAATGGGAGAATTCCCCTGAAACCTGTGCAGGATGGTACAAAAATATGGGAGAATTCCCCTGAAACCTGTGCAGGGTGGTACAAAAATATGAGAGAATTCCCCTGAAACCTGTACAGAATCTTACAGAAAATGAGAAGATTCCCTGGATACCTGTGCAGGATGTTACAAAAATATGGGAGGATTCCCTGCATACCTGTGCAGGATATTGAAAAAGCATGGGAGGATTCCCCTGGGTACCTGTGCAGGATGTTACAAAAATATGGGAGGATTCCCCTGAAACCTGTGCAGGATGGTACAAAAATATGGGAGGATTCCCTGGATACCTGTGCAGGATGGTCTCTCCCTTTACTGGGATGGGAATTTCTCCAAAATTCCATTTCTCCAAATTTTCCTTCCTCTAAAATTTCATTTCTGTCTCTAAGGAGAAGATTGTGCTTTGTTGCAGCTGAAGAAATTGGGACAGGCTTGCTTTAGCTTTGAAGTGCGGAGCAGCAGATCTCCGAGGAGAAGGCACAGCAGATAGGACAGAAATAAAAAGGAAATGTTCCTTTCCCCAGCTCATACCTCAAATATGAAGCAGTCACAGGACTGAGAGGTCAAAACTATAAATATGCAAGGGGGAAAAAAATAAGGAAATTAGTCAGATGGATCATGGTTAATGCCATTAAAAATCCTTGTTTATTGAGACAGCAAGAATATATATTCGGTGTTTTCCAGAGGAGTGAAGGGAATTAAGGACAAAAATAATCTGCCCAGTTAACAGCACGCTTCCAAGCTCCAGTCCTAATTAGAGGCAAAGTCCTTTATTCCTTATTTTGTGCTGTTTGCTTGGATTTAAATGATGATCTGTCCCATCCTGGAGCCGACATCTCTGCTGACAAGAACCACATTGCCCCATTCATCATGTGAAACCCCAGGGACGCTCAGAGAGCACAGAAAACACCCCAGACACATTCCTGGGATCTGCAAATTCTGGGCTCAGCCTCTGCTTTCCTGAACGGCCGCAGAAATCCCAGGGCAGCAGGAAATTCATCATTCCCAGGGTTTGAAACCTGCCTGGAGCTGGGTGGTGGCATTGCTGTGCCCTGCCATGGGGTTATCCATCTCAGTGGGAGCCCAAAATGAGGGTCTCAATGTCCTAAAATTAGGGTCTGAATGCCCCAAAATGAGGGTCTTGGTATAGCTCCAAAATAAGGGTCTCAATGTCCTAAAATTGAGGGTTTCAGTGTCCCAAACTGAGGGTCTCAAGTTCCCCAAAATGAGGGGTTTCAATGTCCCAAAATTAGGATCTCAGTGCCCCAAAATGAGGGTCTCAATGTCCCAAAATGAGGGTTTCTGAGCCCCAAAACAAGGAGCTCAGTGCGAGCCCCGAAATGAGGGTGTCAGTGCCCCTAAATGAAGATTTCAGAGCCCCAAAATGAGGATCTTGGTACCCCAAAAATGAGAGTCTCAGTGCCCCAAAATGAAGATTTCAGTGCCCCAAAATGAAGATTTCAGAGCCCCAAAATGAAGATTTCAGTGCCCCAAAATGAAGATTTCATGCCCCTGGAGCTGGAGCTGTCAGAACCCAAGGGGGAGAAGGAAAAGCTTTGTGCTGTTTGAAGGCCTGGGCAGCGAGTCAGAAATGAGATTTTTCTTGGTAAGAGTTGAACTTCAGCGAGTCAGAAATGAGAATTTTTTTTTTGTAAAATTTGAACTTTGAAAGGTCACACAGCTCAAAGGCACAGAGACTGAACTCCCTTATCTCCAGCCTTGTCCAAATTCACCAACCCCTGCTGCCAACTCACTCTGAGAAGTGCAAAGCACCCAAAAATGGCAGGAATGTCCTTTTTTCCCCGCTTTTGGCCTGTGACAGAAAACACTTGATCTGTGTGCAGAAATCAGCCAGTTTGTGTGTACGTGTGTGCCCATGGGAGGAATGCAAATGTATGGAAATGAGCCACGGCCTCAATTCCAAGCGTGCAATCTGCACTGGTGCTGGCTCAGGAATTGTGCTTGGATGCTCTGCTGGACCAAAACTGGATGGGTTATTCTGATTTTTAACTCCGTATCATTCTGAGTAATTTTCAAAGTTTTGATTGGTTTGGGACATTTTCGTAGCTTTTGTCGTTTTTGGTCATTGTCATGGTCTTTGTCATTTTTGGTCATTGAGACGGTTTTGATCATTTTGGGTCATTTTCACAGGGTTTTTTGGTAGTTTCAATAGTTTTCATGATTGTCCCTGCCCTCCCCTTGGAAAGTCTCTGTTGCTCTTGGAGGCTCCATTGGCTGCAGCTGCTGCCAAGCCCTGCATGCGAAGTTTCTGCATGAAATAATGGGCTCACACCCTCAGCCCTGGGCTGGTTCCTATGGAGAAATCCTGGAGCCTCTCCCTGCTCCATTGGAAACCTCAGTCAGCCATAGATCCATGTCTGCATTTTTATTTTTATTTTTATTTTTATTTTTGTGTTTATTTTATTTTTATTTTTAATATTTATTCTTCTATTTATATATTTATACTATATTTATATTTTTATATTCATAAATATGTGAATATATGAATATATATTTATGAAAATAAAATATAAATATACATTTATACACATACATAAATATATATAAATATATAATATAACAATATTATATATTTATATATAATATAATGTAATAAAATACAATATAAATATAAATATTTATTCATCTGTTTATAAAAATATATCTTTATATATTTATATTCTATCTATCTGTTTTGGTTTATTTTATTTTATTATCCATATAAATATTTATATCTTTAATATTTTGTATTTCTATATTTATATTTATAGTTTTATGTTTTTTTAAATTTTATATTTATATAGATAAAGAAAGGATTTTTGTTTTAGAAAATATCATAGCTACAGGCTGTCACTGGGGATGTAAATAGATGTATATATGTAAATATATGTATAATGTATTAGGTAAATAGATATATATGTAAATTGATATATATGTAAATAGATATACATATATATATTTACATATATATAAAATATTTATATTTCTATTATATATTTATATATTTATATTATATCTCTATGGTTAGGTTTATTGTAATTTTTTATATTTATATAAATATATATTTAATATTTTGTATTTCTATATTTATAGTTTTAGGTTTATTTTAATTTTATATTTATATAACTAAAGAAAGGATTTTTCAGAAAAATGTCATAGCCACTGGGGATGTCCCCGTGGCTTTGGGACACCCCTGAGTGACAGAGGGCTGGAGCAGCGTTTGAGGGACAAAACTCCAATTTATGATTTTCTATTTCTCTTTAATTTTCCAGATCATCAAGGAGCCTCCCCCTCCTCCTGCAGAGGACAGCGAGGTGAGTGACCCTTAGGGGACCAGGTTTTGGTCAGTGTCCTCAGAAAAAAGTGATCAAATCACCCAGAAAAGTGACAAATAACCCTCAGAAAAGGTGAATAACATCAACCTCCAGAAAATGTGATTAAATCACCCCAGAAAAGGTGATTACATCACCCCAGAAAAGGTGATTACATCACCCCAGAAAAGGCGATTAAATCCAGGTAGCAAAGGAGAGCTCAGACCATCCTTCTCACCTGGCCGGAGCGCTCAGGTGTGATTCACACACGCAGCCCCTGAGCCTGTGTTTAACTCTGACTTTGCCAAAATCTTGGCTCAGGATTTTCTGTTTCGCTCCAAACAAATAGGAGATGGGGTTGATTTCCTACAATCCATTTTTCAGCTCGCAGACATCCCCCTTCCCCTGCAGCAGCAGGGTTACACTTGGATTACAGTTGGATTCTTTCCTTCTCACGAAATCCTTGGCCATAAAAGACGAAAAAAACCACACAAAAAAAGAAAATAAAACCAAAAAAGGAATTCTTGCATCAGCAGGTTTGGGAGCTGAAGGCCACAGGAGGAAGGAGAATGCATTGCACTCTGACAGGGAGGGGAGGCAGCTCTGCTCTCAGAGGTTTCACTGAACTCTGCTTCATGGCCAAATTTCAGTTTCACAGCCAAATTTCAGTTTCATAGCAAATTTCAGTTTCATGGCCAAATTTCAGTTTCACAGCAAATTTCAGTTTCACAGCCAAATGAATTTCAAATGAATTTCAGTGTCACGGCCAAATTTCAGTTTCACAGCCAAATTTCAGCTTCACAGCCAAATTTCAGTTTCATAACAAATTTTCAGTTTTATAACCAAATTTCAGCTTCATGGCCAAATTTCAGCTTCACAGCAAATTTCAGTTTCACAGCAAATTTCAGTTTCATGGCCAAATTTCAGTTTCACAGCCAATTTTCAGTGTCATGGCCAATTTTCTATTTCATAGCCAAATTTCAGCTTCAGAGCCAAATGAATTTGAAATGAATTTCAGTGTCTTGGCCAATTTTCAGTGTCCTGGCCAAATTTCAGCTTCACAGCCAAATTTCAGTTTCATAACCAAATTTCAGTTTCATGTTTGTGTCTCGAGGGTGAGCTCGGATGAAGCTGGAGGTGTCCAGGCCGCAGAGGAGAAGGTTCTGGGATCCTTCAAAGGCACCAAAGCCTTCCCCAGCTCCCTGGGCACGCCAGGGTGTCCCCAAAGTGTCCCCAAGGGGCGGCCATGGGGTTTGGGATGGCTCCAGGGGTGGCAGGAAGGAGTCCTGAACTAAAATCCCACACCGAAATTCAATGAGGAATCTCCCACACAGAGCGGCGATTGCCGTGCCGTGGCTCAGCCCTCGGTGCAAGCAGAGCTCTCCATAAATGCTGAATTCTGACAAAATTCAGGCGCTGCAGGGACAACTGGGAAAATAATTATAAGGGTGGGGAGAGGGGTAAGTTGTCCAATTTTTTTTTTTTTAATTTTTTTTTTAATATCTGGCCAAATTTGAGTTCTTACCCTGAGTGGTTCAGCTGTCCCTTTGGAGCCCGAATTATCCTCGTGTTACCCACAGACGAGGTTCCCTCAGGTCAGGGTCACAGCATCCAGAGCCTGGCCCCCGAGATAAACACACATCTTTGTTTTGTGCAACCCAGCGCTTCCCTGACTGTGCAACGCAGCTCTGAAAAGAAGCTCTGGCTCCATCTAAAGCAGATTGTGGCGCTGGGAGGGCGCCAGGCCCTGCTCAGCCCGTTCCCAGCATCCTCAAACGCCCCTGGGGCTGCTTGTGGGGCTGGGGCTCCTCAGGTGGAGCAGAGCGCGGCTGGGGCGGGCAGGGGGCGAGGGTCAGCCCAAATTGGGGGCTGGAGGTGAAATTGCGGTGTTTTCCTGCTCCTGCCTCTCGCAGCCGTTCCCCGCTCCCCCAGTGCGGTGGGCGCGGAGCCGGGGGGGGCCAGGCCGGGGCTCTGGGGGCGTTTTTGGGGCTGCAGACCCTGCCCTGCCCTGCCCTGGCAGAGATGCCAACGGCCCCGGCTGCACCAGCCCGGGCTCCTTTGTTTGTGGCTGCGCTCCGCGCCCCGGGCCCGCAGGGCCTGTGGGGAAAATCTCCTAAACCTTGGAATTTCCTGTTGTGAGCAGTCCAGACTGTGCTGGGCTGAAGGGAGAGAAAAGAGAATTGCTGAAGGAAAATATTTCCATGGCTTCGCTTCCACTTTTTCTCTCTCTTTTTTTTTTCTTTCTTTTTTTTTTTCCTTTTTTTCCTTTTTTCTTTTTTCCTTTTTCTTTTTTTTTTCCATTTTTTTTCTTTTCTCCTTTTTTCTTTTTTCTTTTTTCTTTTTTCTTTTTTCTTTTTTCTTTTTTCCTTTTTCCTTTTTCTTTTTCCTTTTTCTTTTTTCCTTTTTTCTTTTTTCCTTTTTTCTTTTTTTTTTTTTTCTTTTTTTCTTTTTTTCTTTTCTTCTTTTCTTTTTTCTTTTTTTTTCTTTTTTTCCTTTTTCTTTTTCCTTTTTTCTTTATTTTTTTCTTTATTTTCTTTTTCTTTCTTTTTTCCTTTTTTCTCTTTTTCTTTATTTTCTTCTTTTTCCTTTGTTTTTCCTTTGTTTTTCTTTTTTTCCTTTTTTTTTCTTTGTTTTTCTTTTTGTTTTCTTTTTTTCCTTTTTTTTCTTTTTTTTTTTTACTTTTTTCCTTTTCCCCCCCTTTTTTTCTTTTTTTTTCCTTTTCTTTTTCTTTTTTTTTTTCTTTAAACAAGAAAAATCCTCCTGGCAAGCTTCACGCAGCGATATCGAGTTTTTGGATTGCAGCAAAGAGCCTGAGCAGCCCTGAGGAGAAGAGCCTGGTGCTTGTGACCAGTTGTTCACCCTTGCCTTGGCTCAGGCCACGTTTTGCAGCCCGGTTTCTGTGTTTTGATAAACTGAAATGCTTTTGGTTGCCCTGAAAACCGGAGTTTTTCTTGGATTTTTTTTCTTCCCCCCCCCCTCCCACCACCACCCAGTTTTTCAGTTTTCCTGATGGGGAGTTTCAATTTCAAAGTATTTTTGGCTTTTCCAGTTTTGGAAAGCTCCTGAGTTTTGGAGTTTGGCCAAATCCCTGTGAAAAATTAAAGAAAGGAGAAGCAAAAAGAGAGAGGAACCATTTTTCTTTTCTCTCCACGTTTTTCACAGGAAATACTTCACGTTTTTGATGAACTCTGCTTTTCTGCTTTGCCAGTTCACAGCCTGAGCTGTAGGAATTAAAGGGAAAGGCACTGTAAGTGCACACTCTGACCTGGCAGGGAATTTAAAACACCTTGAATTTCACTGGGGCTTTGGCAGGCTCATTTCTAACAATTATAATAATCTATCATTAGGCAAGGACAAGGCAGCCTGGGACTGCTCATCCCTTCCATTCCTTCCCATCCCTGCTTGTTTCTTCCCATCCTTCCTCATCCATTCCCATCCCTGCTTGTTCCTCTCTATCCCTGTCCATTCCTTCCATTCCTGCTCATCCATTTCCATCCCTGTCCATTCCTTCCCATTCCTTTCTACCCCTGCTCATCCCATTCCCGTCCCTGCTCATTCCTTCCCATCCCAAAATCTCATTCCTTTCAAAGCCTGTTCATCCCTTCCCATCCCTTCCCATTCCTGTCCATCCCTTCCCATCCCTTTCTATCCCTTTCCACCCCTGCTCATCCATTCCCATCCCTGGTCATCCCTTTCCATCCCTGCTCATTCCTTCCCATCCCAAATCTCATTCCTTTCAAAGCCTGTTCATCCTTTCCCATCCTTTTCCATCCCTTCCCATCCCTGCTTGTTCCTTCCCATCCTTTTCCATCCCTCCCATCCCTCCCAGCCCTGCGCACTCCCCTGGCAGCTGCAGCCTGCTGTGTTTTGCAGGATGAGGATGATGATGGGCTGCCCAAGAAGAAGTGGCCGACAGTGGACGCCTCCTACTACGGAGGGCGAGGAGTGGGCGGCATCAAGCGGATGGAGGTGAGGAGACCCCAGGCAGGGCTCAGGGCCGGGCACAACCTTCCTGAGGTTTTCAGGAGTCCAGATCATTCTTGTGTGGGAATACTGGGGAGGAAAACACAGATTTATGGAGTTTAGTAACGTCCTGGTCCGTGCCTGGGACACTGCCACACAGATTACCAGGAGATGGTTTCAGTTCTCCTGAAAAGCTCCCCCGCTGCCACATTTCTCATAAACCACCACGAAGGACGGGCTGAAAGTTTGGGCTGCAGTCTGGAGCCAAACCTGCCGGGCTGTGCATTGCTGTTCATTCAGCTGGGGACACCCAGGGGCAGGGCTGTTCATGGAGCAGGGGTGGTACAGCCTGACCCTGAACCTGATCCTGGTTCCGACCCTGACCCTGACACTGATCTGACCATGATCTTGATCCTGACACTGATCTGACCATAATCCTGAACCTGATCCTGACTCTGACCCTGGTTCTAACCCTGATCCTGACTCTAACCCTCATCCCGATCCTGACCCTGACCTTGGTTCTGATCCTGACCCTGATCCTGACACTGAACTGACCCTGATCCTGATCCTGATCCTGGCCCTGACCCTGATCCTGCCCCTAATCCTAACCCTGACCCTAATCCTGACCTGATCTTGACCCTGAACCTGATCCTCATCCTGGTTCTGATCCTGACCCTGACCCTGATCCCAATTCCAATCCTGACCCTGATCCTGACCTTGATCCTGATCCCGACGCTGACCCTGCCCCTAATCCTAACCCTGATCCTGACCCTGGTTCTGGTTCTGACCCTGACCCTGATCCCAATCCCAATCCTTACCCTGACCCTGATCCTGCCCCTAATCCTGACCCTGCATCTGGTTCTGATCCTGACCCTGACCCCAATCCCAATCCTTACCCTGACCCTGATCCTGCCCCTAATCCTGATCCTGACCCTGACCCTGTCCCTGATCCTGTCCCACCCCATCCCTGCCCCGCTGGCCGTTCCAGGTGCGCTGGGGCGAGAAGGGCTCCACGGAGGAAGGCGCCAAGCTGGAGAAGGCCAAGAACGCGCGGGTGAAGATGCCGGAGCAGGAGTTCGAGTTCCCCGAGCCCCGGAGCCTGGGCAGCAGCACCCGCCGCGCCTCGGCCCCACACAGGTGGTACTCGCCCATCAAGGTGAGCCCGGGGCGCCAGGTGCTTCTGCCGTGGGGTGTGCTCACTGCCAGGTGTTGTGCTCTGTGCTCACATCCAGGGTGGCACCAGCAGCAGCAGAAAATCCTTCTGCCGTGGGTGTGCTCACTGCAGGTGTTGTGCTCTGTGCTCACTGCCAGGTGTTGTGCTCTGTGCTCACATCCAGGGTGGCACCAGCAGATCCTTTTGTTGGAATGACATTTAAAATGTCATTTCCCAGCCACCCCAGCACTGTCAGGTGGATCCCAGGTGGATCCCAGCACTATCAGGTGTATCCCAGGTGGATCCCAGCACTGCCAGGGAAAGCTCAGGTAGATTCCAGGTGGATCCCAGGTGGTTCCCAGCATTGCCAGGTAGATCCCAGGTTATTGGACAACACCAGGTGGATCCCAGGTGGATCCCAGCACTGCCAGGGAAAGCTCAGGTAGATCCCAGGTGGATCCCAGCCACCCCAGCACTGCCAGGTGGATCCCAGGTGGATCCCAGGTGGATCCCAGGTGGATCCCAGCCCCTCAGCACTGCCTGGCCGTGTGTCCCTGTCCCTTCTCCAGCCCTTGTCCCCCCTGTCTCAGCTCCCAAAGCTGCCGTGGCCACCTGGGCTCGCAGACAGCTCCAAGGTGCCTGTGCCTGACCCCAGCAGGGCCCAGGAGCACTGGGGTAACTCAGGGTCAGTGCAGGGCTGAGTTCACCACGAATCCAGAGGAAATTCCAGGGCTGGAGCCGTGCACTCCTTCATTTGTCATCTGCCCCGAGTGTTTCTTCTCTCTGGGCTCCAGATCCAGCAGGACTCGAGGCTTTGTTTGCCTTCAGACCTTGCATATTTTTATTTTTTATTCCTCCAAGTGACCTCGTGCTGGAGCTGTGGAGGAGCCCCAGCCCATGCACGGAGAGCACAGGAGGCTTTCTGCTGCCAGGAGCGAGCTTTGCCATCCCCCGTCTCCAGCCATCATCCTTTCCATGATGCACGCTCCCTCCCTTCCACCCAGATGTCTCACAGGCTCCCAGAGATGGAGCTCTTGGCTTTCCCCAAAAACCATGGCAGAAACTGGGACTGCAGAGTAAAAAAGGAATTTTTTTTTTTTTTTTTTTAAATGTGTTCCATGGAAAGTCGTCGCTTTGCCTCTGGTTTCCTGAAGGAGAAATGGAAGGGGAAGGTGCTCATTTCTGCTCATTTCTGGAGCTGTCAGGGTGGACAGGAGATCAAGGGCTCGCAGCAGCTCTGCTGCACAGGGGAGAGGGCTTGGAGCTGAAGGGTTGGAGCAGAAGGGGTTGGAGGAGAAGGATTTGGAGCAGAAGGGGTTGGAGGAGAAGGATTTGGAGCAGAAGGGGTTGGACGAGAAGGATTTGGAGCACAAGGGGTGGTTTCCCTCAGCTCTGGGCAGCTCTGGGCCCAAACACAGGAGAATCTGACACAGAGGTTTCTTGCCTCTCCCTCTGAGCATCCCAGACTTTCCTGGCTCTCGCCTCGGGAAGTTTTCCCCCCACATCCTTTGAAACGAGTTCCATGCAGTCATTTCTCGTGTCTGCTCCACCCCTGCAGCACCAGGGAGACCCCAGAGGGGATTTGGGATCCCTGGAACGGGAACAGAAGGGCTCTGCCCCATGAAAGGGAGTCAGGGTCCCACCCCAGGGGCCTGGGGTCCCCCCCAATCCCCCAAACGTGAGCTGTGCCCGTCCCAGGCCTGGGGCAGAGTCAGCTCAGGGTGGGGACACTGAGCCCTTCCCCAGCTCACACTGCCACCCTCAGCCCTGTGCCAGGCACTCACACAGGCTTTGCTGCCCTCGATGGGGTTTGTCATCCCCATTGCCAGGGAGGAGTGCTGTTACCTGCCACACCTGGCAGATCTAACACACCTGAGTGCTGTTACCTGACAGATCTAACACACCTGAGTGCTGTTATCTCACACCTGAGTGCTGTTACCTGTCACACACTGCAATCTGACACACCCGATCTGTCATCACACCTGGCAGATCTAGTCTCACCTGACGATCTACACTGAGTGCTGTTATCTCACACCTGAGTGCTCTGTACACACCTGCAGTGTGTCTCACACCTGAGTGCTGACATGCTGCACCCACCTGACAGATGTGTCTCACACCTGAGTTCTGGGCAGGACAAACCCCCCGTTTGTGTCCCCCCAGGGCAAGCTGGACGCGCTCTGGGTGCTGCTGAGGAAAGGCTACGACCGCGTGTCCGTGATGCGCCCGCAGCCCGGGGACAAGGTATGGACCTGCAGAGCCTGGCAGCAATGGCTGTCACCCCTGTCACCTCCTCTGTCACCCCTGTCACCTCCTCTGCCACCTCTGATCACCTCTGCCAATTATATATTATATATTATATATTATATATTATATATTATATATTATATATTATATATTATATATTATGTATTATGTACTA
This sequence comes from Zonotrichia leucophrys gambelii, assembly GCF_028769735.1. Classification (NCBI taxonomy): domain Eukaryota; kingdom Metazoa; phylum Chordata; class Aves; order Passeriformes; family Passerellidae; genus Zonotrichia; species Zonotrichia leucophrys. The sequence goes on along the minus strand of NC_088191.1, from coordinate 473,762 downwards.
TATATTATACATTATTGTATATTATGTGTTATATGTTATATATTATTCCTGACCAAAAGCTGTAGGAATTATTCCTCACGAAACCTTGCAGGAATTATTCCTGACCAAACACTGTGGGAATCATTCTGATTTTGGGCTATTCAAGGCTCTGAAATCTCTGATTTTGGGCTGTTAAAGGCTCTGGGAAATCTCTGATTTTGGGCTGTTCAAGGCACTGTGAAATCTCTGATTTTGGGCTTTTTGGAGCCCTTTCCCCTCCCAGGCAGATGTTTCCCCCATGCACAGCTGGCACAGCTGTCTGGGGCTCTCTGTGTCCCCTCCACAGCAGCTCCTCTGAACCCTTCATCCTCCTCATCCTCCTCCCTGTGCCCAGCCTGGGCACTGCAGGGAGGGCATTCAAAACCTGCAGAAATACCCCAAAAATCTGCTCCATTTGGGCTTTTTTTATTCCACCAGGAAAAACATTTTCTTTGGGAGAGGAAAGAGTAAAACAGAAAATGCTCAGCAGGCCAAAAGCAAAGAAAGGCTCCAGAAATGCTCTGGTGCCTTTTGGGATGATTTCATATCCAAAGGAATGAGCCCACGATACAGTAATGCTGATCCTGACATCCGAGCATTTACAGTGGGATCTCTTGCAGGTGGAACTCGTGAGGGAAAAAAGGAGAAAATGACAGCTCAGAGGGCAAAGGTTTTGTTTAGAGCCGTACAACAAACTGTAGCTTAGCACCGAGGAGCAGGAGAAGGAGTTTGTTGGCTCCCGAGGAGCGCTGGGGTTTGGGGACACCCCGATGGGGAGGGGACGCATTTCAGGAACTGCTCTGAGCAGGAAAATGGCCCAGCTGAGCTGAAGCTCCCTCTGGGCTGGTGAAGGAGAGGGGTGGGAGGGTCTGAGAGCTCCATCCATGCCAGGGTGCTGGGACAGGGTAGGACAGGAGGGTCTGAGAGGTGCCAGCTGTGCCTTGGGGGTACCAGGGGTAGGACAGGGGGGTCTGCGGGGGTCCATCCCATGCCATGGTGGTGGGACAGGGTGGTCTGTGAGCTCCATGGTGGTACCAGGGGTGGCATGGGAAGGTCTATGGGGTCCCAGCCATACCAGGGTGGTGGGACAGGGTGGTCTGTGAGCTCCATGGTGATGGTCAGGGCTGGAACAGGGTGGTCTCTGAGCTCCATCCCATGCCAGCGTGGTGGGACAGAGGGGTCTGTGGGGTCCCAGCCATGCCATGATGGTACCAAGAATGGGACAGGGTGGTCTGTGAGCTCCATGGGGGTGGGACAGGGTGGTCTGTTGGGTCCATCCCACGCCATGGTGGTACCAGGGCTGGGATGAGAAGGTCTGAGAGGTCCATCCCATGCCAGGATGATGGCCAGGGGTGGGACAGGTGGTCTGTGATCTCCATGGTGGTGGTCAGGGCTGGGACAGGGTGGTCTCTGATCTCCATGGTGGTGGTCGGGGGTGGTCTCTGAGCTCCCTGGCGATGTCAGCTCCCCCCAGAGTGACTCCCCGCTCTCCCCTCCGTTCCAGGGCCGCTGCATCACCTTCACGCGGGTGAAGAACGCGGGGGCGCCCCCCAAGTACCCCCTGAACAACGCCTACCCCTGCGCCCCGCCCCCCGCGCCCGTGTACACGCCCCCCGGCCCCGCCCCCACCTACACCGCCACGCCCCCCCACGCCCCCTCCCCCTCCTCCACGCTGCCCCCGCTGCCCCCCCCGCCCCAGGCCCCGCCCCCCGCCCGGGCCCCGCCCCCGTCCCGGCCCCCGCCCCGCCCCACGGCCTGAGGGGGCCTGGGGGGTCCCCCCGCCCCCCCCGGGGCTCTCTCCGTACTGTACCCCCCCCCCCGGGACAGCACAGCAGCCACGCCCCCTTCTGGAACCTTCTGGAACCTTCTCCCCTCTGCACCCCCCCCCCCCAGCCCTGCAATGGGGGCAGCACAGCAGCCACGCCCCCCTGCCCCCTTCTGGAACCTTCTCCCTCTGGGTCCCCTGTGCCACCGCGAGACCCTCTGCAGGAAGGCACACCTGGGGACACCTGGGCACACCTGGGTGCATCTGGACACACCTGGCTCACCTGCTTACCTGGGCACACCTGGGCACACCTGGCAGACCTGGCTCACCTGCTCACCTGGACATCTCGCACACCTGGCACACCTGGAAACCTGGGACACCTGGGCACCTGGACACACCTGCCATATCTGGGCTCACCTGTGCTCACCTGAGCATACCTGGACACTTGGGTTTTTGGGTATTTTTGCTTTATTTTCCTTTCCTGTACAAGTAGCAGCTGCGTGCCCAGCTCTGGGTGAGGAGGAGCCGCGTGTCCCTCACCCTGCTCGGCCCTCATCATCCTCACTCCCACCTGAGAGTGGCCCTGGCCCAGCCCAGGTGGGAGCCAGGCTGCCAAGAAATGCACTGGCTGCATTTCTGCTGCATTTCTGCTGCCCCTGCTCTGCCCAGACCATCCCCTGTGTCCTGCAGCCCCCTGAGCCCCTCCAAACCCACAAAACTCCCTCTGGAAATCTCCCAGGACAGAAATCACCTCTGTAGCCGCAGTTCTGTCAATAGCAAAGGTTCTCATCTCGTTGGTTTTTTACCAGAAATGCTTTGCTAAGCGCTGCTGTTGGAAATACCAGTTCCAGCTTTTCTAGCAAAACAAGGAGGGGGAAAAAGGAAAAAAAACCTCTCAAGGAGGAAAGGGAATGGAGGAAAGGGACTCAGTGGGGACCCGGCCTGGCCCTTTGGGCAAGGAGGGCAGGGAACCCCTGGCAGAGGCTCTGGTGCCTCCGTCCCTCTGCCCGGTGAGGTGGGACAGACCTGGGAGTGCTGAGGAGCTGGGGCTGCAGCCGCCAAGGCTGGGCTCCCTTTGGGCCCTGTTCTGTCTGTCCTCCCCTGATCCCCCGTTCTGTCTGTGCCCCCCGAGCCCCTGCTCTGTGTGCAGGCAGCACGGAGCAGCCCCCAGCCCCCTGTGCTGCTCGCCCACCCCTCTGTCCCAGTTCCTGCCCCCCCAGGGCACTGCCAGGGGCAGGGGAAGCTCGGAGCCCCCGCTGCAGCTGGGGTGGGACCCCTCGGATGGACAGGATTGGGTCAGGCAAAGAGCTCCTGGATGGCTTGGCTTGGTTTGGTTTGGTTGGTTTGGGTTTGGTTTGGTATGGTTGGTTTGGTTTAGATTGGTTTTGTTTGGTTGGGTTTTGTTGGATTGGATATGGTTTGGTTGGATTTTGTTTGGATTGGATTGGTTGGTTTGGTATGGTATGGTCTGGTTTGGTTGGTTGGGTTTAGTTTGGCTGGTTGGGTTTGGTTGGCTTGGTTGGATTTGGTTTGGATTGGATTGGATTGGTTTGGTTGGGTTTGGTTTAGATTGGATTGTTTTGGATTGGATTGGATTGGTTAGGTTGGTTTGGATTGGATTGGATTGGATGTGATTGGTGTGGTTGGTCTGGTCTGGTTTGGTTGGTTTGTTTTCGTTGTTTTGCTTTGGTTTGGTCTGGTTTGGTTTGGTTTGGATCGGTCTGGTTTGGTCTGGTTTGCTGTGATTTGCTCTGGTTTGTTCTGGTTTGTTCTGGCTTCCTCTGGTTTGTTCTGGATTGTTCTGGTTTGTTCTGGTTTGGTCTGGTTTGGTCTGGTTTGCTCTGGATTGGTCTGGTTTGTCTGGTTTGGTCTGGATTGCTCTGGTTTGGTCTGGTTTGTCTGGTTTGTTCTGGTTTGCTCTGGTTTGCTCTGGTTTGCTCTGGATTGCTCTGGTTTGTTCTGGTTTGTTCTGGATTGCTCTGGATTGCTCTGGTTTGCTGTGATTTGTTCTGGTTTGCTCTGGTTTGTTCTGGATTGTTCTGGTTTGGTCTGATTTGCTCTGGTTTGTTCTGGTTTGTTCTGGCTTCCTCTGGTTTGTTCTGGATTGTTCTGGTTTGTTCTGGTTTGGTCTGGATTGGTCTGGTTTGCTCTGGATTGGTCTGGATTGGTCTGGATTGGTCTGGTTTGATCTGGTTTGCTGTGATTTGGTCTGGTTTGCTCTGGTTTGTTCTGGATTGTTCTGGTTTGTTCTGGTTTGTTCTGGTTTGTTCTGGTTTGCTCTGGTTTGCTCTGGTTTGTCTGGTTTGCTGTGATTTGCTCTGGTTTGCTCTGGTTTGTCTGGTTTGCTCTGGTTTGCTGTGGTTTGCTCTGGTTTGCTCTGGTTTGTTCTGGTTTGCTCTGGATTGGTCTGGTTTGTCTGGTTTGCTCTGGTTTGCTCTGGTTTGCTGTGATTTGTCCCCACCACGGACGGTGAGAACTCTGGGACAGAGAACACAGATCCCTGTCCCCCACAGATCCTCAGCATTTCACAAATGTCTGGGGAGGAAATTGATTTCCCACAAGACAGCGTCGAGAATTTTATTTTTATAGTGCTGGTTAGCCAATGAGGTGGTTAATTAATTGGTTAATTAACCAATAAACCTCCTGCTGGGGGAAAATGTAAAAGCTGTGTATTCTCCATGGCATTTTGCAGATGTACATAGAAATTCTCATTCTCCCCAAACTAAGGAAAAAAAAACCCAACCCTGCAGATTTAAAGAAGCAAAATAAAGCCTAGATCAGGCTAGGAAAAAAAAAAATCAGAATTTTCAAATGCTCCCTTTGTAATCACCCATTTAAAAGAATAAAAAACAAGCTCCAAATTTTTGTTGTACATATTGTTGCTGCATGCTTACCATATGTTAGATGGAAGCATTTCCTATCCCTTGTGGATAAAAGAACATTTTTCAAGTTGTAGTAAATTATTATAAAGCCAATGACATTTCATGGCATGTTATCGTATCAAGCTGTGCTTGTTGTATTTTTTTTTTCTTTATGGTTGTATTGCTTTTTTATATATATATATATAAATGTACAAATATTTCCTGTAGTGACGAGCACCTGTTTTACATGGCATTAACTGGGGCAGCTCCAGGCTGCACACCCCATTTCTGCACCAAATCTGGGTGGAAAAAACCTAAAATTCTGCAGAGGATGGGCTTTGGTGACCCACAAAAATCAGAGCCCATTTCTGCACCAAATCTGGGTGGAAAAAAACCCCAAAATTCTGCAGAGGATGGGCTGCTAATGAATGCAAATTAATGCCAATTAATGCCCATTTATGCCAATTAATGCCATGTAGATGAGGTCGAAGAGCTGGGGCACCCCCGTGGTGCCCTCTGTACCCTGGGTGACTTTTCCCTGCCCAGCCTTTGAATAAGGCTCAGCCTCTGCTTTATTGTGGTTTATTCTGGTTTATTTTGGTTTATTTTGGTTTATTTTATTTCATTTTCCTTGCCCACATGAGCTCTGTGGGTGCTCCCTCTGCTCCCCTGGTTTTGGAGAGGGGCTCTGACAGGTTTGAGGTGACTTTTGGGACAGTTTTGGGTGATTTTTGAGAAGCTTTTTGGTGATTTTTGGGACAGGTTTTGGGTGATTTTTGGGACGGTTTTGGGGTGATTTTTAAGAAGCTTTTTGGTGATTTTTGGGATGGTTTTGGGGTGATTTTTAAGAAGCTTTTTGGTGATTTTTGGGACAGGTTTTGGGTGATTTTTGGGACAGTTTTGGGGTGATTTTTAAGAAGCTTTTTGGTGATTTTTGGGACAGGTTTTGGGTGATTTTTGGGACGGTTTTGGGTGGTTTTGGGGTGCAGATAGGGGCTGGTTTGTGTTGGTTGGTGTCAGCCCAGGGCTGTGCAGGGATGTTTCACCCCTCTGTGTGCTGCATGTTCAACGTGTCCTTTGTTAAACCCCGTCATTACTCTTGATTGCTGGCCTTGATGTTATTATAATTATTATTAAAGAATACACAAACCACCCGTGGGCTCTGAGCCATTCCTTGCGATTTTCTGAAAATCTCTGGGAAAAAAAAAAGGAAATTTTCCCTGATTTTCACAGACCGGTTTTTCATTGTGCTGGGAACTCACACTTGGAGGTTTTCCTCCCAAAACACAGAGCTTTTTGGGTAAAACACTCCCCTTTTTGGGCAAAACACGCCCCTTTGGGCAAAACACTCCCCTTTTTGGATAAACCACTCCCCTTTTTGGGTTAAACACTCCCCTTTTTGGGTTAAACACTCCCTTTTTTGGGTAAACCACTCCCTTTTTGGGTAAAACACTCCCCTTTTTGGGTAAACCACTCCCCTTTTTGGATAAACCACTCCCCTTTTTGGGTAAACCACTCCCTTTTTTTGTTAAACCACTCCCCTTTTTTTTTGTTAAACCACTCCCCTTTTTGGGCAAAACACTCCCCTTTTTGGATAAACCACTCCCCTTTTTTGGGTAAACCACTCCCCTTTTTGGGTAAACCACTCCCTTTTTGGGTAAACCACTCCCCTTTTTGGGTAAAACACTCCCTTTTTGGGTAAAACACTCCCTTTTTGGGTAAACCACTCCCCTTTTTGGGTAAAACACTCCCTTTTTGGGTAAAACACTCCCCTTTTTGGGTAAACCACTCCCCTTTTTGGGTAAAACACTCCCCTTTTTGGGTAAACCACTCCCTTTTTGGGTAAAACACTCCCCTTTTTGGGTAAACCACTCCCTTTTTGGGTAAAACACTCCCCTTTTTGGGCAAAACACTCCCCTTTTTGGGTAAAACACTCCCCTTTTTGGGTAAAACACTCCCTTTTTGGGAAAACACTCCCCTTTTTGGGCAAAACACTCCCTTTTTGGGTAAACCACTCCCTTTTTGGGTTAAACCACTCCCCTTTTTGGGTTAAACACTCCCTTTTTGGGTAAAACACTCCCTTTTTGGGTAAACCACTCCCCTTTTTGGGTGAAACACTCCCCTTTTTGGGTAAACACTCCCCTTTTGGGTAAACACTCCCTTTTTGGGCAAAATCTCCCCTTTTTGGTAAACACTCCCCTTTTGGGCAAAACACTCCCCTTTTTGGGTAACCACTCCCTTTGGCAAACATCCTTTTTGGGTAAACCACTCCCCTTTTTGGGTAAACCACTCCCCTTTTTGGGTAAAACACTCCCCTTTGGGCTCTGCAAACCAAGGGAATCCCTGCAGGCTTTTATTGCTTAAGAACTACAGACAGGAGGAGAACTCCAGTGCAAACACAGCAGCGAGCAGTGACCTCTGGGGGTGCCACCTCCCCATTTGTGTCACCTCCCCATTTGTGCCACCTCCCCAGGGTGGCTCTGGGCTTTGTTCAGTGCTCAGCTCTCACATTTAGGGGGCTGGGGGGGCCTGGGCTGGTGTCACCCTTGGGGTTGTGCCACCATTTGGGGTGGCATCGCCTCGGTGGCAATGTCACCATTGGGATGGTGTCACCTTTGGGATAGTGCCACCATTTGGGGTGGCATCGCCTTGGTGCCAATGTCACCATTGGGATGGTGTCACTACAGGGCTGGTGTCACTCTGGGGATGATGTCACCCTTGGGATGGCATCAGTGCCAATGTCACCCCAGGACTGGTGTCACCCCAGGGCCAGTGTCACCCTGGGGATGGTGCCACCCTTGGGATGGTATCACCTCAGTGCCGGTGCCACGAAGGCAGGTGTCACATCAGGGCAGATGTCACCCTGGGGATGGCGTCACTCTGGCAATGGTGCCACCCCAGGGCTGGTGCCACCCCAGGGACGGTGCCACCCCCAGCCAGTGTCACATCAGAGCAGAGCCCGCTCACCCCCGGCTCTGCTCTCTCTCCTCAGCAGCTCCGGGCTCAGTCTCGGGAGGCAGCGATGCGATCCACCTGCAAAAGGGACCGTGAAACACCAACTGCACCCACAAAGGGACCTTGAAACACGAAATCCACCCGCTAAAGGGACCGTGAAACACCAGATCCACCTGCAAAAGGGACAGGCAGCCCTAAAAACAACAGCTCCACCTGCAAAAGGGACCCTGAAACACCAACTGCACCCACAAAGGGACCTTAAAAACTGCACCTGCAAAAGGGACCATGAAACAACAGCTCCACCTTCCAGAGCTGGAATTCCAGGGGTGGAAATCCAGGGCTGGAATTCCAGAGATGAAATTCCAAGGGTGGAAATCCAGGGCTGGAATTCCACGGTTCTGTCACCCATGAGGAAATGAACCCATGAGGAAAGGGGATGGAATTCCAAGGGTGGAAATCCAGAGATGGAAATCCAGAGGTGGAAATCCAGGGCTGGAGCTCCTCGGCTCTGTCACCCTGGCGTTCCCTGGCCAAGGCACCCGGGTGTGTTTCAGCCCTGAGCCCCTGCCCAGCCTCACCCAGCCATGGGATGTGGGATGGGGGTGACCCTCACTGGGCACAGCCAGGGACGGGCTCTGCTGTCCCAGGGATCATTAAATAATAACTCAGTGAGAATTCCGGTACAGGAGCTGCCCCAGGGGGATCTCACGGGCTCTCCTGTAGGTGAAACTCCAGAAATGAAATGCTGACCCTGAGCCAGAACAGCCCCACTGTTCAGCCCTGAGCTTTCCTGCTCTGTCCCCCCAGCCCTGAACCCCCCCAGGGTCACCTCAGTGCACTCAAGACCAGCAGCTCCATTTGGTTAATGTAGGGCACTTGATTTTATTCAAAGGGTGAGATACAAAAACAGTAAGCAAAGAGACAAAACCCAAATGATAATAAACACTACAGACAGAATCAAAGACATCTCCTAGAGCACACGACAAACACAGTCTGGTCCCACAGCCCCAGCCAGCTGGATATGTACAGCACAGAATCTACAAGGGACAAACGTGGGTTTGCCACTCAAATCTCTATTTACAGAAACTGAATTGAAGGCAAATAAAGTTTTCTTTCCTTTGTTTTTTTTCCTTTTTTTTTTTTTTTTTTTTTTTGCCAACCCAAATACTTCTGTTTCTTCTTCTTCCTGTCCTGGTGAAGAGGAGGGACTCCATGCTTTGAGGCAATTTGGTACATTCAGGCAGGATCTAAAATCAGCCACAGCCAAACACTGACCTGCAACTTGAGCTATTTAATTTCATCTTCTCCCTCCATCCACCCAACTGTGGATCCCTGGCAGTGCCAGCAGTGTAATGAGCAGAGCAGAGCTCCCAAATCAGTTTTAGTGATTTTTACTTCACTAAAACTCCCTGCCCTTTGTCTTGTTGCTTAAATAAAATTATAATCTTCACTTGCACGAGACCTTGGTGGCTTGGAAACTGAATGTTTGGAATCCAAAAGCAGGATCAAACTGGCTGTTCAAGTGCAGAGAAACTGGATTTTTATTCCCTTCCTAGAGAGGCAGGAGTGACTGCAGAGGGCAGATTTCATTTAAAAGGGAGGCTGGGGAGAAGCCTTCCTCCCCAGAGTCTGCATTTCTGTCATTGCTCTGCTGTTCTGGCTCTCTCAGCAGCTCTGGGGGCAGCAGGAGATGCCCTGCCCAGCCCCAGGCACTGATGGGCTCTGCACAGAAAATCTGGGGAAGAAAAACCTGCCCAGAGCCCTTCTGCATCACAGCCAGGGGGGAAAAACCCAAAAACCCTTCTGGCTGCAGCAAATTCCATGTGCAGCTTAATTGGAGTGTGGAATCGGGGTGAGAACTGCTGGGCAGAAAGGTGGGCTGAGCTCTGGGGAATCTGCTGAGCTCTGGGGAATCTGCTGAGCTCTGGGGAATTAAAACCTCCTCACACCAGAATAATCTGCGACAGCAAAGGGCTCTGGAGGTTTGTGTTTACCTGTGGCTCAATTTTAGAGACAGGACTACTGAATGTTTCAAGCCCTCAGCGAGGAAGGAGAGGATTTCACTGGCTCAGTAAGCAAAACATTCATTTGGGAGAGCAGAAGGCTGACTGGCTGTCAATAAATACCACGAGACATCCTACAAGTCTTTTCCTAAGGGGAAGAGGAGCATCATCCCTTCAGAGATGCAACGGGGGGGCAGAATGAGGTAAGGAAAGGCAGAGAGAGTCCTGTGTGCATTCCCACTGCCCCAGCACCAACAGCAACAGGGAAATCCCTCAGAGAGCTCAGCACAACCACGCTGGGCACTCCTAACTCGATCTTTGGTCCCCTTGGCTCTCCCCAAGGTGCCACAGCCTGCGCTGAAACTCCTGCGCTGAAACTCCTGCGCTCAAACTCCTGCGCTCAAACTCCTGCGCTCAAACTCCTGCGCTCAAACTCCTGCGCTCAAACTCCTGCACTCAAACTCCTGCACTCAAACTCCTGCGCTCAAACTCCTGCGCTCAAACTCCTGCGCTCAAACTCCTGCGCTCAAACTCCTGCGCTCAAACTCCTGCGCTCAAACTCCTGCGCTCAAACTCCTGCCCTCAAACTCCTGCACTCAAACTCCTGCGCTCAAACTCCTGCCCTCAAACTCCTGCGCTCAAACTCCCAGGGCTGGCTGCCCATGCTCTGTGCCAGGAGGACACAAAAGGGCCCCCCATCATCCCCTCGTGGGGGTTTTAATGAGTGTTTATTAATTAATATTAACATGTAATTAATATTAATTAACAGGCGCTGTTCTGAGAGCAAAGGATGGGGCACTGCACATCCCTGGGCCGGGGGGAACCCAGCCTGGACCCAGCCCTGCAGGGCTTTGGGAGGAGGAAGAGGAGGAGGAAGAGGAGGAGGAAGAGGAGGAAGAGGAGGAAGAGGAGGAAGAGGAGGAAGAGGAGGAAGAGGAGGAAGAGGAGGAAGAGGAGGAAGAGGAGGAGGAGAGGAGGGAAGAGGAGGAAGAGGAGGAAGAGGAGGAGGAAGAGGAGGAGGAAGAGGAGGAGGAAGAGGAGGAGGAAGAGGAGGAGAGGAGGAGGAGGAGGAAGAGGAGGAGGAAGAGGGGGAAGAGGAGGAGGAAGAGAAGGAGGAAGAGGAGGAAGAGGAGGAAGAGGGGGAGCTCTCTGCCACTGTGAGCACTGGCCAATCTGTTTTCCCTGCGCTGAAGGGCACGGCTGTGGCAGGGCCTCACACGCGGAGCCTTCACTGACCCAAAACGCAGCAATTTCCACTCTTTGCTCTCGAGCAGACGCTGGCGGCACCGTGTGCTCACAAACCAACAGTGGGACAGGTCAATAAACACAGGCTCTGCCTCTGAGGGGCTTCTCCAGGCACTCAGCATTTCATTTCATCAATTTAAATGCATCTGGGCACTGAACTGAGCTGAAGAGTTTATAAAACACAGAATTCCAGAGAATCTTTGGGAACATCCCCTGTGCCAGGGGAACTGGGCACTGCCCATTTGCTAAAGCCATTTCTCAGGGCAGTAAATCACCTGGAACATCCCCCAGCACTGTTCTACACCTTGTGGCACGGTCTGTGGAGAGCCAATTCAAATCCCAGCAAAGGGGGAGGAAATTCACCTTTGCACATGAGGAAACACACAATAACTGCCCTTTGGTGACTCTGGAAAGTCAGGTTTTCAGTCCTGAAGGGGTATTTGCTGTGCCATTTTGAGTATTATTTTCTGTGCCATTTTGGCTATTATTTTCTGTGTCATTTTGAGTATTTTCTGTGTCATTTTGGGTATTTTTTTCTGTGGCATTTTGGGTATTATTTTCTGTGGCATTGTTGATTCCCTTCAAGCTTGTCACAGGTATATTACCAAGGTAATTTCTTTAGGTAATTCCTTAATTACCAAGGCAATTTTCAAAGGTTATTTCTGTTGGGTTTATGGAGCCTTTTTATGCCCTTCAGGTGTGTTGAAGTCGCAGAGCTGGGTCACTCAGGTGTGTCACATCCAGATGTGTTATATCCAGGTGTGTCACACAGCTGGGACACTCAGATCTGTCACATCCAGGTGTGTCACACTCAGGTGTGTCACATCCAGGTGTGTCACATCCAGGTGTGTCACATCCAGGTGTGTCACACAGCTGGGACACTCAGATCTGTCACACTCAGGTGTGTCACACTCAGGTCTGTCACCCCAGGTGTGTCACATCCAGGTGTGTCACACTCAGATCTGTCACCCCAGGTGTGTCACACTCAGGTGTGTCACATCCAGGTGTGTCACATCCAGGTGTGTCACACAGCTGGGTCACACAGATCTGTCACATCCAGGTGTCACATCCAGGGGGAACCCTCAGCACAGCACAGGCTCCCTTGCTGTAACAGCCCCAAGCAGCAGCAGCAGCAGCAGCAGCAGCTCAGAGCCAGCCCTGCCAGCCCTGTGCCCCAGCCCTGGCCCTGCTGGCTCCCCCTGGCCACAGGATTGTCCCCTGCCCTGGCTCTGGCACGGATTAAACCCCTCTGGAGCAGCAGGGCCCTGCCCAGGCTGAGCTGAATCCCCTCCTGCTCCTGGGGCACAGCTCAGCCCAAGGTCTGCCTGCAGTTCCCTCCACTGGCGCAATTGCTGTTCCAGCTGTGTGTCCTGCTGTCCTGCTGTCCTGCTGTCCCCACAGGGCTCTGAGGATCCCTGCAGAGCTCTCCCAGCAGCGCCTGGGCTGAGCCAGAGCAACCCCTCACCTACAGCACTCAGCAATCTTTAGGAAAACCATTGAACACCTTTCATGGAAGCCTATTGATCAAAATAAAAAAACAACCCCAGAGCTATTGATGGAGCACGTGGAATCAACTGGACAATCACTAATGCAATGGAATTGTGGTGATCTTGTACACAAACAGCGATTTACCAAAATAAGATTTACCTAGGGGGCTTTAAAATCGAGTTATTTTGGTACCAAAAAAAGTCTTTTCATTTAATTCCCCTTTGCCCCTATGAGTCAGATGATCTTTCACTCTACAGTTACGGACTTGGCCAGATTTCTTGGAAAATCAACCTGCAGAGAGGGAGGAGAAAGAACAGGCTGGTGAGAATTTACACACTTGCTTGGTTTGTTTGTGCAGAGCTCTGTAACCTGTGGAACGCTCTGCCTTCCAACTGAAAGCAATCCAACACATTTTCACCTTCATTTCCTACCAATCAGCGCAGGGAATAAAACTCCACAGCCCTGACTTTTGCAGCCCCTGGGCCAGAACTGAACATGGTCACACCCAGCCCTGCAGCAGCCCCAGCTGTCACAGACATTTTATGGAAAATCCTTTCCTTAGGATTTTTCCTCCTGAGAAGCTGAGAGGCCTCAGGAACAAAATGTAAACAATGTTATCTGCTGCTGTGGAATGCAACAAGTGCATCTGTGATTGGTCTCATGTGGTTGTTTCTAATTAATGGCCAATCACAGCCCAGCTGGCTTGGACAGAGTCTGAGCCACAAACCTTTGTTATCATTCTTTCTTTCTTTTTCTATTCTTAGCTAGCCTTGTGATGAAATCCTTTGTTTTATTCTTTTAGTATAATTTTAATATAATATATATCATAAAATATATATTATATAATAAAATATATATTATATATATTATAATAAATGTATCATAAAATACATAATAAAATATAATATATTATTAATAGAATATAATATATAGTAATATATAATATATATTATTAATATAATATATTATATAATATATATTATAATAAAATATATACTATTTTGTGATATATATTATATATCATAATTATGATATATATTGTATTATTATACATACTATTTATATTTTAATGATAATATATATCACTTCTGAAACATGGAGTCAACATTCTCATCCTGGGACTCCTGTGAACGTGGTCACACCCAGCCCTGCAGCAGCCGTGCAGCATCAGCAGCCTTGCAGCACCCCCAGCCCTGCAGCATCCCCAGCCCCGCAGCAGCCTTGCAGCCCCCCTGCAGCCCCTGCAGCCCCGGGAGGGCGCAGCACTCACGTCGTAGCCGCGCAGCACGGCCAGGTGGAAGGCCAGCAGCTGCAGGGGGATGACGCTCAGGATGCCCTGCAGGCAATCCACCGAGTGGGGCACTTTGATCGTCCTCTTGTTGTTCTTGATGGTCTCGATGTCCTCCTTGTCGCAGATCACCACGGGCCGGCCCTGCAACACAGGGCAGGGGCTGAGGGGGAGCACATCTGGGGGGTTCTACCCCAAAGGGAAGCACATCTGGGGGGTTCCACCCCGAAGGGAAGCACATCTGGAGGGTTCCACCCCGAAGGGAAGCACATCTGGGGGGTTCTACCCCGAAGGGAAGCACATCTGGGGGGTTCCACCCCGAAGGGAAGCACATCTGGAGGGTTCTTCCCTGCCAGTGGCAAAATCTGCTGCTTAATTGAGAACCAAACAGCTTCACATTGAACCAAATTTAGAACCAATCTGACTTAATTTAGAACCAAACAGCTCCACGTGCCCTGGGGGGTATCAAAGGGTTAAACAGACCATGCCAGGCTTCTGCAATTGCTGCAAGGGCTGCTGTGAGATGCCCAGAGTATTCCCTGAGCTCACAGGTGGGCAGGGACACCCAGGTGAGCAGTTTCTGTTAAAAGCAGCCCCTCTGAGCCCTGCAGACCCCTCCCAGCCCTCACCTGCCGTGCAATGACCTGCTGCAGGGCGTTCTGGCACTTGGCATAGGTGTGGTCTCTCATGATGATCATGATCACAGGCATCAGCTTGTCCACCAGGGCCAGGGGCCCGTGCTTCAGCTCCCCAGCCAGGATCCCCTCCGAGTGGGGGCATGGGGTGAATTCTTACACTTGGCAGGGACATGGGTTTTACACTTGTGGATTCTGTTTATAAACCTACAGCTCCTGTGTGAGTTCTTTCTCCACCAGAACCTTACCAAGGCTCCCTCCAGACACGTGGCATAGTGGTAGCCCCGTCCCATGATGAGCACAGACTTCTGGTGGTACAGCTCCGTGGCCAGCTTCTGGATCTCATCATCCATGCTCAGCACCTCCTTGATCAGGTCTGCAGGGGAGGGAAAGCCCAGCCTGAGTGTGCTCACACCCCAGGGACCCCCAGAGCCAGCAGGGACTGTAAAACCCCGGGCTCAGAGCTTGGCTGGACAGCTGGGGACACCTGAGAGGAGGCGGCCACGAGGAATTGTGACAGCTCTGCCACCCTCCCTGTCCAGATCCAGCCTTGCTGGGCTCCCCCTGCCCAAACCCAGCCCAGTTGGGCTCCCCCTGCCCAAACCCAGCCCAGAATGGGCTCCCCCTGCCCCAGACCCAGCCCAGTTGGGCTCCCCCTGCCCAGACCCAGCCCAGTTGGGCTCCCCTGCCCCAGACCCAGCCCAGTTGGGCTCCCCCTGCCCAGACCCAGCCCAGAATGGGCTCCCCCTGCCCAAACCCAGCCCAGTTGGGCTCCCCCTGCCCAAACCCAGCCCAGAATGGGCTCCCCCTGCCCAAACCCAGCCCAGTTGGGCTCCCCCTGCCCCAAACCCAGCCTTGCTGGGCTCCCCCTGCCCAAACCCAGCCCAGTTGGGCTCCCCCTGCCCCAGACCCAGCCCAGTTGGGTTCCCCCTGCCCAGACCCAGCCCAGTTGGGCTCTCCCTGCCCAGACCCAGCCCAGTTGGGCTCCCCCTGCCCAGACCCAGCCCAGTTGGGTTCCCCTGCCCCAGACCCAGCCCAGTTGGGCTCCCCCTGCCACAGACCCAGCCCAGTTGGGTTCCCCCTGCGCCAGACCCAGCCAGTTGGCTCCCCCCTGCCCGACCCAGCCAGTGGGTTACCCCTGCCCAGACCCAGCCAGTTGGGGCTTCACCTGCCAGACCCAGCCACAGTTGGGCTCCCCCTCCCTGCCCAGCCCCAGTTGGGTTCCCCTGCCCAGACCCAGCCCCAGTTGGGCTCCCCCTGCCCAAACCCAGCCCAGTTGGGCTCCCCCTGCCCAAACCCAGCCCAGTTGGGTCCCCCTGCCCCAGGCCCTACCTGGCAGCCCCTTGAGCCCCCTCATGATCTCCTTGCGCCGCTCCTGCATGGAGATCCTGTCGTCACACATCATCAGGGCAAACATCACCAGGGACACGAACTGGCTGGTGTAGGCCTGCAGGGGACACGGGAGGTCACTGCTGCCCCACACACGGCAGATCTCAGCCCAGATTCTGCTCTCCAAGGGGCACCTTTGGCTCCCAGAAACGGACCTGGGCTCACCAGGCAGGGCTCACCAGTGATCCCCTCACACCCCAGGGGATTCGGACACAACAAACAAGGTTTTCTATTCCATATCCCCTGATTTTATACTCCACGTCCCCTGATTTTATATCCCACATCCCCCGCTGACTGCCAAGCCCTGCTTTGTGACCAGCTCCGGAGGCTGGGATGGCTCTGGTGGAACCCAGAGAAGCTCTGGAGGCTCTGAAGGAGCCCAGAAAATCTGCATTTGTTCTGCCTGCTGGGGACTGGAGCTCTCTGCTGGCACAGCACCCAGCGTGCCTGGGCTGCCCAGAATATTCTCCAAGGGAAGTTCTGGGCCCCCTCAGGGCAGAAACTTCTCAGGTTGTGATTTCCTCTGTGCACAGCTCTGGTGCCTCCCCACATGGCCAGAGCAAAAATGAAAAATGCCATTTCTGTCCAAGCTGAAAACAACAGGACAAACAGCTCCTTCAAGAGTTTCTTGTAAGAGACTCATGAATTTTCCATTATCAAATTCCCCCATGAACTGTTAAACTCAAATGTGGTTTTTGGCTGAATTTATGTAACAGATTGACATCATCTCGCCTCTAAATTTAACTGAGCCAAAGCAGATTTCAGCATGCAGAAGCACTTCACCCAAATGAAAGGCAGCAAAGTGAGTTCTCTCATGCTGCCTCTCCCCCAGCCAGAACAGTCCTGTTAGCTGGACACAAACACTGGGGTTCTGTAAAAAACATTTCCCCATTTGTTAAAGGGATAGTTTTAATATCCCATTTTCTTTGGAAAAGCACAGCCAGTGAGGGAGTTACATGCTGACAAAGTTTCCTTTATCTTATCTAAGAAAATAAAAATAAATAAAAATTTTAAAAAAAGGAAAATGAAATAAATTAAAATAAAATAAAATATTTTAAAAATTAAAAGTAAAACAAAAACAAAGAAAAATAAAATAAAACAACCAAAAATAAAAAATTAAAAATAAAATCATTTTAAAAAATAAAAAATATTAAAACAAAATAAAAATAAAAATTAAATTAAAAATTAAATTAAAAATAGAATGAAATAAAACTAATTAAAATAAAATCAAATAAAAATATAAATAAAACAAAAATAAAATATAAAATAAAATATTAAAATAAAAAATAAAAATAGAATTAAATAAAACAAATTAAAATCAAATCAAATAAAAATAAAAATAAGAGCAAAAAAAACTAAAATAAAATCAAATAAAAATAAAAATAATAAAATAAATTTTAAATAAAATATTCAGATAAAACAAAATTAACATTAAAATAAAATAAAAATAGAATTTCAAAAATTACAAATAAATAAAATATTAAAATAAAATACGATAAAAATAGAAAATAAAATACAATAAAAATAGAAAATAAAATACAATAAAAAATAAAATAAAATAAAATAAAATAAAATAAAATAAAATAAAATAAAATAAAATAAAATAAAATAAAATAAAATAAAATAAAATAAAATAAAATAAAATAAACAAGCCAAGCGCAGCCCAGGCCGCGGGCTCCCCACCTTGGTGCTGGCCACGCCGATCTCGGGGCCCGCGTTGATGTGCACCCCGCAGTCGGTCTCGCGGGAGATGGAGCTGCCCACGGTGTTGGTGATGCCCACGGTCAGGGCTCCCCTCTCCTTGCAGTACCTCAGGCACATCAGCGTGTCCGCAGTCTCCCCTGGGACACGGGGACACAGGGGGGACATGGATGCCTTTCAGTAAATCCCTCCTTTGCTCCGGAACTCAGCTCTGGGTCCCCTTGCCAAGGCACCAAGAGCACCCGCCCAGTGCCCAGGGAGGCACCAAAGGGTGCCCGGTGCCTCGCCCCAGCCCGGGCAGGGCAGGGCAGGGCAGGGGTACCTGACTGGCTGAGGAAGAAGCAGACGTCGTCCCTGAACACGGGCGTGTTCCTGTCCAGGAAGTCGCTGGCCAGCTCCACCATGACGGGCAGCTCCGTCAGCTCCTCCAGCACCTGCCGGGTCTGCTCGGGAGGGGCAGAAGGCAGGGGTCATTACATCATGGTTATAAAAGCACTAAAAAGCCTTCTAGCTGCCACACACGCTGGAAAATATTACTGGTAAACTCCATGTGACAATTAGTGCTGGTCTAGACTTTAATTACTCATATTGCCCACACTGCAGTCACCACCTTGCCTTGGCACCACCACCAGCTTTATATTTAATAAAACTTCACCTGGGCAGGGAGGTATGGGGGGAAAACACATTGGCCTGTGGGTCCAACTCCTCCCTCAAATGGAGATTTCTCTAAGTCAGTCTCACTGGTTACACAACCCTGAACATAAATTATGCAATGCTGGGTGTCCTGAGCGTGTCCCAGCCTGAAGAACCCAAACCCCACCTACAGCCAGGCCCTGCTGGACCCCACCTGGCCCCTGCAGCCCCGCACTCACTGCCACTCCTGCGTGGTAGCTGGTGCCACAGGCGATGAGGATCAGGCGCCGACACCTCTGGATCTCCTTGATGTGATCCTTGAGCCCGCCCAGGTTCACTGTGGGCAAGAGCAGAGAGCCCAGTCAGGGTGAGCAGGGAGGGGAGGCTCCCAAAACCACTGGTGCTAACAGAGTGTCACCATCTCCACCACCAAATGGGCAAAAACCATCAGAAATGGGATCCTGCCAGCAGCACATGCAATTCTGGAGGGCCTGTGCCACACATTTCATTCCACATGGGATTCTGGAGGCACTGTGCCACAGATTTCAATTCACATGGGATTCTGGAGGCACTGGACACAGATTTCATTTCACATGGAATTCTGCAGGCACTGGACACAGATTTCATTTCACATGGAATTCTGGAGGCACTGTGACACACATTTCATTTCACATGGAATTCTGGAGGCACTGTGACACACATTTCAATTCACATGGAATTCTGCAGGCACTGTGACACAGATTTCAATTCACATGGAATTCTGGAGGCACTGGACACAGATTTCAATTCACATGGGATTCTGGAGGCACTGGACACAGATTTCATTTCACATGGAATTCTGGAGGCACTATGACACAGATTCCTTTCACATGGAATTCTGGAGGCACTGTGACACAGATTTCAATTCACATGGAATTCTGGAGGCACTGGACACAGATTTCAATTCACATGGAATTCTGGAGGCACTGGACACAGATTTCATTTCACATGGAATTCTGGAGGCACTGTGACACAGATTTCAATTCACATGGAATTCTGGAGGCACTGGACACAGATTTCAATTCACATGGGATTCTGGAGGCACTGGACACAGATTTCATCCCACCCCAGCAAGGTTTCCACCCCTCCCTCCCCTGCACCCACCGTGCACACTCGGTGAGGGAGGCTCCAGCTCAATTACCTGTGTAGTCATCAAAGTTGACCCTTCCTCTCATGGTATTAACAACAGATTCTGGCTGCTCAAATATTTCTTTCTGCATGAACGAGCTGAAGTTACCTATGAAGAAAGATAGAAAACAAATTAGAACACTTTACCTCCTGGTAACTCGAATTTTAAATTACTTCCTGCTAGTTGCCATTTTTCCTGTGTATGTAGAGAAAAGCTTGGACTAGCCAAAGATTATTAAACTGATTTTCTGCCAAAACACCAGCTCATGGTGAGAGCTCGATTCAAGCTTCTGGGAGGTGTCAGTGAAGGGTAGATCCAAACTGGCAACTTGGTGAGGGATCAGTCTGGGTTAAAAACCAGAAGGCTCCAAGCAGGAAGCAAAACCCTCATTCCCACAGCTCTAGACTAGGGGGGAAGTCCCATGACATGTGAGGATTTTTTCCCCAGCACCAGACCAGGCTGTGGCACCTCAGTCCTTGGAGGTGCTCCAGGATTCTGTCCCCGCTCGGGGCAGGGGTGGCACAGCGTGACTGCAGCCCCAAGCTGAGGGTTTTGCCTCCATAAAGGTCTGCAGCCCCAAGCTGAGGATTTTTAGAGGGGAAATCCCATAACATGTGAGGACTTTTTTCCCCATGAGGATGCTCCAGGCACCACACCAGGCTGTGGCACCTCCAGAGATGCTGCAGGCTCCCGTCCCCACTCGGGGCAGGGGTGGCACAGGGTGACTGCAGCCCCAAGCTGAGGATTTTACCTTCAAGCTGGAGGCAAAACCCTCATCCCCACAGCTCTAGACTAGAGGGGAAGTCCCATGACAAGTGAGGATTTTTTCCCCAGCACCACACCAGGCTGTGGCACCTCCAGAGATGCCCCAGAGCGGAGCAGAGCCTGTCCCCGCTCGGGGCAGGGGTGGCACAGGGTGACAGCAGCCCCAATCAGGCAGGCAGGCAGGGAGCAGCGCTCACCCTTCATGATCTGCTGCAGCTCCATCTGCAGGGTCTGCACGGCCCGGCCCGGGTGGTCGCCGGCCGTGCGCTTGACGCGGTGGATGGACAGACGGCCGTCCACCACGGCCGCCACGTCGTCGTCCTCCAGGAAGATGACGCGGTTGGTGTGCTCGATGACAGCGCTGTGGGGACACGGGGACGCCACAGCCGGGCTCAGCACATCCCTCTGGGGCTGCCCAAACCCCGCCAGCGGCTCAGAGAGCCTGGCACACAGCCCAGGACACCTCTGGCTTTGATTTTAACCCATGGTAAAAATTACCACCCTTACGTGAAGAATTACAACCATGACAGCTTAAGTAGAATGACAGTGAATTTATCACAGGGTGAAAAACAGAATTTGGGGGGTTTTTAGAATGGGGGTTCAGGGGGCAAGATGGAGGAATCTGGGCATGTCCAGCCTTTCTCCTTCTTGTTCTTGGCCTCCATCTCCTGCTGTGATGTTGGTACTTTTAGATTGGTTTGGAGTAGAAGCTCACTGTCTGACACAGGTGATGGGTATTGGCAAGTAATTGTAAATATTGTACATGTAGTTTTTAGTATAAAAAGATAACACTGCCCCAGGGGCAGGCAGAGTGCCTCTGTTTGTCCTGCTGAATGGACCTTGGCTGGACAGGAGAAGGAATTTTATAGATAAATTATACTATACTATTCAGATATATATCTATATATATACTAATATATATATATATTAGTACTATACTATACTAATATATAATATACTATATTATATAGTATACAATATATACTCTATTATATTATACTATTAAGATATTATACTATATTACATAGTATATATAATATGCTATATTATGCTATACTATTAAGATACCTATTATACTATATTGTATATATACTCTATTGTACTATACTATTAAGATATCTACTATACTCTATTATATAGTATATAATATATACTCTATTATACTATACTATTAAGATATATTTTATACTATATTATAATAGTATATTGATGATGGTGCAGAGATCCCTGGAGAATCAACGCAATTCTCCTCATAATTAGCACCTGGCCTGCTAATTTAGGTCAGGACTCCCTCAGGTTTCCTATCACTGGGAAATCTTAATCACAAATGAGCCTCAAGAATGGTAACACTCTATTCCAAGGCCAGCGCTCATTATTTTAACAGCAGCTCTGTTTTGGTTAGTATTTGTAAAGTAATTTGTAAAGTAATTCACACAGAAAACCCCATCCCTTGCTCCTTTAAACAGGACATTCCCACCCACGCCAGGGGTGCAGGAAAACCCTACCTGGCATCAGAAGCAAAGTAATACTCCACAGCTTTCTCCTCCACGGGGAAGAGGCAGGTGGTGCTGTCCACTCGGGACAGGTTGCAGCTCCCCTTCTTGTCCTTCCCTAGGAGACAGCAGGCTCAGGGGCTGCCCAGGTGACAGCCCCGGGCACAGGTGGCACCAGCAGAGCCCCCGAAGCACGGTACCAACATGAAGCACCATTTTCATGCCTGCACAGCAAAAGGGGCCGCAGCACTTGTGCCCATCCTCAGCTGGCTTGCAAGAGTTTGATTGCTTTTTAATAAGTCTGCAAGTGTGTTACTAGTGTGTCTGAAATGTAGAGGAAAGTATCAGGAGAAAATCCAAATTAATGTTTTGTGTGGCTCCGCGGGCAGAGAATTCAAGGTGCTTTATGAGCAGCCACATTTCCCCATTAAACCTGCCCTGTTATCATTTTAAGTTTCCTCCCTGGAATGGAGCAGCACTGCTCCTTCTCTCTCTGTTACCCTCAGCACTGGGGGAACTCTTTGTGTGCCCACCCTGAGCACCACAGGTGGAACCCAAACCTATTTCTGCCTGCCTGAGCTCAGTGTCAGACCCAGCTCAGGAAATGCAGGATGAGGAGCTCGGCCTTGCTCGTGCACCAGCAAACACAGGCACCTCAGCTGCTCAGGAAAGCAGCCCTGTGCTCCTCAGGGCACACAGGACTGAGAGCCACCGTGTGTGTGCTCAAAGTTCAGCCTTTCACCAGGGATCCTTCCTGGAGAACTCTGGAAATTCCCAACGCTGTCTCCTCCTCCTCCTCCTCACTGCTGCTCGGTGCTGAAGCTCATCAGGGATGCAGATGAGGCACCCAACACCTACTGCTCAGCACCAGCCTCCAGCAGAATTATTTGCCAGTCATCGTGCAGGGTATGGGAGGGAGGGGGTGGATTAATCAGCTTATCTCCCAAAATGGGACCATTGCTGAGAGCAGCACCACTGGAGTTCCTCCATTCTATATTTATTGCACAACCCTGGTGCTGTTTCACCTACCAGACACTGATCTGATTCAGTGACGCAAGCAGAGCTCGTGGTGCTCTGGTTTCCACTTCTGCAGGTGAAAATGTGAGGGGAAAATACTGCTTTCATGTTGCTACTCAGTGAGGAAGAACCATTCAGAGCCTCCCAGCTCAGTTATCAAGTCAGTAAACGAGGAGAAGAGCGCCTTTGCTGCTGAGCTGAGGCAGGACAGGCTGATTTGGTGCTGAGAAGGGACAGAGCAGAGCTGCCAGTGGCCACTCCCCACCAGAAACACCCAGAGCTGATCAGAACATGCAAATTTGGGTTCTCAAAATAGAGCATTTCCTGCATTGCCTTCCTTATGTGGCACTGCTTTCCTGCATGAGGGATTCTGCAGGTGCAGGCACAGAAAAGGCTCTCCTGCCTCAGATGTGAGCTGGGCTGGCCCTAAAGCCCCTCAGGACAGTGACACATGGTTCCCCTGATGGATAAATGCACAGGGGAAGGCAGGCCCAGCTCAGACTCTCCCCATGCCCAGGGGCAGGACAGGGCTCTGACCACCCAAACCCCACCAGGAATTTTGGGCAGTGCTTGCAGCAGCCTCCTGCTCCAGTGGGGTTTGCTTTTAAGGTAATTCACTGTTTCCTTCTGCAGCCAGAGCTGCAGGAACACTCAGGACAAGCTGCCCTGTCGTCAGTTTTTGCACATATGCTGAGCATTATGTCCCAGTGCTGGAAGTGGGATGGGTGGATTTTCCTGCGTGCTGCTCGCGGTGTTTCTGATCAAGAAGGAATTTTGATTTTCCCACATGTTTCACTGCATGGAAAGCAACAGCCACATATTAAAAAGACAATGCATATTTATGATTCCTTTCCTAAGGAGCTGGAGGATTTGTCTGAAATTTCAAGTGTAAGCTTTTTTTATCTGGTGGGCACCTTCCTCCATTTTTATGGATATTCCATCAAAAGAATGATCCATAGATTGTACAGCTGGAAGTGCAATTGGAAAAAAGAAAAAACAACAAACAAACCAAATTTGAGCTATTCAATAAAAAAACCACAGTGTTACACAAATACATGAATGTTACTGCTAATCAGCCAAAAGGCAGAGCTGCTGGCACTGGCTCTTGCAGCAGGACAGGAGCAGGTCCTGGGGATGTGCTCTGTGGATTGGGGTTAGGGTTGGGGTTCAGGGTTAGGGTTGGGGTTTAGGGTTAGGGTTGGGGTTTAGGGTTCAGCTTTCCCTGCTCACCTGAACTGTACAGGATGGGATGTGCTCTGTGGATTGGGGATAGGGTTGGGGTTTAGGGTCAGGTTTGGGGCTGTCCCCACTCACCTGTCCTGTAGAGGATGGGGATGTGGTCTGTGGACAGCTTGTGCTCGCTGCGCACGCCGATGAGCAGGGGGCTGCCTCTCCTGCAGGGACACAGGGACAGCTCAGCCCTGGGTGCCCCCTCAGCTGCAGGGGGGCACAGCCAGAGCCCCCAGAGCAGCTGCTGCAAACACTGAACCCATCCCGGGATGAAGAACACGAGGATGGGAGGAACCGGGATCAGGGATGGAGAAACTCCCCAGAGTCAGTGCAGCCCTGAGCAGGGACTGCCCTCACTGCACCCCCAAACAGGGACTGCCCTCACTGCACCCCTGAGCAGGGACTGCCCTCACTGCACCCCTAAACAGGGACCACCCCTCACTGCACCCTGAGTAGGGACTGCCCTCACTGCACCCCTGAGCAGGGACTGCCCTCACTGCACCCTGAGCAGGGACTGCCCTCACTGCACCCCTAAACAGGGACTGCCCTCACTGCACCCCCAAACAGGGACTGCCCTCACTGCACCCCTGAGCAGGGACTGCCCTCACTGCACCCCTAAACTGAGCAGGGACTGCCCTCACTGCACCCCTAAACAGGGACCACCCCTCACTGCACCCCAAAACAGGGACTGCCCTCACTGCACCCCTGAGCAGGGACTGCCCTCACTGCACCCCTAAACAGGGACCACCCCTCACTGCACCCCTAAACAGGGACCACCCCTCACTGCACCCCTAAACAGGGACTGCCCTCACTGCACCCCTAAACAGGGACTGCCCTCACTGCACCCCCAAACAGGGACCGCCCCTCACTGCACCCCCAAACAGGGACCGCCCTCACTGCACCCCCAAGCAGGGACTGCCCTCACTGCACCCCTAAACAGGGACTGCCCTCACTGCACACACCACACACAGCTTTTGGCACTGCTGTTGACAAGTGGGACAGAACCCCTGGCCCACGTTCCAGGCCAAGAGGAGGAATTGTCCAAGTGCTGCCACAGGGGCAAGCACGAAGGAAAAGGTAAAACCATCTCCTTTCAGATCATCCCCAGAGGATACCTGCTCCAGAGCAGGTGTGCTACAGCTGGTCACTAAGACATTTCCAAAACATTTCTGGGAGCTTTCTGTTATGACAGATGGAAAACAAGAGAAAGGAAATGAAAAACAACAACCACCCTCTCCCAGCACATACAGTGTGATGAGAATGATCTCCACTCTAACTTGGGGGCACAGAAACAAGCACCAGGCAGGGGGCAAGCATGCTCCTTCCCATGGCACACTCACCTGGTACCAACTGCCTGCCCAGGGTAATGAACACTCTTGAACACAAGGGCAAAAGCCCCTTCCTGCAACAAGAAAAACAAATTTCAGCTGAGGTTTCAGTGTTCCCAGCACAGAAACTGCTCCTGTGTCTCTGTGGACACAGCCAAGAGGTTTCAGAGATGTTTCCAGCACTGCCTGCAGCTCCAGCCCTCCCATCCTGGAAGGATTTCCCTCCCCGGAGCCTGGCAGTGCATCCTCAGCCACTGAAGGAGCCTCAGACTGCCCTGGCTGCCCCAGGGGCTCCTGCTCTAGCTCAGGGTGCAGTCAGGGGACCTGCAGAGGCAAAGATCTGCCAGAAGCAGCACCAGAACTGAGGTGCCACAGCCCCCCAGCAACAGCAGTTCCTGGCAGGTAACCCAGGGGGTTAAATGTGCTGGGTCCTGCTCCTGCACACAGGCAGGGAGGGAGGCAGGGCAGCTCCCAGCAGGGGTCAGCAGCAACCCTGGGCTGATGGAGCTTGGGAAGGACTGGGAGCAGCTCTGGGAAGGACTGGGAGCAGCACAGACTGTCCCAGGTTGGGGTTTTGGGAAGGACTGGGAGCAGCACAGACTCTCCCAGGATTTCTGGAGCTCTGGGAAGGACGGGGAGCAGCTCTGGGAAGGAGCAGCACAGACTGTCCCAGGTTGGGGTTTTGGGAAGGACTGGGAGCAGCACAGACTCTCCCAGGATTTCTGGAGCTCTGGGAAGGACTGGGAGCAGCACAGACTGTCCCAGGATTTCTGGAGCTCTGGGAAGGACGGGGAGCAGCACAGACTCTCCCTCCCCAGTCCCACCAGCCCAGCCGTGCTGCAGCAGCAGTGCCCGGGGTGCAGGGGGTGTTTCTGGGCTGTTTCTGGGCTGTGTGCCCCCCCGGGTGCCCCCAGTGTGAGTTACCAGCTGCTGGATGACCCTCTCCACCAGCGTGGAGAAGCTGATGTCGTCGCTGTCGCGGTTGTCGTACATGTACTTGACCAGCTTGACGATGCTCTCCGTGTCCGTCTCCGACTCGAACTCGTAGCCCTTGCTCTCCTGCAGGGACAGCTCCTGTGGCTCTGCAGCCCCTGCCTCCCTCCCCTCCTTCCCTTGCTTTGCTCTTACTATTCCCTGCCCTTCACCTTGCCTTCAACTTCTTCTTCCTTTTTTCTCATGCTTTTCCATTTCTCTGCTCCTGCCTTCCTCCCTCACCTTTCCTTTTCCTTTCCTTCTCCCTTTCCTTTCCTTCCTTTCTCCCTTCCCTTCTCCCTTCCCTTTCCTTCCCTTCCCTTCCCTTTCCCCAGGGGTCACTCACCAGGAACTTCTGCAGGTCCTTGTAGTTGGTGATGATGCCGTTGTGGATGACAATGAACTCTGGGGACACAGGAAAGGCCCTGCTCAGCCCCAGCCTGCCAGCAGCTCTGCTGGGACACCCAGGGCCAGCAGCGACCCCAGGAGGAGCTGCAGAGGATCCCAGGACCCCAGAACCCCCAGGAGCCCCCCAGAACAGCCCCCCAGGAGCCCCCCAGACCGTTGTTCCTGTCGGAGCGCTGCGGGTGGCTGTTCACCGGTTTGGGCTCCCCGTGCGTGGCCCAGCGCGTGTGGGCGATGCCCAGGTGCACGTCAAACTCGATGTCCAGGTCCATGTCCTGCTGCTCTGCACAACAAAGGTTCATCCTGAGGGGCTGTCCGTGCCCTGGGAGCCTCAGCAGGGCCCGGGGGGTGCAGGACAGCAACGCTGGCAGGGCCAGCAAAGCCCACAGGACACAAATCAGGATGGAAAAGGCCTTTGGGATCATCAAACACCAGCCAAAACCTCAGGGGGTTTGAGGGACACACACAGAAAATCAGGGCTGGAAAAGGCCTTTGGGATCATCAACCAAAACCTTGAGGGGTTTGAGGGACACACACAGAAAATCAGGGCTGGAAAAGGCCTTTGGGATCATCAACCAAAACCTTGAGGGGTTTGAGGGACACACACAGAAAACATTCCTTGCACTCCTCGCTGTGCCAGAACAAAAAGCAGCCCCAAAGGGAGAAGCCCAGCCTGGGCTGCTCCTTGCCCTCCTGTCACCTGCACACCCCCATGGTGATTCAGGCATCCCTGAATGACCCCTGTCTCTCCAAAGCTACCATGAGCATCAATGTTTCTTTGGGAAAAATTATTTCTTGGGGAAAAGTACTCCTCTTACTCCACGAGTGTTTCCACAATCTCTTTTAAACTGTGTATCCTGATGTTTTCTTTCATGCTTTCTTTTCAAACCTCCCTGCAGGAATGCTCTGTCCATCCCCTGTTTCTGTACCACACACCAAAACATTTGGGCTTTCTGGCTCCTGGCTTACACTGAGATTACACTGATTTTACACTGAGATTACACCGATTTTACACTGACCCACCTCCCCCTGGGACACTCAGCACTCTGTGCTCCAGGTAAGCACAGGAATGGGTTAAAAAGACTCCAATTTCACCAACACAGCAGCTTCTGAATGTGAAGCTGAGAAGAAAAGATCTCCCCACCCTCAGACAGCCTCTATTCCCCTCCCAACACCTTCGTGCATCTTTGCACTGAGCTCAGATTTAATGAATTAAGGTTTAAATAAAGGGCAGAAAGAGATTCCTACAGGGAACAGGGGGAGGTTGCTACAGGTTTCTCCTTCTGCCCAAGCTCTAGGTGTGGATAATTATGTCCTGCTAATTCCTCTATCCCCAGCTCAAGGAGCTTTGTGGTTGTTTTGGAGTTTTTCCTGTTTCCCACCATGTATTTCAGGTCTGTTTTACTTTAGTAGGCTGCAAATCATTTGCTTTGGAAAAACCAGGATTTCTCTGTGACTTCACACCAACAGCCAGAGGATCACCAGGCTCTTCACAGCTCAGCCCTGAGCACTGACACCTCAAACACCTCTGGAAATTCGTGTTTGTGGCTAAAACAGGGGA
This sequence comes from Zonotrichia leucophrys gambelii, assembly GCF_028769735.1. Taxonomy (NCBI): domain Eukaryota; kingdom Metazoa; phylum Chordata; class Aves; order Passeriformes; family Passerellidae; genus Zonotrichia; species Zonotrichia leucophrys. The sequence goes on along the minus strand of NC_088191.1, from coordinate 445,842 downwards.
TATTCAAACCAGAAACAAGGGAAAGGAGGAAAGGGAGACACTTACTGTGAACCTCTTCATCCAGAGCCTTCACCTTCCCCGTCTGCTTGATAATGTGGATTTTGCCAGCATTGGCCTCCCAGTCTTTGTCATTTCCTCCATCCAGTCCCACACCTGGACCCCGTGGGACATGGAGAAAGAGTTAGCACGGTATTAATAACACTGTCATATGATTACTGTAATAATATTACAATATTAATAACACTGTAATCACTTCTGCACACGGAGAAAGAGTGCAGAGGTTTTTGTATTTTCAGGTTTTTCAGTATTTTCTGTCAAAAAAAATCTGCCCTTTTTGATTCTTCCTGAGCCCTTCTTTCAAGAGCTGGCCTGCCACATAAAGGCAAGAACTAGAACTTAGATTAGAACTAAGATTAGATTAGAACTAAGCTTTCGCTTTGCATCGTGTCAGTATTTTTAAAACCCTTGGGAAACAAAAGAAAAAAAAACAACCCAAAAAAACCCCAAACAGACAAAAAAAACCCAACCAAACAAACATCAAGAATGCTTATAGAAATCTGTATATTGAGGTTAATCCAAACCTCTGACCACGGGCACATCCAGTTTGTGTCCCAGCTTTCCTCAGCAGCAGAGGGTGGCAGGAAGCACCCCCAGCACCCCAGGAAGAGCCCCCATAGCCCCCCAGAGCCCGGGGTACCTGCAGAGTCGTAGCCCCGGTACTCGAGGCGCTGCAGCCCCTTGATGAGCGTCTCCAGGATCTCCCTCCTGGTCCGGGGCACATGGTAGTTCAGGTAAGCAAAGATGCCTGGGCGGGAGAGGAGGGTCAGTGCCACCAGAACCAGCTCAGGCGGGCACCAGTGCCACCCCATGGGCTCTGTGTGGGCACCAGTGCCACCCCATGGGCACCAGTCCCACCCCATGGGCACCAGTGCCACCCCAGCAGCTCAGGTGGGCACCAGTCCCATCCCTGGGACACCTCTGGAATAGGGAAAGGAGCACTGGGACAGCTCTGGAACTGGGAAAGGAGCAGTGGGACAGCTCTGGAACACCTTTGGAATAGGGAAAGGAGCACTGGGACAGCTCTGGAATAGGGAAAGGAGCACTGGGACAGCTCTGGAATAGGGAAAGGAGCACTAGGACACCTCTGGAATAGGGAAAGGGGCACTGGGACAGCTCTGGAATAGGGAAAGGGGCACTGGGACAGCTCTGGAGCTGGGCATGGAGCACACAGGACTTTGCATGTGTGGACTGGCAAGAGCAGCTCAAAGCTTATCAGCTCATCAGGCAGCTCCTGAATCACACTGAGATGCACAGAAATAAGTTCTCTCCAGCGAAATCCCTTGAACAATATAATTTAGTATATAAAGCATTTCCTTCCTTGCGGGTTTGCCTTAAACACCTCACCTGGGGAACCACCAGAACAGGCATTCAGCTCTTCTGACACTCAGCTCTCTCACTGATTTTTAACACTCAGGTACAAATCCTATGTAAAGAATTCCCTATAAAGAGTAGGTCATTTTAACAGAATAACATTCCCAACAAATGGGCATTATTGATTTCTATAGCTGACAGCCACAATACTTCTGCTGAGAACTTTATTTTCCTCATGAACTTTTTTGGAGCTCAGTTTCCTTAATTTCACATTCCCAGGCAAACGAAATGCCTTTACCCCTTGCAGGTAAATGACTGAGATACTCGAAGGAATTGCTTCTTGCAATCCTTTCCCTACAAAAGCAGAAAAGCCCTCAGGCTGGCTTTACTCCCAAATTCCTTTTCCTATTACTGTTCGCTCATTTCCATAGACCTTGTTATCAGTACATCCACCAGGCAATTCCAAGGGATCCTTCATCCCAAAACTGCTGCTCAGCCCTGCTGGAGGAGCTCCTGGAGTCCCAGAACACCCCTTTTTCTGCCCTTTTTCTGCCACTCCTGACCCGAATTCTGCTGTCCCAGACCCAGACCTGAACTCTGCCATCCCCTTTTGCTCGTTAAATCCAGCCGTGGCAGATGACAGGTTTACTGATTTACAGAACAGCCCTGGAAAAACCAGTTTCCTGAAGTGTCTCAGAGATGCCATTGAACTCTCAGAGCAAAGCACACCCAGCTCACACCTGGCCAGGTGCTCACACTGCAGGTGTGTGACACACAGCCAAGGACAAAGCCTGGTTTTCCCTGTTAGAAACAAACCCCAGCACACCCAAACAGTGCTCACAGCAGGCACCAGGGCACTTGGAGGCTCCTTTCCTTCCCCTGTCCAGCAGCACCAGCCCATCGGGTTTTTAAGGTCACAAACCTGAACGTGAGGCTGAAAACGCTGTGTTGATAATTCCAGTCTGGAGGCTGGAATCCCTTCAGTGTCACAGACTGAGAAATCTGAGAACTCGGGTAACAACAGCACCATTGTCCCATTTATCTCTTTTAAAACCCATCTTAACCTTTCTGCGTGAATGGGATAAAACTCTGAAGGCAGGATAAAGCCAGGTTTGTCCATTCCCAGCCACAATTCCATGACAGAAATGTTGTGTTTGAGCCCTGCAGCTGCCTGGGAAATCAGGATCCAGGATACAACCCAGAGCAACCCTCAGAGACAATAACCCCCGGTGCTTTTCTCACTCTTCCCATAAAATGGGTCAATATCCAGGAACAACTTCACTTGTATCCGAAAGTGGGGAAACGCCCCAAATCCTGAGGAACTGCCCGGCGTTTCACGGCAGAAAAGACAAAGAGCAGAATGTAAATATTGCACATTTCAAAGGCCAAACCCCAAATACAGCAAGCACGAGGCACCAAAACCACCTCTATTCTTGCAGCAGACTATTTATAATAATAATTATCCTTTCTATTCTTAGCTTTGCTCCGCTTTGTACTTTCAAACACGAATTAACACGGTGTTAAATGTGAGCTGAGGTATGAGCCTCTGACTGATTCTCCTCAGCTTGACAGCTTGAAGGCAACGCCGGTTCCATCCCACAAAAACAATGAGAGAAATGGCAACTTGCACATTAAGTGTAAAACGCACAGTCCCGCTGAGAGCGTAATTTTGCACACAAAAATACAGGGAAGGGAAAAAAGAAAAAAGAAGGTAGAGTGGAAAGAAAATAGGGAAAATCCAAGGGATTGCTGTTGCATAAATTTCCATGGAAAACCAGGAAGAGATAGGAGAAGGATAAATGACATTCCTGTGCGTGAAGGATGGGCAGGGTGGCTGCACTGCCATGGGGAGCGGAGTGGAAGGAGAGGAGAACCAGGACCAGGACCAGGACCAGGACCAGACCGGCCCCGGCTCGGGCCGAGCTCGGGCACGGTCCGGCACAGCCGGGCCAGGCCGGACCCCTCCGTGCCACACCGGCCCGGCCCGGCCCGGCCTGCGGAGCACAAATTACCGGAGCAGCAACGCCTAAAACCACCCCCGGCACCGGGTGGGAGCGGCGCCCCCGAGAGCAGCGGAGCCGCGGCTGGAGCGGCCCCGGAGCGCCCCTTCCCCCGGCCCTGCCCTGCCTGCCGGGATCCCCCCGGTGTCCCCGGGCACAGCGGCCCTTTGTCCCCACGCTCCGCCGGCAATCGGCCCTTTAAACCCCCGGCACGGAGCGAGCCGCCCGCCGCACTCGGGATAACGGGGCCGGGCCGCCCTCCCCTCAGCCGGGCCGGCCGTGCCCGCGTCCCCGCCCGGCCGCGGCCTCACCGCGCCCGCCCCGGCGGCTCCTCCCGCCGCGCCGGGGCCGGGCCGGGCCCCGCGGCGCCCCCGGGCCGGTGCTCACCGCACATGGTGCGTCCCGGTCCGCAGCCGCGCTGTCTGTGCCGCCGGGGCCGCGCCCCTCGCGCCAGGCCCGGCGCAGGCCCCGGCCCGCCCCGCCCCGGCCGCGCCCGCCATTGGCCGCGCCGCCCGCCCGCCCCGGGACGTGGCAGCCGCTGCCGGGGCCGCGTCCGCCGCGGGGGCCGGGCGGGCCCGGGGGTGGAAACAGCGCCGGCACACGGGGTGGGCCCGCGCCCCGAGAGACACGGTGACCCCCAGCCCCCTGGCCGGGGGGAGAGCGCTCCCGGAGCCTTCCCGGTGATTCCCAGCCCCACACCGGGGATGCCCGTTCCCAATTCATTCCCGGTAATTTCCAGCCCCACACCGGGGATGCTCGTTCCCTGACCCCTATCCGAAATTCCCAGCCCCACACCGGGGATGCTCGTTCCCAGACCCTTCCCGGTGATTCCTAGCCCCACACCAGGGATGCCCGTTCCCAATTCATTCCCGGTGATTCCCAGCCCCACACCGGGGATGCTCGTTCCCTGACCCCTATCCGAAATTCCCAGCCCCACACCGGGGATGCCCGTTCCCAATTCATTCCCGGTAATTCCCAGCCCCACACCGGGGATGCTCGTTCCCGGATCCTTCCCGGTAATTTCCAGCCCCACACCGGGGATGCTCGTTCCCAGATCCTTCCCTGGAATTTCCAGCCCCCAGACCAGGGTATTCCCGTTCCCAGACCCTTCCCGCTAATTCCCAGCCCCAGACCAGTATGTCCCCGTTCCCAGACCCTTCCCGGTGTTTCCCAGCCCCCCAGACCGGGGTACCCCATTTTCCCAGACCCTTCCCGGTAATTGGCAGCCGTTCCCCCGGTTACTCCCACTGGCGCCGGGCAGGAGCGGCACCCACGGGTGACCCCGGGCGCTCCCGCTGCACTCGGTGTCTGGATCACGGGATGCAGCCGAGGCTGGGCAGGGAAGGAGCGGCCCCGCAGGCGCCCCGAGCCCGTCACACGGGCGGCATCCATCCATCCTTCCTTCCATCCTTCCTTCGCCAGCCCTGCTCCACAACAGCTCCCATTCACAGGCCACAGAAAGAAACCATTAAGACGAATCTGCAAAGCCAACTGGGACAGGCGTAGCTGACCAAGGCGTGACATCCGTGCAGATGGAGAGATCGGTCTGTCTGTCTGTCTGTCTGCAGCCACCCCCACCAAACCCTGCCTGGAAACTTATTAAAAGCCTGAGGTTACAAAAGAGAGCAATGCCTTAAGAGAAATGCCATTCATTCTGCTTTATATTACACTAGAATTTCAATAAAGAACTATTTCCTTCAAAAGCACAGAAAACAACCCACACCATCAGGACACAGAAAATAACTGTATTTTGAGCTTGCTGCCAGAACCTGGCTGGGCACAGAGCAGAGGAGAAGGTCTCAGGAACACGAGAAGCCTGGAGCTTCAAAGCAGGACACCTTCCCTGCCCTGCAGCAGGGAATTCTGTCACCAACACCCCGAGCAGCTCACCAGAGACTCAAAGACAACATGGTCATTTCACACCGATTGCCAGAGTCAAACAACTGTGGGTGATTACTGAAAGCTGAGGAAATATTTGGCTTATTTAGCTAAAATATTTATTTTCAAATCTCTCCCAAGTAATAGGCAGTTTACAGTTACCACATGCTGATGTGGTGCTCTAGAGGAGATTCTCCAGCAGCTGAACTGATCCTGTTTAGGGATTTATCAGTGGAATAATTACCCTGGGAAGGGAGGAAAGAGGGGAACACACCAGAGGCTCTCAAGGCAATCCTAAACCAAACGAGGAGCACAACCTCAGCTGAGGTGGCAGCACAAGGAGGACCAGAATTCCTGGTCATTCAGCACAACCTCAGCTGAGGTGGCAGCACAAGGAGGACCAGAATTCCTGGTCATTCAGCACAACCTCAGCTGAGGTGGCAGCACAGAGGAGGACCAGAATTCCTGTCACAGAGCCAGGCACCAGGAACAAACCATTCCCCCACACACAGAGCAAACAGAGCTCCTTGCAGAGCCCCATTGATGCGTTCCAGCGTCAGAGCAGCAAACACTGCCCTGCCATGTGTGCAGGGCAAACAGGATGTGGCAGCAGCAGCACAAACACGGGCCCTCCTTCCCCGTGCTGGGCAATCAGCTGCTGCACGCCGGCTGAACGGTTTTACTGCTAAATGAGCCCATTAGTCTTCCTGCTGAAGCTGATAAGGATCATTCTTCTCTAACATTTGCTTTAGAAGGTATGATTTTTATAACAAACCTGTTTTGTTTCTGTTGCTATGGTTTGCACAGTGGTAACTTCACAAAGCCATGGCAGTGTTACAGCCCCCAAAATGAACAGCTGATATTATAGGTTATCTTTCACACAAAAAAAATTTGATAGGAATCAGCAGCTTTTTAACAAGACTTGATAAAATTAACATTCCTGAAGCTCCCATTTACAGAGTAAGGGCAGCCAGTCCTGTCAGTCCCACATTTAAAATTGCTATTGCACACAAAAGCCAAGGAACTTCTGCCTTCTCTTTCTTTCAGTACTGAACTTTCTGTGTGAAAAAACAAACAAGAAACACATCACTGTTTTCTGAGCCCACCATTTCTTTCTAGAGACATAGCAGAAGAATCTTTTTGTAATCCAGGGCATTTAATAAATTAGTGGGTGAACTGCTTGAACTGATGGTGCACGCTCACAGTAGCTACAACTGTTTTTCTGACAAGGCAGATCTGGTTGTTCCTCAGCACAAAGATGCTTTACGTACAGCAGGAGGTAAATGTTTATTTGGCCACAGGTGACGAAGCTCAAGTAGAATTTGCTTCTTTCTCCACGTCATCATCGTCGTCAACAACCTGAAATCAAACCCAGAAGTGGTTTAGATAAACAGGTTAAGCTCTCAGTCCTGCAGGATTTATTACATTAAATCCCTGCTGGGCCCAAGGAGAACAGCAGTTATTCCACACCACTGAACATCAGGCTCAGGAGGAAGGTAAGAAAAACTGGCAATCCAAAATGCCAGGAGGAAATGAGCTTTAATTACAGGAGCTGGTCAAGCTACCACAAAGGCCACGAAACAATGGCTCCAGAGATCAGATATTTCATGAGAAACCCAAAAATGTGAATTTCAGGGGACAAAGCTCCTTGCTTTTTATCGCATCAAGTCACCAAAGCACAAAGGTATCAGCAAGTGTGTCCAGCTCTGGGCTCTCCAGCTGGCTTGGAAAACCTGCATCCCCACACCCCTGGTTTGCCCTAAAAGGAGCTCTTTGCCCCTGCTGGAAAGGGACAAGGAGCTCATTTTTCACTGAAAATAAAACCTCAGAGATGTCTCCCAACCCACCTGCTCAACGCCTTCCACCTCAGGGATGTAGAACTGCAGCATGTTCTGTATCCCGCTCTTGAGGGTGATGATGGAGCTGGGGCAGCTGGTGCAGGAGCCCTGCAGCTTCAGCTGCACAATGCCGTCCTCAAAGCCCTTGTAAATGACATCCCCACCATCCTCCTGCACCGTGGGCCTGAGGGAACACAGCACTGCCCTTAACCTCAGAGCTGCAACAGGGATCCTGCCAGAACCCCTCGGGAAAGCAATATTTAATATTCACAGTAACTGCGGAGACAGAGGGGTTTAGTCACTATTTCTCTACAACCACCTGGTTCACAATTCCAACAACTCCTGCTGTGCTGGACTATCTAACACAGAAACCTTTTCTGTAGGCACTGGGATTTTAGGGTGGAGGAACAGCCTGGGGCAGAGCTCAGCCTTGCCTGGAGATTTTAGGGTAAAGGAACACCCTGGGGCAGAGCTCAGCCTTGCCTGGAGATTTTAGGGTAAAGGAACACCCTGGGGCAGAGCTCAGCCTGGAGATTTTAGGGTAAAGGAACAGCCTGGGGCAAAGCTCAGCCTTGCCTGGAGATTTTAGGGTAGAACACCCTGGGGCAGAGCTCAGCCTTGCCTGGAGATTTTAGGGTAAAAAAACACCCTGGGGCAGAGCTCAGCCTTGCCTGGAGATTTTAGGGTAAAGGAACACCCTGGGGCAGAGCTCAGCCTTGCCTGGAGATTTTAGGGTAGAACAGCTTGGGGCAGAGCTCAGCCTGCCCTGCCTGGAGATTTTAGGGTAAAAAAACACCCTGGGGCAGAGCTCAGCCTTGCCTGGAGCTTTTAGGGTAAAGGAACAGCCTGGGGCAGAGCTCAGCCTTGCCTGGAGATTTTAGGGTAAAGGAACACCCTGGGGCAGAGCTCAGCCCTGCCTGGAGATTCTAGGGTAGAACAACCTGGGGCAGAGCTCAGCCTGCCCTGCCTGGAGATTTTAGGGTGGAGGAACAGCCTGGGGCAGAGCTCAGCCTTGCCTGGAGATTTTAGGGTAAAACAGCCTGGGGCAGAGCTCAGCCTGCCCTGCCTGGAGATTTTAGGGTAGAACAGCCTGGGGCAGAGCTCAGCCTGGAGATTTTAGGGTAAAGAACAGCCTGAGGCAGAGCTCAGCCTGCCCTGCCTGGAGATTTTAGGGTAGAACAGCCTGGGGCAGAGCTCAGCCTTGCCTGGAGATTCTAGGGTAAAGGAACACCCTGGGGCAGAGCTCAGCCCTGCCTGGAGATTCTAGGGTAGAACAACCTGGGGCAGAGCTCAGCCTGCCCTGCCTGGAGATTTTAGGGTGGAGGAACACCTGGAGGCAATGGCTGCCCCAGGTGCTGCCAGTAAACACCTCAGGGCGTGTCCCCCCGGGGTGCAGCACAGCTGTCACCTGCGATAAGAAGCCCTGCTTCCATAAGTAAACACGCAGTTCTCCACAATTTCTGCAGGACAGAAAACAGCCCCAGCTCTAAAAGGTTAATCCTGCCCAGGGTGAAGGAAGCAGCTCCTGATAAGCTCACCCCAGAGCCACGAGCATTTCTGCAGCCCTGCTCGCCCTCTGCCAGCCACAAATGCCCAGCATTGTAGCTCTGTCCCCATGGCAACACTTCTCCAGACCAAGTTAAAACCATCAAGTTACTCTAACAGAAGCTCTTTATACTGATTTCCAAAATAACTCTCTGAGAGCTACAGTCCTCACAGAAAAATCTGTGAACCTGACACATTTATAAACTCACCACAGCAAATTGTCTCCATTCCAGAAAGCCAAAGATCATGATGTAAAATTCCATTTTTCTTACTTGAATTAACTTTTTGACACACTACAGGACCTTTCAGATGTACATTCCCCCCATCCTGCACCTTCTGACAGCTCCTCTGCATTTAGTTTTGATCTGCTGGACAATAAATGCTCTATGTGTAGCCTGGTTGATGGATAATTTCTGAGAATATCCTGCTAGAAAGCTTCTGGTTTCAACACTTAGTGCAAATGTTTGGGAAAGATGTTCCAGCTTATTTCTACTTTTCTTGCTTTGTCAGGAATATTTACCAGCACCGTGTGTCTGCTCTGAGATAAACAATTTTTTTAAATTCTGTGATATCAGTTTATGCAGCTGCTAAAAAAAAAAAATTGAAAATAAATAAAAAAAAAAAAAAAGTAAAGTTTCTGGTTGCTGCAGTTTGTGAGCCAGGGAAGATGTCACCATCAGATATCACAGACACATAGACATCTTCCCCTGCACCTCAAATGTCAAGTTGCTTTTGCTTTCAGTTTGCTGTGGAAGGCAATTAATGAGCACCAAATTACTCCTCAGGTAAACAACAGGATCCACAGCCACTCTTGAGACTTCATTAGCCAGCACCAGCTTCTAAATTCAAGCTGTGTTAAAGCACCAATGAAATCACAGCAGAGTGCAAGGCCAAAATGCATTGGGGGCCAGGATTTTCCAGGAAATCTTCGTTTGGAGTACAAACTACCTGATTCTTGTATCCAGCAGCTCCTTAATCATCAGCACAACTTCATCATCTTCTTCTGAAGCAGCTTGGGAAAAGAAAAATGTGCAAGTCAGAACACTGAGAGGATTCCAGGCTGCAAATTCCTGCCTGCAGTCACTTTAACAGGTTTTAAATTTAAATTCTCCTGCTTGCTTTCCTCAGGGAGAAGTGGAGGCTCTCCTGGATGTCACAACAGCTGAACCCAAAGGCAGACTCGGCCTCCCCTGAAGATTTGATTTACCTGTGTCTGTCCTGGGTGCCTCATCAGTAACTACAGGCAGGCCAGAGGCAAAGAAATCCATTATGGTTGCATAAATATCTGGTTTCAGTAAGTTCCAATCCAGGTCTTCACTCTCCTGTGAGAACCAGAAAAAGAATGAAGAAGAGAACGTGCCTGCTGCTGCATTCCCAGAGATTCTCACACTAAAAATGCCACCATGGACTCTCCCAGCTGATGCACACACTGGGTTTATGTTCTCTCATAACCCAGCTTTGCCACAGACGTTCAGTCAGACTCAGACTGTGACAGCCACAGAAGGCTCTCCTTGTTTGCAAGCCAAGCAAGTGCTTTTAAAGTATTAGCCAAAAAGGTGTGAAAGTCTCCAAAATGTGTTATTATTTGACAGATATTTTTATCAACTCTTTCAGAGACTCAAGATTGTCAATTTACCAATTTATCATTCCCTGAACTTATTTTGGTTTATATTAAAGGCACTCATGGACACTTCTCTGGAGCTCCACTGAGCCTGTCTGGATCTGCTCTGTGGCCACTCCACACAGCTCATCTCAGCTGAACCCCTGCTCTGCTCACCTTGGTGATTGTGATGAAGTCTGGCCCAAAGAAAACACTTTTCACTCCTTCAATCCGGAATAACTGTCTGTTAAGGACACAAGGGGGAAAAATGGGCAAAAATGCACTCAATCTGACTAATTAAGTTTTAATATTAACAGTATGGTTAACCCAACAATTTCACCTACAGAAAAAAAAAATTCTGGTGAACTTGGAGTAGATACAGTGTAAGGCTAGAAAAGTGGTTTTTGTAATTATAGGGGAAGAAAACATATTCTCTTGGAAGACTGGAAAACATCAAAAATGCAGTGAATGAAAGAATCAGAAATCCTACCCCAAAAGTATGTGTAATGGAAAATGAGAAAAGTGATTTCACAATACCCACTCGAAAGAATTTCTACACGTGGAACAGGTGTACGTGCACTGAGCATTGGCATCACTAAATCAAGTGGATTTTGACAAAACTTAAACCATGGAATGACGTAAGTGCACCAAACCATCTGAAATAATTAAATATTTCTCTTCCCTCCCTCTCCTCCAGGGAGCTTCTGTTTATTCTTTGGAAATTTTTATTCCGAACCCTATTTAAAAGGGAATAATAATACCTTGCTAAAGGTGAGCAATAAGCTGCAGCTGGTGTGGAAAACTCCATAGTCCTCGACCCCAGCACTTCCCTTCCTGGAATAAACTTCAAGCTGTTTGGATTTGGTGTGTCCTGGGTTTGAATAAACATGCCTCTCACTGCAAAGACAAAAACAAATAAGAAAAGTAACATAATGAAACCTAAGGAGCTTAAATAGAAGTCAAGTCCTGATTACTCAGCAAGCCCAGGGTGATCCCAGCCCACGGGAACATCATCTCACAGGAGACAGCAGGAATAAAGGAACCTTGGCTCAGCTTCTTTTGCTAACGTTTATTTACTAAAAAGCAAACTTTCAGCATTACCACGGGACATAAAACCACACAATGTGCTCATCTGTTCATATTTAACTGGTATTTACCTGCACGATGCCATGCTGCAGATGGAAGAGATGGTTTCTTCTGCAGGAGTTGGTGGAAAGGCTGGCGAGTTGTCAGATTATGACCTTTTAACAGCATGTGACAGAACCTAGAGAAAAATAACTTTAGTAACAATTTCCAAATTCTACATTTCCACTGTCCCAAAGAAGCTCTGTCTCATGAAATGAACATCCCTACTGTGAGTGCAGGACACAGGAATAGAGAAAAGGTCTAAATTGCGTTATTTGCTTACTTTTGTGGGCTTGGGAGCAGGTAGAAACCACAACAGGATGTGCAAGGAAGGTGTCCTTTAGCTAATGATGATTATATCCCATTTTACAGTGCCCAGCACTACAGGGTCCTCTAACTCCTCCTTCATTGCCTAATCTTGAGCCAGCTGTGGGGGAGAAACTTTCTCTTATTCCACAACCCTGAACATGCAGGAGTGGGAAGGGTGTAACAGCTCCTCATTGCCTGATCCTGTGCACACGTGGGGTGCAGAATCACTGCTCATTGCAGCATCCTGAGCACTTGTGAGGGGAATTACAGCCGGCTGCAGCGTCCTGGGTGTGAGGGGAATTACCCCACGGTGCAGGATCCTGGGTGTGAGGGGATTTACCCCTCGGAGCAGGATCCTGGGTGTGAGGGGAATTACCCCACGGCACAGGGTGTGAGGGGATTTACCCCTCGGAGCAGGATGTGAGTGTGGAATTACCCCTCAGAGCAGGATCCTGAGCCGGTGCGAGGGGAATTTCCCCTCACGGCTCTCCCCAGGTGTACAGGCTGAGCACCCAGGAGCTACAGAACTACCAGCTCGCGGCTGGGAAAAGCTGAGAACGAAAAACAGCCTCTCGCTGCCTGCCAGGAAGAAGCGTCACTCCCGTCCGCGGTGGAGAAAGGAAGGGGAAGAGCAAGGAGCACCCGGGGCGGCCCTGGAGGTCGCAGTGCGACTAAACGCGACGCGGCCCCTTTTCAGTCGCGTGGGGAAGGGGCGAGAGGGGTCCCCTCCGGGAATAAACCGAGCTCCCTCCGGGAAAGAGCCGCGCCGGGGCAGCGGCAGCCGCGGGCCCCGCGGTCACCTACCGCCCGCCCAGCCCCGCCGCCGCGCAGAGCCGCCGCGCCGCCGCCATCTTGGCCCTCCCCGCGGCCGCGCGGGCACCGCGGCGCCCCCTGGCGGCTGCGCCTGAGGGGGACAGCGGCCATGGCGGCGGCGAGCGTGAGGGAACGGGCTCCGACCGGGGCTGCCGGGGCCACCGGGACCACCGAGCGCCGCTCCGGCACGGCCGGGGCTGCCACGGACGCTGTGCCCGAATGCCACACAAACATAGGGCTCTTAAAGCCCCCCAGGTGGGGCATGGCGACTGCTGCACTGCGCGGGGCAGCCTGTGCCAGGGTGGGCAGTCCTTTCCAGGAAGGAATTTTCCTGATTTCCAGGAAGGAATTTTGCCAGTTTCCAGAAAGGAAAATTTTAACACCAATTTTCCCGATTTCCAGGAAGGAATTTTCCCAGTTTCCAGCCTGAGCCTCTCTGGCCCAGCCTGAGCCCGTTCCCTCTCCTGTCCCCTCCTGCCAGGAGCTGTGCAGAGCCAGAACACAGCACAAAATCTCTCTCGATGGACATTCACATCAAGAGAGAAATTAAATTAACGAGTGCAGCAAAGCCCAATTAATATTTTGCACTTAAGAGAGTCTTGGCAGCTGAATGATACCGAAAAACGCGTTTAACCAGCACACTGTGAGGGCTCAGGGCTCTGTCCTGCCCCGCATAGGAAGCGTTCTCTCTGGAATATAAACTGAAATATCCTCTGCTTTAAGCAGCAGGATCAGCTTGACTTCACAGCTGCCAGATTAAACATCCAAACCCAGTTCAGCACTTAGGTAGGAAGAACTCATTAAAACCCAGATTCCCTGTGTCCAGCAGAAATATTTTCCACGGGGAGGGGAGAAGGAAGGCACAATGGAGACAGTGCTTGTCATCAGATATAGTTTTAATGAAATGTACATAAGTTTACAAGTGGAACATTTCTTCATGATTACCAGGAACAGACGATCCCAACCGGAGTGCAAAATTTGAGCCCGGGGATCTGCCAGGCATGGGGGGAACAGAGGGGACTGGGGACACGAGTGTCTCATTGTGGGTCACCGGGGACCACGGACACCCCCAGCTCCTCCTGGACGCAAAGGAGTTTTCCCAAAGCCAGACTCGGTGTTTGGGATGCTCCACCAGCTGCATCCCACACCAGAGCGAGCCCCCTGCCCTCCCAGCCCGTCCCTTTGGAGGCGAGGGATCAGGGACGCTGATCAGCCTTATCCCTCTGACTGCCAGGGGGATCTCTGGGTGTGTGTGAGGGTATTCACCCACCCACAGCAGAAACCACAGCCTGGGGTTATTTCTAGGAACGCTAATGCAGCTGATCAGGTTTCAGGAATGTGTTTCAGAACTGGAGCAGGGTTTCAGTGTCATGGTACTACTGTAAAAGTGCTTTGGGGTCTGTCAGTGTGCTCCAAGGCATTGATTTAACACTGTGAGGAAAGAAACAAAAACCCACAAAAATTCAACTCCCCAACACAAGAGTCTTTGGTGGAAGCTGAGTTAAAGTAACCGATTAGCACTTTGGAGTGATTGAGTTCAGCAATCAAGGAGATCTCACCCGGTTTTGCTGCAGTGTGCTGTGTCACACGGGGTGACAGCAGGAGAGGGGACACAGGGACAGCCCCCACAGTCCTGCAGCAGTCAGGGCAGTGAGCACAGAGCCAGCTGCTCGCTTTACTCACACAGAAACAATGATTATTCACTTTGAACAGAGACTTTAGTGCATTCGGTGGGTGAGAACCAGGAGCCAGTCCCTCTCCCAGCAGGAATGCGGGATTGTCACAGGGGTGTGATAACCAGAGGACCCAGGGCAGTGAACACCTTTTACTACAGTGTTACATACAGAAACCAGTGGTTCTTTTCATAAAACTGATTCAAAACACCCCATTGAGTCTGTATAAGTCTCACTTCATTAAGATCACTGATTGTGTGGCAAATAATTAGCATGATTCTTCCACATTCATTAAAACAGTGAGCTTCAGATGCTATGGAAATTAAATTTCCACTTACAACTCATCACGCTGAGGCTGCAGCAGTGGTAGTGCAGGATTAGGAGGAACACAGGCTGGAAATGAGAACGGTATTAGAGTAAGAGGCATTGAAACTGAGTTTTCTGGCCATAACCAGAAGCCCCATTACCTTATGAGTCACATGCAGAGATACAAACGAGCTGCCTGCACCCCCAGAAGAGATTTCAAACCGTTTAAGCCCTGGATGTGTCTGGCAGGATGGTGAGCTCCGGGGCACAGCCACAGCCTGCTCTTCGTGTAAAGTGCCTGCAGGAGCGAGGAGCTGCCAAAATGCCAGCTGGAAACGGAGCCTGCCCTGGCCCAGCCAGCCCGGTGCACCTTCCCTTTCCCAGCATGAAGGGACAGGCTGAGGCTCCCCAGCATCAGCTCGTGGCGCTGGCAGAAGCTGCACTGAATTATTCAGAGGCAATTTTTCAAGTAAAAATGAAGAGAAGGAAGGAGAAGCTCCAGCGAGCAGAGGGAACACCCTGAACCCCCGTGGCTCCCACAGCACCAAGGCCTGGCCCCCCTTCAGCAGCTCCTGAGCACAGCCCAGAGCCCAAGGGCAGCCCCTGGCTCAGTGTGCCCGTGACCCTCACACGCACTGCCCTTGAATTCACAGTTTGCTGTCACAGTCGTTCTCTGTCTCTCACTGACTCCAGCAACAACCGGCCTGGGGGAACACGTAATTAAAACTAAAACCACCTTTCGGGTGTATATTTAAACAGAAAACTAAACAACAAAACAGAGTAAAAGTGTCAGCTTTGCTGAAGAAACATGTCAAGGGAAACCCAGAAAGTTCTCTACAGTACTTCTGTTTTCAGGAGGTGGGGATGGAGGGCAGAGAGCCCCCAACCACCACTATGCACCAACACCACGACAGCCATCCAGTCCTTTGACAGCTGATTTGGTCTGACAGAAGTGGCAATGTGTGTCACAGTGAGAGTTACCATCTAAGGAAATACTGTATCTCGTGGAAGGGTATAAAAAGAGTTTGCCTTTCCCAACAAACGCCTCAGTTTCTGTGCCAGGCTGAGTCCATGCCTCAGTCACCACAGCCCTGCTCTTGGGAACGGGATAGAAAACAACCCTTAACAACCCTTCAGAAGGAGAGCAAATGGATTCTGTTGAGGTTCATCCTTAACCAACAGGAAGCAATAGGCAGAAGTGACTTTGAGCAGAGCTCTCTGCCAGTATAAACCAGTCTGAGGGGGCTGTGGCCTCTGCTGAGTCACACCACATGAGGTACATCAGGACAGTTATGGAGCTGTTTACATCACAAATGTCCCGTAAGGTCTACTTTTAATACTGTAAATACACATTTCTCCTTCACCATAAGCAGATTTCCAGGTCCTACACTTTGGTATACACCAGACAGGAAATACAAGTGTAAAAGTGAAAGCTCTGCCTGACTGTTTGCACGACCCTTTGATTTTCCAGCAACAGTAAGAGCCTGATTGCTTCACTGGCTTCAGGACACCTTCCCTGCCCGGTGTTCCCATGGTGGGGGAGCGAAGCTGTGCCCTGCCCTGGCTCTGCCCCATCTGCACTGCCACACTGGCACCAGACACCCCAGCACGGCTCTGGCTCTGCGGGCACAGCGCCCACCTGCACACCCAGAGCTGGGCACCAGGAATGTCTCTGAGAGCAAAAGTCACAAAAACCCTTTCACCTGTGAAATCATGTCCTTTCCAGAGCATTAGCAAGTCCTGCTTGACTCGCTCTGTCATTAATAAACCTTTTAATTCATCTTGTAGTGCATTTCTCCACCCAGGACCAGAAAATACGGAATACTGGTAGTTTGAGAAAAGCATCTAAAAAAAAGAAATAAATGGAGGGAAGACAGTGAGAGGAGGAAGGTGAGAAGCAACTGGAAAGGATACGAGGATCCTGAGAGCCAGGCATTCTGACAAACATAACTTAAATGCTTCAACTATATATCACTGCAAATAGAGTTCTGACCAAAAATAATAATTACTTTATATATATATATGTATATATTGCTATGCCATTCAGTCCAGCTAAGAGGTGGGAGGCCCTCGCGAGGCGCTCCTGAGGCAGCACAGCCCCCAGCACGTCAAGGCTTCTGCTTGGCTGCTCTGGAAGGGAAGGGCGCCGAGGCGAAGGGATCGGCGCCGGGCAGCTCCGTAGTCCTGGCAGACAGAGGGAGCAGGGGCACAGAGCCCGCGATGGCCTGCCTGTTGGTCTGGGACACCACCTTGTAGGCAGCTATGGGCTGCGCCTCCAGCCCCGGCCCGTCCTCGGGGCCGTAGTGCCGCGAGTACTTGGCCAGGGACTGCGGACGGAAGGGCTTGCTGGCCACGGGGCCCAGGGCATCGCCCTGCTCCGGCAGCGCTGCCTTGGCCGGGCTGCCCTCCTGGGCCTCGCCGGCTCTGCCGGGGCAGGGCTGCGCGCTGCCGGGCTGAGCGAAGGCAGCAGGAGCCTGGGCAGCTCTCGGCGAGCCCGCGGGGCCGTGCGCTGCCGGCTCCAGGCCTGGGAACGCGGGCTGGGCTCGGCCGTCGCCCCCGGGGCTCAGGAACAGGGGCGCTGAGAACGGCTCCTTGTGGGCAGCCAGCTCTTCCACGCTCTTCTTCTTGGTGAAAGGGGCCCGCAGAAACACGTCTGCCTCCTCCGGGTGCCGCGGAGCTGCGCTGCCCTTACAGACAAAAGGAGCTTTGGTAAAGACATCCACCTCATCGGGGACCTTCCTGGAGCTGCGGAAGGGAGCCGTGGCAAACACGTCGGGTTCGTTGAAAACCTCCCCGCTGAGCGACTGGAAGGCCGGGAACAGCGGCTCCCCTGCCCTGGCCTGGGGCTGGGCATCCTCTTTGGAGGCCTCGTGCCTGGGCACGGGCTGCAGGAACCCTGGGCACGGCTTGCCCGTCTCCTCCTCCTCCTCCGAGTCCATCAGCAAAGGCCTGGAGCCGCTGCAGTCCAGGATGTCTCCCTCGTGGTCTGTCCCCTCTCCCTCGCTGCTGTAGAAGGAGCTGTTGCTTGAAGGACCATCTCTGGCCAGGTACTCTGACTCTGAGTTGTGCTGTTTCACCTGCAGCATCTCGGGCTGGCCCTTGTACAAGGTGAGTCCGTCAGTGCCAGGATCTCCTTTGCAGAGCTGTGGGAACCGGCCCGGATCCCTCTGCACACCTACAAACACAAGAGAAGGGAGTTACTGAGCCAGCTCAGCCGTCACAGCAAGGCACACTGCACAGGAATGTCACGCTGCTCAGATGGAAACCACCACCATGCATGGAGAATGGGCAGGAGAGGGAGGGCAAATCAATGAAAACACAATGCCAGGGAAGCGTTGGCAACACGGGTACCACTGCTGAGAGGATGGGAGATGTCTGACACACGCATGGGCACACACAGCACCATCCCACCAGGTTCCTCTCCCTCCCACCCCGACAACACCACCAGCACAGAGAGTTTCCCTTCCCAACGCTGCTGCCCGAGGGAAGCTCCAGCAGACAGACAGGTTCTGTCCTTCCATCCTGCACTGCTGCTCTCCAAGCACATCTACTGCTTGGCCTGGCCTCTCTTCCTGTGGGGCAGCCCACAGATATGTGGAATTGCTTGTGGGGATGCCCCAAAACCTGCTAAATAACAGGCCCATTTCAGAGACTGAAGGTCAGCTTACAGCTTTCAGTGAATCCTAAGTAGCAGCTGTTTTGGTAGCAGCTATTCCTTTTAACCACTGCCAGACAACTGGTTTTTAACCACTCCATAGCCTGCCTTCAGCTCAAGGCTCAGAGCTCCAAAGACCTGGCTGGTTTCTGCATTGGCACAACCAGGCAGTGCAGGGAGAGGCTGTCCTGCCCTTCTCCAGCTCCAGGAGCCACCAGCAGGCCGGGTTTGCCTTAGGACTCACACAGACAAAACAGAAGATCTCTTACCTTCACAGAACTACGGGCAGCTTAGAAGTGTCATTGGACTCGTTAGCAAGAGCATAGGAGAAAATCACAAGAAAACCAAAACAGCAGGAATTGCAGGAAGAACAAGGAGGGTGAGGAGGCTGGGTGGTACCCAGGGTCAGCAAGGCACCAACCAACACACCCTGCAGTGCCAGAACCTCACCCAGGGAAAACTGCCCGGTTAACTGTTCATGTTTACACACCCATGACAGCCCTGGGGCACCAGAGACACAGAACACCCCCTCCTCCATCACTGCTCACAAGGAAAGACACAGACCCATTCGTGAGGCATCAGAACCAGCATTTATTGGTACAGCACACGGCTAACAAAGCAGGTATGAGCACACTGGAGCAGCCACTCCCCAAAATCCCCTCTGTCTGTCCTGCAGCCCTGCTCTCCACACTGGTTTTCCCTCAGGGGCCACTCAGATGCCAGGAGCAGCACAGGTGCCAGGAGGCTGTGCCACCCTGGCCAGGGGACACTGGGACACTCTGAGCCACAGCTGAGCCACAGCAGGACCAGCTGCCCCTGGCCCGGGGGAAAAGGCATTCAGCATGGAGAGCAGGGGCACCAAGGGCCCGCCCTGCACCACAACAGCACAGCTGCCTGCAATCTTCTGCCCAACTCGTGCCCAACAAGCCGTTTGGGACAGGGTAAGAGAGGGAGGACAGCATCTGAACCCATCTGCTGAGCAGCACACAGCCCTCAATGTGGGGACACTGCACAAGAAGCAGAATGCCCTGTTCTGGGAAAAACTCCTTTTTCTGATCTCTCTGCCCATTCATGTGAAAAGGGCACCAAATGCTCAGCAGCAGTTTTCTGCTGCACAACACCAGTGTGTGTAATATTTGATTCCAGGGTCAGCTATACACACTAGGGAAGATTCCAAACTACACCCAGGCTCTTTTTCAAGAGGGAGAACCTTTAAACGCCTCTGATCACTCAGCACCCCAGGAACACACTCTGCAGGTATTCAGAGCTTTGCCCCAGGTGACAGCCCTGGCACCTGCAGTTTCCCCAGCTTCCAAGGAAAACAGTGCCCTGAAGTGGCAGAGCACTGGAATGACCAAGAGGAAGACTAGAAAAGATTTACTCCCTGTTAGCAAGAGGCAGAGCAGTCACCACAATGGTGAGGATCTCAAAAGAAAGGTCAGGGGAGACAGAGAAACTCCTGGAGCCTAAAGCTCCCCTTCCACCAGGAAACTCTCCTGATTTCATCAAGCCAGGGTCAGGCAGGACTCAACACCCAGGAACAGGCAGCTAAACACCAGCACAGTGAGCAGCATTACTAGTTTGGAACTGTAAAGGGGTCAAAGACTTATCACTCCTTCATTCCTGCACTGTGCAGGTTTTCCTTGAACTCCAATTCCTCTGTTCCAGTTTCTAGAAGCAATTCCATGATTGCTTCTGAACAAGAGTCCAGAACTACCCCCACCCAGCCCTGCCAGCAAGGAGGAACAGCACGGCCCCAGAGTCAGGGACACCTGTGGCACTGCACAGCCTGCAGGATTAAGTGTTTGCTCAAAGCCATCACAGTGGGACACCTGGAGGCACATCCAGAGCCTTCAGCTCCAGAGGATGAGGAATTCAATGCTGCAGTTCTGGCACACCAACCCACACAGCACATCCCAGCAGGGATGAACTCCTGAGCCCTGCACGCCAGGAGCAGCCTCATTCTGGAAGATGTCCCCAGAGCAGGGCTGTCCCCAGAGCAGGGCTGTCCCCAGAGCAGGGCTGTCCCCAAAGCAGGGATGTCCCCAGCACAGGGCTGTCCCCAGAACAAGCCCAGCCCCAGAGCAGGGCTGTCCCCACAGCAGGGCTGTCCCCAGCACAGGGATGTCCCCAGAACAGGGCTGTCCCCAGAGCAGGGATGTCCCCAAAGCAGGGCTGTCCCCAAAGCAGGATGTCCCCAGAGCAGGGCTGTCCCCAAAGCAGGGCTGTCCCCAGAGCAGGGCTGTCCCCAGAACAGGGCTGTCCCCAGAGCAGGGATGTCCCCAAAGCAGGGCTGTCCCCAGCACAGGGATGTCCCCAGCACAGGGCTGTCCCCAGAACAAGCCCAGCCCCAGAGCAGGGCTGTCCCCAGGGCAGGGCTGTCCCCAGAGCAGGGATGTCCCCAGAGCAGGGCTGTCCCCAGAGCAGGGCTGTCCCCAGAGCAGGGATGTCCCCAGAGCAGGGCTGTCCCCAGCACAAGCCCATCCAGCAGCCCCTCCTGGCTCCCCAGGGCCAGCACAGCGAGTGGATTTTTAAACGAGGTGCTTTTGCACAGCTTTTAGGCCAAAGAACACCATTATGGCTCCTTTACAAGAAGCTCCCTCTAGAAATGACTTTGCTCCACACAGCCTGGCTCAAGCTGCCCTGGGCTGTGAGGAGGAGGCTGGAGGAGGAGGAAGATCTCTCACAAAGCCAGGGTTCTCCCCCCACTGTCCCAGCAGGCTGCACAGCACCTGAAGCCCTGGCCAAGGAGGTCCCAGAGGGTCCTGAGAGGACCTGGACAGTCCAGAGCCAGGGAGGGGCAGCTCCTGTTCTGGGACAGATGCTCCCGACACAGTGGCTGTGTCAGAAATGGGGAGGCTGACTGAGCTCATCTGGTTAAGGATGAACAGCAGGGTTCCAAGGGCCCCTCAGAGTAACCAACACCAAATTCCAACCATTCCCTGGAACCTCTGCCACCCAGAGCCAGAGCAGAGCCGGGGGTGAAGGGGAATTGCTCCAGGTGCCGTGGCTGTGCCTGGCCCTGACAGGAGATCCCCAGAACCGTCACCCCAGCGCCAGCCCCGAGGGCAGAGCAGAACAGCCCTGCTGAGCCCAGAGCCCTCCAGAGGGGCCAGCACAGCCCCCCTGGCTCCGGCCCAGCCCCAGCACTGACCCTGCCCCCAGGGACACCAAACGTGGCCCACGGGACACAGGGTGGGTGAGGCTCTCACACGAACCCCTCGGCTCTGAGCAGCACCAGCCCAGCCCAGAGCCGTGGCACACTCGCAGCTTCTGGAGTTTAAAATGAATCCCCAATCTCCACTCATCTCTCAATCCCATTCGCTCTGCAAGCACATGGTGAGTATTTTCTGATGAAGGAGGTCTAAGAACAGTCTCCAGAATATCACATTTCCACCCACACCCAGGAACAGCTACTTGAAAAAGCAATAAAATAAACATTCACATCTGCTTATTTAATAGCATTATTAACAACCCAGTGCATTTGTCATTTTTTCCAGAACCCTTGAACAAGCGCCATTAGATTTAAAATCTTAAACATTCTTTAAAAGTACTTTAATTCACAGAAATCTTTGTTTCTAATATACAGTAGATGGTTACTTTTTAAAATCCATTCTCTTTTCATATAATCTCAGTATCTGACTATACAATAACTTTCTATCTATAGCATCTTCGTGTTTTCCAGTCCAGCTCGCCTGTGCTTTAGGAATATAAAACAAAAAAATAATAAAGTTCTATCCACAATTTTACTAAGGTCATTTCCATAGTTCTCATGTAAAGCTTCTCTTGGAAAGTGCAGTATACACATGTAATGATACAACACACGTAAGCAATACTTTTATTAGTAAGTGTAGGTTTTAAAAGAAGAGTAATGTAGAGACACAACCGATGGGAGCTCTATGTACAGAATTTGTTAAACTAAGTGTGGGGCTGGGAGGAGATGGAGAGAGGAGAGGGGAGGAGAGGAGAGGAGGAGTCACAAACGTGGGGTTCTTCCCTTCCCAGCGAGGTCAGCACAGACACATTCAGTCGCTCGCACTTTCGCACGGGGGAACTGCACCGCCACTAATACAGCTACAAACACAAACACGGGGAGCAGGAAGCTGGGGGGTTCCACTACAGAGGAAGAGTCCTTCTGCTCAGAGAGGGCTTTCAAACACGAGAGAGAGATTCCAGACTCGGTGGGAAGCCAAGGAGAACGAGCTGAGCGGATCCAGCTACGGACAAACCAAGCGAGGGGCGAGGAAAAGGGAGAACCCATCGAGTTGTAGCAGCACTGATTTCAAACCACCTGAACCCAGGGCATGCGTGGTCACAGAGACTGGGGTGGAGAGAGGCCCACAGGAATCTTTGTCTACTGAAACAATGGCTCCATACTGAACTGGGGTGCACTATAGCAGTTACAAGAGAAAATGGAGAACCCAGAACAGATACCAGATGCTCGACTAAAACCAGGATTAAAAATAGACAAACAGCCGGAGGACAATTTGTTTCATACACCATTTACAGTAGGTTGAGGGGAGTTTCTTTTTTTCCAGTCAAACACAGAAAAGAAGTCACAGAAAATACATCTGCTGCTGCCACAGCGCCCTTTTCACCCCAAAAAAGGTCAGTGAAACACTGGTCACAGCCATACTCACATGGATTTGGTTCAAAACCTTGTCACGCTTCACTTAGGGTCATTTCTGCAGCTTTAACAATCTGGTTTTTTTCCTTTTTCCTTTTCTCTGTTTTCCCTCCCCCAGGAAGAGCAGTTAGTTCCCAGCAGGATTGTCAAACAGCAAACCAAGAGCTGGGGGCAGCTGGAAAACTCTTCATGTGCACCAAGCCCAGGGTATGGCCGGGAGGAACCCGGGGCTGCCCCTGCTCTGCAGCAATTCAGAGCCCCAGCTCTGCTGCCCCTGTCCTGCACTCAGGGGTGTCCCTGCCGCTGTCCCCCGGCCCTGCCCAGCGTGGGGAACAGAGACAGAGCCCAAAGCACAAAGCCCAGCTGGGGCTGCACTGCTCACGCCCTGCTGGGCACAGCAGGCTGGGGCAGGGTCCCAGAGCAGCCCCAGCCCCCTGAGCAGGGCCAGGGAACCCAGCCTGACACACACCAGGCTACTGCAGAGCTGAGCCAAACCCTCCCCAGGCCACGGGGGACAGCCAGAGAGCTGGGGGACTGTCTCCTGTTGGCAGGTTTTTCTCTTAATTAAAGGAGAAAAAAGAAAAGAAAAAAACAAAAAAAAGCCCCAAAGAAGCACAAGGAAGGAAACTCTTCTGGCAAGGAAACCGGAGGTGTGGGTAGGTACACAAACTGCTACTGTGTCACTGCTACAGGTCTATGAGCTGATCCACCAGCAGCAGAGACCTGGCTATGTTGGGAAGACTGGACTCAGAGCTTCCACTGTTGTTTCTAGAATGCCCACCTGAAAGTGTGAGAGATAGGAATTCAGTATTGAGCAGGACACACGCACACACGACAGTTTCAGAAGTTCAAGATCAAGAAAGAAAGAAAAAAGTCAAAGCAAAACAGAGAATTTGCTCAAGCTCTTCTCGTTATTTGCATCAGCACAGCAATGAATCCCCTGCCTGCTGTTCACCCTCTGCCCCCAAACCAAACCAGCACAGCAAATCCCTACAAACCCATTCCTTCCACAAAGCTTATCCAGAACCCTGTCCTTGCTAAGGGATCTCTAACACAAATTCAACACTCCCAGAGCCCACAGAAAGGACAGGCCAGAATTTTAAATATTGAAATCTATTTTAGGAGCACCTTTGGGTGCTTTGAGCTGCGTCCAGGAGAACTGGGCTATCGTGGGACTGGGGCTTGGGTACTAAAGGAGAGAGCCAGGGAATGGTTTGGGTTGGAAGGGACCTCAGAGTCCATCTGCTTCCAACCCTGTCTTGGCCCAGCCTTGGGAGAAATCCCTCACTTCCAGAGGAGTGTGTAATGTCTGAACTGTTCCTAACCAGTGTCAGCCTCTGAAAGCCAAGACTGGTGCAGAGCAAGGTTCAGCACATTCCTGCTGAGACCAAGAATGGGAGTTAGGGAAGCCAAAAGGTTTTGTGACCTAACTGAAAAAAAAAAAAAAAAGGCAAAAAAAGCCTTTAAAAACCCCCCAAAACACACAAAAAAGTTCTGGATTTGTCTTTACACCTCCCCAGGTAATCACAAAACCCTTGCAGAGGGGAGCCTGCATGGAGGGGACCCAGCTCAGTGAACTCAGCACAGCTCTCTGGTACCCAGCAGGGCTCTCCAGGGCACCGGGGCCAGCACGCTGCAATCAGCAGCTGCCACAGGCTCTGCTGCCCAGAGCCCCTCAGGGAGCTGGGACAGGGACCACACTCCCATCTCACACACTGGAACCCCGTGCTGCAGCACCACTGCCCCAAAACTCATTTACAGATCCACTGCTTGCCTTTCTTCCTTCCCTTTTTCGCTCCCACATCCTGGCTTACCTTGTGAATTTTTGGATATCAACACTGGAATTGGGTCAAACTCATCTTCTGTCACTTTTTCAGAGCCCTCAGGAGCATCAAAGCCTGATATCAGGTTAGTATCTTCTGCAGCATAGAGAGAAATAAGGGCAAAGAAGCAAAGACAGCAGAGAGGCTGGTTAGAATTGCAGGAGTGTTAGAACAGGTTTCTGTTTAATGTTTTCAGAGACAGGGTTTAGAAGCAGGAGTTCAATTTAAAAGGTGAAATGAAGTTGGTAAGTGTGGGCAGGAAAGAAGAGAGGCAATGAAACACAGGAGTGGAGGGGATCAAACCAAAGCAAGCAGGACCCAGAACAGAGCCTGAGCACTCCGAGGGCTCGGCTGCAAGGTGAGCAGAGCCCGGGGGAGCTCCTGGTGCGAGGGCTCAGGCTGGCTCTCATGCACAGGGACAGGAAAAGGGCTGGGGAACAAAACAAACCACAGAGGAGACTCCAGTCATCCACCTGAGACAAACCCCGAGCAATGAAACCGCATGAAGGCAGATGTGCAAGGAGTTCACCTGCCTGGAGAGTGCCCAGATGCTGTGAGAGGCTCTCCAGAGGCCCCCAGGGCAGCTCTGGGAGATAATTCCATCACTTCAAAGCACATCAGCTGCAGCTCAACACGTGGGAGAGGCACTGCCAACCATCTCCAGAGAGGAGATAACTGATCCACCTCATCAGGCAATTCTGTGTTTTCAGAGCCTCTCACACTCCCTGGGCATCACTCCTTGTTCCTTCAGACACCTCAAATACCCTCCCAAACCTCCTGCATGAAATGTTCCCGAAAGCCCAGCAAGGACACATCAACCCAACAGTTTCCATGAACACAACATTCCTGTCTGACTCCTGCTGGGAATAAAAGATTTCCACCCAAAGCTGACCAAGACTGCACAGGTTTGGGGAGAGGTGAGGCAAGAAAGCAGCTGTGGAGCTGCTCTGTGCTCGGGGGGATCAGACCCAGGCAAAACAACCCTGAGGAACCCCCTGGCCTTGCCCCTGGCTCCCATTCAGTTTGCTGTGACACCACAGCTGGGCTCAGGAACTTCTCCTGATAAGGACAACATTCCCCAGGGCTGCAAGAGCTCATCTGCCTGGGATGCTACTCCAAAAACCACAAAAAATTCCTTTTGTTCCAAAGCCTTATGGCAGATGATTATCAGGCTCCCTTCTGGAACGAATAATGCAGAAAAACCCACCAGTCTCAAATGCCACGTGCAAAAAGCAAACCCAGAGTGCATTCAGTGAGGAAGGGCTGCACACAGAGCCCACCCCCATGGAAAACAACTCCACTTTGCACAAACTCTGTCCTTACAGTCAAGCTGAATAATTGACTTTCCCCCTCCCTCAGTACATCAGGGCACATTCCAAGTCTGAGCAGCTTGGGAAGAAAACAGAGCAGTGGCTTGGGGGCAGTGAAGCTCCAGAAGAGGCCAGAGCAGCTGTGCCTGTGAAGCACGAGGGCCAGTTTACCTTTGTGAGGCTGAGCTGAGAAAGCTACAGGAGCAAACTCATCCAGGAGGTCAGCAGCAGGGTTAGAGAGCAGAGAACAGTCAAGCAGAGAGTCTTCCCCAGTGAGAGAGTCTGGATCCAGGTGAGCATCCCGGGGTGGCATTGCACAGGACACAAACAGCGTTAACCTCCCCTTGTGGCCACATCCCCTCGCCCACAGGCAGGGAGGGAGCCCAGCTTTGCTGCAGAGCCAGCACAGAACCCGCCCTGCTGCCCACAGTGAGGGACAGAGCCCCAGCACCCCAGCAGGGCTCTGTCCCTTGGGGCTGAGCAGGGGCACCAAACAGGGCCAGGTAAGGGCAGAGAGAGGAGCTGCAGCCCAGGGAGAAGGGCAGAGAGAGGAGCTGCGAGGGTGGCTCAGGGAACTCCAGCACACAATCTCCTCAGTGGGAAGGGACCCACAGGGACCAGAGCCCAGCCCTGGCCCTGCACAGACACCCCAAATCCCCACCCTGGGCACCCCCGGGAGCTCGGGCAGCCCCTGGGCCACTCGCTGGGAGCCTGGGCAGGGCCAGCACCCGCGGGGGAAGAAACTTCTCCATTCCCACAAGGAGAGGGGGAAGCGCAGAGCAGTTCCTGGGCAGCCCCCGTGGCAGAGCAGCCCCTGAGGGAGCACCCCCAGCCCCTGAGGGGCACCCCCAGCCCCAGGCCTGACCAACCTGTCCTGTTGGAGGCCACGGAGTCGCTGTGGGACACGAGGCGCTGGGCCAGGGGCGCCTCCAGCCCCGGGATCAGGCTCTCCACAGCCACGGCAGCTTGGCCTTCCCACGGGCACAGCACACACAGGTTTAGTTTGCAAGGAAAAGCACAAGGAGGAAACTGAGGCAGGAGTTGTCTGAATCCTTCACTGACCTGCACTGTCAGCTCGAGGGTTTGGTTGGCTTTGAAGCCTGGTTTCAGCTTTTGTTTGATTTGTACAAGCCCAATTTGAAATACCCAGAGGGTGCAACAGCAGGTTGCTAACACCTGCCCTGCAGCTGAACAGGAAGGAAATATCCACAAGATCCTTGTCCAGCAAAAGGAAAGCAGTGACCACTGGAGTCCCCTTGCATTCAGATCATTACAATTCAGACAACTGCCAGAAACTGCCAAAGCAGAAGAAGTTTTACTGTCACAGGAGTCCTGTCCTTCCTTCCTGCCAGAGCCACAGGTCACAGCCAGCCACAGCAGCAGCTGATGGCACAGCCTGCACTCCCTGTCTGCATAACCTGGCAAGCAAACCCCAATTCTGCAGCCCCCAGAGCCCTGACCTGCCTGCCCCCCTTCATCCCCAGCACTCCCAGCCCAGGAACCCTCCCCTCCTCCTCCTCCTGCTGGGAACCATGGGCACGCTCAGACACCAACTGCTGACACAAATAAAGGCATTTCTGCCACCCTCAACCAGCAGCTGAGGGAACTCCCAAGAGAACCCCCAAGGATCAGCAGAGCAGCCACGAGTGCCCCTGCTCAGTGCCCACCCCGGAGGGAGAGGGCAGCTCAGGCTCAGCAGCACCCAGGGCTGCTCTGGGAGCTGGGGGAGCATGCAGGGGGCACAGAGGGGGGCACAGAGGGGGGCACAGAGAGGGGCACAGGGGGGCAGTTACCATTGGCAGGCTCTGCCGTGCTGCCGAAGGGGTCAGCCAGGGGCAGCAGCTCGGGCAGCAGCAGCGCAGGCTCGGGAGATTTGAGGCCCTCAATCAGTTTTTCTGGGGTAAGCAGGAAAAAGGAGGAAAGGAGGCAACAGTGAGAAAAGCAGAAGAAAGAAGAAGACACCGTTAATGAGGGCTGGCTGTGCTGTGTGTGAGCCCCAGAGCAGCACCTGCACCACGGGTGGGAAATGGCTGCAGAATCAGCTCTGAGTGCCCTGGGCTGCAGAATCAGAGCTCTGAGTGCCCTGGGCTGCAGAATCAGCTCTGAGTGCCCTGGGCTGCAGAATCAGCTCTGAACAGAGCCCTGGGCTGCAGAATCAGCTCTGAGTGCCCTGGGCTGCAGAATCAGCTCTGAACAGAGCCCTGGGCTGCAGAATCAGAGCTGAACAGAGCCCTGGGCTGCAGAGGAGCTGTGAGAGCTCTGAACAGAGCCCTGGGCTGCAGAATCAGCTCTGAACAGAGCCCTGGGCTGCACAGTCAGAGCTCTCAGAGCTCAGCCACCCCTGCCCTGGCAGGGACACCTCCCTCGAGCCACAAGCCCAGCCTGGCCTTGGGCACTGCCAGGGATCAGGGGCAGCCCCAGCTCTCTGTGCCAGGCCCTCAGCTGGTTCGCTGCAAAGCTCTCTTTATCCCAAACCCCACCTCCTTCAGCTCAGCTTTTCCCTCAGCACCCTGCACACACCTGATGGGTTTACAGTCAGTTTGCTCACACTTGGCACCTGCAGCCTCCACTGCCATGCTGCTTTCACTGCTGCCCACACAGCCCTCCAGCCACAAACACTCAGAAAGCAGTTTAGGGAACACCAGAGTTAGGAGAAAACACCAATCAAGGTAATATCAATAATGTCAATATCAAAAATACCAACCAAGAGGCGAGAGAGGCAAAGGGGCTTGGGGTTAGAGCAGGCTATTAGAAAGAGCTCCTGAAACGCTGCGAGTTAAAAGGGAGCGGAGGGCAGAGCTGTGTGCCAGGGCGAGGACACGGTGCCCGGCAGGCACAGGGGCACACACAGGGCTGGTACTCACTGCAGGGCTGGCACCCACTGCAGGGCTGCCCTGGGCAGCACACCCAGCTCAGCAGAGCACACAGCAGAGTCCTTTCCTCTGGGGGGCAGCTGGGGGAGAGAACACGGCCGTGAAAACCCTGCCAGGGCAGGGGCGGGCACTGCCCGGGGCTCTGCCAGGGCCGGTGGAGCCTGAGCAGGCACAGCAGCCCTGCCGGCTGCCCAGCCCCTGCGCCAGCCCAGGGAAATGCCCTGCACCCCTCTGCCTGGGCAAACGGGGCTGGCTCTCACACAGCACGGCAGGGAGAGGAGGGGAACGCAGGGAAAGGGAACTGGGGCTCTGCAAACACCACAATAAAGGGAAAGGGAACTGGGGCTCTGCAAACACCACAGAGCCAACAGGACAGCACCCAGCAGCTCTGCATGTGGGACCCTGCTCAGAGAGAGAAAGCTGAAAAAGCTCTCCCACAACGGGCCTGGGAGACTTCAGGGGGCTGGAGGTAAACTATGATAGCCAGTTATAATAAACAGCCTGCAAGTGTTGTTTTCCTGATATCTGTTTTCTTGTTATTCTCCAAGATTGTTTACAAATGGGCATCTTGTTAATTCTTCAATCAGGTGAAATGCATTGAGTAAATGACCAATCATATTGATAATTATTCTTTCAGGTGCAATGCATTGAGTAAATGAACAATCATATTGATAATTATTCTTTCAGGTGCAATGCACTGAGTAAATGAACAATCATATTGATAATTATTCTTTCAGGTGCAATGCATTGAGTAAATGACCACTCAGGCCCACCTGCATCAGGCCAGTGTACAAAAGGAGCAGCTCAGTGCACACTGAGGCCCTTGGGCCACTCAGCCTCTCATAACTCTGTGTCATTTCTTTTTAAACAGTGACAAACAGTGGCTCCTTAAGAGAGCAAAACCAAGCAATTTCAGGCTCACGTTCAAGACCTCAAATATTTGTAAAGCAGTAAGCTCAAACTGAAAGCCCAGGAGGAGAACACTGGATGCTCTTTACACTCATCTAGCTGGATTCTCGTGGTCTGCTGGCTTTGCTGCTTTAAATCATCACACCCCCACCTTGTCCTCCCAGTAAATACAGCCATAAATCCATCAGTTCCCACATGAGCAGTTGCCCTTTTGCATCTCCCCAACTCAAGATGCAAGCTCAGATCATTAGTGCACACCCACAGCTGCTGTGCATGCCTAATTGAGCATGTGCAATTACTTTATCTCAATGTGTCATCTTGGTGCAAATAAATCCTCAGCAGCAATACAGTTGTTTATTGCAGCTGTTCTCAACACCCAGGCAGAGCTGGGCACCCAGTTACCTCCTCAGAATTTATGGGCTGGAGTAGAGTTATGGTGATTAAAAACATCTCATCCAGTGTTCTGCTCCCAGAAAAATGAAATACCCTCCGTGCATCAGCCAGTGACCCACAGAGAGCTGCCCTGACCAACAGCCCAGATCAGGCAGTGCTGAAGCCTGAAATAAGCTCATTAAGAACAACTTGGCTCATTTTCCTGCCCATACACAAGGAAATATGTTTTCAGCATGAATATTTAATTCTCCCTTGTTTTAACAGATGTTTTGCCATATTTTTACATCCCTCTTGCCAGCTCCTCTTCCTCATTACAATTCCATTAAGAACTGCAGCCATTACACAGGGAGGAAGAGGAGGGACACAGCGACAGCAGCCCTGCAAGGTGTGGCGGGCACTCAGGTGATGCCACCTGCACCTCCAGGTGCCAAGGGGAGGTGGTTTGGCCTGAGCTGAGCTTTAGCCAGGTGAGAACCTGAGCTCCAATCCAGGAGTTTGATCCTTTCTGCTGAATTTACACACAGACCCTCTCAGCTTCCAAGCCAAGGAAACTCTGCAGCCCCAGGCCTTGGAAATATTCAAGAACAAACACATGAAATTGTCTTTTTTGGGTGCTCCAAAGCAGCAGCGGCCCAGAGCTGGGCTGAGGATGAGGATGGGAGCTGCAGTTGTGCTCTGGGGCTCACACTGGGACCTGCTCACACCTTCACAGAGAGAGGCTGCAGGATAAAAACATCCCCACATTCCAAATCCCACCGATTTGCAAATGAGCTCCTAAGCCCTTACATAATCTGTGCTAAAAAGTGTTGGCTGCTGCAGTCAGAAATGTGCACAGAAAAGGCTCAGAAGCAGCACTGCAAAGTAAATGAAATAGCACCAACTGCACTGCAAAACCTTGCCAAATCAGAAAAGGTCACATGGAACTTGTGCTTCTCAAGATGCTCACATTTGCAACAGACTTTGGAAGCCAAAGAAACACTGACTCTTAGAGGAAAGAAAGATTAACAGTAATAAAACCTACAATTTCATGGTTGGGAGCCATTTGAAAACAGCTTAAGCCAGAAGCAGGTAATTAATCACCTGGGGATTATTTCTCACAGGATCCTGGAATGGTTTGTGTTGGGAGGGACCTCAAAGCCATCCCACCATCACTGCATCCCACCCTGCCTTGGCAGGGACACCTCCCACTGTCCCAGCTGCTCCAGCCCCCGCGCCCAGCCTGGCCTTGGGCACTGCTGGGATCCAGGGTGGGCACCCTCAGGGCACAATTCCCAATTCCCAACATCCCATCCATCCCTGCCCTCTGCACTGGGAGCCGTTCCCTGGGTCCTGCCCCTCCATCCCTTGTCCCCAGCTCTCCTGGAGCCCTTTTGGGCTCTGGAATGTGCTGGAAGCTCCCCTGGAGCGTTCCTTTCTCCCTTGGGCACTGCTGGGATCCAGGGTGGGCACCCTCAGGGCACAGTTCCCAATTCCCAATCTCCCACCCATCCCTGCCCTCTGCACTGGGAGCCGTTCCCTGGGTCCTGCCCCTCCATCCCTTGTCCCCAGCTCTCCTGGACCCTTTTGGGCTCTGAGGGGTCCCTGGAGCCCCCCCTGCTCCAGACTGAACAACTCCAGCTCCCAGCTTTCCTCCAGGACATTGCTCCAGCCCTGCCATCCCTTTGGGGATGCTGAGCCCTAAGGACACCCAGCCCTGCCATGGAAACCACCCCCAGTGCAGAGAGCCTGGCAGAGCCTGGCAGAGCCAGCAGTGCCAGCAGAGCCAGCAGTGCCCGGCAGAGCCAGCAGAGCCTGGCAGAGCCTGGCAGTGCCCAGCAGTGCCCAGCAGAGCCCGGCAGTGCCAGCAGAGCCTGGCAGAGCCCAGCAGTGCCTGGCAGAGCCAGCAGTGCCAGCAGAGCCTGGCAGAGCCAGCAGAGCCCGGCAGTGCCAGCAGAGCCCGGCAGTGCCCAGCAGAGCCCGGCAGAGCCTGGCAGTGCCAGCAGTGCCTGGCAGTGCCAGCAGTGCCCAGCAGAGCCCGGCAGTGCCAGCAGTGCCCAGCAGTGCCCAGCAGTGCCAGCAGTGCCCAGCAGAGCCTGGCAGTGCCAGCAGTGCCCGGCATTTCAGGCGTGCCTGCACAGAGGCAGGAGATCCAGAGGCCAGAACAAAGGGCAGGAGTGTCCCCTCCTCCCCCAGCTCGGGTTACCTGGGGTGTCAGATAACGGGAGAGGAGTGAAAGGATCAGGCACAGTCAGCAGAGCAGGGCTAGAGTCCAAGCTCAGAATGTCTTTCGTTTTTTCAGCTGGTAGAGAAGAGGAAAGGAAAGGAAAAGAAAAGAAAAGGCAGAGTGAACAGAGAAAAGGAGAAAGCACAGAACAAACCCCAGCACAGGCACAGCCACACTCTGACCAAGTGTGCCACTGAAAACAATAAAAACCCAAACAAAACCACTGTTGCCATGCAGCTCTCCAACACAGTTTGACCCACAGATCTCAGAACGTTTCCTGGCGGGGAAGAACTGTTATCTGCCTCCACAGCAGCACAAAAGGTGAAAGGTTTCACAAAGGACGCACAGTGTGCAATAAAATCTGTCCCAGCAGCCAGGCTGGGACAGGCTCCTGTCTCTGGGCAAAGACAGAAGGGCTCAAGTGCCCAGCCCAGATTCCCAAGGCTCCTTCCCATGCCAAGCCCAGCACTGGGAAGCCAAGGGGCACATTTTGAACACAGACACTGCAGAACTGACCGTGGTACAGCACCACAGAGCACACAGATGCTCCTCAGGCTTTGCAGAAGGTATTTCACAGCCCAATGTGGAGCTGCTGCTGCTCAGCATCACCCACACAGGCTGATGGAACAGCAGAAACTGCTCACAGAGAAAGCAACTCCCCAGGAGCACTCCTGTGTCAGGGACTCCAACTCCTTAACTCTCTGGTAAGAACCAACACACCAGGCTCAGTTATAAGCTCCCCTAAATCTCCTTTTATAAATAGAAATAAGCACAAATGGATTTGTCCCTCCTTGCCCCACAAAGGATTCTTCATCCCAGACTCCTCTCACCAAGGGCTGCTCTGTTCCAGAAGGAGCATTGTCACCAGGGCAGGATCCCTGGCCCCTGGAGCTCTGGAAGCAGCTTCCCACCTGTGCCTGGGGGTCTGAGCTGCCCCCAGGGAGAGCGGATGCTCCAGGAGTGGGAATGAGCAGCAGCGCTCACCAGGGCTGTCTGGCATAGCAGGGCTGCTCACAGCAAACCCTGGGACACAAGGGCCAAAGGAGAGCCAGACAAGGCCCACAGGCACAGAAACTCCTCAGAGCAGCCAAGGTGGAGCCACACAGCCCAGGCAGGGCAGAAATCACTGCCTCCATCGCTGCCCATGTCAGTTATGGGGCTGTGCTCTCCTCACCCTGCAGCAGAGGAGTGACCCTTGTGTCTCTGCTCCTCCACACAGAGCAGCAGCTCCCAGCCAGCTCCCTCACTGCACAGGGCAGGCTCTGCTCCTTGTTAGGAGCCCCATGGAACCTCCACACACTAAGGAGCTTCCTTGGCAACTCAGGGCTCAGTTTCTTCCCTCACCACAAGCCCCACCTCTGCCTCCACACAGTCTCTGCCACCCAGCTGTGGCATTCCCCCCTCTCCTCGAGTGCCAGCCCCGTTCCCTGCAGCTCTCAGTGCCCCTACACTCTGTTTGCAGCATTTTCCTTCCCCTTCAAGGAGGTTCTGGCCAGGAGCTGCCCTCCCAGGCTGCCCATGCTCCCAGACTCACCTGGCCCAGCAGGGAAGGAGGAGCCACCGAAGGCGTCCGTGGGGGCTGCGGGCTGGAACCCTGGCAGCAGGTTCTCTGTGGAGCTGCCTGCCTTTTCTGGAGCCTTCCCTGCAAAGCACACCCAGAGTTAGGGGGAAACCTCGATTCTGAAACTCCTGTTCTATTCTGACAGCAGGCTGCTCATCTGTATTTCCAGGACACTGTTCCACTCAAGGCCCTTGCTGCAAATCCCAACTTGCAGATGAAGCAGAGTTTAAACTGCAGCTTCCAAGGCACCTGAGTACCAGTCAAAGCAGCTGGTACCTCTGCCTTGGAGGCACCACAGAGCTGCAAACACAAAGCACCTGGAAGGATTTAGCCAGAGGGTTGTAACAATATGGGGCACCCGAGCAGTGCCTGCCCAAAACCATCCCCAATCCCTGAGCATTCCCTGCCCAAACCATCCCCAATCCCTGAGCATTCCCTGCCCAAACCATCCCCAATCCCTGAGCATTCCCTGCCCAAAACCATCCCCAATCCCTGAGCATTCCCTGCCCAAATCATCCCCAATCCCTGAGCATTCCCTGCCCAAAACCATCCCCAATCCCTGAGCATTCCCTGCCCAAAACCATCCCCAATCCCTGAGCATTCCCTGCCCAAACCATCCCCAATCCCTGAGCATTCCCTGCCCAAAACCATCCCCAATCCCTGAGCATTCCCTGCCCAAATCATCCCCAATCCCTGAGCATTCCCTGCCCAAATCATCCCCAATCCCTGAGCATTCCCTGCCCAAATCATCCCCAATCCCTGAGCATTCCCTGCCCAAAACCATCTCCAATCCCCTGCCCAAACCATCCCCAATCCCTGAGCATTCCCTGACCAAAACCATCCCCAATCCCTGAGCATTCCCTGCCCAAACCATCCCCAGTCCCTGAGCATTCCCTGCCCAAAGCATCCCCACCCCATGGCACCCTCCCTTCCAGAGCAGGCAGGTGTCACAGCACCCCGGGCACCCACCATCCCCCAGCTTGGCAAAGTCCTTGTTCAGCAGCTCCTCAGCTGTCAGCTTGGAGAAGTTGTCATCATCAAAGGGGTTCCACGTGGACACGTCAGGGGGGTTGTAGACGTTCTGCTGCGAGGTCCTTGGCGAGCCCGAGGGCGTGGTGGAAGCAGATCTGGATGGGGTCACCCCAAACAAGAGCCATTAACCCATCTGCAACCAAGAGCTGAGCCCCAAAAGCCCTGGCACCTACTCAGAGCTGCTGAGGCTGAGCCCCAAAAGCCCTGGCACCTACTCAGAGCTGCTGAGGCTGCCCCCCCGGCCCTGGCACGTACTTGGACTTGTTGAGGCTGGCCTCAGCGGCCGCGGCCTGCAGCAGCTGGGTGGATTTGCTGGCGGGCACGCCGAACACGGCGCTGTGGGTGACGTCGCTGAGGATGCGGCGGTGCCCCGCGCGCTGCGCCTTGGGCGACGAGGGCGGCGTCAGGGAGCCCAGCTTCTGCCCCTGCCCCTGGGCCTGGGCCTGCTGCTGCTGCTGCTGCTGCCTCTGAGCCTGCACCTGCGCCTGCCGCGGGAGGAAAGCACAGCGACCGCGCTCAGAACGGCAGCCAGGGGAGAAAACAGCTCCTGGGGGAGCACACGGTGTGCCAGGCAGGGACTGGGGAGAAACAGCACCCAGCGTCCCAATCATGGACTGGGGAGAAAACAGCACCCAGTGTCCAGGTCATGGACTGGGGAGAAAACAGCACCCAGCCATGGACTGGGGAGAAAACAGCACCCAGCATCCCAGCCATGGACTGGGGAGAAAACAGCACCCAGCATCCCAGTCATGGACTGGGGAGAAACAGCACCCAGCGTCCAGGTCATGGACTGGGGAGAAAACAGCACCCAGCTCCTAGCCATGGACTGGGGAGAAAACAGCACCCAGTGTCCCAATCATGGACTGGGGAGAAAACAGCACCCAGCATGCCAGCCATGGACTGGGGATGGTCTGGAGAGCAAAAACCAGACAAACAAAGGGATTTGCTGCTCTGCAGTGTTGCAGGATTACTGCACAGGCAGAGTCTCTCCCCTTCCTGTGGTGCAGCTCTGGAGGTAAAACCTCCATTAGGGCTTGGCAAAGGCTGGCTGGGCTCAAACCTGCTCAGGGTAGAGAGGCTGAGACCCAGAGCAGAGGTGGAAAGGCTCAGAGCAGCCCTCAGGAGCTGGCAGGGGAGCAGCTGCACCCAAGTCCCAGGGCCCCAAGGTCTCACCCCCTGCTCCTGTGGCTGTGCTGGGGGTGCTGAGCCAGGCTGGGCCTGGGGCTGCTGCTTCTGCTGAGCTGCTGCTGCTGCTGCTGCTGTGCTCTTCTGCTGCATAGCTGCCTGCTGGGCCAGCAGCTGCTGCTGCTGCTGCTGCTGGTAGTAGTTCTGCATCAGCTGCTGCTGCTGCGCGGGCGCTCCTTGCTGCATCACTGGGAACTGGGAAACAATTGCTGCTTGAGAGGCTGCAGGTGTGAAGGACCTAGAGCAAATCCTGCCAGAGGACTGGGGAAATGCCCAAAGGCTGCACCCAGTCCCCCCAAAGGAGCAGGAAACACAGAGCTACAGCCCTGCAGACACAGATGTGACAAACCTGCTGCACCACCCACCTGCTGAGCCTGCATCATCTGCGGCTGCTGCTGCTGCTGCTGGAAGAAGGCAGCCTGCTGCTGCTGCTGCTGCTGCTGCAGGAGCTGCTGCTTCAGGAAAAGCTGCTGCTGCTGATGCTGAGGGGTGGCCTGGGGCTGTGTGGAGGGCACCTGGGGCTGTGCCTGGGGCGCTGCTGCTGCTGCTGGCTTGGCCTGGGGCTGGGCCGGAGGCTGCTGGGGCGCTGCTTTAGCCTGGGGCGTGCTGGAGGGCTGGGCAGTGCCCAGGGCAGCCGGGCCTGCAGCTGGCACAAGCACCAAAGGCAGGGTTAGGGCAGTGCCCGAGGCACGCGGGGCAGGGAGCACACAGACACAGCGCTCACCCTGGGGCTGAAGGGCTGCCTGGGCTGTGGCTCTCTTCCTGGGCGTCAGGGCTGGCTGGATGGGCAGAATGCCAGCGTTGGGCTGGGTCTGTCCTGCTTTAGGTCTCTGCCGGGGCGCTATGGACGTTTCTGTCGTGGGGATGGGGTCTGTGAGCCTGCACAGGGAGGAGCAGAGGGAAGGGCAGTGAGCACAGAGACACAGAACACACAGCAGGGGCGAACACGCACCCACACCTCAGCTGGGTGGGAGTGACAAAGGTGAAACACTCGCGGGCACCCAGGCACAGCGAAAGCTCCTGCCTGCATTCACCACAATTAATCCAACACTGTCCTTCTGACTTCTCTGCCACTCGTGGCATCCTCTGCTGGTGGACAGCTGGGACTTGTCAAAACCACTCAGCTTATATCCAACTATTTCCTACAACATACTGCTTGAAACCACCCAGACTTCTGAATGAGCACACGAAGGACACAGATCAGCTCATGAGCAGTGGTACCTTTGGGCAGAGCTGTCTGAACTGCCATCTTTGGCTGCACTTTAACTTTGGTGCATCCAGCCCAGAACCACTGAACTCTCCTGATCTCTGCTCAGGGTTCACTGAGCTCCAAAAATGCACAGCAAGAGAGAGGAGCAGCCATGCCCCCAGCCCTCTGTGGTCTGGAAATACCAAATTGATAACCAATGAACCTGATATCAGATTGTTTCTGAGTCAGGGAGAGTAACGGGGCAACTGAAGTCCCCAAGGAAGCTGAATCCACCTTTGCTAATAAACAGCAGAGACAACAGGCAACAAAAGAGGGAGTAAAGAGCAGGTGGGGTTACCTGGCCTTTGGTTGACTCTTCTTTGCAGCAGCTTCACTTGCTTTAACTGGGTCTGGGAGTTTAGCAGGGATTGGAGAGTTCTGCAGAACCCAAAAATGCCCAATTTGGTATTTTGAGGGCAGAAAACAGAGTCAGAAATAATGTGCAAAAACATCACAATAAAACAGAGAGAACTGGGGATTCCCAAAGCAATTACTCCTCATGTGGACACACAACAAACAACACCACAAAGGGTTCATGTCATGGGGAGACAGGAGTTTGGGGGAGTCTTTGCAAGGGAACAAAAGAGGGCTCAGCTTTTTGACCACTGAACATGGAATATGAACATAAAGCTCCACAGCACAAATTTTTAAAAGACATGTCATTTTTAAGACATTTCTAAAAGACTGTCAGACAACAGCAGTGACAAAATTTATTAATGATGCTATAAAACCACAGGCATAATAGAACCCAAACTACCTCTTATTCATAAAGACCATAAATAAGCACCTGAGCATAGGGGGAAAACCCTAATTTCTATTCATGAAAAAACAACAAAATAAAATGTCTGTCACAGTGTCCATAACAGTGTAAGAAAATAATTATCCACTCCACTTTCCAGCTGAAGCCTCTGAAGACACACCAAGAAGGGCAATGGAGTTCCAATGCCAAGTCCCAGAACTGCTGCTCAAACCCAAGTGCAGGCCAAATTACACAGGCTATGATGAGAGTGCCTGGAAATCAAATTGCTTTCCCAAGCATGGCCTAATTTTCCATGTTCACATGCACAAGATCTCTTGGTTGGCCTCACACTGGTGACTGGGTGAGGAGGTAAATCAGGGACAAACAGAATGAGAAACCCTGATTTCTGACCCAAAGAATCCAACCCAAACCGTGCTGTTACAAACAGGACCCTCCTGATGACAGCACAGAGGCAAATGCTCAGTGTCCTCCCCCTGCCCACCTGGACATTCTGCACTGGGCACTCCTTCTTGGCCAGCTTGAATGCAAAGTAGGAGACCTGATAAATGTCAGGTCTCTTGTCAGGGTCTGGCTCGAGCATGTACCCTGGAGGAGATGGAGAAGCAGAGATCAGAGCAGCAGCACACACACAGGAACTGATACACCACAGGAATCTTCTGTGCTCAGGGTGGGCAGCCCTGGCAGAGGTGCCCAGAGCAGCCCTGGCAGTGCCCAAGGCCAGGCTGGAATAACCTGGGACAGACAGGTGTCCCTGCCATGACACTGGGTGGGCTTTGAGCTCCCTCCAACCCACCCAACTCCACGTTTGGTACAACCAGGAGCTAACAGAGTCCTGCCTCCTTCAGAACAGGGCAGCACACCCAGCACGGGCCAGGACACATCTCCCCCCAGAGCTGGGACCCCCAAAGCTCTGGGGCAGGGAGGGGAAATGCTGCCTGCCCAGGGAACAGGAGCAGCTCTGGGTGGGACTGGGCACTTCCAGGTGAAGCACAGGAAAAGGGATGAGCCTGGAGTGCCAGCAGGGCAGGGAGACAGGGCAGCCACTGCAGGCAGCCCACAGCAGCAGGGAAAATGCCAGCCTGCTCTGCAAACACATCCAGCTCTGTGTGAGTCAAGGCTGTGGCTAGGGAAAGGGAAAAAATCAAAAGCTGTGCTGCAAACAAGAGAGCTGCCCCAGCTTTGCCAAGAGTAGTGCATTGTACACTTAATTACACATTCACTCCAGTCAGTGGGATATTTATAAATCATTTCAGTTCTGTTTCCCAGTTCACAGGAGATGAATTCTTATCACTAGCCTAAGCCACTGTGGTCTTTTCAGTTCCTTATCCAAACAGATTTATTACAGCAGCAATTCGTTTCTGCATAAATGGGCTGATTGTGCAGGGCTCACAGCAAACAGCTGTGTGTGCTCCTGCCCTTCCAGTGGCTCCCTCCAGCCTGGCCAGACTGAAATCTATGTCATGACCAGTCCAAGAGTGATCTCCTAAACCAGCCCAAGGTCCCTTTGACCCCGCAGTGTGCAGGGCAGCCCTGCCAGGGACAGAGCTCCTGGCTGGGCAGAGCCCTGGGGCACTCACGGATGAGGCAGTGCATGTCCTGCGAGTGCCTCGAGTTGTCTGGGATGGTGAAGGTGCCGTCACAAATGGCCACCTGGCTCTCCCCAAAGGGCAGGGTGAAGTAGCACAGCTTGTACAGCAAGCAGCCCAGGGCCTGCAGAGAGAGAACAGGGCAGGGATCACACGTCATGTTCATCACCACACGGCCCTGAGTGCCACCCAACAGGCAAAGCCTTTCTGCCACACTCTGGGAGGAAAGAGCAAAGCCAACAGCACAAATAAATGGCAACCATCATCATTAATGCACCCATTGTGACAAAGAGAAACCCAAACTGCTTCCAAGATTAAGTCCAAACAACCTTTCAGCTGCTATAAATAAATGCCAGGGAAGTACAGCTCATTCTGCAGGCTGCCAGGTTCTGCCACCCTTCCCTCCACTGCCACGCTGCTTTTGGCACCAAGAGCCACCACCCATTGCAAAAGCAACCCGTTTTTGCACAAAGGGCTAATTATGAAACACTCCCCCACCTCAGAGCGGGGAGCAGGAAACATTTCCTAATCCTGAGAAACTCCTCATCAGCTCATCTCTCTTGTCACAGGATTTCACAATGAAATTGCAGCTGGCTTAAACAACCTGGACAGGATTTCAGGGGAAGGGAGGCTCCCAGCAGGACAAGCACTGGAACAGGCCTGGAAGCTGAGGCCCCACCACCAAACACTGCTCTGGACATGCTCCAAGTGCCACTGGAACCCAGCTCCTGCCATGCCAGGAACAGCAGAGCCTTTGGATCTCCCCTTTCCACCCTGCCCCAGGAGGGAGTGCAGATCCTGTCCCTTCCCCTGGCACAGCTGTGACCCTGCCCAGGGCTCTCACACACCCCTGGCTCCAGCTGCTCACTGAGGGGAATTCAGCAATTCTCCCTCTTGTAGATGCAGAACTACTGAACACAGATCAAAACTCTGTTTTTCTGCTTCTACCATGTTACCTCCTAGCTCAGGGCTCCAAAAAATACAAAAATGCGAATAGTTGGTACTTTAAACACCTTTAAACACGTGCTGAACTGCCACTGCAAACAGCACAGACTGTGTCCCACCAAAGGAGAGCAGGTGAGCCAGGAATGGATCCCACCACAGCTGGATCCTGTTCCCACCATGAAGAAGGAGCATGGCAGGACTGCCCTGATCACCAGCAGTGCAGAGCTTGGCCTTTGGCCAGCCCTGAGTTACACAGATCAGCAACTGCTGCTGCTGGGGCAGGGCCATTTTCTCAGGTTCCCACTCAATTCTGAGCAGAACTTTGATTCCACACACCAACAACCTGGTGCCACAACACCCTGAGTTGTCTGATTTATGATACAAAATCAGGTTTGCCCCATTGAGCCCTGGAGTTTGATCCATCTCTCAACTCAAAGCACACAGGAGGAGCACACACATCTGCTGCATGCAGCAGGAGCTCATCACACATCACCAGAGGAATTCTGCATTCAGGAACTGCCCAGAAAAGCAGGCCAGCCCTGTTTCCCTGCCCTGGCAGTGCAAGGATGCCCAGGGCTTCCATACTCACCCAAATGTCTGCTTTTGTAGTGATGAGTTTGCCACTGTACAGGTTCACCATCTCTGGGGCTCTGTAGGACAACGTCGTGTACCTGCAGGGGAAGGTGGGTCGGGGGGTCAAAGGGGATAGCAGGTTTGTCACATTCCCAAGCAACCCAAAATTCACTTTTCCCCTATTCATTACAAAGAAAGGGATGCTAAAGATTATCTATTGGAAAAATGTTCTAAGAGCATCACCTGCTACACACCTCAAACAGTGAAACACCCCTCACAGTGCCCTGGGCAGCCAGAACAGTAACCACAGTCCTCTCTAAAGCACAGAATTAAATAACAACCACAGTCCTCTCTAAAGCACAGAATTCACCACAAAATGTGCAGTCATTTCAAGAACAGAACCATTCAAGGATTCAAAGCATTAACAAGGCCAGTAACCAAATGTCCTCTGCAATGCCCTCACTGCAGGGCTGTGCCCAGCTGTATCACAGAGATTGTCACTGGATATGTGGCTCCCAAAAATGAGATTTCCAACCAGGAGTCCTGCTCAGAGCCGCTGTGGAAGGGATGGGTCACTGTGCCTCAAACCACAGTGAGAGTCTGCCTCATCTTAAGAGATCACAGCAAACAGAGAAGCTGCAAACTGCT
Organism: Zonotrichia leucophrys gambelii; assembly: GCF_028769735.1. Lineage (NCBI taxonomy): Eukaryota > Metazoa > Chordata > Aves > Passeriformes > Passerellidae > Zonotrichia > Zonotrichia leucophrys. Next base: position 404,052 of record NC_088191.1, on the reverse strand, counting down.
CCAGAGATGATGAGGCTCCTCTCTCTGATGAGATTTCCTGCCAGCAGGTCTGTCATTGCTCCTGCTGCTCACCTGAGCACAGGAAAGCATTGCCAAAGGCAAAGGTTTTGTAGGCTTAGGTGTACAAGTAGGGCACTCCAGGGGACTGCAATGCTGGATTAGGAGCACTCTCAGAACTCCACTCAAACAAACCCAGGAGATCCAGGAGGTGTAGCTGAATCCCAGCAAAGAAGAGACATCTGTACCCATTTTTAACTGCATCAGCAGCAGGGATGTCAGAACTGCAGCAGGGCCAAGGAGCTGCAGTGTGCTCACCCCTGGCCAGGGCTCCTGAGCTGCAGGTGAGCCCCTTTCACAAAGGGGCACCAGAGATGCTGCCAGGCCAGCTGGCAGGGCTGGGGCAGGAGGAGGAGCTGGGCTGAGCCCCTGCAGGAGCTGGCACTGCCCAGATGAGCCCAGATCCGTGGGGAGGGCAGCTGAGGCAGGAGGGACTGTGCCAGCCCAGCCTGGGGCTCAGGGAAGCCAAGGAGATGAAGGACAGACAGCCTGGCCCTGCCCAGGACAGAGCAGGCTGCTGCTCTGCATTAATCTCAGCTCCAAAGCAATCACATTTATTGTTTCACCTTCCCCCCGGCACTCACTCACCTGCAGCACACACTGCCATGCAGCACAGCCAATCTGCTGCACCAGGCTGAGCAAAACCAGCCCAGCACGAGGGAAATCACCCTGAAAACACAAATACTGGGCTGGACAGGCACAGCACACTTACTTCTTGATCTCCTCCTCCACTGCGTTCACCCCCTCTGTCTGAGGGTTCTGGAATTTGTTGGTAGCACTCCCAAAGTCACACAGGACGTAGTGGCCACGGTCATGCAGCAGGATGTTTTCAACCTGGAGCATCACAGACAGACACAGAATCACTCAGACAAAAGAATATTCAGGGTTTGGCTTTTTTTTTCAGATGAGTCAAGGTTTTAAGTGCCTGAAGACATATCAGACATCTCTGACACTGAAGTCTAAAAGTGACAGCAAAGAAAACAGGCATCAAAACTGTCACATCTCCTAAAATAGACATCAAATCATGGAGGCACAGCTGTAACACTGCCTTCCATGCTGCCACCCCTCCCTTCTCCTCCTGCAAACCCATCTCCCTGCCTCTGTAAGGCTTCAGTGTCCCAGTGCCTTTGGAGCTGAAGGTTCCTGAGCTACTGTGGCCCTGGTCTGGCACCTGAACTGGGGACAGGAAATCCAAACTGCCCCAGATTTACAAAGGCTCTAACTCCTCACAGTCCATGGGGCAGGCAAACAACACACACTTCCATATTCATGAAATTAAAACACATCTCCAGGTCTTTGCCTGCACCTCACCTGTCCCTGAGGGTCCCATTCAAAACAAACCTCAGCTCATGCTCACATTTATTTGCTTGTTCTCGGAGTCTGCTGGGTGCCCACAGCCCCTGAACAGGGGCTGAGACCCCTTTCTTTCAAACATTATTTGGTACCTTCAATCAGGCAACAGAGACCAATAAAATCAGCAGAAACCTCCTGTGCATTAACAAAACTCTACCTTGCACCCACCTAAGGAAACTGCCTGTTCCAACACTGACTGTAAATGTGTGAAACCCTGTGCTCAGATCTTGGCTTTGGCAGAGCATCCCTGTGTTCCAGCTCCTCATCTGTGCAGCAGCACTAACAGCATGCTCTCTGGAGGAAACACACCATTTTTCATGTCTTTATCTTCAATCAGTGTCAAATGCTCAGATACAACAACGAGATAAAACATGCTGCTCATAGAGCTCAAAATAAATAAAAAATCACCACATAAGCGTTTGCTAACAAAACCCTTTGGAAGCAGAGCTCCCCATCAAGGATGGTCTTTACAAGAAGGAAAGAAAAAGAAGGAGTCAGCGTTTCAAGCATCAGAAAATGCAGCCAAATTAGAGCAGCTGGGGGGGAGAAGGCTGGCTTGAACCCAAGGGTTAAACACGCCCCTTCCCCCTGTGCCATCCATCTGCTCTGAATGAAGCCTGCACACAGATGTTCTCCCCAGCACAGCAACACTGGCCCTGTTATTCCCTGTTATTCCCTGCAAGCACTCCTCCAACACTCCCCCTGTATCTGCCTGAGCAGGCTGATTCCTCACTCAGGTTTGTCACACATCAGCACGGGACCATCCAGCAACCAGGTGTGATCAAACGCCAGGAGAAGGAAAAAAAAAATAAACAGAGCAAAAGGAATCACTGCTGCCACTGCCAGGCCAGAGAAAAGTGGCTTTGAAAGGAGTATGAAGGTGTCTTGTTCTGCTGAAACACTCAGGAAGCTGCAGCCCTGAGCGCACCCAGGGGTGACACAGCATCCTCACTCCCAGTGCCATGTCCCCTCTGCCCACAGAAATGCTGGGTGAAGGTTGCTGTCCCCAGCTGTTGGTCACCTCCACCAGCTGGGGACGGTGCCAACAGGAGGCTGCTCTGCTCTGGGTTAATTCACAATCAGAGCCAGGGGCAGTGAAACTGCTCCAGCTGCACTTGTGTGAATGGCTGGGAGCTCATTCACAGCCTCCCTGCTGCTGGCAGCAACCTCCAGCTCCAGGGCAGCATCAAAGAGCTGGAAGGCAAAGAAGGGCTCCAGGGCCCAGCTGCCTGCAACCAACATCTGCCCCTCTTCAGCAGGGTGACACTCACCCCAAGAAAACATCTACGTGTCCCTCCTTACACCCAGAACTTCTCTGGCCCTTCATCTCTCCTGGCTTTGCAACTGCCCCTTGACAGTGTTCCATTTTAACACAAATAAAGTCAAAATATATATAAATATTAATTCTGTGTTAGTGCTTAGATCCCCAGAGGTCACCATGACACAAACAATACACTGCTCAAGCAGAAACACGTCTCCAAGCAGAGAAGAGCCAGCCCTGACTCTGGGCACAGCTTACCCAGATCAGGCCTTGCAAAACCTGGTGGGCTGGACAGCAAGAGCCCATTGCAGCTGCAGCTCAGGCAAAAGTACCACAGATCAACTCCCTAATGCAGCACAGATGTCCCAGATTTACTCCCGTATATCACACTGAGTTTGTTCTCCATTAACCCCCAGGGGCTCACCAGAAAGGTACGGGCAGGGTTAATGTCAGCTGGGGAGGCTCCTGGTCCTCACCCTGCTTTCCTGACCTACACAAACTTTACAGCCTTAAATCCAGGACTGATGGCAAGAAATCACCCCTGGGAACAGACACAGAGCTGCTCCTGTACCCAAAGTGACTCAGAGTGGCATCACTGTCATTTCAGACATGCCACAGACACCAAACCCCGGGGATGTTTTCCCCTGCTCTACCTGGCTCTCCTTGCTACACGTGGCATGAAAAACAATGGCCAGTGGCACAAACAAACATCTGTGAGGGCTCTGAAAATAGAACCTGCCCCCCAGAGCACATCTGAATTTCAAATGCACGCAGCAGCCTCCTTCCTGGCTGAGTGTTTCATCCCAGCTCCCTGAGAGCAAAGGGAACATCCTTCTGTTTGTGGGTTACAGGTGGGGGATTTTCCCCAAGCTGGCCCAGCTCTGCTCCCAGCTAAGCACACAGAGCTTTACAACACACTTTCATGGTCAGAGCTCCAGAGGCCACTTTCAAAAGCTCCTAAGGATTCCTGCCCCAAGGCCAACATTTCTGAAGGCTCCTTTTAATCTGGAAACAATTCTGTGAGCTACCTTAAATAAAGCAGCGTTTCAGGCCACCGTGAATAATTCATCAGGTACATCCTGGCACGTGTGCAAGCCACAATTATTCACAACCATTTGTGTTTAAGCAGATCTATAGAAGGCAAACATATGGTAGGCAGCAGCGAGAGGCTCATTTCTGTTTTTATCTCCCAGCAGAGAGGTGTGCTTGTGCCCACTTCCCCTCATTACCAGCAGCACAAGCACGGCGTGGGCAGCTGGCAGACAGGCAGGAGGGTGCCAGCAGCTCCGTGCTGCAGCCCTGGGGCAGAGCTCACCTTCAGGTCCCTGTGGATGATGGGGGTCTTGCACTGGTGCAGCCTGGCCACGGCCTCGCAGGTGTCGCAGAAGATCTGCAGCACCTCGCTCTCGGTGAAGCCGCTCTGCAGGCGCTGGTTCATCAGGTTCACCACCTGCCCCCCTGCGGGACACACGGGCAGGGTGGGGCGGGGTGAGAAACCACAGAGGGACAGTGAGGTGTGGGGTCCCAAACCACAGCAGGGACACAGCTCTGACCATCCCCAACCACAGCAGGGACACAGCTCTGATCATCCCAAACCACAGCAGGGACAGTGAGATGTGGGGTCCCCAGTCAAAACAGCAGGGACAGTGAGCTCTGATCACCCCAAACTACAGGAGGGACACAGCTCTGATCATCCCCAATGACAGCAGGGACAGTGAGCTCTGACCATCCCAAACCACAGAGGGACAGTGAGGTGTGGGGTCCCAAACCACAGCAGGGACAGTGAGCTCTGACCATCCCCAACCACAGCAGGGCACAGTGTGACATCCCCAACCACAGAGGGACAGTGAGCTCTGACCATCCCCAACCACAGAGGGACAGTGAGGTCCGGGCACACACCCCAACCACAGAGGGACAGTGAGTATGGGGTCCCCAATCACAGCAGGGACACGTGAATCATCCGCGGGACCACTCTGATCATCCCACAGCAGGGACAGTGAGATTGGGGTCCCAATGACAGCAGGGACACAGCTCTGACCATCCCAAACCACAGAGGGACAGTGAGGTGTGGGGTCCCAAATCACAGCAGGGACAGTGAGCTCTGACCATCCCCAACCACAGCAGGGACACAGCTCTGATCACCCCAAACCACAGCAGGGACACAGCTCTGACCATCCCCAACCACAGCAGGGACACAGCTCTGATCATCCCAAACCACAGCAGGGACAGTGAGATGTGGGGTCCCCAGTCACAGCAGGGACACTGAGCTCTGATCACCCCAAACCAGCAGGGACAGAGCTATGGGGCCCCAATACAGCAGGGACAGTGAGTTGGGGTCCCCAACCACAGCAGGGACAGTGAGCTCTGACCATCCCAAACCACAGCAGGGACACAGCTCTGACCATCCCCAACCACAGCAGGGACACAGCTCTGACCATCCCCAATCACAGCAGGGACACAGCTCTGACCATCCCCAACCACAGCAGGGACACAGCTCTGATCATCCCAAACCACAGCAGGGACAGTGAACTCTGGGGTCCCCAACCACAGCAGCAACACCAAGCTCGGGACTCATTTTCTTATTTTTCTTCCAAATAGGACTTCTTTTGTCTGACTAGAGGAACAAAAGGCTGGATTTGGGGCACCCACAGTCCACGGATTAGTCTGCCTCACGTAAGCAAGAGGAGGGAGCAAGGGAGACACTCAGAAAACACACACGTTAAGTGGCTTGGCTGAAGCTGTTGACTGCAAAGAATTAAAAATCCATCTGTAACAAGGGAAACTGAACAAACAAAAGCAAGTTTTCAGGAACGAGTCCTGGATTTGTCTCAGCTTTGGGGTTTTGTTGCTGTCAAGGCCTTTCCAAAACAATCCTGAGGGTTTTTTCTCCTCTAAACGCCCTAGACAGACAGAAAAAATCTCCTTTCTGAGGCTCTGGTGAAGCAGGACTGCATCATTCCACATCACAAGGCTGGAAAACTTTCGTGGTAGGAAAGAAAAGCTCAGTTTAATGAATACTACAGCTGTGAACATTTTACACCCAAAATGAATGCAGTTCTGCACACAAAGGCACTGATTTGGTTTGGAAACTGCCGGCCACAAAAGGAAAGTAACAAGGGAAAATCAGAGAGTAACAAGCATTGCAGGGGGAGGGCTGCAGGCAGAGCATCTGGCAAGGGCCACGTGAGGAAAACCATCTCCCTGCAGAGGGGAGGAAACTCCTCACAAAGATGGGTTTAATTCATCAGCCCAAAACGTGGGTGCTGCACTGGGGGGTCTGTGGAGAGCTCAGGTTTGGAGCTCCCTCTCAGTGGGCTCTGCACATGGGGCTGAGCAGGGATGTGCCAGCACTGCCAGGCCTGTGCTAACAACAGCCTGAAGCTTAAAGGGATATTGTGGGTGATTCCTTCCGCAAAACTGCCCCAAAAGTTCCTCCTCTCACCAGCAAACAAAGCAGCAAAGAGGACGTGGCAGAACAGCAGCCTGCACTGGGCCTGCTCACACACACCTACATGTGTGACAATGCTACCATGCTCTTGAGTTCAAAGCCAGACAGGCCCAAAAATGCCCATTTCCATCAGCTGCCACCATCCAAACCAGGCACAGGCTCCTGAAGTCACCTGGCCAAAACATTATTTTTGTTGAACGCTCTTCTGTGAGAAGACAGAATTTGAGCCCAGCACATGCATCATGTCCAAACACCACATCCAGCCACAAAGATCAAAGCTTTGGGACAGATGGAACAGCCTGTCTGGCTACAGACAGCCAAGCAAAAAGGTCAGAGGTAACAGGAATGCTTTTTGGCTTCCCATTATCCATGTCCTGCTTCTTCCAGAACAATCCTAAGCCAGGCTGATGAGGAACAAAGCTTGCAATGAGATTAAAGTGAAGAAAAATTACATTCCTGGCTGCTTTAAGAGGAGCCACTTCTTGTGTGGAGCATCCTAAAGACAACAGCAAGATGCATTTGAGGGCTCTCCTTCACAACAGAGGGGCACAGGAGCACCCTGGGCAGCAGCAAAGATGGCACCAATCCACTGGCAGAGCCAACACAGCCCTGGCCCTGGTTTGCTCAGCTCAGAACAGCTCAGGGACAGCTCTGCTCCAAAGGAAGATGTGCAAGGTCCCTGCAGACGGACAGGGGGCAAACCCCACCCGTGCCCAGCCCCACTCACCCCGGCAGAAGTCCATGAGGATCAGCACCTCCCACACGTCCCCACTGCTGACTGAGCTGATGCTGGAGTCGATGTAGCCCACAATGTTCTTGTGGCCAGACAGATCCCGCTGCAAGACAGACAAATCCACAAATCTACACAGGGAACAGCCAAATTCACACGTGGAACAGCCACACTCACACGTGGAACAGCCACACTCACACGTGGAACAGCCACACTCACACGTGGAACAGCCACACTCACACATGGAACAGCCACACTCACACATGGAACAGCCACACTCACACGTGGAACAGCCACACTCACACGTGGAACAGCCAAAATCACACGTGGAACAGCCAAAATCACACGTGGAACAGCCACATTCACACGTGGAACAGCCACACTCACACGTGGAACAGCCACACTCACACGTGGAACAGCCACACTCACACGTGGAACAGCCACACTCACACGTGGAACAGCCAAATTCACACGTGGAACAGCCAAATTCACACGTGGAACAGCCAAAATCACACGTGGAACAGCCAAAATCACACGTGGAACAGCCAAAATCACACGTGGAACAGCCACACTCACACGTGGAACAGCCACACTCACACGTGGAACAGCCACACTCACACGTGGAACAGCCACATTCAGGACCAGCCCCATCCACACCATGGACTAACCAAAACCCCACTATGGACCAGCCACAATCAGGACCAGCCCCATCCACACCACGGTCCCTCCTCATCCTCACTTTCCACCAGCCACCATTCCAAAGGCACCAAAGAGAAAGCAGCAGCAATGAAACCCCAGTAAACAAGCTTTGATGTGAGATCTAATCTCACATTTCTCCACACAGCCCAAAGCTTCCCTGCACTATCACAAACTACAGCAGCTCACTTAAAAGGTATTAACCTCATTTAAAGCTACTGCAGGAATCACACACAGAATTGCTACAGGTAGGAGTTTCTGACATCCACCCCAAACCTGTGCCTCGTGTGGTGAATTCACAAAATGAGGATTTTATATTTCCTTCCCCACCTGGCAGCTGCTCTAAATGCTCATCAGAACTTTGAATACAACTTCAAAAGTGGCACTTCCACGTTTACCACGCTGCAAACAAGATTAGGCAAATCTATTTGGATCATCTCCATTTTGTCTTTGTTTAGGGAAGCCAAGTTTGAAACAGCTATTAAAAATAGCTATCCCATCATCTAAATCCTTGTGTCCAATAATCTGGAGAAACATCCCAGAGCTTATTACAAATACTTTACATTTCAAAAGCCCTGGCAGCAGCTACCCCACAAATACAGTTTTAATCTACCAACCTCAGTGATGCAGAGATAACCTTCATCCCAAGCCAGGATTAGAAGATGCTGTGATACAGATTTATCTCAGGATGGAGGTCTGCCATTCATGCACTGATTGCAGTTCAGAGATATCAGAATCATCAGCCTTTTCTCATCAGGTTTAAAAGGCTGAAGTCTTGAGATCCCAACAAGATTGTGAGACCAAATTCCAACATCCCCAGCCATGCTCACATCTTCTGCCCTTCCTTTTCCCATTAAGCCATGCAGTTCTCCCCTCCTTTTCCTGGAATTCCCTGGTTTTTTTCAGGTGTTTCTTGTCCCCTGAGCAGGAACTTTAGAAATAGTTCAGTACCAGATTTCCACACACTCCAGAGGCCAGGATTTCCACACAAAAGCCATTTTTGCTAGGAAAAGGCAGGGTTTGTGGCCTGATGGCACAGAGCTCACGAGCAGCAGGTGCCCAGGCCAGAGCAGGCACTCACCATGATCTGGATCTCCCTCTTGCAGACCTGCAGGTCGTACTCATTATTGACATACATCCTCTTCAGGGCACACTTCACCCCATTGCTCGTCCTCACCAGGAACACGATTGCAAAGCCACCTGTGGAGGACACAAAACCACCTGCTCATTAACCAAAAGCCGCTTTGTTCCCAGCCCTGTCCCTGCCAGGGGACAGGGACAGGGACACTGAGCAGCCCCTGCTGGGGAAATGCTCCTTCCCTGCCCCTCTCCCAGCTCTGCCTGCATATTTTCTCCAGGAACTCACAGGGATCCAAGGGGGCAATCTTCAATTAATGGCCACCAAGTTAACACCTAACATCTCCATAAAAACAAGCAATTACACCGGTTCCTGGTCCTGCCAGACAGCCCTTCATTGCTCCATTAATTCCCATTACGAAGAAGAAAGCAGAAGGACAGCAATGCTGCCTTGGACAGAAATCAGAGCTACAGATCACCCGCTGAACCACCAAAGGCCTAAACTTAAAAGGCTCTGCAACTTTGAAGCATCTAAGTTACATTACAAAGCTGATTTGTGCAAGAAGCAAAAGAAACATCTCCCACATGCAGTTTGATGCTAATGCTTTTACATCAGGACAGAAGAACAAGGGAAAAACCCACAATTCATTCTGTGGTCACTGCTATTAGTGAAGTCAGGATTCCCAGGATAAATGGACTTGTTTCAGATGAAGGCCCTTCACACAGTTCCACGGATGTGCTTGTGCTCGTGGTTATTCAGCACTTCCATGGGCTGCCCCATCCCACCATGCCACACTTGGGTGAAATTTACTGACCAGGAAAGAATGAGAATGAGCAAATAACCAGACAACACTGCTGTGTGTAATGTACAACCCTCCCTGGTTGTTTTCAATGGTTTCTATGACATTACACCTTGTCATAAAAGGTGTTGCACACACAGGTAGCTCACTGCCAGCACGGGGCTCAGCAGCAATCTCCCCTGGCAGCCCAAGCCCAGTTTTACACAGCACAGCCACAGCACCAGGGCAGGCTTTCCCAGGAAACCCCACTGACCTCCAGCAGCAGCCCCAGAAAGACGGGACACAAAGAAGAAACAAAACAAAAAGCACTTCTCCTCCCTTCCCTCCCACAAAAAAAAATATAAGCATCATCAAGACTTCAATTAAATGTCTGAAAACTGCAGCCAGGCTGCAAAATGGGCACTCCAAGTGAGAGAAGCGGGCCATGGCCCTGGGATGCAGCAGCCACAGCTGCTCCAGCCCCCTCCAGCTCCGGAGGGGCCTCTGTGCACAGCGCTCGATTCAGACCCAAAAATAACCCTGACTCTCCCTGAAGCTGCTGCAAGTTGAGGATCTCAAATTACAACTCATTTTTAAGGGCTCCTGAACCCACAGCAGCAGCCCCATTGTTCTCCCCAGCCACGTTTGTCTCGTTTCTGGAGAGCAAACCTGCACATCCCGCTGTGAATCTTCAGCCCAAAGGGTGCCTGTGGAAAAGAGGAACACAGCACTGCACTGACTTTTCTTCCCCCCATTATACCCCACAATGGAGCCAGGAAGAAATAAAGGACCATAACCAACACCATTTCCCCAAACCCTACTTTGCTAACAGCCTGTATTTTTCAGAATCATTGGAGAGATCAGGTTTGGAATCCTTTTTTTAAAATTTCTGTACAGTATCTCCATGGATCTCAGAAAAATACTAGAGGGAAAAAAAAAAAAAACCAAAAAATCCCCCAAAAATACCACAAAAACCCAAAGAATTGTTTTTTCAAAGTTCATTACAGTTCCAATTTTGGTTTTGGTAATAACAACACCTTTGGGTTTCCCTACCCCCAAAGTGAGCAGCTCCACCCCAGGGCTCAGTTCCCTTTTCCCAGCTCTGGCCAGCAGGACAGGGCATCTCCATTTACAGTGCTGTGCTCAGCAGAAAGAAACACGAGCTGAGCAGCAAAAATACATCAAAAATACATTTACCTTATCTTTTAACTGCTGACAGCTGCCTAACCCTTCCTCCTCGCCCACTGCACATGTACAGCACCACCAGCACCTCCTCAGCCTCCAGAGCTCCAGACCACAACCAATTTCTCCCTCATTATCCCAGTCCAACCCCCAACTTGGCTAAATCCTGGTTAAGTTGAAAGGAAACGGATCAAAGACAAATTTACAAGCAATTATGATGGAGCCCTGCCAGATGCACATTACAGGACCATTTTCTCCTCTTCTCAGAGAGCAGCAAGACAGCGGCGGGCACACAGAGACGATGATCCTGGGATGGGAGAGCCAAGGTCGGCTCGGGAGCCTGTGCCACCCTCAGGCACAGCTCAGAGTGCTCGGGCACCAGGAACATGCCCATCTCTCTGCTGGCAAAGCCTCCTTCCCAGGGCACGTGGGGAAAGCAAAGGCACGGGACCAGCGCGGGCTTCGGCTGCAACAGAGGAAATAAATCCAGGAGCAAGAGCTGAGCCTGAGCGTCACCCCAGAGGACAGCTCTCCCCTGCACATGTGCCTCTGATTTAAGGTTCTGAGGGAAATTCAACTCTCTTCCCCCAGCAGCCAGCAAAAGCTAAAATACCCATTCTAAAATGTGAGAAGTCATTTCTGTGTTCATATGAATACTGTTGAGCAGGCAGCACACAGGCAGCACTGGGATCACCATCAGCTCAGAGCCACCACCAGCTACAGGGCTCTCTCTGGGGGAATATTTTTTGTGTCTCTTTGGTGCTTTAGGCCTGCCTGAACTGCATGGGAACATGGTTATCAAGCCACACACTGCTGCCTGACTGCTGTTCTTGCTAAAGGGTTTCAGGATAAGCTGAAAAAATACTGGGAAGTTCCAATTATCTCCAGTCAATACAGATGCCAGAGCAATTTTCCATGCAGGTTTGTGTCAGGGCACTGGCCAGCTGCCAGCTCTGCTGGTTGTGTTTTCAGCCCTTCTGTAATTTCAGCAGGATGCACGGCTCCTCACAGCCAGGCAAGCACTGCTGAGCCAGGTGAGAGCAGCTGCAGGTGAGGAGAGAGCTGTGCTGAGCTCCAGGTGAGGAGAGAGCTGTGCTGAGCTCCAGGTGAGGAGAGAGCTGTGCTGAGCTCCAGGTGAGGAGAGAGCTGTGCTGAGCTCCAGGTGAGGAGAGAGCTGTGCTGAGCTCCAGGTGAGGAGAGAGCTGTGCTGAGCTCCAGGGATTCGTGGTGGGTTGGAGATGGAATGTTCCTGCAGCCAGCAATGCCAGGCAGGCACAGCACTGCTGCTGCAGGGCACCAGTGCAGCCCCTGATCCCCTCTCAATGCTCTGCATGCACACAGCCCAGCACTGCTGCTGCAGGGCACCAGTGCAGCCCCTGATCCCCCCCAATGCTCTGCATGCACACAGCCCAGCACTGCTGCTGCAGGGCACCAGTGCAGCCCCTGATCCCCTCTCAGTGCTCTGCATGCACACAGCCCAGCACTGCTGCTGCAGGGCACCAGTGCAGCCCCTGATCCCCTTTCAATGCTCTGCATGCACACAGCCCAGCACTGCTGCTGCAGGGCACCAGTGCAGCCCCTGATCCCCCCCAATGCTCTGCATGCACACAGCCCAGCACTGCTGCTGCAGGGCACCAGTGCAGCCCCTGCACTGCTCAGATCTCCCCAGCCCTGCCCCAGGAACACTCAGCCTCCAGGGACAGCCAGCCAGGCATTTTAAGCTCCAGCTGTACCAGCAGGCACTTAATTTTAAGTGCTCTGCTGAACCAGGCACAAAGCCACTCCATTTGCACAATTCCAATACTCGCTGATCCTTATCCATCAAGAATTATGTCATAGTTTGCCTTATCTCACCAGCCACAAGAACTTCCTCAGCTCTTACCTTCCTAAGCACAAGGGCAGGCTCACTCAGGGTTTGTTTTCCCCCAGTCAGGATGCTGTGATCCAGCTGCAGGAAAACCACAGTGACTGCCCTGCACGGGGTGTTTCCAGCTCACCATTCCCAAAGCCTTACTAAAACACTCAGTAATGTGGTTTTGCCCAGCCACAGCCCCAAGCAGCTGTCACACAGACACTGCACATCACCCATCACTGGACAGCAGCACCTGCTCTCTCTGCTCTCTCTGCTTTTCTCTCTGCTGCTGTGCTGGGAAGCCATCCTGCACCTCTGGCTGCTCTAACTGGAGCAACATACAGTCATTCAAAAAAAAGAAAAGAAAAAAGTTTTCCCCCAAGTTTTGTACATACAATAGTCACTCCTTTCAACCCAACCCATTCTGTGATGTGATTCTTGATCCTAAAGCACCAATGGTTTTGGGCACCTTTTCTAGAGGCCCAGGTGCCCTGGGATCCTCGGAGCAGCTGAGCTGCCAGAGACCCCAAAAACCCTCCCGTGACTGCTGGAAGTGGCACTGGGACCCCAGCAGCCCCCAAAGCATCACCACAGCCCCAGCAAGGCAGCAGGGCCAGGGAGCAGAGCCAAGGGAAACAGCCCCACTGCTCCTGCCTCGTGCCACGCTCTGCTCTGACCCTACAACAAGTAAATATTTGCTGCTGTATTTTAATATGGGCTTTTTATTTCAATAATAGCTCCCCATGATTTGCATTAGGATTACAGTGCTATTTTTGTGGCTATTAATCTGCACCAATGTATTCTTTCTGCTGCCTTTATTCCACCCTTCCATTGCCCAGCAGGAGGGTATTGCTGCACATACCTGCTGCAAACACACCATTTCAAATCCCATTTTCCCCGTTTTTGTGCCACTTCTGAGCTCTTTGTTTCCAGGACAGGATATTTCACTCCAAATTAAGCTTTCTGTTCCAGCATTATTCGTTGTTATTACTAGATGTGCCCACAAACCAGAGGCAGCACTGTGAAGTGTGATACATAACGAGGGGCTGGAATGAACAGGATCACTGCACATTGCTTTTTCTGCTTTGTGAAGCATCTGCAACACCCTCAAAGTCACAGTGTGTCAGCACTAACATCTTTACAGACAAATACAACTGCCTCATTTTGTTTTGAAAGTCATTTGAGGCACAGTTCAGAAGGCACAGTAAGGAGGCAGACTTTGCATTAGGGCTGTAATATCCAAGATCATGAAAATACCAAATACCATGAAAATCTCCTCTGGATTCCAACCCCAAGCTCCTCCCCTACATCCCAGTGCAGCTGTAACCCATCTTTCCTCCTGGAAGGATGCTCTCCAGTCCTTCCCAGATGATCCAGCACCACAAGGCTGGAGGCACTCACAGCAGTGTGGTTGTACTGATGCTCTCCTTTGTGTCTGCATTTTGTTGTTTTAGTACTACATGTTGGAGAGACACGACACTTGGGGTTTGGGATTTAATTAGTGCCTGTGACTCACTCTCCCACCCAACTCCATAATCCTCTGCCTACAGTGGGGTATTTCCATGCCATTTTATAGCCATGTAAGTGAGGATTATTCACCCTCAAGCTGCAGGCACACAAACCACACGGTCTGTCCCAAGGCACAGGCTTGCATCACCTCTCAGGAGCATACACAGATAAAATAAAGATAAAATACAGATAAAACCAGTGTTTGTTCCCCATAACCCAGGCTAAAAACCAGATTTTCTGCACCTGGGGTCAACAGGCACTGACAGGGTGTGTCAGCCACAGGGGTCAGGTACATGCACAAGTGTCTGGAGGCGGCAGTGGGGACAGAGGGGACACTCAGGACACACCACACACACAAATAACAGCAGCAGGCCCTGCTCCAGGAGGGCCTGGATGGGGATCTCTTACTACACCCAAATGTCTGTAAACAGTGCATGTGTTTGTGTACATGTGTTACAAACCAGGGTCCAGTTCTGAACGAGAACAAAACAAACCCTCGTGTCCTGCCCAGCTGAGAAGAGCAGATAATAACTCTAAATTAAACACTAAATTAAACAGGGCCTCCCTCAGCCCAGACTTTTACCTCAAAGGAAATAACAAGCTTTACTTAGCAGGTTTTTGTTGTATTAAGTCCCTTGACTTATCTAAGCATAGCAGTGCCAAGGTGAAGGGGCTGCTCCAGGGCTGTCCCAGCATCTCCCAGGGCAGATTTTCAGGGGGCTCTCAGTGCCTGACCCCCCACACTCACCTGAGCAGGGAGTTAAACACACCAAAACCAAACAAAAACCTGGGTTCTTCACTGAGCTTTCAGCTGTGGCTCCATCTGCTCCTCTGGGCTGCTTCCATGCCCCTAAACAGCACTTTAAAAGGTTTCACCCTGGAGTGGAGATAGAACTGCTCTGGGAAACTTATCACATCACATCTTGAAACATCAACCGCCAATTAAATAGTCTGAACATTTAAGTTTTATCTTGAGGGCAAAAAAGAAAGGGCACACCACTAACTCCAGCTGAAAGGAGCAATGGTCACAGTAACTCAAATTTCAGCCCTGTTCTGACCATTTTAATTGGCTGTAGGAGGCAATCAGAGCCCCAGAACTGCCGGGAAAGTAGATGGCACCCAGATAAAGCAGAGAGGACATCTAGTATTTCATGACAGGAAACCTGAAACGTGCACAGTATCAGGAGAATCAGCTGAATCCTGCATCTCCCCAGATGGAAAATTAGAGCTAAAAAGGTATTTTTGCAACAAGATCAGGAATTTAATGGTGAACATACTCTAAAGAAGACTGCAACAGTTACAACTGCAAAAAGTCAGGAGAGCTCAGAGCTAGTGAACAGACAGGACATGCAGCTATTTTCTGAGTGTTTCTAGTGATACTTTAGTGGAAGAAACACAAGGGACAGATACAGGTTGTGTGTCAAGCCAGCCAAGGGCAGAATCCTCCTGGCACAGGACAAACTCTTGAAGAATATTCAAGCTTTGCTGGGCAAATCCCCAGCTCCCCTTCCCTGCCTGCAGAGCAATGTGCTCAGCTTGTTTCCTCCTAGCAAATGCTGGGGCTTCCCAGCCTTCATCCTGCTGCCAGAGCACAGGAAACTGAGAAACTGGGAAACTGAGGTGGATTCTGTGCTCACCCAGCCCATACCCACAAGAGCAGCAGCTCTGACAGGGCAGGTTACAACTCCCTGCTTCAGAGTGCATGGAGAGAATACCTGTCAGCCCCACAGCTCCCAGAGCTGGGCACTGTCCCGCCAATAATCACCACTGCAGGCAGCCAGAGATTCCCCACACAGCTCCCACTCGAGCTGGGGAGCATCTGACCTGCACAGAGCAGCAAGCAGAGGAGGCTCAGGCTGGCCGGCAGAAACCCCCGAGCCAGCCGCAGGCTGCGTGAGCTCCCCAGGCACGGAAAGCCCAGCACCTGCCCACACAAAATGCAACTGGGACTCAGGGGGAGGCGGGAAGAAAAAGGGAAAAAACCAAAGAACCAGCTTCAAAGATACCTCCAGAGTCCATCAGACAGCACTCATCTCCAGGGCAAAGGTCTGATGCCACGAGAGCAGAACAGCCCAGGCAAAGCCTGCTGATTGCAAACCCTGCAGCTCTTCCAGCTCCAGCACTGCTTGGGCTTTGGGCTTGAAATACCACCAGGAAAACCTGAACAGAACACCCAGCACCTCAGAGCAAAGGACTTGTCCCCAGGTAAAACAAAGGCCTCAGCTCACACAGAGCTCATGGCTCAGACTCTCAGCCAGGGGAAAGCAGGGCCACACTCAGCCCTACACAGCTTTACCATAGCTGAGAACCCTAATGTGATTATCCAATATTACCAACACAATTACAGGGCCCTTGCTTAATGTCACTGCTGCAATATCTAGGCCATGACAGGCCAGATTTAGATTTACAAGCTCCACCCTCTCCTGTTAAACAGGCAGGACGTCACCATGGCTAACGCTGGTGTGGCAGCCCCAGCCAGGAGTGCCTGAACTGTGCAGAATGATGCAGCCAGGAACCCCACACAGCACCAGCACAGCCTCTGCCTCTCCTGATTTCACAGAGCAAGACTGGCTGTCTAGGGATGGTGGCAGTTTTGGGAGTGAGCACTCAGTCTATCAGCTGTGATGCTCACAACAACACACAGACACAAAATAATTATACAGTCAGAGGCATTCTCACTGCATGGACAGCATGGGGAAAGCACCACTGCCTCTTAGTTATGCCTCCTACTTCTCTGGGGCTGCTTTAAAGCCATCCAGCTTCATTTCTTTGCATGTTTCAGGACCCCAACTCATGACAGACCTCACTCCCCACACAATCCTCCTGCAGCTCCCAGGCAGGCCCATGGACAAGGACAAACAGGAAGCTGTACATCACAACACAGCAGAGAAAGGAGGGGAAGGAAATTAATCTCTGCCATGCAGCAGCATTTCAGAAGCCCAAAATAATCACTGGGCCAGGTCCAGGCTGTGCATTAAAGGCACTCCCTTGTCAGAAGCTGCAGCCCAAGGGCAGCAGGAGCCGGGAGCAGCCCAGGCACCCCAAGCCAGGGGCACTAGAGCCTCGCAGCATTTGCAGCATTTGTGACAGCAATTTCATAACCAACAGAGCTCACTGGAGGCTCTGGCTGCCACAGCAGGAAGCACGCTGAGGTGTTCACGTGGGGGGATTTGCTGGGCATGTGCTCTGCTGCACAGCCCTGTGCATCCACTCCATTTCTCCCTGACAGGCACACTTGCAGAACCAAAGCTGATGGAACGGTGTTTTATTGCTGTGCAGCAAGACACGCTGCCTCCAAACACATTACTTGGCAAGGCAGGCTCAGTCCCTCTCTATTGTAACAATTTTAGTCCCTGAACTTCCACTGTAAGCCCGAAAAAAAAATAAAAATTAATGGGTCATGAATAACTCAGGGCTTAAAAAAAAAAATTAAAAGAATCATTTGTTTAGTTATCAGTCAGCCCTTTAAAAAGCACATTTCAGCTGCTATTATTCCCAGCAGCTGCTAATAGCATCTGAGCCCTTGTTCATCTCCAAGTGAAATTAGCACTGGCATCAACATGCTGTGGAGCATGACGGGCTGAGTGAACACGGCTGGAAATGCAAAGCCAGCAAGAAGCTGCAGCAACTGCAGGCAGCTCCAGAGCTTCCCTGGAAAGGCCAGGAAGCCGTGAATCACACCAGAAAAAAGCAGAACCAGTCGAGCAGAGAGCAGGCTGTGGCTGGAGGTGAAGAGGAGGGAGAAGGCAGGATGAAGGCCAGGCTGGGACTAGCGGGGCTGGCTTGCAAGGGCCAGGCAGAGCAGGCTGTGGAGAAATGTCATGGAAACAGCACACTCCTTTGGGGAAGCAATCATGCAAGGATCCTAGGACAGCTCACAGCTACAGACAAGTCAGGCATGCAGGAATTCTGGTTCCAGCATCTGGGAATTCTGGTTCCAGCATTCGGGAACTCTCATTCCAGCATTCAGGAATTCTCATTCCAGTATTTGGGAATTCTGGTTCCAGCATCTGGGAATTCTGGTTCCTAGGGCAGCACCCAGACATGCTCCTGAGCACGGCAGCAGAAGCAGAACTCCACATGTTCCATTCAGCATTTAACAGGAAAACATACCAGCTCTACATGAAACAGGGCTTTGAGCTTTCCACACATGCACAGGTGAAGAGGGAGAGGTATGAACTATTTGTCTTTTCATTTGTCAGATGTCTAGGAACAGGAAAAGTTGCAGGGGTCCAGAACCTGCAGTCTTGTGGCTGTTACTCACCAAGCCTGCAACCACTGGGGATTGAATTCATCAGTTCAAATGAACTTAAGCAATTGCTTTACTTATTTATATCCCAACTTAAATAATAAATATATCACTAAATGCATCAGTTGCAGAAAAACTTTCAAAGGTCTTCTTATGTTAAGTTTAAAACAAAAGCAAAAGGTAGGAAACAACCACCTGTCCCCCTTCAAAACTAGCATCATTTTAATTTTTTAAAAGTCCAGTAAATTTACTCCTGTCACATGTGAGACAGCTGTGAGAGCTGGGTGAGCAAGGCTGAGTCTGTGTGTTCCTGTGGTCTCTGAGGAACAGCAGATCCTGTGTGTCAGCTCTCACACATGGTGAGCTGTACCACCATCACTGCCTGTTCCTCACAGCCTCTCACAACAGGCAGAGAGGCAGCAGCACACCAGCGTGCTCTGGCACCAAGGGAAGGGCCAGCAATCCCCAAGGAGCAGGGCCAGGCTTTGTTCTGTGGTTGCATTGTGTGACACAGGGCCCTGGTCCATGATAAAAGTTCCTGGGTGCTATGGTGACATGAATATTAATGACTCTGTGATTAAAACACCAGGCAAGGAGTCATATTTGCATTTAATACAAGACTGCCCCTGCTCTGCTGCACAGCCCTTATCAAACGGCTTCATCTTCGTGGGCTTCAGCTTCTTGTTTGTGAAATAATTTGATAAACCTTCCCTGGCACCATCTCTGTGTGTCTGCTCTGCAGAGAGGGGACGGGCACAGGTTGGGGCACTGAGGCACAGGCTGTGTGGGGCACAGAGGCACAGGCTGGGGCACAGGTTGGGGCACAGAGGCACAGGTTGGGGCACAGAGGCACAGGCTGGTGGCACGAGAAGCTGTGCACTAGGCAGCAGGCTGTGTGCACTGAGATGCAGCAGGCTGTGTCACTGAGGCACAGGCTGTGTGTGGCACAGAGGCACAGGTTGGGGCACACCTCACACCCAGAGCCTTTGTGTTCTGCACAACAGCTCAGCCCTTCAAACTGCAGCTGGAAATGCAGCACACGAACAGCAGGGTAACTCATGTTCACATATCCAAGTACATCTGCTGACTCAGAAGCAACAGGTAGAGGCTGAAAGAAAGGCTCTGACATTCAGCAGGTTTGTTCTCGCCAGAAATGTCCCCAAGGATGGCAGGACAGTGTGACCTGCCCGTCCTGCCCTCTCTCCCACACTGTCCCTCCTGCAGCCCTTGCCACCCCACACATCAGGGCTCTGTGATGCATTTCTTCATTTCCTTACAAGCACAACCATAGGAACCAGCAGGATCTCACCACTGGGTGAAAAGGCAAGTGTGCAGCACCCGAGTCCCTGCACACACACAGGTGCTGTCACACATCCTTCCAACCCCAGAGGGTTTTCTTCCACAATCTCAGGGTATTGCTCATGCCACAGCCATCTGCACGCCCCTGGTGTTACACACCCCTTGCCAAAGGTCCTGAAGAGCCATTAGAGCAGAGCCCTGGGCCAGCAGCAGCCACAAATAACCCTCCTGTGGCCATCAGGGAGCATTTCCCATCGATCCAGCTCCCTCTCACAAGCAGCAGCTCAGTGCCAGAGAGGTCTTTATGGCCCAGGTCAGAAGCCATTAATCCTTCAGAGGGTCACAACAGGTAACTCAGCTAACACTGAATTAGCAGGGAGGTCATGCAGAGAAGGCACAGAAGGCAAAAGGTTTCCATTTCTGTGCTTCTCACATCAGCACTGATTTCTTGTGTCCCTTTTCAGAATTTCAAACCACTGTGAAAGTCCATATCACTCTCATGAACCCCTATAGAACCTGGGCTAGGGAAGTCACAAAAACATGTAGAGCACACCAAACGTGGTGCCTTGGAGAGAGCCTGATGCTCAGCGACAGCACAGGAACCAGGCACATCATGTCCTCATGGAGCACTCTGCACATCTTTGAGACAAGCCTGGGTTTATTCCACTGCTGCCATTTGTGCAGCAAAAGCACACATCAGCCCTGCAAGCATCACTCTGCTAAGATGATATCTGAGCAACAGCTGTGCAATTAGGCAGCCTCAGATCCTGCATTTTGCTCTCACACCCTGGAGAACAGCTTGTCAGATTGCTCTAAGCTCACACAGGCACATTTTGGGGCCCCCTACCACAGGCCTTTGGGAAGGGAAACTGCTGTGTGCCTGACAGTGAATGGAGATCAGCTCTACCTGCCCTCAGCACAGCACAGGCAGCTTCCAGCTCAGCTGTGAGGGGATGCACACGCAAATCCCTGCTCAGGGAACTCAGCTGCTGATGGCTTTTTTTATTTTTAATCTATGAGATCACCCGTCACTGGTACGTAATTTCTTTCTGCAAAATCATGAAGCAAAGCAGATGCTATGAGCATCTTGTTCCAAAAATGTCTTTAATGCAATCCTGCAACACATGGCCCAGGGTCCTGGTGTCAGCAGGGCTTCTGCCACAGGGCAAGTGTGAATTTACACCCAAAGCACACGAGTGCCAAGAGCCTCACTGAAATCACAGCGAGGCAGCACTCGAGAGGAAACACAGACTGCAATTAGAGCACCCAGTCTGGAAGGGCAGAGATCAATTCCTGACTTGGCCACACGTGCTCTGCATTGCTTCACCTCCTATCCGAGTTCCCAGCAGCCCTAAAAGGGGTGGAAGGGCACATCCACAGGCTGTGCCAGGGCTCAGGTACTCTGGGGAGTGAGAGCTGCTGGCATCAGAGGAGCTGCAGCAGCTCCCCTCTGCTTCACTCTGCTGCATCACCCTGAGGCCAGCTAACAATAACCTTCATTTCATTTAGTGGCAATTCCTGGACCTCCTACAAAAGGAGAAAGTTTCCATAATGACAAAAAGCCACAAATGAGAATTACCTTGCAGTGCCTCACTTAAGCCTTTCCAAATCTTCTCCTTGTGCTTGTAAATCACTGTCAGTATTGTTCCTGCTCTCCAGAAGCACAGCAGCCAGTAACTGATCCAAGGAGGTTTGTTTCCAGCATGACACCACCACAAGGACATCCTGTGCTGTCCCCATCCAAGGAAGGCAGCACCCCTTCCTGGGAAACTTACTCAGTTACCTCTTGTTATCAAAGATAACTCCTCCATAAACCAATTCTGCTTGTGGCATGTTCTCCTCAGAGACTCCCTGTCTCCTTCCACATGCAGAACACAAGTAAACACTTAGCACAAGAGCAGGCAAATTGGTTGTGACTTTCCAGAGAAGCAGCACCAGCCCTGCAGCTGGCACGCTGCCTTCCCCACGGGCACAGCCTCAGCCTGCCCAGAACATCCACCCTGCATAAAGTCACCTTCAAGGGAAGCACTCCCAGCCCCTGCCCAAGTGTGCAGCACCCAGCCAGGGCTGACCCCTCATTAGCCATGATTAATGCAGGTGGGTCAGCCTGGAAGGCAAGAAGTGCTAAATCCAGAGTGGATTCCAGCTTGTCTTCAGCACATTTGTAACTTCCCACCTGCTCTCCTCGAGCTGCTGACAAGCACAAAGGGGAGAAGGCCCGTGCCACAATAAAAACACTATGCATATGCAACCAGAGGTTAGCAGCCTTTAAAACTACCAGAACACTTCTGCAAGGCTCCAGGTGGAGTTAAACCATGTACCACCCCCCGGCAGAATCCCAAAACTAGGCTTTCTTACACTGACAGCTTCATAGCAGGAGTGCTGGAACAGAAACTCTGCTGGTTTCACAGGGAAGCTCCTTCCCGGGACGGTGACTGGCTGGGGTAGCACTGCCTTGGGATGGTGACTGGCTGGGGTAGCACTGCCTTTAAAGCAGCTTTAGCTGCCACAGCTGCTCCATAAGGAACCAGCCCCACAGGCACAACCCAGACCCCTTCTGTGACAGCCTGCACAAAGCTCATGGGCCGGGCCAGGCCAGTCTGACACACTTAAATCCACTAACACCTGCTTTTCCTCCCTGATTACATCTCAGGACACGGCACACATTGTCCCAGCAAAAGCTGTGCTGCTAAAAGCACCAAAACACTTGGGATACCTCAGCATTTAGCAAAGAACTCCCCTGGGATCCTTCACAAGTTCCCCTGGTTCTACTCTTAGAAAAACAGACTGCTGGAACACAGAATCAAACATCCTACCTGGCAGAGCAGAGTGCAGAGTACATGTTCTGCCCCACAAGAAACAGGGAAAAAATTAAAAATAAGAATCACGTGTCCCATTCCGAGAGGAGAAACAGTTTAATTCCTAATCCAAATGTCCCTGGTCAGCTGATTAGCAGCTGGCCCTTGGCTGAAGCTGGAAAGCAGTAACTCACAAAATACACTTCAAAGCAATGTCCCGAACCCAGCCACACTGGAACTGGGTTGAGGATCACATAAATCTGCAAAACGTTCCTCAGACGGGGTTTGCTTTAAAGTGAAATCATTTCAGAGGAAGCTCACGTGTGTCTTCAGTGGCTCCAGGTTATGGTGCTGCAGGGAAGGAGGTGCCAAGGGAGGGCAGGGGCCAGCAGAAAGGGCACAGGCTGGGCACTCACGGCTCTGCCAGCTGCTGCCCACCTGCACTGCCCTGCAGCTCTGAGCAAAGGCAGGATGGATCCACAACATCCCTCTTTTCAAAACACAGGAAAAACACAGCTGGCAAACGCAGGATGGTTCTGTGACTCTGGACTGGTTTGTAATACCAACCATTAAATGCTTTCAGATCAACACTAGCTACAGCACACAGGCACCTACCTGAAAAACTCCAGTGAGATATCCAACAATTATTAAACCCAAATCACTTACTTAGACTTCAACTTACTTGAAGGGGAAAAGACCTTCAAAAAAGTACAATTTTAAAAGCAACTTTTCACAGAGCTGCAGAAACTCAGCCTGCACTTTTTGCTAGAAGCAGAGCAAGACAAACAAAACCCTGCTCAAACACGTGCCCCATGGATGTTTACACACCTCGGGTCAGCTCAGCACTCTCACAACACTGAGCAGAGTCACACAAACCACAGAGGCCCCCAAAAATGGGACACTGGGGCAATCCCCGACCTGGTTTAGCTCACCCGTGCCTCGTGGGACTTTGCCACACACACAGCTCTCCCAAACTCCTCATTTATGGCAACATCCTTCTCAGTGTTCCTGCTGCTTGGATCCCCATCAGCGGGACACCAACCTCCCCAGAGCTCCAGCATGGGGCTCTGTTGTTTGGGGTTTTCCCCTACACACAGGCAGAAACAAAGAGCAGTATCTGATTTGGTCCAACGCTGTTTTGGTTTATTTTCAGAAAGAAAACAGCAAGACAGCAGCCTGACTCAGCCCCACACTGCAAGAGCCCCTGGGTGTTCGTTTCAGCTCTGTGAAACACCACTCACCCCAAAACCAGTCACAACAGCCCTGAGCCCATACTGGGGCACTGTGTAACTAAACCTGGCCCTGCAGACCCCCAGCACTGCCCTCCCACCACAGATAATCCCTGTGCAAACTCTGGGGGCAATTGTCCAAGAGCTTATTTGTGCTTTTATGTGGATTAGAGCAGGAGAGTTACAAGGACCCAACCAGGAACCGCCTATTGCAACACCCTGTTTGTAAAACCCCACTGATTCACCGTGTCCCAACACCACAACCAACCCCTCAAATTCCTTCTGCATTATTCCCATCTCCTTCCTCCCAAAAGGAGGGGATGCTCCTCCCTGCCAGGCAGGCAAGTATCCAGACAGAACTCTTTTTCAGGGGAGTTAAACCATGCAGGTTTAGCAGCAGCAGGTATTTTGGGGATCTACACAAGAGCCCGGAGGCACGTGGAGCCATTTGGCACCTGGCACAGGCAGTGCTGCAGCCAGGGCACGCTCCCCACCAGCAGGGTTGCTCAGCAGAATTCAGGGTGACCAGGCACAGCTCTGACAGGCACAGCCAAATCCCAGCACTTCCATTCCAAAACTTCTGCTTCAACACCATTCATCACTTCATTGCTTCTCTCTTTTAAGGCACTTTTACATCTCGTTTTTTTCATGTTTCACAGGCTGCACCTAAACTCAGCCCTCCCCACTCCCTCCTAAAGCCATTGGGATGAGAGGTCCTTCCTCCCCAGACAGGATACTCCTCCTACAGAGTGCTTCCCAGGGGACTTTTCCTTTCAGCACAAACAGCCGGGAGCTGCCTCCTCAGCACTGCTGAAGCACCACTGCAGCTACAGAGAGGTTTTCCAGCCCAGTTCCAGGCGTCAGGAGTGCAGGGACTGGGCTGCCCACGAGCTCCCCAGGTCCCCAGCTGAGTCAGGGAGAAAAGGCTGCTCACCAGCACACCCAGAGCTGCAGCACTCCCCAGCACAAAAACCAGCAGGACAACCTGCAAACCAGCACACGGCCTTGCTCGTGCCCCTTGGAGGCTCTGCTCTGCACACACAAGGATTTCACACCGTCCCACCGGGAGGGAGGCACCTGGGCAGCACCTTCCAGCAGAGCTCCCTCTGCCTCACTGTGCCACAGTGCTCAGCCCGCACGCACGAACCCAGGGCTGCATCCCACAGACAGGAACCAGGAGATGCAGGGACAGCCCCCCGAAGCAGCAGCTCCCCCAGGACAGGGAGGCAGGGAAGGGAGGCTCTTCCCCCCCAGGCAATCTGTGCTCCCACCTCCACCTCTGCAGCAGCAGCAGGAGAGCCCGGTGACACACGGCTCCTCTTCCCGGGGCAGAACCTGCCAGCACATTACTCATCAGCAAAAAAAGCCTCTGCCTTCCCGTGCTACCAGGATGAGGCCATCCTGCATTAAAGGGAGACTGACAGCTTCTCAAGTTGAGCTCATGTAGGTCCTCAGCTCCCAGGGCCAAAAGGGCCTTGGAAATACCAGCCCAGGCAAACCTACAGTGCAAATTTCAAAGGAAAAAAAAAAATCACTATAGTTGCTAGGTAAAAGCCTGGCTTCAGTGCTCCTCTCAGCAGAACACATCAGAACCCAAGTCTGAAAAACAGCCACAGACCTATTTTCTTGCACACCGCGGTGAATTCTTACAAATCTGAACACAGGCAGCGTACACAGAGTCCCTTTTCCATTTTAGGGCTCTTTCTGTAAAAGCCAACACAGGTCCTCCCACTCAGCTCTCTCCCAGCAGCTCTGCTCTCCCTCGCCATCAAAACAAAACACTGCTTGGACTAAATCTGCCCAGGATGCTGCGCAGGAGGCACCAGGAGCAGGTCTAAAGAGGCCAACACCTCCCTGAAGGTCGAGGCTAAGGTTACCAGGCAGAGCCGTTCAGGAGGCTCCCTGCAGCCCCAACAAATGAAATGTAAAATGATAGTTGGAGCAGCAGAGCTGGTTACAATTAAACAAATGCCACCAGCAGCTTGCTGCACTGCAAGGCCTGCACACGTCATGAGTTCTGTAACCCCCAGGATTCATTTTTAGGTCTCTAACTGTTTTATTTGGGGGGGAAAAAAAAAAGAAAAAAGGCAATTGGGATCACCGCTTCGCCTTGCAGACATCCCACACACAGAGAAATCCCTCATCCCAGGTCACAGCCAGTCCTGCTCAGCCTACCTATGTGCATAACAAGGAATTTACTCCAGTGTTTTAATCCTCTCTGCTTGAGGTGGGAAACGAGGTAACAGCTGAAGAAAGTTTAAGAGCGAAGGACACTGCTTTCTTTATTTACAGCACCTTGTTCTGCACCAAAATATAGGACAAATTTGGTTTGGGTGTTTCTTTTGGTTTTTTTAACTCCCACTATAGAAGTAAGAAACAATTAACTTCTGAATATCCCCAAATTCCTAAAGCATTAAAAAAAAAAAACCTAACTCTGCCAAATCCACACTGGATTTACAGATGGGAACACCAGACACATCAGCCTGCAGACACCACAGGACTGCAATTCTGCCAAGGACAATGAAATATTCAGCAATCTGGGGGTCAAGGAGCAGGCTGGGTGCCCGGGACAGCCCAAGGCCTCCCTTCCAGCCTGGGGAGGGAAAAGCCGCATCCACGGAGCGCTCGGAACGGCACCGGGACCTCACCTTCCGCCAGCACCTCGTCCACGGTGACCTGGTGCCGGCCGATGCTGAAGACCCGGCCGATGTAGCCGCTGCCGGGGCCGCTGCTGCCGCCGCCGCCGCCGCTGCTGCCCGCCCCGGGCCCGGAGCCGCCCTGCTCGCGGCGAGAGTCGAAGAACTTCTTCATGTCTCAGGAGGCGGCGGTGGGGCCGCGGGGCGATGCCGGTGTCGGTGCCGAGCCCTGCGGCTCCTGCCGCGGCCGAGGGGGGCCGGCCTGGCGGGGCCGAGCCGCGCTGTCCCCCGGGGATCACACCTGCAAAAGCAGCGGGGATAACGGGCCTGCGGCGTTACCCCCGCGGGCCCCGCCGCGAGCCCGGCCCGCAGCGACCCTGCCCGGTACCTCGCAGAGGGCGGCGGGAGCCTCCATGCGCCCCGCGGGGCCGGCCTGCGCAGCCCCGGCGGGTCACGGCGGGGGCCGCCTGCCGGCAGGGCCCGGGGCCCGCATCGCTGCCTGGCGGCGTCACCGGCGACCACCGAGCGCGTCAGGGACACGGACAGGGACCGACCCCGCCGCCGCCGCCCCCCGCCGGCCCCATCCGACCAGGAAATGGGCCGTCACAGGAAGTCCCGGCTGCCGTCGGGAGCGCCGCCCCCGCGCCTCCGCCAGCGGCAGGGCCCGGCCCCGCCGCCCCGGGCTGTCCCGTCCGGTCCCGTCCCGCAGTGCCCTGTCCCGGGATGTCGCGTCCCGGGATGTCCCGTCCCGCAGCCCCCGGAGCGCCCCACGGTGCGGCACAAGGGGGAGCGGGGGCTCGGCCGATGGCGGCGCCGCGCGCGGCACGCTGGGGGCGGTAGTTCCCCGTGGCCGGCGGAAGGGGGGCCATGCGGCGGTGGGGACTACAAGTCCCGGCATGCCGCGCGGCTCCGGCCGGCAGGGGGCGCTGTGCCGCGGGGCCCGGGCCGGGGTCGCCCCTCGGACCGGCCGGGACCGGAGGCTGCCCCGGGACAGCGGACGGGGCCCGGGGGCTCCGTGTCCTCCTCGCCCTGAGGGATGAGTGCAGAAATCCTGTCCGTGGGGAACCACGGCCCACATTAGGGTGTGCATGGTGACGGGTATTTATGTTTATCTTTGAAGTAATGCGCTAAAGTCGATGTTTTTGTGATATAACAATAAAAGGCCACTGCTGTGATATCTTGGGATTAACCTGAAGCACCAGGCTTATCTTCACACAAGCTCTGCTAGCGCCTGCATTCAGAGCTCAGAAAAAATCCTTAAAGCAGAGATATCCCAAGCCCTTAAAACATCTTTAGTGTTTTACACCTGGTAGCTGGTTTTGTACAACCTGTGCCTTGGATTTGCTGTGGAATTACAGCTTCCTCCTCCTTCCTGCCTGGCACGATGCTCCTCAGGGGCACTGCAGCTCCTCCAGAGCCCAAAGCCATGGGGTCAGGCTTTGGAAAGGTTTAGTTGAGCTCAGATCTTGGGAAGCTCAGTTTAAATGCACTTTGGGTTCTTCTCAGCACTTTTTCCTTAGAAATCAGGAGATTCTCCCTGCCTTTGGCATCCAGAGCAGCCAACTCCTCACGCACTATTGAAGGCTGGATTTCAGACAGCAGAGGGAAATGTTAAAATGGCAAAATTTGGTTTTTCCAGAATGAAGAAGCACCAGAATACAAAACCCAAGCAGCACTTGGCTGCCAAATGAATACCTCCATGACAGCACCACTCTTCTTCCTCCCCTCTGACTGGGATGGAAGAGGAAACCAAAGCATGGTCCCAT
Source organism: Zonotrichia leucophrys gambelii (assembly GCF_028769735.1). Lineage (NCBI taxonomy): Eukaryota > Metazoa > Chordata > Aves > Passeriformes > Passerellidae > Zonotrichia > Zonotrichia leucophrys. The sequence continues at coordinate 376,131 of NC_088191.1, read as the reverse complement.
TTCCCCAATGACCATTATTTCCTGTATTATGGTAATAACTACAGCCATCCTTCTCCAGCCCCTGTCCCCAGGGTAGGCCAGGCCTGGCTGCTTTGGGGTGACAAAAATAAACATTATCCTTCACACAGCCCTTGGCCTGGCTTTGGTCATGGGCTTCCAGCAATGCCAGCGAGATTGGATCAGCCTGTTGTAAATGGCTCTAATTGGGTTTTTCCTCTCAGTGTTTGAAGGCTTTTAAGATGCATATGACTCTGAGAACAGGCAGGTAAAATTGCTGGTGGCAACATTTAGCAATACACAGATGCACAGATCTGACAGCACGTCACTACAGTTGTTTTTCTGCTGAGCCACTGTGCCTCTTCACTGTGGATAATGCTGCGTATCTTCCACCATCCTCATCCTCAGCAGGTCTTAAAGGTATGGGCCCAAAAGTCCTCTTCTGACCACCTTCAGCCACCCATAATTTGTAGGGTGGCTGCTGGCTGCCCCTCATTTCCAAGTACAGCCCCAGTGCACGCAGCTGGAGCTGCAGTGATTGCAGCCAGCACACGTGTGCAAACAGCCCTTTTTCATTTGCAGCCTTCAATCTGCATGAAACATGCTTGGCTGTGCTTTGGGGCTCTGTGATGAATTAACTGCCAGAGCTCAGTACAGAAGGTTCACGTGCCCTTTGGAATAAATACGAGCTGAGTAAAGTCTCAGTTGCTTCTGTCCATTATTTTAAATTATTTTTTAAATTTCTCTAACCTGTGAAAATCCCCAGGCATCTCTCAAGCCAGGTAAAACACCCAGGGCAAAAACTGGGCCCCGTCACTGGGGATTTCTGGGGACTCTGCAGAACTGAACCATTTCCAAGGAAATTGGGCATCTCCGTAGAGTACAGGGAAATGAGTCATTTCCAAGTAAAGAAGATAAAAGCCACTGCATGCAGAGAGCTGCAGATGCACTGCTGAGCCTCCTCCCTGGCTCTGAGGGCTTTTTTTAAGCGTACCTGCAGTGCAGTGCAGGCAGTGTCAGACCCACGCGGGCCGGGGGCTCTGATGCTCAGCCCACGCACACAAACCCCACCATGGCCATTCTGGGGAGCAAAAGCACAAAAAGCAGGAGCCGTGCCCGGCTGCAGACGCTGAGCATAAATAAATATTCCTTATTCCAGGCTGCTGCAATCCCAGTGACCTTCACAGGGATCAGGGGAACTGAGCCCCAAAGGGAAAAAGGGGACACAGCACACGCAGGGCCTGGTGCCTCTCCCGTGCCACAGCCGCTCCAGGCCTGCCGTGCTGCAGAGAGGAGCCTCTGACTAATGCACTCAATCCCAAACGCTGCATTTTAAGCTGCTGAAATCCCATGACGCGAGGTTTAAAATATCCCAGCGCGGTCGGCGGAGCTGCTTCCCTGCGCCTTGCCTGCCCCATCCCCGCTCCTCCTGCGCCGCTCAGAAAATGCACTCAAATCCCCAGGAAGAAGCACATTCCTACAGCTGCATCCCTCTCCATCAAACTTTCCGGACAGCTCAGCGTTTTCTAAATAAGAGCGCAGGCCTGGGCAGGGATCCTGCGGCCCCAAAGGCGAGGCCGCACTGGCCCCTTCTGGAGAGCTCGGGAGCGGCAGCGATGGAGAGCGGAGCTGGCACGGCTTCTCCTGAATCCACCGTAATAACGAGGTTTAATCAGGCCCCAGTGCTTGTCTTGATAAGGATGCTGCGAGAGCCCTTTTTACGCAGTGATGGGGGTTACTGTTTCAAAGTACGGGAGGGGATATTCAGGTTAGATATAAGAAAGGGATTGTGCCCTGTGAGGGGGATGAGGGCCTGGCACAGGGTGCCCAGAGCAGCTGGGGCTGCCCCTGGATCCCTGGAAATGCCCAAACCCAGGCTGGACAGGGCTTGGAGCAGCCTGGGACAGTGGAAGTTGTTCCTGCCCATGGAGATTTGAACTTTAAGGTCCTTCCCGACCCAATGCATTCCACAGTCCTATGTCTCTTTAAATATACATTCACTGCAAAAAATTCTGTTAAGCTTCTCACCAGCAAGGAATAGAGCCACTGTTCTATCCTCTCTCTGCCTGTGATTTTCTGGATTTCAAGGATTTCTTCCCAAGGGCGCAGTAGTGGCCCCCAAACACCATTAGTATGACCAGAAAAACCATCACTGGTCTCCATCACCCCCAGGAAAAGGTCAGTTCTCAAGCACACTATCATGGAGCTGGGCTTTACTGGGTAAAGCCCAAAACTCAGACCTATATTTCACATGTTAGGAACTGGAAGCTTCCAGTTCCTTGGTGCTCCTGTTTGCCCCTGCAGGACAGACATCCTCAGTGGCTCCGGCAATGGCTCTGCTCCCTGTGGCTGGAATCCTCCATCCCCAGCAGTGGCACTCCCACAGATAATGGGGCCGGTTGAGCTCTGCAGGCTGCCACCCGTGGGATGCAGCGGCCTGGACTGACCCTGTGTGCACTGGTGGGACACAGCCCTGTGCCCCTCCAGGAGCAGGATTTGCACCCCAGCTCCGCTCTGTCCCTTAAGGCAGCTGCTGCCACACGGAGGGAGGTTTGCGGGCTGGGTTCTCCCTGAGAAGGGATTTATTAATGGTGTTTCCAGTGTCAGGATCCTGTTGGGACTGACCCTGTGTGCACTGGTGGGACACAGCCCTGTGCCCCTCCAGGAGCAGGATTTGCACCCCAGCTCCGCTCTGTCCCTTAAGGCAGCTGCTGCCACACGGAGGGAGGTTTGCGGGCTGGGTTCTCCCTGAGAAGGGATTTATCCGCTGTGTTAGGGTCCTGTTGGGGCTCCTCCTGCCCCGAGGTTCCTCACCCGGCTCTGCCCACACCCTTCGCTCACTTCTGTTTAAATGCAGGGTCAGGAAAAGTCATCCTGAGCTGGGCAGTCATGGCTCTGCTTCCATCCCCTAGAGCTGGGTCATGGCCAAATTACAGAGCAGCTAAGTGAGATTAAACTACGTGGAGGCAGATATTAATTAAGAAGAAAAAGTGAAAGCTACTCATTTCCCCTTCAGAACGATATGTATGCTAATTAAAGCAAACATTCGTTAAGCCCCCTCCCTCTCTGGAGGGTTTTGCTGACTCCTGCTCCCCTTTGGGCCGCAGGGAGCCAGCGAAGGCCTCAGAGCGCCGATGGCCTGCACTGCTTGCATTCCCTGCTGTTTATAGCTTCGGTGGTGAAAAGCAAACAGCAGCCTGGGCCCGTGGCCAAGCGCAGCCTCCAGTTTCTCCGTGGGAGAAAGGCAGAGTGGGTGGGCACCTCCGAGGCAGTGTCAGCACAGCATATGCTGGGGGACAGCACTGTGCAGAGCCCCCGGCACTGAGATGCTGCTGGAGCTGTCAGTGAGAGCTGGGAGAGAGCTGGGATCCCCTGGTGTGCCTGCAGAACAGAGCATCCCCACCCTGAGAACCTGCTGATGGAAGCACGCTTGAGAGGGAATTGGACTCCTGGCTGTCTCATCCCTGTATCGCTGTCTCCCCTTACAGCTCATTGTCTCAGCCTTGTCCAAGTGGTCTCTTGTTTTAAAGGCATCTTGGCTTACAGTTCTCTCAAATCAGTTCTGCCCCCCAGCTCCTTCTTGGCCGTGTGTGACATTTATGTTTATGTAATCCACCCAGAGAGCCTTTGCCTCGCATAGCAGTGCTGGTATGCTATGCTCAGAGTTCTAAATCCTGCCTGGATTGCTAAAAGGGAGAGGGCTGCGCATTCCCCTGATAATGCTGAGTGCACAAGCCGCGTTTCTAGTGGTTATGGAGAGTTAAGAACACTCCAGTTTCTTGTGTGGGTTGGAATAGTTCAGTTTTCCCACTCAAATAAGCACTGCTCACCTAGGCCTGGGAGAGTTTCATCTTCCTTCCTCTCTTTGTGTTAAAAGGGCTCTGCTGCAATCATGGATCAACAGCTCCAGGCTGCCTCTTCCTGAGGCCTTCCCCAAAACACCTCTTCCCAAAACACCTCAGGTTTGTGGCTGCTTCACCTTCCATGAGTGGGTAAGGACACCCTTAAGGCTCTAAGGGTCAGAAGTGCCCCTGGATGTCTGTAGTTCCCTTTGGGACTATTGTGATATTAACACATGGGATGGGAATTCACCCTCTTACAAGCACACAGGACTCGGTGCTTTGGAAAAGCAAGGGCTGGTTTTCAGCCTCCACCCTGCCTTCGGGCACTGCTGCTATGGAGACAGCACTCGCTGAGCCACAGCATCCAACACACTCCCACAGCGCTTGTGCAACCCTTCCACAACCCCGTTTTCAGGGGCTGCTTGCACGCTGCCAGTGCTCAGGTATGAAAATGAGCATTTCCCTTGCGAACCTCCCAAAAACACCAGTTTATTCCCAAAGGGCCAAGTTCTGACCCTCCCTTGGTGAATGACTTCATTGGTGTCAGAATTTGGAGCTCAGTGAGTGAGGTGAGGCTGCTCCTCTAGAGCCAGTGCAGGTACCTGCTGATGAAAGGGCACACTGAAATCTCTCCTCCTAGCACAAGGCTCCTTTGCTCTCTGAGATGCAAATTTAAAAGGTCAGGTCCTTCAGGCAAAAACAAACGCTGCCATTTTCTGGAGGTTCAGCTCTGTTCTCATTGTGGGACTGAGGAAATACCCCTACCTAAAGGGCTGCTGCTTGAGCCCAAGTTATTTACTTCATGCACACTGCCCTCCCTGCTTTTCTGTGACCTTTAATTTTCATTATTAGGTCTTTTGTAGATGGAAGAACAGCAGGATGGAATGGGAATGGAAAGCATGTGTGTAACTGAGTAAAGTCTGGGGGGTCGAGAGCTTTAAACCAAGGCTGGTTAAAATAATTGGCAGGACAAATGAAGCATCTGTGAGCAGAAGAGCAACGTGCTCTGTCACTGCACTGAGGGGGACTGCGGGCTTGTCCCCTGCTGCCCCTCTTTTGATGCAAGCACAGCCAGTGATATCCTTCAGCTGGAGGTACTGGAGAATAACCATAGCCTTTCCACCCTTTCAGAGATAAGACAAAGCTGAAAGCTGAGCAGACCCTGCACAAAGGACCCCTGGAGAGACAAAGCTTTGTCACCTGAACCTGGTCTAGGAAAATACAGCAACAGCCCTTCGCCTTCCTGGAGGGAGCAGCTCCTGGAGCAAGGTACAACAGGGTTCCTTAAACCCCCTGTGTGTTCCATCCACCCTCCAGAGAAGCTCAGACACTCTCAGCGTGCTCAGAAGCTTCTGTGCCTCTTTGTTTTCCTTTCTGGTCCAAATATTCGTGACTGAATCAGGTGGCTCAGGAGCCAGCACCCATAACCAGCCATGATTCCGGGGAACTCGGCTGTGTGATGTGTCAGGATCTGGCTGCTGAATGGAATTCGCTTACACGACTAACTCCAGGTGGCCAAAAACGTCCACACAAACACTTTGTACCTTCAAATATTCCTCCTACTTGGCGCCTCTCCCAGGGGGAAAGAAAAGGTTAAACTGTGAAAATAATGAATGGGAGGATTGCTGCAATATTTAGCTAATTTGTAAAGAAAATTAATAACTCGTGGTATTGAATAATTACTATTGCATAGACCAGTGATTGCAGTGACAGAGCCTCCCAGTCCTGGGGGCTGAAGAGACTGGGAAGCAAACAGAAGGATGAAAATACACAGGCTAAAAAAATCCCTGGCAATGCAAGATGGAGAAACGCAGCAATTCTGCTGGGGGATTAAAACGGGCCCAAAGCAGGGACTGCTGACGTGAGAGAAAGGGCTGAGAATGGAAACTTTCACAGATGTAGGAAAGAGAAAAGTTTCTCCTTAGCAACAGTTTATGTGTGCTGGTCCACGCTGGATCCCGGTCAGGGTCAGGCGCCAGGTTCTGCAAGGAAAGAGGCTCTGCAGTGCAAAAGGAGAGGCCTTGAGGCTTGAGCCTGGCTTTTCTGCTCCCCTGGTCCATCCCCGTGCATCAGCAGTAGGTGCTGGGCTCCCTGGAGCTGTTTTGGGAGCAGGAGCTGCAATAAATAACCCACACAGACATGCTCACTGAGGCACAGCCTGCCCACATCCAGGCTGCTAAATTTAGGTTCCTTCCAGCAGAGGAGCATGGGCAGAGAGGCACAGGGATGAGACAGGGCTGTCCTGTGAGCTGGAAAAAACCCGTGATAATAACAGCCCGTTGGGCATCACAGGGGACCAAAGGTGCTGAGGATAAACACTTGAAAACAAATGTCTTCTATTGCAAGGCTGATTTCCCTGTGCCAGCCCTGTGATCGTGTCCATGGCTGACCCTGGAAGGTAAAACTGAAGTCCCTTTGCCTGCGGGGTTTTGGCTTGAGGGCACTGCCATTTGTGGGGCAAAATGAACAATCGCTATGCAAAGAACCATCCTAACTGAAATCGCGGCTGTTTGCAGTGCAGAGTTCCTAGACAAGGGGTGAGGATGCTGAAGAGCCAGAGAGGTGCTGTGTGAGCACGATACAGATCAGGAATCCCCGCAAACAACACCGGGGGAGGAACAGGACTTGTTGATGGAGGGTTTTGCTGCCCGTGTGCCCCATGCTGGAGCTCCCTCCGTGTAACCCCTAAATGCAGTTTGGGGTTACATCCCAAATGTGTAATGTGAATGAGGCTTCCCGGGAGCTTCTCCCTGCTCTGGATCACAGCCCGGCGCTCAGGGATGGGCAGGGCAGGGCTGGAACTCCCTCCGTGTAACCCCAAAAGTGCATTTTGGGGGTTTACATCCCAAATGTGTAATGTGAATGAGGCTCCCCGGGAGCTTCTCCCTGCTCTGGATCACAACCACAGCTCAGGGATGGCAGGGAGGGCTGGAGCTCCCTCCGTGTAACCCCAAAAGTGCATTTTGGGGGTTTACATCCCAAATGTGTAATGTGAATGAGGCTCCCCGGGAGCTTCTCCCTGCTCTGGATCACAGCCCAGCGCTCAGGGATGGGCAGTTTGGGGTTACATCCCAAAGGCGCAGTGTGAATGAGGCTCCCCGGGAGTTTCTCCGTGCCCTGGATCACAGCCCAGCGCTCAGGGATGGGCAGGGCAGGGCTGGAGCTCCCTCGCGTCACCGCCGCGTGTCGCCAGGGCGGGGACTCCGCCACCCGGGACAGCCACCAGAGCTCTGCCCGTGTGTGCCAGGGAGCCGCAGGGACAGCAGGTGAGTGCCAGGCGTCCCCCTTGGCACGGCGGTGCCCGGGAAGGTGCCAATGCCCCTTCGCAGCGGGCACTGACGGCGCTGCGATGCCAGCGGTGCCAGCGGGGCTGGGGCAGCCCGGGCGGGGCTGGGCAAGGACAGGGGGCAGTTCGGGATGGAGGAAGGTGCCAATGCCCCTTCGCAGCGGGCACTGACGGCATCGCACCGGGCAGGGCGATGCCAGCGGGGCCAGGGCAGCCCGGACCGGGCTGGGCAAGGGCAGTTTGGGATGGAGGAGGCGCTGACCTTCCCCGGGCACAGCGGGTGCGGGTTTGGTTCCTGTTTGGTGCCAGGGCTGGCCCGTCCTGGCCGCTGCAGTGCCGAGGGCATGGCAGGGGCGCACAGGCTGAATGGGGCTCACCAAGCTGTAAGAATCGTGCTTTATTCCTCCTGAGGGCCGTGGCCAGATAAAGGTCACTGTGTGGGAGGCTCTGGGGTGCCTCAGCTGTCTCGGGTTCGGGGCAGATCCTTTCCTGGGGTCAGAGCCTGCGGCGAGCCCAGCCCAGCCCGGGCACAGCCTGGGCACAGCCCGGGCACAGCCGGGAGCGCAGCCCGTGCCCATCCCGCACGCAGTCCCAGCACGCAGCCGTGCCCATCCCGCACACCGAACAGCACGCAGCTTTCCCGAGCTCTGGAAACGCTGACCCGGCCCTGGGTGTGGGTTGTGCTCGGGTAAACGTGCACCCAATACAGGAACTCGTCTGGCAGGTCCGGGGTTTGCCCGGCAAGGAGAAGGGTCGCAGAGCGGTGGGTTTCCATGCAGAGCCGAGGTGGAGGATTGGCAATGCTGAGAGCTCAGACTGGGAGGGGAAAAGCTCTGTGTTTATATCCTGTTAAGCTGTTGGAACTTTCCTTGGTGGTTCCTGCGTGTGTGCTCCAAACATAGCCAGGAAAACCTGACTGTGTGCAAGCCTAAACTTGAACTGGCCAGCACATGTAATAGTGTCGGCACTTACCTGATAAATCAGGTTTATTCAGCTTTTAGAGGATGTTTGATATGGACCTAAAACTGGCTGTTTAGCTGATAAAGCCTGCCAGGAAAAGACCATCCATGGAAAAAAACAAATCGGGTAATGGGAGGGATGCCTCCTACGCTTGCACTCTGTCACCTGGGCACAGTGTTTGGAGCTTGTTCTCTGCCAGCTTTATTGAACCAGGCCTTTATTCTGGGGTGAAGCAAATAACATCAGGACCACAGCACAGGCTGGCTGGCGCTTGCATGCACAGTTTAATTCTCCAAAGCACAGAGTGAATATTGTTCCTGTCCTGGAGCTGTTTTTCCCCGACTGAGCTGCACACCAGGAATTGTGTTAAGCTGCTGAGAAAATCTGCTGAGCAATTCCCTCTCTCTGCTTGCCAAAGGGTGGCTTAGGGGAGTTTCATTCATCTAAAGCCCCAGCATGAGGGGTTACAGCCTGGCTGGGCTCTCGCACCTGTAACCTCAGTGCTCATCTCGCACAGAAATGCACCAGGAGCAAACCAGCGCTCTCAGACTGAGCACTGCTTTGCTCTGCTGCCTTCCCAGTGCCTGCTCTTTCAATTCCCGGGATGAAGAAATCAGGCTTGCAGTCAATATTCAGTGTGGTGTTTCTGCTGCTAATGGATGTTGTGAGGGGATTCTCCCTGAGTGCAGTGCATGCAGCCTCTCCTCATGGTTTGGTTTCCTTCTGCCAGCTCAGAATTTCCCTGCTTTTCCCTTTCCCTTCCCACTGACCTTTATTTTGCCCTCTAATTGTCTTCCTCAACCAGCCTGCCTGATATTCCTGCTTCTGTGTGCAGACCAGCTCCATCACAAAAACAGCAGTGAAATTTGGAGCCTATCTGACAAATTGGCTTTTTACTTCTGTAGAAAGATTAGAGAAGAGCAAAGATGACTTTTCTGAGGTCTAGGTCATACCGTGATGACTGGGATTTATGATCAGATGAAAGGAGGCAAACTCAGCACTAATAATTGCTTGTATGTGGGTATCTCTTTGAGTCTGCCTTTCCCAACTCCTCTGCTGGGATGCTGGGATGAGCTTGGCTTGTGGGGAAGTGAACCTTGGGCATGACCTGTGGGGAAGTGAACCTTGTCCTGGTACGTGGCACCCTGTCAGGGGATCAGGGACTCAGGAAAATTTGGGTGTGTTCATGCAAAGGCTCTCTGACTGCCAACAGAATTGTGAACTAATAACCCTGGGCAGATGGCAAGGAAGCTTTGGGGGTTTTGGAGGGTTTTGTCAGTTAAAACTACAGCCTTTGCCCAGCCCAAAGCAGGGCTGGACACTCAGGGAAGCTGCCCTGGGTGTTCACTTGTGCTGCTCAATCCTGCTTTATTCCTCAAAGAATTGGATGGTTATTTAACCAGCCCCATTAACCTTCGAGGGAAGGTGTACTCTATTAATAATTTGCTAGAAAACTAACACTCCCTGTGTTTTATTATTGCAGCTGTCAGTGCCCTGGACACAGACAACAACAGATTGAGCAGATCTGGGCAGGATGGTGAGTGAGAGTGTTTGCTGTGCCAGGCTGTGCCAAGCCTTTGCCCTGGCCTGATAAACGTGGGGAGTGGAGCTCAGATAAGGACACAGCAGGAAGAACCTGTCACTGTCTGTCCCTTCATGGGGCTGGATTTATCACTTCTTTCTGCTTCCTCATTGCAGAGGAGAATGGCCCACACATACAGGCTTTTTGCCTTTGGGGAGTTAATGGGAAACCAGATCAGATATTCAAATAATTCAAAGAACATTAATTTCTCCAGATAAAGTTCCTAGGCCAAGCCCCATGCAGACAGACCTGGAACACTTCCAGGGACAGGGAAACACTTTTCTGCCCATTGAATGTTAAATGGTACTTTTACCACTGATGATTTTCTTGGGAACATAAAGAGCTTAGCAAGAAAAGTGTATTTCCCCAGAAATTGCAATAGACCAGGGGCAGGAGAAACCTGTTTGTGAAGCACCATTTGGGGTGAAACACTGCACTTCCTGGTGTGTTGTTTAACAGAATGATGGCCCTTGACTGCTCTTAGAGAAGTCAGGAATGGGGCTTTGCTGGGAACAGCTTCTTCTGTGATTTACATGGAAAACTGCTGGGAAGAAGCTGGACTGAACAGAGATGTCTGCAGTGTGCCCTTATTTAGCTGGAAAACAGATACTGCATGGGCAGCACATTAAGACATTTTCTCCTTTCAGCTGGGTCCCTGTAGCTTATTTCTTATGTGCCTGGGAATCCTTCTGGAACAAACCATTTCATTTTTGGAATGGATGGAACCTGGTATAAAATCACTTATGTTTGGAGGGCAGACTTTACTTGCTGTCACTTTCCAAAAGAGATGATTGCATCTTTTGAATTGTCTTTTTTTTTAAATTCAGCTCTATTCTGTGAATGTCTCCCTTTGTGACCGCTTTTCATAACTCCTCTCCTTTGGCTTTAGGCAACAGTCAAGGGTGTCTCATCTTTCAGTGCTGAGCAAGAAGCACAGGCTCTAAGGAAGGCCATGAAGGGCCTTGGTAAGTTGTCTCCCTCCACTGTTAAACCTTCTTTTTTAGCTCTGCTGGTTGAGAAGATTTTTACTGGTGTTAAACCTTCTTTTTTACTTCTGCTGGTTGGGAAGGTTTTTACTGGTGTTAAACCTTTTTTAGCTCTGCTGGTTGGGAAGGTTTTTACTGGTGGTTTTTTGGAGGGGAAGTTCAGCCATTTGCATCACCTCACTGCCTTGTGAGGGAATTGGGCAGCTTGAACCCCACTGGAAATCCAAACCTTGGCCATAAAACATCTTTGGTCAAGGTTTTGTTTTCTGTGTCTGGTGTGGCGCTGCTGGGCTGAGATCACACACTCGCGCACACATCAGAGCCAGGTTGTGCAGGGTTGTGTGTAAGGTTGTGTGCCCATTGCACACCCAGTGGCACACACAGGCCTCTGGTCCTGCTGCGAGCAGCCTGACTGGTTTGCTGTGGTTCCTTCCAGGCACGGATGAAGATGCCATCATTGAGACCTTGACCAAGCTGAACGTTTCCCAGCGCCAGCAAGTTCTGATCACCTATAAAAGCACTATTGGCAGGGTAGGTGCTCTTCAGAGAGCAGTGCTGTGCCTCTCACTGGGAGATGGGGACTTCTTGGGTTGTACCACCTGGGTGAAATGTGAAGAACATCCCAGTCTCCACAAAAGTATGATTGGCACTGAGCACAAGCTTTCCTTGGCCAAGATTTTTTTGTTCTTGTTCACTTCAGAGTAACTGTTCATCCCAAAAAAAGTATTGAACGAGTTCTTCCTCTTCTCAAAGGCTGCGTCTTTTTCTCCTTTCTTCTCTTTCTGATTTCTAGGATTTGATTGATGACTTGAAGTCTGAGCTGAGTGGGAATTTTGAAAGGGTGATCATTGGTTTGATGACTCCTACCACCATGTATGACGTGCATGAACTGAGGAGGGCTCTAAAGGTTTGGAAATCCCTTTTTGTGTTGCATGACTTATGGTCAATTCAGTATGCAATGGCATAATTGTATATTAATTATTAATTTCTTATTAAACAAGAGTCCTGGCTGTGACAGTGTTGTCTCTGTGATTCCCTAGGGAGCAGGGACAGATGAAGGCTGCCTGATTGAAATCCTGGCGTCTCGCACCAACGCCGAGATCCGGCACATCAATGAGAACTACAAAATCCGTACGTAGCCCGCTCTGCAATTCCTCACTGGCTCCAAAGCCACCCCTGTGTGTGCAGGGGGGTGGGGAGAGGCAGGAGAAGGGTCTGTCAGCACCAGGGACTACAATGACACCCAGAAATTGAGTTGGTGTAATGGGGTGGGGTGGTTATGTCTGTCAGATGGAGGTCTATCCATGGTGGATCTTTTACCAATTTTATCCTGGCTGTGCTTCTGAATTTTGCCCTGCACCACTCCATGTGATTGATGCCTGGATTGCTGTGATGAAAGCCAGGAAGGGCCAGGGCATCCTGGCTTGTCCTAGTCACAGTGTGGCCAGCAGGACATGCCTGTCCCCCTCCCAGTGCTGCACTGCTGAGGCAATTCAAATCCTGGGACGGTTTAGGATATTAGAAAATGTTAGGATATTTGAAAAGGTTAGGATAGTTGGGATATCAGAGAAAGGTTCTACACCCAGAGGGTGGCTGGGCACTGGAACAGGCTCCCTGGAACAGTGGTCACAGCAGCAATCCTGATGGAGCTCAGGGGGTGTTTGGACAATGTTCTTGGGCGCGTGGTGGATGGTTCTGTGCAGGCCCAGGAGCTGGACCTGGTGATGCTGGTGGGTGCCTTCCCAGGCAGCGAATCCTGCATTCTGTGTATTCTGTGGGCTGTCAGTGACAGCTGTGCCCTGTGTGTGTGCTCTGCAGAGTATGGGTCCACCCTGGAGGACGACATCGTCTCTGACACCTCGTCCCTGTTCCGCAGGGTGCTCGTGTCCCTGGCCACGGTGAGTCCAGGCAGGGCAGCAGCGGGGTGAGCACCTGCTGCACATCCCTCACTCGTTTCTTATCTCAAAGTTTGCATACTCACAAAGCCTTTTATCAGGCTTTGAGAATTTTCTGTAAATCCATTTCCCGCAGAGGTGCTTCAGCTGGCTGCTTTTCACTTCCCTTGCATTTCACCTTGCCAGCTTCTGCAGGGAGAGCGGCCTCGCTCTGCCATGCCTTAATGTGGAGAAATGGCTGCATGACAGAGGTCACGTAGACATTCGCTTGTCAGTTGATTAGGAGCTGAGAAAGTATTGAATATAGTTAGTTTGAGTTTTTGCACTTGTAAGATAGTGTGTCTTTGAGTTTAGTTGAGTTTGATAACAAGTAGACAGAGAGACGTGAGAAATAAAGAATGTAAGCTTAAAAGAATGAAGAAGAGTTGATAGTGTAGTTTAACCAATAGATCGCTTAGTTTACAGAATATTCATGTTTATTACTTGCTGTATGTGTCTGATGCTCTCTTCAATAAACAGAACTTGCTTATCACTCATATTGAGTGTCCGAGTCTCCCCTCACCGACAAATGGCTCATCCCCGACAAAGGCCTCATTCTGCAACACCTTAATGCCATTTGCTCTTTTTAATAAAGTGGATGGCTGCTAGTTTCAAAAGAAAGAACAAGCACATCTGAATCATGTTTTGCTGTATTTGTGACCCATTACTCAATGTTAAGAATCCCATTATGCATCTCCAATAACTGGGTTTGAACGGACAATTTGCAGGACTTACTTCCATTAGCTGCTCTGTTGAAATGAGTTTTTCATCCTTGTATTACTGCAGGGTAACAGAGATGAGGGAACATTCGTGGATGAGGCCCTTGCTCAACAAGATGCTCAGGTGTGTAGCAATTTGCTTCCTGGCAAGAGCTGTCTGGGTTTGTGTGTGTGATGTGTGGTGAGTCCCTGCTGTTTGCAGACCTCTTTTTCTCAAGGCCGATGAGTAAACCTGGAGTTGTGCTGGTCAGCAGTGCCCCAGGTGAAGGCTTGATTGGGAATTAGGAAATGTTTTTCCCCCATAGGAGTTGTCCAGCTCTGGCACAGGCTGTCCAGGCAGGGGTGGTGTCCCCATCCCTGAGGGGACTCAACAGCCACGTGAATGTGGCACTTGGGGACATGAGTCAGTGTGAACTCAATGACCTCAGAGGGCTTTTCCAGCCCAAATGGTTCTGTGAAGCAAAAATCTCGTTATACACACCTGGTGTTCTCAGTTATCCCCACTTGGTTCCTGTCTTGCAGGTGCTGTATGAAGCTGGGGAGAAGAAATGGGGAACAGATGAGGTGAAGTTCTTGTCCATCCTCTGCACAAGGAACAGGTGCCACCTGCTCAGAGGTAGGGCCTCTCTGGTGTCCTGGGCTTTTTCCCTGCTTTGAGGACAGTACTTTTATAGGAGAATCCAGCTTCTTCATTAACTGGTTGTGATCCCTTCCTGACACAAGAGATATTCTCAGGGCCGGTTGATTCAAAATGGGAGTTCAGTAAAACACCCATCCAACTTCCTCCAGCCTGTGAATTGGAGATAATGAAGTGTGACTCCCATGGGACAGAGCTAAACATGGAAAATGTCTGCATTAAAAAGCAGTTCTGGAAAATCCTTGCAGCAGTGGTAGGCTAATTATCAAGACAGCTGATAATTAAAATGAATTGTTTCTGGGGGGCAGCCCTGATTTAGCACAGTGTCGTGGTAATGGTGCAGTGTTTGTACAGGCTGTGAGGAGCTTGATCTTGCAAAGTGATCCTCGGGGGGCACACACTGCAGCGGCTCACTGGGCTCTGTTATCCAACTCTTCCTCCAGTTTTTGATGTGTACAGAGTGATTGCTAATAAGGACATCACAGACAGCATTAAATCCGAGATGTCAGGAGACCTTGAGGATGCTTTGTTAGCTGTGGGTGAGTTCCCTGCTTCTGATCTTTGTCTACAAACTAATTAAATAATTAACGACACTGTCTCTTGCCCTGGCTGTTTGCACAGCTTCAGGAGGCACGTTCTTTCTCACTGTTTTACGAGGCACAGTGTTTTAATCTTTGCAGATGCAAAGACCTGGTTAGAAGGCTCTGTGCTTTATATTTCTCTGCCAAGGGATGCTTTGGCAGATGGCATTTGCTGTGTGGAAGCCTTAAAGCCTTAAAAATATTTTATTGCTGTGCACTGGGCATGGAGACATCAATTGACAGCAGGTCACTGACTCTGGATGTCTGCACTGTGCTTGTTGAGTTGCACTTTTACAGAATAATGTCTGCACTGAGAAAGTGCTGGAAGGGAAGAATTTATCCTTCAGTGTTTATTGGTTTTAATTATCTTGTTCTTGTCTCCCTTACAGTAAAGTGCATGAGGAACAAACCTGCTTATTTTGCTGAAAGATTGTACAAATCCATGAAGGTAAAGAGATTTTGCTGTTTTCCCCCCCTGCCTCTCCATGCTTAAGCCAATAGCATGACAGCAATTAGAGAAAAAGAAACTGCGTTAATTGAGGGGGGAAAAGGAAAGAAATCTGAGGTTTTCTGTGGAGTTATTTCCTTCAGGAAGCTCATAGGCTTTTAGTGGAGCTCTTTTCCTTCAGGAAGCTCCGAGGTTTTCTGTGGAGCTCTTTTCCTTCAGGAAGCTCAGAGGTTTTTAGTGGAGCTCTTTTCCTTCAGGATGCTCAGAGGTTTTTAGCGGAGCTCTTTTCCTTCAGGAAGCTCATAGGCTTTTAGTGAAGCTCTTTTCCTTCAGGAAGCTCTGAGGTTTTTAGCAGAGCTCTTTTCCCTAAGGAAACTCAGAGATTTTCTGTGGAGCTCTTTTCCTTCAGGAAGCTCAGAGATTTTCTGTGGAGCTCTTTTCCTTCAGGAAGCTCCGAGGTTTTTAGCGGAGCTCTTTTCCTTCAGGATGCTCAGAGGTTTTTAGTGGAGCTCTTTTCCTTCAGGATGCTCAGAGGTTTTTAGTGGAGCTCTTTTCCTTCAGGATGCTCAGAGGTTTTCTATGGAGCTCTTTTCCTTCAGGATGCTCAGAGGTTTTCTGTGGAGCTCTTTTCCTTCAGGAAGCTCAGAGGTTTTTAGCGGAGCTCTTTTCCCTAAGGAAACTCAGAGATTTTCTGTGGAGCTCTTTTCCTTCAGGAAGCTCCGAGGTTTTTAGCGGAGCTCTTTTCCTTCAGGATGCTCAGAGGTTTTCTATGGAGCTCTTTTCCTTCAGGATGGTCAGAGGTTTTCTGTGGAGCTCTTTTCCTTCAGGATGCTCAGAGGTTTTTAGTGGAGCTCTTTTCCTTCAGGAGGCTCAGAGGTTTTTAGCAGAGCTCTTTTCCTTCAGGATGCTCAGAGGTTTTCTGTGGAGCTCTTTTCCTTCAGGAGGCTCAGAGGTTTTTAGTGGAGCTCTTTTCCCTTGGGAAGCTCCGAGCTGGTGATGGATGCCTGCATTAATGTCAGGAGGGGATTGCAGGGAAGGCCAAGGCTCAGTGCCTGTCCCTGTGTGTCCCTGCGTGTCCCCAGCTGCTGCTGTGTCCCCGCAGGGCCTGGGCACTGATGACAGCACGCTGATCCGGGTGATGGTGTCCCGTGCTGAGATAGACATGCTCTACATCAGGAGGGAGTTCCTGGCCATGTATGGAAAATCACTCCACTCCTTCATCAAGGTGAGCTCGGAGGCTTGCACGCACCTGGGTTTGCTGAGCAGCACCAAGGAGACCCTCAAAACAGCATTTGGATATTTTAGAGGAGGTGGAATTGAGGAGACTTTACATTAATGTACTGAAAACCTCCCTGAATGTTCTTGGTTGCTGTCAAAGAGGACACAAACACGGCAATAAGCCATTGATGCTGAAGGGAATCCTGCCTTCCACGGAGCTGCAAAACTAACGGTGTTCCTTTTTCTGCTCTCTCTAGGGAGACTGCTCAGGGGACTACAGGAAGGTCCTGCTCAGGCTGTGTGGTGGGGAGGACTAAGGCGGCCTGGGGAACCTGCTGGGTCATGGCAAGCAGCTGATCATAGAATGGTTTAGGTTCTTAAAAGACCTTTAAGATCATCGAGCCCAATCATGATAAAGATTTCTTTCTTTTTTTTTTTTTTTCCTTTTTTCTCCCAAATGCCTTATTAATTACTGTGATTATTGACTTAGGTTAGTTCATGTTGTGGTTAGGTAGTGGCCATTCTGGCTGACCCTTTTGATACACTTTTATGCTTGGAACACCCATTTGCCTCCTAACTGGGCTGGCGAAGCCCAGCTTACACAGAATGCTGTAACCAAAGGTATAAAAGCTGTGTCCTGAGCAGCTGCCCCTCTGCTGTTGTGCTCACCAGCAAAATGCACCAACTAAAGCAAACCTGAGAGTGAGAGGCTGCACAGGGAAAAGCCAGCCTCAATGGAGACTGCAGAACATGGGTCTGCTCCAGTTGTTCAGTAGAATTAAAACACAAAGAAACCAAATATCTAAAATACAAACGCGTTTACATATTAACCTGCCTCTGTTAGTGTGGAGCATTAACAGCCTGGCTGTGCTGTGTGTATATGTTGCCTGTAAGTGGGGAATTGTCACTGGTGACATGAGGAAAACCTTGTTCTGCCCTGGAGAGAGCAGTCCTGTGTTTTTTGGTCTGTCTGCTGGATCATGGGAGTATAAATAATTATACTGCAGAGGTGCTGCCTGGGGTGGGTTTCAGTGCCTTGGGTCTGGCTGGGTTTCAGAGCATTGGAAAATGAATAAAGAATTTGTTTCTGTATTTCCCATTGCGATGGTGTGTTCTGGGGGGGGACACAGCAAGAACTCGTTTTGTCCAGAGATCCTGGATGGGGAGTGGCTGCAGCGCTGCTTTTTGTGCTAATTCATCCACATTCTCTTAGTCTTTGTATCCTTTTCCTCCTGTAAGGACTATACAACACATAAACTCAATCTTTGTCTCTTCTTTATCTTCTGGTTTCTGGAAATTGTCCTTTCATTCATGCATTCTACACTCCAGATGTCCAACCTCAACAATTAAGTTTCTTTCCCAGGCTTTGCTCATTGAACTACATCAGTAAGTTTCAGTAAGTTTCCCAAGCTTTCTACTAAAGCAGCTTATGGGAACTTTGCTAAACTTTGCTGGCTGGGAGTAATTTAAGAATAAAGCTAGATATAGATATAGATATAGATATAGATATAGATATAGATATAGATATAGATATAGATGTAGATATAGAAATAGATATAGATATATATAATGTAGTGCTTTATTCTCAAATATATAGATACTACATATACTATAAAATATATAATATAATAAATTCTATATATATTGCATATTATATATTATATATTATATATTATATATTATATATTATATATTATATATTATATATTATATATTATATATTATATATTATATATTATAGAAATAAACCCATATAAGAAATAGATATATTTCCTAATATATTTCTTAAATATATATATATTTATATTTCTTAATCATTACCTATATATCGATAGATATATATTTAGGTTATGTTTATAAAAATTAAATAAATAAATAAATAAATTTTTAAGAATAACAAATAAATAAATAAAATTAAAAATAAATGAGTAAGTAAGTAAATAAACAAATCCCTAGGGGCGGTCTCGCTCGCACGGCAGGCGGCGCAGGAACAGCGCCCGCCCGCGCAGGCGCGGAGCTGCGGGCCCGCGGAGCTGCGGGGCCGCGGCCGCCGCTCCGGCCGGGGCTGCTGAGGCGCCGCCGCCGCCGCTCCGGCCCCGCTGCGCCGCGGCCCCATGAGGCGGCGGAGCGGCCATGGGCTCGCTGGGCAGCCGCGTGCTGCGGCGGAAGGCCGGGCTGCCGCGGGGCGAGGCGGCGGCCGCGGGCAAGGGCGGCAAGAGGAAGCGCGGCGGCGCCGAGGGAACCGGCGACAGCGACAGCGACGGCGAGGCCGAGCGGGAGGAGCGGCTGCTGCACCTCCGGGGCCGCAGGTCTGAGGGACGGCGCCGGGCTGAGGGGCTCCGGGGGGGATGCGGGGCCGGGCTGAGCGGCTGGGGGCACCCAGGCCGGGGCCGGGCTGAGGGCATGCAGGGCCGGGCCGGGAGGATGCAGGGCCGGGCCAGGAGGATGCAGGGCCGGGCCAGGAGGATGCAGGGCCGGGCCGAGGGGATGCGGGGTCGGCCCGGAGGATGCAGGGCCGGCCCAGGAGGATGCAGGGCCGGCCCAGGAGGATGCAGGGCCGGCCCGGGGGTGCCGCTCTCGGGGAACACCGCAGGCACCGGCTCGGCCTCCCCTCAGAGCCCGCCGGGGAGAGGTACCGGGGTGGGTGAGGCCTCAAGGGGCTCCCCGGGTCGGGGAAGGCCCCGGCGGGCTCGGGGAACGCGGCAGCCGCGCCGGGCCGGGCAGCGCCAGCCCCGGAGCGCGTGGGAGCGGCTGTTGCCGCTGTAACGGGACAGTCTCGAGGGCTGTGTCTCACTGTCCGCGGTCTGCTGTTTTGTTTTTGCTAGGAAAAAGTTGAAAAGCACGTCGAAGTATATATATCAGACTCTGTTTTTGAATGGGGAGAACAGTGATATCAAAATTTGTGCTCTGGGAGAGGAGTGGAACTTGCACAAGATTTATTTGTGTCAGGTAAGTGGCTCCTTTCTAGCTCCCAGTAGGAACTGTGTTTTTAATAAAAGGGTGTCTGAGAACTCTGAGGTATGACTGATGATCCTGCTTTTTTTTATCCACTTTACATTTAGGAGTTTAGCTCTTTTTGTAGATGTTAACAGTTAACCAGCTCCTGTTAGCAACAGGAGTTCCTTTTGGGAGGCAGAGCTGTAGGTTCATATTTCAAAAAATTTTTGCTTCTCATACCGCTTAATTATGTTGTTTAATTTTTTTTATTCCTAATCTTGGTGCGTTGTCCCTGGTGCATGGCCCAGAAAGGACGCTGCTTCCACACACATTTCCTGTTGGGCTGGTGTTGAGGTGGAGTCCTTTGTGTCTGTGTTGTGGGAGCTCAGAGGTGCTGGTGGCTTCGCTGTCTGTGCTGTGCCCTCAAACACCAAATTCCCTTGTGCCCGTGTCTTTCAGGGGTTGGTGTGAAGCCCTCAGGTGCTGGACCTGGACAGGAGCTGCAGTGGCAGCCAGAGCAGGGCTGGGACACTGTGGCACAGGGAGGTGCTCCACACCTGGCTGCACTTTCTCTGCTGCCACAAGTGACAGGAAAAGCCAATTCTGAGGTTTTTTTGGTGGCTGTTGCTGTGTCAGTGCCCGACTTCTAGAGCAGCTTCAGCAAATGCTTGTGTGGTCCCAGCAAGGGGATTGGATTGGTCAGGGAATGCGGTGCTGTACAAATAGACTTTATTTTTTTGATCTCTCAGGTAAACTTCATTGATAGCATCTCATAATGGGCACATCTGCTGCTGGGAAGGAAAATCAGGAACCCTAGTAGAGCATTATCTTTCCCTTCCTTTGGATGGAAACCTCAAATTCTAGTTTTATGTGCTTTTCACTTAATAATAAAAGGTATATTGCCGTAAATGGTGTGTGTGTCTGTGTCCTTGGTATGAGGCTGCAGCCTTGTACAGTAATTTGTATGTCTTGCATGCCTTTTTTTTTTTCCACCCCTAACTGGCATTCCCTAATGCCTGCAGGATTTGTTGTTTGCCAGTAACCTTAAGGACTTCGTTTTTGGACTAATTCTGTCCCCACTGGTGATGTGATTTGTGGGAAAAAGAGCTTGTGTAGCTTTTCTGGCCTTTTCAAACTCCCTCCTTACTCTGGTTGCACACACGTAGCCCAAACTTTCCTGTAGGCATTTTGAGTGTCAGAAACAGCAGCTACAGTCAGCCCCTCGAGTCTGTCACAATGTTTTAGCTTGTGAAAGCTCCCTTCATCTATTTTGTTCTGCATAAAGGGAAATATTAACCGTGTTGGTGCTGCTTTTGGCAGTTTGGATGAAATCTCTTAGTTGAGTTCTTTTTCTCTCTTCCTTCATACAGTCAGGCTACTTTTCCAGTATGTTCAGTGGCTCTTGGAAAGAATCCAGCATGAATGTCATAGAGCTGGAGATTCCTGATCAAAATATTGATGTAGAAGGTAAGTGGGAGCCTTTTATTTTAACAGAACCCTGAAGGGAGAGCTTAAGTTAACCCTGGTGATGTTCAGAGAAGGCTCTTGAGGTTCAGCTTCTCTTTGTGCAGTTTTTCAGCTCTCAGGGGTGCTGGAGAGTTTGTTTAAATCCTGGGAGCTCAGTAATGTGATGGTGTTCACAGGGGTCTGAGGAGAGGGAGGAGATGAGGATCTGACTCTGTGTTTCAGAAGGCTGATTTATTATTTCATGATATATATTACATTAAAACTATACTAAAAGAATAGAAGGAAGGGTTTCATCAGAAGGCTGGCTAAGAATAGAATAGGAAAGAATGATAACAAAGGTTTGTGGCTGGGCTCTCTGTCCGAGCCAGCTGACTGTGATTGGCCATTAATTATAAACAACTCTGTGAGACCAATCACAGATGCACCTGTTGCATTCCACAGCAGCAGATAACCATTGTTCACATTTTGAGGCCTCTCAGCTTCTCAGGAGGAACAATCCTAAGGAAAGGATTTTCCATAAAAGATGTGTGTGCCAGTTACCCCGTGTTGTGTTTTCAGTCTGGTCAGCTGCTCTAGATAAAGAACCAGCGCTGAGACACAGAGAAGGTGTGCAGCAAGGGGTTTGGTTGTGTTGAGGGACTTTAGGGTCGTGTTTAGGTTGTGTTCAGTGCAGCGAGGGGTTTGGTTGTTTGAGGGACTTTGGGGTCGTGTTTAGGTTGTGTTGAGGGACTTTGGGGTCGTGTTTCGGTTGTGTTCAGTGCAGTGAGGGGTTTGGTGGTGTTGAGGGACTTCAGGGTCGTGTTTTGGTCATGTTTAGTGCAGTGAGGGGTTTGGTTGTGTTGAGGGACTTTAGGGTCGTGTTTAGCTTGTGTTCAGTTCAGCGAGGGGTTTGGTTGTGTTTAGGTTGTGTTCAGTGCAGCGAGGGGTTTGGTGGTGTTGAGGGACTTTGGGGTTGTGTTTAGGTTGTGTTCAGTGCAGCGAGGGGTTTGGTGGTGTTGAGGGACTTTGGGGTTGTGTTTAGGTTGTGTTCAGTGCAGCGAGGGGTTTGGTTGTGTTGAGGGACTTTAGGGTCGTGTTTAGGTTGTGTTCAGTGCAGCGAGGGGTTTGGTGGTGTTGAGGGACTTTGGGGTTGTGTTTAGGTTGTGTTTAGTTCAGCGAAGGGTTTGGTTGTGTTGGGGACTTCAGGGTCGTGTTTAGGTCGTGTTTAGTGCAGTGAGGGGTTTGGTGGTGTTGAGGGACTTCAGGGTCGCATTTAGATTGTGTTTAGGGACTTTAGGGTCGTGTTTCGGTTGTGTTCAGTGAAGCGAGGGGTTTGGTGGTTTGAGGGACTTTGGGGTCGTGTTTAGGTCGTGTTCAGTGCAGTGAGGGGTTTGGTTGTGTTGAGGGACTTTGGGGTTGTGTTTAGGTTGTGTTTAGTGCAGCGAGGGGTTTGGTGGTGTTGAGGGACTTTGGTGTTGTGTTTAGGTTGTGTTTAGTGCAGTGGGAGGTTTGGTGGTGTTTAGGGACTTTAGGGTCGTGTTTAGGTTGTGTTCAGTGCGGCGAGGGGTTTGGTTGTGTTGAGGGACTTCAGGGTCATGTTTAGGTTGTGTTTAGTGCAGTGAGGGGTTTGATGTTGTTGAGGGACTTTAGGGTTGTGTTTAGTTCAGCGAGGGGTTTGGTTGTGTTTAGGGACTTTGGGGTCGCGTTTAGGTTGTGTTCAGTGCAGTGAGGGGTTTGGTGGTGTTGAGGGACTTCAGGGTCGTGTTTAGGTTGTGTTTAGTGCAGTGAGGGGTTTGGTTGTGTTTAGGGACTTTAGGGTCGTGTTTAGGTTGTGTTCAGTGCCTCCCTGTGACTGTGTTCCCTCTGCAGCCCTGCAGGTGGCCTTTGGCTCGCTCTACAGGGACGATGTGCTGATCAACCCCAGCCGCGTGGTGGCGCTGCTGGCCGCAGCCTGCATGCTGCAGCTGGTGAGTCAGAAATAATGCCATTCCTTCTGTCCTTACCCGAAAGGAACGCAGCAGTTCAGGGCATCCTCGCCCACGTGGCCGTTTGCACCCAGAGGAATGAATCAGCTTTTCAGGCTAACTGGGGAAAAAGCCAAACACAAAGCAGTGGGTTTATTGGAAAATGCTGTGACTAAGGTTGAGGTGTGAGATTAAGTGATTTGTGAGTGATATCTACAAGTAGATTAAATAGGTTTTGGAGCTCGCTTGCTCTACCCTGAGGGCACTCAGTACCCTTTTCTTTCAAGGGAAATGTTCTTTAGGAACGTCTGTGTTTCTGAGGAATGATGTTTAAATGGTTTGAGCAGCATAGCACCAGTCACTGTGGGACTTGGGGGATGGCTCAGGCATGAAAATCTGTGTGAACAGCACAGAGCCTGACATTTCCTGTTGGGAAGTGAACACTCAGAATGTCTGTGTGCTTTTTCCTCCCTGCAGGATGGCTTAATCCAGCAATGTGGTGAAACAATGAAGGAAACCATCACTGCCCAAACTGTGTGTGGTTATTACAATTCTGCAGGGACATATGGACTGGACTCCGTGAAGAAAAAGTAAGAATTGCTGTCTCCAAACTGCTTTGGACATTGCTACTTAACACTGAATTTACACACAGTAGCATAATGACCAGGTTAATTGTTTCAATATTTTTTTGGAATAGAATCTTAGAACATCAAAGTTGGAAGAGATCCATGAGATCATCCAGTCCAACCACCCACCCAGCACTTCCACTGAAACCACTAAACCACATAATCCAGAGCCAGACTCACACCTCCAGGGTGGAGGTGGGACTCTATTCCAATGCCTGACCACCCAAACAGGGAAAAAACATCAAGTGCCCAATCTGAATCGATTGAATCTGTCCAGCTCCTTCTGCAGAACCCTTGTGCCCTCCTGCAGACCCACAATCCCACCCAGCTCAGTGTTGTCGGCAAATTTGCTGAGGGAGCAGCTGCTGCAGCAGTGTTGACACAGAGAAGGAACAAGCAGAGGTCCTAACTCCTTGCTTTCCTTGCAGGTGCCTTGAGTGGCTCTTGAACAATCTGATGACTCACCAGAGTGTTGGACTCTTCAAGGAGCTCAGGTACTGGGGCTGCACTTCCCTTAGTGGGGCTGCAGGGATGGAGGACAGTCCCTGCCCAAGGCTGCAGCCCGCTGCAGATCGCTTTCTGGCCATTGCTCGTTGCTTGTTCCCTGCCTCCCCTTCTCCTTTTTCTGTTTTGTGTCTCACTGACCTGTTACAATTGATTTTTTCCAGCATAAACCTCATGAAGCAGCTGATCAGCTCCTCCAACCTGTTTGTGCTGCAGGTGGAGATGGATGTGTACACTGCTCTCAAAAAGGTGCTTGCCTGGGGCTCAGTGCAGTGAACCTTTGTGGGGTTGACTGGAAGTATTTAATGGAATAGCAGAACTTTTGTAGAAATGAGTGCACTGTGGAAATGTCTCTTATTAGCATGCAGATTTCTTACTGAAACGTCAGCCGACTCACTAGAATTTCTTTGTTTTGCCCAGTGGATGTTCCTTCAGCTCGTGCCTTCTTGGAATGGCTCTTTCAAGCAGGTGCTGACTGAAGCTGATGCCTGGTTTGCTGAGCGCAGGAGAGGTAGGAGCTGCCAGCCCTTGGCTCGGGCTTTGAACACCAATAATTCTCCATTTTAATGCCAGAGGCCACTCAATAACCCTAATAAAATCAAAGCCGTTAAACGCCAATAATAACTTTTTCTAACCCATAAGTAAAACCTGCAGTATAAACAGGTGTGGGAAGGATTTGGGGGCCAAACCACGGTGTGGGTGCTGTGTTGCAGAGTTTGGGGGCGACGTTGCCTTCCTGGAGTCGGCGCAGGGCAGCGCCTTCGTGCCCGTGTTCGCTCACCTGAGGCTGCAGTACATCATCAGTGACCTGGCCTCGGCCAGGATCGTGGAGAGGGACGCCCTGCTGCCCTCAGGTGAGGCGGGGAGGGAGGGCTGGCACGGCTGGGCCTCCCTCCACTCCTGCCTTGGGTTCCTTCAGCCCAGGGCAGACACGGAGGGGCTGGGCCTGTGCCAGCAGGGACAGAGCTGGGGAGGGGGCTGGAGCTGGTGGGTGGCACTGTGGGGACAGGGAGAGGGGACACAGGGTGGTACTGCAGTGACAGGGAGAGGGGACACAGGGTGGTACTGCAGTGACAGGGAGAGGGGACACAGGGTGGCACTGTGGTGACAGGCAGAGGGGACACAGGGTGGTACTGCAGTGACAGGGAGAGGGGACACAGGGTGACACTGTGGTGACAGGGAAAAGGGACACAGGCAGCTGGGTGGCACTGTGGTGACAGGGAGAGGGGACACAGGGTGGCACTGTGGTGACAGGGAAAAGGGACACAGGCAGCTGGGTGGCACTGTGGTGACAGAGAGAGGGCATACAGGGTGGCACTGTGGTGACAGAGAAGGGACACAGGCAGCTGGGTGGCACTGTGGTGCAGGAAAGGGGACACAGGGCTGTGATGTAAGGAAAGGGGACACAGGGTGGCACTGTGGTGACACAGAGAGGGGGCACAGGGTCTGTGATGTAAGGAAAGGGGGCACAGGGCACGTGCTGCCTGCAGGAGGATCTCTGTGCTGGGAAGTGCTGTCTCAGTTTGGTGCTTGCCTGCCCCTGTAATCTGTCCATGCCAGGGTGCAGCTGTGTTGAGATCAGAACTTTGGCTCTCCTTTAAGAGGAGGCTGAGATAACTCCTGGGCTGCACTTTGGAGCAGGCTGGTGCCTGCCAGCATTCACTGTGTGAGGGGATGCTTTGTACCTGAGAGGCTGCAGGCAGGGCCTGTGCTGGGTAGTTTGTGCTCTGCTGGAAGGTTATTCCACATGAAATTGTTCTCAAGGAGGTAGAGAAGCAAATGACACTGAGTAGTTGAAAGTAGTACTGTGATTGTTTATTTATTTTTATACTCTGGTGTGTAGGTCCTGGAGGGGAGAACTGAAATTCTGTGTTAGGAGTTCACAGCAGTGTGATGTTTGTGCAGAAAAGGTGCAAGAGACAGGAATACATAATGTGTCTGTGTGAGCAGTGTTTGTTGTTCTGTTTTATTGGTGGCTTGTGAACATTTCCTCAGCTGTGCTTTCCCTCTTCATAAATCAGCAGATGAAATGCGAGGTAGGAAATAGATACCTGCAATGCACAAACACAGAAGATGCTCTCCCTCCTGATATTTCTTCCTTCCCTTGTAGCACATCCATTCTCTGCTCCTTGCCTGTGTAGGTTTCCTTAATTCATTTTTTATTTGCAGTTGTACTTTGGTTGATGCCCAGTTTGCTCCTATCACGGTCTGTACTTTCACTCTAGAGTCAGTGGGACAAAGGCTGGTTTGAAGTTTCCATCCATGATCTGGCCTCTCCTCCCTTCTGTCCCATTCAGCAGCTTCCTGGGTTGGTTGGGTCACGTTGGCTCTCCCTGTTCTCTCACCCAGCCCATTTCCCAGAGGTGGCTCTCATTTCTGACCTTGCCCCTTGCCCCATTTGTTATCTTGACTAAGAACTTCTTACACCCTGTGATGCTGGGATCCCTTTTGTGTAACCGCCTGGCAAACCACTGAGTTTTGTTCTGTTTTATCTCTTGGTTGCAACATTAAATTAACACAGCCAGTAAAATCTTTGTGTGTTCTCCAAGGAAGACATGATTTATGTTTATTCTTAGCAGGGTACAACTTGTGTTTGTTTTACCATATTTGTGTTAAGTCACTGTTTTCTTTTATCCCTTGATTGTGTTTTCTTCTTCTTTAGCTTGCGTAGAGTTCCCCTGGGGGTTCAGAGCACAGCACCTTCTCCCCAGAGCTTGCTGACAAGCTCCTTGGCTGAGCAGGGCGGTGTGTGCTGAGAAAAGGTGGAGTTGCATCACTTGTGGCAGCAGTGGGTGTTGGAGGGATGAGCACAGTGTGGAGTGGCTGCTGCTGGCTGTGCATGTTTATCCTTTCCCTGTGCTGGGGCTGGAGAGCACAGGGAGTTACAGGGGGTGGGGTGCACACACTTGTCCAGTTCATAAGTGTAACTTCATTATTTCTATCTAATTGTATTTCTCTATTTCTAATGTACATGACCATCCCCATTCCCAGCTCCAAAGACAACACCAAGCCTTTTTCTTTCTTTTTTTTTTTAATTTTAGAATGGCTGTCCTCTGTTTACAAACAGCAGTGGTTTGCCATGCTCAGAGCAGAACAAGACAATGATATTGGGTAGGTATATTACAGGCTTTATTTCTCTCTTAAATTAGAAACCTTCCTCTCATAGAAATTCTGACATGAATTATTTGGAGTTTACATTAAAAGGAGGGGGAAGCATTCTTCAGTGCTTTTGAACTGTTGATCTCTGTGGAGCTCTCAGTTCCCCTGGGCTGGCTGGTCCCTCAACCAGCAGAACTCTGCAACACTGATCTGATGGGACCAGAGGGAAATGCTGGGTGGGGGACACGAGTTCTGTGCTTTCCTTCTTGTGGGTTAATGCTTCTCACTGGCACTTCACCTGGGAATCTGTGCTGAGGCTGTGAGAGGGGATGTCTGAGCCTTCCATTTTAAGGGTGTTTTGGCCATTAGACTGTTCCTCTTCCTTCTGCTTGCTCTTGGCCGTGCTGCAGTGAGCCAGGTCCTGGATTTAACACCAAAACTATGGCAAAATGTAGCTGGGGGAGTTGGTGCTGCCTTTGTCTGCTCTGCTGGCTCCTAGAGTGCTTTGAGGAGAAAAAATGCCAAGTCAGGGAGCTGCAGAATGCCTGTTACCTCCCCAGACCCAGCAGGCTGACTTGCTCCTTTGTCCTGTCACCCAGCAGGTGACACTGTGGGCAGGGACGTGTTGGGCTGTAACAGGAGCTTCAAAAAGCCCCAAAGTCTGGTCTGAACAACAGCCAGGATCTTTAGAAAGCTGTTCTCTGAGGCAGCAGTGCTTAGGGAGGTGGTGGAGGCAAGGTGCAGCATTGTGGCTCTCACATCCAGGTGCTGCAGGTGAATTTTGGGTGGCTGTGCCCTGGTTCTGGTGCTGCTCTGGTGGGAAGGGTTTGCAGTGCTGCTGTGGCTGTGTCTGAGCAGTGTCCCCTCGTGGCTCGTGGGGAAGCAGGGTTCACAGGGAAGTGAGTCAGCAGATGCAGTGTTTGCTAATTTTGATGTGTTTTGGTAGTTGAGTGCAGTGGGAGCATTGGAATTGCCAGCCACTGGATGGATGCACATGCTTCTGGGAAAGGGAGTTCCCACAGAGTGAGGATGATGGGGGTCATCCAGCTTGGAAAACAGCAGTTTCAAAATTCAGCTACAGCTGAGGATTTCAATGGCTTTTGGAATGGGCAGAGTACTTCTCCACATTTTTCTAGCTTGTTTAGTCTTCTCTTTTGTAGTATGGGTTGCTTATTTCTTTTAAGGCAGTGAAAAGCAAAGGTCTCAGCCTCAGAAGGGCAGACATGCAGCTGTTCCTTTGTGTTAGTGCAAATGTTTTGGCCATTTGACCAACGTGTAGCTGCAGGAAAAGAATTCAGGTTTTATAAGCCCATGGTTTATCCAGCTCTGCTGCTCTTCCTCTCACACCTCCTGCCCGTGTCAGCATCAAACACACGTTTTCCCTCAGGGGTAAGGAGGCAGACTTAGGAATCAGAGCAGGACGTGACTCTGACTCCTCTGAGCTGAAGTAAGGCTCTATTTCCATATCCCACCTGGTGCAGGCCATAATTGCACCTGCTTCTTGCAGCATGGAAATGGCCCTGCCTGGAAACTGTGATGTGGCTTTAGGGAGAGGAGAAGAAAGTGTTTCCTTTCTGCTTTGAGTTTGCATTTAAAAGGATTAAACATCTTATTCACTCTTCAGAATTGGAGAATTTTTTAGTGTTAGCAGTTAGTTTGTGGCTTTGAACTGTAGCTGCTCAGGGTTTACTTGTGTTAAAGTGGATCGCTTTTTTTTTAAATCAAACATGTGTTTTGTGGCAGAAGCCAGACAGATCTTTCAAGTCTGGGGCTGGAATCAGTTCTGCTGTTAGCAGTGTCTTTGGCAGCGTGTGAGAGGGAGGCAGAATGGCTCCACTGTTCCTGTGTGGCAGCTGGTGGAAGTGGTTCAAGCTGGAGTTCTGCATTGTCTGAGGCTGCTCGAGGGATGGAGAGGGGAATGTTAATGTCAGTCTGAGCATTACGGACTAATGTTTGTGAAATTTGTCACTAATTAAACAGAAATAAATCCTTTATCACCATTACTGCATTTAGGTCAGCCACAGAACCAGTTCAGCTGGAAGATGTGGAAAAGCACACGGGAGGTTCCTGGGTGAATTTGTTGAAGTGTGATGAGTTGTATGCATAACCTGTTCTTTGAGCACTTCACCTCCCAGGACTGGGTTTTACAGACACGAGAAGAGAGCTTACGAAAGATTTATCTGTGAGTTGCTGTGGAGTGAGAGCAGCAGGAGGAGAGCAGAGGCTGCATCTCCTCTGCCTTGAAGGGCACTGCTGGGTCCTGTGGGTTTGCACTTGGGCTGTGGGGATTGATGTCACTGGGATTAGTAAAGTTCACTGCCAGCCCTCAGCCTGCTGTGACTTGGACACTTCCTGGCAGTGGGTGTTGGGTTAACGCTGTCATGGTGAGAGAAGCAGAGTGAGTAACACCACTGTGGAAAATCAGGGCTGATCTCACTCGCGCTGGCTCTGCAAGGCTGTTCTGCGTGCTGGACATGGGCAGTGTTGGGTGAGAGGAGCTGATCCTGGTGTGGGATGACACAGCCCAGGGCTCTGCATCTCAGGAGCTCTCATTTCTTGACACTGAGGGGAAGTGGGGGTTTTTTATGAGCACTGAGGGGAAGTGTTTTTTTTTAGTCAAGTTGCATAACCAGCCCCTTGAGAAACCTCTCCCAGTGTCTCGTGGCTGCTGCTTCATAGCACTGCTGTGGTGCAGAGCCCTGCAGCTGTGCCCCAGCACTTGTCTCTGGTTGTGTCTGAGAAGTCAGCCTGCTGTGTTTAAAAAACACTTGGGTTTTTACAAGGCTGGGAGAATGCATTGCATTGCAAGGGCTATTGTTTTATCTGGAAAAGTTCTTTTGTAGAAGTCCTGCCCTAACTGAGGTGTCACAGCCTGGTTTATATTGCAGTTTTGTAGTTTATGGGACAGTTTGGGATGGAAGAGGCTCTGGGAGCTCATCCAGTCATGCCTCTGCTCAGAGGGTCAGTTGTGAGTCCCTTCCAGCTCAGGGTATTCCATCATTGTGTGGTCAGACAAGCTTACCCCAGTCTGTTCA
This sequence comes from Zonotrichia leucophrys gambelii, assembly GCF_028769735.1. Taxonomy (NCBI): domain Eukaryota; kingdom Metazoa; phylum Chordata; class Aves; order Passeriformes; family Passerellidae; genus Zonotrichia; species Zonotrichia leucophrys. The sequence continues at coordinate 346,330 of NC_088191.1, read as the reverse complement.
TCTTCCCCACATTAAGGTATCACACAAAGCTGTTGAAGTGTCCTTAAAGATGCTGGTTTGGGTTTTTTTCAGGCCTCAAGAAATCAATAAGGAGGAACTGGAGGGAAACAGCATGAGGTGTGGCCGCAAGCTGGCCAAGGATGGTGATGTAAGTGTGGCACGTGGCAAGCTGCAGGGCTGGCATGGCTGAGACAAGTCAGGCATTTCCAAATCATCTGAGTCCTCGTTGGCAAACTGTATCAAAAGGTGTCATGGAGAAAGACACCATTCTTTTCTCCCCAGAGAGATGGAAGCCCTGTCTCTGCAAGGAGCAAGGAACTGGAGTTTCATTGTGCTCTTGTGCTGCAAGGCTGGGAAAGCTGTTAGTGCAGGCAGTTAAACAGAGTTCTGATCACTTATCAGCTGGAGAAGGAAGTTCTGTAGATAAAATGTGTAACATTCAGAGCCAGGGCCCCTCGGTGTCTTTAGGTAACAGGTCTTGTGAAATGAGCTGAGAACATTCATTTTTCCCATTGAGGTCACATAACCCAAGGGTGCTCCGGGCATGGCTGGGGCTCACAGATCAGCCCCATTACCCAGTGCTGGTATGCGATACCCACTGCTGTGACGTGTGTCCTGCCTCTCTGCGAGGCAGCTGACCCTCAGCTGCTGTCACACAGTCCCCTGCAGTGTCCAGTTGTCCCCACCGGGTTGTGTGTCCCAGGCAGGTGCTGGCAGGGATCCCTGAGCCCCCCAGAGTGACCGCTGGGAGCTGGGGTGGCCCTGCTGCTGCTGCGTCACAGCGCATCCTCAGGCTGTGTGTGTGTCCCCCCTGTGTGTGTCCCCCCTGTGTGTCCTCTTGTGCCCCCTCGTGTGTGCCCCTGTGTGGTGTCCCCTGTGTGTCCCCTGTGTGTCCCCTGTGTGTCCCCCTGTGTGTGTGTGTCCCCCTGTGTGTCGTCCCTGTGTGTCCCCCTGTGTGTCCCCTTGTGTGTGTCCCCTGTGTCCCCTGTGTGTCCCCTGTGTGTGTGTGTGTCCCCTCTGTGTGTCCCCTCTGTGTGTGTGTTGTCCCCTCTGTCTGTGTCCCTGTGTGTCCCCTGTGTGTGTCCCCTGTGTGTGTGTGTGTGTGTGTGTGTGTCCCCTGTGTGTGTGTGTGTGTCCCCTGTGTGTCCCCTGTGTGTGTGTGTGTGTCCCTGTGTGTCCCCTGTGTGTGTGTCCCCCCTGTGTGTGTGTCCCCTCTGTGTGTGTCCCCTCTGTGTGTCCCCTGTGTGTGTGTGTCCCCTGTGTGTGTCCCCTGTGTGTCCCCTGTGTGTGTGTGTGTCCCCTGTGTGTGTGTGCCCCCTGTGTGTCCCCCCTGTGTGTCCCCTCTGTCCTGCAGTACTGCTGGCGCTGGACTGGCTTTAACTTCGGCCTGGACCTGCTGGTGACCTACACCAACCGCTACATCATCTTCAAGCGCAACACGCTGAACCAGCCGTGCAGCGGCTCCGTCAGCCTGCAGCCGCGCCGCAGCATCGCCTTCAGGTGCAGCCCTGCCTGCAGCCAGCCCTGCTGGCTCTGTCACAGCCCGCTCCCCACCCTGCCTCCTCCTCAGGAGTGCCCCAAATGGGGGAGGCTGAGGCGGTGTCCCCCCTGTGCTGCCCCCAGGTTGCGCCTGGCCTCGTTCGACTGCAGCGGGAAGATGATCTGCAGCAGGACCACGGGCTATCAGATCCTCACCCTGGAGAAGGACCAGGTGTGTCTGTGGGCCGGGGTGCTGCAGCTCAAGGCATGAAAAAAATGCTCACAAGTCACCGGTGCTTTTGAAGGGGAGTTGCTGCTCCTGTTGGCGTGGCTGATGTGGAATCTCAGGCATTCCTGTTAGAGGCACTGGGTAATTAAGCTAATTTGTGAAGTGGATCTAGAGTAGGGTAGTGTGAGTGTGGATAATATGAAATTAGTTCCCATATTAGTGAAATGAGTGCCTGTGGTGCTGCTGTCTGCTGCTCTTCAGCACTGCTGGCATCACCCTCTGCATAATCTGGCCATCAGACTGCTCATTTAGAGGCAAATCCAGAATGTGAAGACTCTCATAAACTGAGGAGTTAAAAGAATGTCTGCATGTTGTTTAAGGGTTGGATTTATTACTCTGTTAAATGAATTGAAGAAAGCCCCAGAGAGGAGTGGAGTTTTCTTAGAGCAAGTGCCCTTTTCCACCCATTGCTGACAGCAGGATTTAGTGGGGCCTGTGTGGGACTTGCTAATCAAGTTTCTCAAATCTCAGCCAGCAGTGATACAAAGGTGGTGAGAACACAGAAAACCTTTCCTTGTCAGTGCCATCCTCACTGGAGGGTGAAGTTTCAGTTTTGAAGTTTCAGTTGTTTTGCATCCTCACAAGGTTGAAGTTTTGATTTTGCTTCCCCAAAACCAGTTCCTAGAGTGGAACCAAAAGAATTCCTACCCACAAACTGAAGTTTGCTTTCTGTTGTGGAATGCCTGGCTGGTGAAATCTCCCAAGTCTGAGAACTGTCCCTTCCTCCCCAGCATGTTGGAGGGGAAATGTGCTCCCGCATTTCCTGTGGCTGTTCCCTGTGCTGCACAGGGTGGGAGCTGTGGGCAGGCTGAGAATGTGCCAGTGTTATAAACCCGAGGTGAAGGGGAGCTGTCTTTGCTTTGCTCATATTCTGCTTTCAGTCTGTAGCCATTGGGTGTGCAGAGCGGGTGCTGTGTCAGTGTTGTGCTCTCTGGTCCCCTCACCACACAAACACCCCGTGTGTGCTGCAGGAGCAGATCGTGATGAATTTGGACAGCAGGCTCCTGACCTTCCCCCTGTACATCTGCTGCAACTTCCTGTACACGTCCCCGGAGAAGAGGGCGGGCAGCGAGGCGCAGCTGGATCACCTGGAGTGCTGAGCCCTGCCTGGATGGGCCTTACACTGTGGCACAGCCCTGGCCTTAGTGCTCTCCTATGCAGCTCTGACTTTAGGTAGGCCAAAACCAGTCATCTTTTTAATTTTTTATAATTTTATTTCTGTTCTGCATCGTCAGGCAGGAGCCATTCCGTGTTTGAGAAGTGTTGTCACACTCGGGCTTTTCTGGGTGAAAACTGAGCCAAATTGGAAATAGGGAATTTGTGTGGATTCACAACTTAGGAAATGACCTGTTGGACTCTGAGCACACATTGTAGGTTGTGTGGGTTTTGTTAGTGTGGGGTTTGGTTGTATTATTTGTTGGGTTTTTAAATAACTGATCTGTAAATACCAGATCCATCGTTTGCTTTTTTTCCTGGTCCTTTTCTCTTAGGGCCAAATAATCTCTGTAAATGTGGCATCTCAACTTTGGTTATTTAACTGCACAGCCTTTCCCACCTGGTGGGTTTAAACCTTTTTTGCAGCTCACACAAACACACATTTCATTCTTGGTCTTGCTCTAACACTGCAGCCAATAATTCTCCGTCTTTTAGCAGGTTAATTTACGAATAAGGATGTTCATAAATGAATTATTTTTTCCATGTACAGCGAGTTCTCCAATGTCCTCACCATTACTTGAGTCCTGTCAGCAGCAGCTCTCAGCTGGAGTTGTGCTGAGTGCTGACTCTACTCACACAAACCAAATACCAGTTTTTAAACATTTCCTGTGGCTTGTTTTAGCTGTTACCTTGGGAATACATCCCATGTTAGCTCAGGAACTTGTGACTTTCCAGTGCCTTTTGAGTTGTATGTGTAACACCAACTTCACATCAGTTCAGCAAGGTCACAGGATCCAAAGGCAGAGCTGGGAACAAGAGATTCCTCTCCACTTGGTGTGATGGATGAGTCGTGTCATGGTACACTCTGTTCAGTCTTTGTTGGGTTTTATGTTTGTCTCTTACAATTTTCAATTCTTACAGCAGGATTTTTTGATTCAAACTGGGAATTTTTGCCTCGTTAATGCCTATTTTTTTAATGTCAGAAAAATATAAAACCATTTGTACTTTATAACAAGGGTAAAAATATGCTGAGCAAGATAGAAAAACATGGCAACGTGTCAGTAAATGATTTCAAGTGGAATATTTGTCCATGTGTGTCCTTTCCTGCTGGGAATAGCTTTTTGTGCTGGGTTCAGCACCTCAGTGTGATCTTGTGTTGTGTCACAGCTTTGGCAGCAGAGAGCAGAAGCATTTTCAGCTGTTCAGCTGCTGCAGCATCGGATTTATTTATAGAATTAACTGTATTTAGATCCTTAACCCTGCTTTTAATTAGAAGTACCCACTCCTTAAGGTTGATTCCATGGAAAGCAACAGGGGCAGCTGGTTAAGGGCAGAGGGAGCAGCTCCCTCAAAGCCAGGCGGGTTTTTCTGCAGCACATCAAAGCCTGAGCTGTGCAGGGTTTGCAGCCCTGCCAGGGCCTGGTCCTGCTGTGCCCTCTGGACCCAGTGGGACCCACCCAGTGCCCCCAGGATGTGGGAACCCATCTGGTGGGATGAGGAGCAGGGAATGTGGGATGTGGAGCAGGGAACCCATCTGGTATTGATTTGCCAGGCACCAACCCCTTCCCTTGGCCCCTGGGTGTCCCTGTGCCCTCCTGGCCATGGGCACTGCCAGTGCCAGGGGCAGCCCAGGGCCCCACACACACGACACTGAGCCCAGCAGTGGCTGGTGGTTGTTTTTCTCTGGTTTATTGTCTCTGAGGAGCAGCAGTGGTGGCCGAGGGGAGCTGAGCAGTACAACACCACACTCAGGTATGAAAAGTACAAAAATAAGGAAGCCTATATATAATATCGTTGCAGTCAATTGCTAAAATAAATATTGTAAACACAATAGAGAGAACAACATCAGGTGAATCTACAGCACTCGTTTCTGCCAGCAGCCACACAGTCTTTGGCTTTAGGACTCCCCTGCCCACATCCAGGTGCATTTTCTTTGCTTCAGGCCAGAAAGATGTTGGGCTGGTCAGGGATGTCAAAGGCAAAGAATTTCCTCTCTCCAATTCACTTTGAGAACCAGAATTGCCTCTTTTTGCCTTCAGTGCCCATTTTGGTGCCAGAGCAGGGACTGCTGTGCCCAAAGCAGGCACTTTCCTTGTCTGGAGGGGAATGGGGTGAGGGCTCCCCACGTTCCAGGTTATTCTGTTGTCACCTTGCTCCTCGCAGCCCCTGCACGGTGCACTTGGCGCCGTTCTGCACCTCTCCCCTCTGTGCACTTGGACCTTTCACCCCCTTATCTCTGTGGCAGCCCGATGGGTTTGGATTGCCTGATAAGGGAGGAGAGGAGGCAGCGAGTTATCTCGGGTCAAACTGCACCTGAGCTGCTGCCAGGCCAGGGATCTGTGCCCCACTGATAGCACCGAGCTTTCCCTGCCAGCCCTGGGCGCCAGCTGCAAATTGTGCTTGCAGCTCTCAGCCATTTGCTGACTGTGTTTATAGAGATGTACATTTATGTTAAAAGCCCAATAAAATCCTGTCCAAAGTACCAAGGAGGGGAGAGTTGCCAGGCAGGGCAGGGCAGAGACTCTGCTCCCTGCTGCCTGCGTGGCCAGAGAACATTCCAGCACCCCAGGAAAGCAGAGAAAATGCACCCAGATGGGAACAGCCAAGCACAACAAAACCATCCTAAACCCACAAAGCAGCACTTGTTGCTGCAGGGAAGACAAACCAGGCTGAGCAGTCTGTCCGTCTGTCCCCACAGATAATCATTTGATCTTCCCTTCATATCAATAACTAGGATTTAATCTTCCCTTCTTCATTTTGAACACATTCACAGAACATCCCATGGCGACGTTTTTGGCGTGAGGTTCTGGGCTGGACATCCAACACCTGCAGGGCTGGGGATCGCAGGGATCCTAAACCCCTCCAGGGATCCCAAACCCCTCCAGGGGCTCCCCAAACCCCTCCAGGGGCTCCCCAAACCCCTCCTGCAGCCCCAGGGAGCGTGGGCTGCACCCACAGCTGTTCTGTAATGATTTGAACTGGGAACATTGCAGACCCTGCTTATTCTGAGCCCAAGCAAAAGCTTCCCAGCATTAGGGGAGCCTTGGAGAGCCAGGGGATGTCCCTGTGACCAAGCCCAGCCAAAAATCCACCACCAGCACCCCACAAGGGTGATGTCCTCACCCCTGAGAGCTGCAGCAGGTGAGGGGGTTGTGGTGACCCTGCTCCCCAATTTCCCCCTGCTCAGATCCCCATCCTTCCCACTCTGCCCCCAAAACTACACAATTTCACTCACTAACAGATGAAAACACTATGGAGCTCAGCAGGGGCACAGCTGGCTAAGAGTAAAAACAGCCACTAATGCAACTCTGCACAGTGCAGCAGCTAAAATGATTTCTGTTTTGATTTTTCAGTAGGCAAAATGCTGGTTTTCTGAGGAAAAAAAAAAAATCACACAAAACTGCTTGGTACCAGATTAGAGGATATCTGTATCATCCTTCAAAGATTTATTTGACAGCTTCTAAAACTTCCACTAAACTTGGTTTCTTACATCATTTCTATACACAGGTTTTATTTGTTATAATTGTCTTGAGGCTTATAAAAAAATAAGCATTTAAAATGCCCAAAAGAGTAATTTTCCTTTAAAATTGTGCTACTGAACTTGACCCCCAACACAGAAGAGAGACTTTTGGTAATGAGGTTACCCCAAGCAGTATAAAAATATACATAAAAATAGACAAAACTCTATCCTCCAATCTGAAGGGCTGTTTGTGGGGTTTATTAGTTATATATTTTTTTTTTTTGTACATCACTGAAATTTCATTAACTTCTGCTAAATATTTACAGAAAACCCCCCACCCTCTGCCTGCCTCCTCTCGCCGAGGCAGAACCTGCAGCTTTCAGCTCACCCAGAGTTTTCTGCTGGCAATCACGGATCCCTGCCCTGGGCCAGGGCACACGGGTGCTGCTGCTGCTGCAGGGCCCTGCGGGTGTCACCTCCCCAGGGACGTGACATAAAAATTCCAGGGCACAAAACAAAACCTCTGCTAAGGTTAAAGCCAGCCTGAAGCCCACAGCATCCTGCACGCCCCGGCTTTCTGCTTTCCCTTTTGTCCTGCTGGTAAAGTCAGAATGCCCAAACCTCTTCTTGTACAACAGTTCCTCAGGTATTTGGGTCTCTTTCTCCAGTCTACCCCAAGAAAATTTTAAATTAAAAAAAAAAATAAAATTACATGACAGGATCAAAAAAAAAAAAAAAGAAAATAATTACTCTGTACTCTTCTTCGACAACATGAAAAGGTGACGTTAAAACTAAGTGATACAACCCCCCCCAAGACTATGTACATAAAAAGACATCAGATCTCTTAAAACATAAATATACAGTGTATAAATCAGGTGCCACCTAAAGGCTGCGGCCGCAGAACTATTTCACAGACACAAAGCAAACCAGACTCTCCACGCCGAGGGCAGACACGGGCTCGGGGCCGGCCAGGGGAGACCCTGACCCGCGGCTCCTGGGGCCCACCGTGCACGGGAGGGGCTGGGGGAACACGACCTACACACGCCACGTTCTGCACTACTCAGGGCTGGGGAGAGGGCAGCAAACGGGATCAGACCCTGAGTCCCCCATTATTTCCAGGCACGTGCTCTGCTGGGGTGGCTGAGGGGCCTGCTGGCCCCAGAACCTCTCTGGGATTGCTCAGCAAGGCTGAGGGACCCCAGAACCTCTCTGGGACTGCTCACCAAGGCTGAGGGACCCCAGAACCTCTCTGGGACTGCTCACCAAGGCTGAGGAGCCCAGAACCTCTCTGGGACTGCTCACCAAGGCCGAGGGACCCCAGAACCTCTCTGGGACTGCTCACCAAGGCTGAGGAGCCCAGAACCTCTCTGGGATCGCTCACCAAGGCCGAGGGACCCCAGAACCTCTCTGGGATCGCTCACCAAGGCTGAGGGACCCCAGAACCTCTCTGGGATCGCTCACCAAGGCTGAGGGACCCCAGAACCTCTCTGGGATCGCTCACCAAGGCTGAGGGACCCCAGAACCTCTCTGGGACTGCTCACCAAGGCTGAGCAGCCCCAGAACCTCTCTGGGATCGCTCACCAAGGCTGAGGGACCCCAGAACCTCTCTGGGACTGCTCACCAAGGCTGAGGGACCCCAGAACCTCTCTGGGATCGCTCACCAAGGCTGAGGGACCCCAGAACCTCTCTGGGATCGCTCACCAAGGCCGAGGGACCTCCAGCCTGGCCCCAGAACTTTCTGGGGTCGCTCACCAAGGGAGGTACGCGGTACCTCCAGTGCAGCCACAGCCACGCCCGTGGAACTCTGCACCCTGTGCTTTAAGAGTTACCATGACTTTCATGGAAATAATACAGCCTTGATCAGGGTAAAAGACTAGTGGAGGTCTTTAGCCCAATCTTAGAGGTTTGCTTCTACAGCACGGACAGCTACGGCTCCGACACACATAAATAGGTTCTGTTAAAGTGACAATGCAGTGTCTGAATCATCCGAGTGTTATCCCTACTGCTGCTAGGGGAGGGCCGGTGGTGGGAGGAGAGCTGGGGTGTGACGGAGGTGGGACAGCTCCAGCTCCACCTGGAAATGCAGGGAGAAGCCAAAAGGCGCTGTGAGCTTTACTCGACAGCAGGTTTTATGGCATGCAAGGAAACTCCTACGACAACACTTGGTACGGAGCCCACGGCGTCTCCATCGCGCCGCGGTGCCCCGAGAACGAGTAAAGCTACGAGTCTGCTTGGAGGGGAGGGGGTGTGCGAGTGTGTGCAGGGGGACGAGGGAGGGGCCGGGAGAGGAAACGCGTCCTGTTCTGCTGAAACCAAGCTCTGGGGCAAACCTGCTTCCCTCTACCGCTGGCCGGCCTCGCGGATGCGGCAGGCCACGGCCGTGATCAGCGCGGCGCCCTTGCCGCTGCCGTCCTCCGACTGCAGGAAGGTCACTTCACACTTGGGGGACAGCTCCTTCACTGTCTCCTGCAGCACCGTGGAGAAGCTGCGGGGCAAGGAGAGGGAGAGGCTCTGAGCTGAGCGGCCATGGGGTGAAGGTGTCAGTCCCAGCCCCTAATGCGGCCTCACAGGGCCTCGAGGAGAAACACAGACCCCAGGGGGAGGGATGGGTGGGTGGGTGATGGATGGAGGGATGGATGGATGGATGGATGGTCATGGATGAAGCTTAGAAAGCCCAAGTCTCCACACTTCAGCCCGAGCCCATGGTTACAACATGACCATGCTGTGCCTTCACTCAGGCCTAAACCCAGCCCCTTCTCGAGGCCCACCAAGCCCTGGGAGCTCTGCTGAGCCTCAATAGCCCTGACCAGCCCCATGTGGGGGGAGTTTTCAGTGCCTCCCTTTGCCCATGGGCTCCTGAGCCCTATTTAAGCTCAGCTCAGTGCCTTAGATCCTGTCTGAGCTCCAGTGCCCAGCAGCACCAGCCAGCCAGCTCTGGCATGGGCAATTTGTGTGGCCATGAACCTCCATGACCCATCCCCATGACTTGGAGCCCTGGCTGAAGCTGGTCACCACATCTGGGTCAGGCCCAGTGGCACTGGAGGAGCCCCTGTCCTTGAGGGAGCAGCTGACTCCTGTTAGGCCTCAAGTTTGGGTCAGCGAGCTCCTGTTAGGCCTCAAGGCCCCAAAACACCTCCAATCCTCCCCCGTTCCCCCCCGAGCCCCCAGCTCCCCAGGCAGCACATCCAGGGGCACTCACTGCGGGTGCAGCTTGTAGAGCGTCCCGTCCACGCCCACGGTGACCTTGAGGAAGTCCAGGCCGCGGTTCTCGCGGATCTTGTCCACCACGGCGGCCATGCCGGCGCCGCAGAGCTGGGCCGCGCGCCGCGCCACCACCGTGCACACCTCCTTGACGATGATGCTGTCGTCGCACGTGGACTCCAGGCCCAGGTGCTGCAGGATGGAGCGCACCTGCAGCAGGGCCAGGCAGTCGCTGCGGGGACACGGCGGGGGCAGAGTCAGGGATGGGCAGCCTCCCCTTGCTCCTCCTCATCCTCACCCTGCACTCGGGCTCGTGGCAGGGCCTGGGGTGGTCCTGCAGCCCCCCAAACCTCAGCTTTCAGGCCTGGATGTGGCCTGGTGCCACATCCTGATCAGGGAGGCTGTTTCAGGACAAGGCCAGCGGAGTGTGACGCCCCTGCCACCCTGCCCAGGGCAGAGCATGAAGAGCCATCTGTGCCGCCAGCCCCAGGCAGCCTCTCCTTGTCCCTGCACACAACCAACCAACCATGTGGGCTCTGCAGATTCACCCGTGGGGCACCATCCTGCACCGCCCTGGCTCCACACCAGAGCTTCTCCCACCAGAACTCCCCCACATTCCATCCCTGCTCTGGAGCTGGTGGAGCTCACCTCTCTATCTGGGACAGGAACTTGGTCTCAAAGATCCCTCTGGTCTTCAGCCTCTCCGAGATACGTCCCCGGAAGAGCAGCCCTTTCTTGGTGAAGTCCATCAGGATGTTGCGGACTATTTCCCCCAGGTACATCCCACTGATCATCTTCTCATACCTGGGCAGGAGAGGATGAGGCTGGACGTCAGCACAGGAAGGGACACTGGGGCTGGCTGGGGATTCCAGCTCTGCCAGGTGCCCTCTGGACATTCCCCTCAGCAGCATGGGCAGGGGACAAGGGACATGTCAGCGTCCTGCCCATCATCCCCTGGACCCACCAAGGGGCTGCTGGGGCAGCCTCCCAAAGTCCCTTCCAGCCCCCCAGAGCTGCCCCCCAAAGCCACCACCCACCTCTGCTTGCCAGGGTTGAGGGAATGCTCATCCACGGCCACGTCGAACTCCGTCCGGATGTCATCCAGGCAGCCGCTGTCCCCAAAGGCGCCCCACTCCATGTTCACACACATCCTGCCCTCGTCCCCTTCCACCAGCTCCACGTTCCTCATCTCCTCCATGTAGCAGGCGTTGCTGCCCGTGCCTGTGGGGAGGGGCAGGGTCAGAGGGACGCCAGGACACCCCCTGTGCCCCCAGGGCAGGGGTGGCAGCACGGGGCAGGAGCTGCACAAGGAACGTTCAGTGCTCACCGACAATCAGCCCAACTTCACAGTAGGGATCCTCGTAGCCACAGGTCATCATGGTGCCCACAGTGTCATTGACCACTGCCACCACGTCCAGGTCGAATTCCTGCAGAGGGATGGATTGCAGGAGTTATTGCTGGAGGGCCTGGAATTCCTGCTGAGTCTGCTCACACCTGGCCTTCCCCAGCCCCAGCTGCCTGCAGGCAGAGCTCAGACAGCTCCAGCTGGGGCAGCCCTGCCAGGAGCAGCCCCTGGCAGGGGCTGGGGTGGTCTGTGCTGAGGAAACGAGCCGCTCTCTCCTGAGCTCAGGGCCAGACAAGTCTGCTCCAGCCCTGGCCAGGAGCCAGCCCGTAGCCCCAGGGTCTGAAAATCCAACCTCAAGTGATGAGTAAGGGCGGCTGCGAGAATTCCGACACTCATTACGCTGAGCTCAGCCCAGTAATTTGTTTTACAGGCCAATTAATGATGCCAAAGAGAGCCAGGATGTGGGAGCAGCCCAGCTTCTCCCAGCCCTGTGGCTGCTCACCTCCCTCCTGTGAATGGCCTCCTTCAGCAGCCCCACCACGTCCTCTCCCTCGCAGCCCGTCGCCTTGAAGCCTTTTGTCCACTTCAGGAGGATTCCCTGTTGTGGGAAAAGCGCCCAGTGAGTGCCCCTGGAGGGCCAGGCACAGGCAGGGATGCTGCCAGGAGGGCTGGGGTTACCTCTTACCTCGTCCAGGTTGTTCTGCTGGCAAGGGAAGGAGAAGGTGAAGCCCAGCGGCAGCGACACGCCCTTCATCCCCATGTACTCCAGGAAGTCAGAGATGCAGTGCACAATGTGGTCAAAGAGCTGCATGAGCAAAGGAGGGAGAACAGCTACCACCACAGCCAGGGCCCAGCTGGAAGCCTGATTTCTGGGGGTTCTGACCCATTCCCAGGCCTGCTGGAGTGTTCAGATCACTCCCAGGACTTTGAACGGAGCAGGACGTGGCTCAGGTGCACTGTGGGAGGTGAGCAGCCCCAACAAGCTCAGCTCACCCTCTTCCCCCTCCAGTGTGGCCAAATCCCTGCATTATCTCCACCCACAGGTCCCTGGAGGGCTGGGGGCCAGCAGGGACCCAGTTCCTCTGCAAGGCATCCCCTCCAGCCCAGTCCCCAAGCACTGCCTGGAGCACCTTGTAAACCCTTTCCAAACGTGTCTCACTGCTTGTCTTGTGGTTTCCCTATCTGGGAAACGGGGATGATGCTAATCTGCCCTCGTGGGGTGTGTGGGATTCAGGGAGGCTCACTCACGGCTGGGAATAACACCATTTCCAACCCAAAAACCAGACCCCAGCTTCCCAAACCCCAGAGCCCTGGGCACAGCTGGCTGCTCCAAAGCCAGGAGAGCACCAGCGCTCCCCACTCGTGGTTTCACCCTCTGGAAAGGCAAAACCAGCAAAGGGGCCCCTTCCCCTGTGTGCCTGCCCACACTGACCTCCTCTCCCGTGCCCTGCATGATCTCCACGGGGATGGAGTAGATCTTGTTGTGCATCTCCACCCCGCGCCGCATCCCGTTCCTGACGCGCACCAGCAGCACGCGGAAGTTGGTTCCTCCCAGGTCCAGGGCCAGGAAATCTCCCTTTTCTGCAAGGCAAGAGAGGATCTTCAGAGAGATCCCAGCACGGGGCATCCAGGATGGGGCACAGAGCAGACAGGACCTGCTCTCCTCCCAGGAGAGGGATGGAAATGGAAATATGGCTGAGGATAGGTGGGAACAGGGGCTGCAGGTAGGAGGAGGATGGAGAGGTTTGCTCCACACTCAGGGTGATGGTGAGGCTTCAAATCATAAACCTGAGCTGGAAGGGACCCACAGGGATCACTGAAGTCCAGCTCCTGGCCCTCAGGACCTGCACAAGCTTCAAGCCAAGGTCAGGCACTCGCCCAAACCAGGAGCAGAACCCAGGATGAGGGTGGAGGGAATCCTGTGGCAGGATTTGTGGCCAGGCTTTGTGTTAAATCAGGTGCAGAACGTCCCAGAGGCTCAGGGCTCTGCCCAGTACCAAACTGGAGCTTAGTGCCACTCCCACCACAAAGAGGAACCGGCCACAGCAAAGGATCCAGCCCCTCCCGAGGATGCAGGACGCGCAGGGCTCACACCCAGGGGTTTCACACAGGACACATCACCTGTTCCATCAGGAGTGGAGCACACGTAGGTGGGCAGCATCTTCACCGTCGCCTCCTCGTGCGTCTCCTTGCCCAGCCCTTTCTCCATCTCTATCCTCATCCTCTCCTTCACCTCCAGCAGCTGCTCGTGGCTCAGCTTGAGGGGCTCCAGGATCTTCTGGCGGGCCTGGTGCTGAGCAGCCAGCCTGTAGGCCACGGCCGTCACCATGGCCGCGCCTTTGCCGCTGCCGTCCTCGGAGCGGATGAAGCGGATCTCGCAGTCGGGCAGCAGCTTCCGCACGGTCTTGTGCAGGCGGCGGGCAAAGCTGGCCGGGAGGAGCAGAGGGGACCTCAGTGGGACCCTCTGGGCACCCCCTGGCATCCAAACGAGGGGCCCGAGGGGGTCTTTGGAGGCGCTTCTCTGGTGCCGAGCTGTGCGCACTGCTGGCAGCAGCAGATCGTCTCTGTCCCTGTCCCCAGCACCCCAGAATCCATGTCCCTGTCCCCAAATCCCTGTCCCTACCCCTAGCACACCCAGATCCCTGTCCTCAGACCCCTGTCCCACACTCACTGAGGGTGTTTCTTGTACACGGAGCCATCCACGCCCACGGTGGAGCGCAGCCTGTCCTGTCCCAGACCTCAGACCCATCCCAGCCTGTCCCACACTCACTGAGGGTGTTTCTTGTACACGGAGCCATCCACGCCCACGGTGGAGCGCAGCCTGTCCCTGTCCCTGTTCCCAGACCCCTGTCCCTGTCCCCATCCCACACTCACTGAGGGTGTTTCTTGTACACAGAGCCATCCACACCCACGGTGGAGCGCAGCCTGTCCTGTCCCATCCCTGTCCCCTGTCCCTGTCCCCATCCACACCACTGAGGGTGTTTCTTGTACACGGAGCCATCCACGCCCACGGTGGAGCGCAGCCTGTCCCTGTCCCCAGACCCCTGCTGTCACTGTCCCTGTCCCCATCCCACACTCACTGAGGGTGTTTCTTGTACACGGAGCCATCCACGCCCACGGTGGAGCGCAGCCTGTCCCTGTCCCTGTCCCCAGGACCCCCAGACCCCATTCCCAGCCTGTCCCACACTCACTGAGGGTGTTTCTTGTACACGGAGCCGTCCACGCCCACGGTGGAGCGCAGCCGGTCGCCGCCCTTGTTGTCGCGGATGCGGCGCAGCACGGCGGCCAGCGTGGCCCCGCAGAGCGCGGCCGAGCGCGTGGACACGATCTGGCAGATGCGCAGCGTGGCCACGCAGTCCTCGTGCGACGGCTCCAGCCCCAGCTTGCTCAGGATCTCGTGGGCTTTCTGCAGCCCCTCCTTCTCCCTGGAACCACAAAATGGGGTTCGTGCCCGGCAGCGCAGCTTCTGCTCGGCGCTGCTCCATCCACGGGCTGGGTGGGACACAGGAAAGCCCCGGATCCTACTTACTTCTCAATGGCAGACACGAATCTGGTCTCAAAGTGGCCCGTGGTGAGCAGGTCTGGCGTGAGCCTTCCCCCGAAGAGCAGCCCGTCCTTGGCCATCTTCACCAGGATGAGCCTGACCAGCTCGCCCATGTACATCCCGCTGATCATCTTCTCAAACCTGCCCGTGGGGGTGCAATCAGGGAATGGTTTGAAAGGCTGGAAAAGCCCTCCAAGGTGAGCAAGTCCAGCCATTCCCCAGCTCTGCCGAGCCCACCACTATCCCCAAGTGCCACAGAGCTGTTAAATCCCTCTGAGACGGTGGCACCACCACTGCCCTGGGCAGCCTGTGCCACACCTGACGCCCTTTCAGAGCAGAAATCTTCCCAAATATCCAACCTAAACCTCTCCTCTCTCTCCGTTATCTCCCCCTGAGCCCCCTTTTCTCCAGGCCAAACAATGCGTGTGTTTGGCTGTGTGTGCCACGAGGTGGCCACAGGCTGACCTGAAAACCCCTTGGCAGCCTCCCATCCCAAACAGAATCTGGGTAATCTCTTCCCAGAGCAGTTTATCCCATCACTGAGCATATCAGGCCCTGTGGACACAACCACCACCTTGCAAAGAGACCTCGTGGCCACCTGAAGGGGCTCAGTCAGTTTGCAGGGACCCCCAGGTCACCCCCAGGCCACAGCAGCCCTGTGGGGAATGGGAGATGTGCAGGATTGGGATGTGGATGTTCTGCCTGGGCTGGTGGGGACTTTGCTGGGCAGGAAGGGAACAGGAATCATTCACATGAGGGGGTCACGAGGGCAGCAGGTGGGGCAGAGAGCCCTGCTTTGGGACAGAGCCCTGCTTTGGGACACAGCCCCTCTCCTCTCTGCACCAGTGACAGAGGACACGCTGACCCAGTTAGCTGGGCTGACCTCCCCAGCCCCAGTGACTGTGGGAGGATGGACAATGCTGAGCAAACCACGAGCCCGAGCCAAGAATGTGCTCACAATTGTTTGCCAGGGTTGAGCGAGCCCATGTCGATCTCGCGGTCGAACTCGGTGCGGATGTCGTTGAGCACCCCGTCGTCACCGAAGGCTCCCCACTCCATGTTGATGCACATCCTGCCCTCGTCCCCCTCCACCAGGTCGATGTGCCTCATCTCCTCCATGTAGCAGGCGTTGGTTCCAGTTCCTGGGCCAAGCAGGGGCACGGGGTGAGTGGGGACACTGCCTTTCCTCATCCCCATTGTTCCTTATTCACGTTATTCCTTATTCACATTATCCTCCATTCCCATTATTCCTCATCCCCCTTATCCCCCATTCCCATTATTGCTCATTCCCCTTATCCCTCATTCCCATTGCCCCCCAATCCCATTATTCCCCATTTGCCTTTGGCCACAGCCCAACGCACCAAAGAAAGCCAAGAACCAAGCACACAAACTCTGCACAATGCTGGTTTTCCAGCACTGGTATCCCCCTCTCTTTTTTCCCCCAGAGACCCCCAGGCCTGCAAGAAGCAGGATCTCGCTCTGGCCCTGCTGGAGCCCAGGAGACACCCTCAGAACATCTTTCTTCTCCCTGCAGCTCACCAACAATGAGGCCAACTTCACAGTTCTGGTCATCGTAGCCACAGGTCATCATGGTGCCCACGGTGTCGTTCACCACGGCCACGATGTCGATGTCAAAGTCCTGGCGTGGTGGAAAGGGGAGAGGCTGACCCAACAGAGGCAAAACTGACCACAGCACCTGCCCGGAGCCCAGGCGTGCTGGCCAGGAGCCGCGTGCCCCCAGCCCAGCCCCTTACCCCTCTTTTCTTGATGGACTTGCGCAGCAGGGACACCACGTCCCTGCCCTCCACGCTGCTGCACTTGAACCCCTTGGTCCACGTCACGAGGATGCTCTGCAGGGGAACAGCAAGAGGAGGCTTGGGGGTGACCCCTGGCTCCCCGTTATCAGCTCACCTGCTGCGCCATCAGCCGCAGCTTCCGTGGCAGATAAAGTTTATGGCCGCCAAACAACACGTGAGCTGCCCGTTGCTGCCCCGGCAGCAGGAGCGTGCTTCCCATGACCAGCTTTGATTGAGCCCTGCAGCAAAACTTGCTCATGAGCCCAAGGAATGCTCCTTGACCCATCCCTGAGGGGTGGATGGCTGGCTGTGCCTATGGAATGCTCCTTGACCCAGCCCTGCGGGGTGAGGGGCTCATTGTGCCTTTGGAATGATCCCTGTGGGGCAGGGGGCTCACTGTACCTATGGGATGATCCCTGTGGGGCAGGGGGCTCACTGTGCCTATGGAAAGATGAGATCCCTGTGGGGCAGGGGGCTCACTGTACCTATGGAATGATCCCTGTGGGGCAGGGGGCTCACTGTACCTATGGGATGATCCCTGTGGGGCAGGGGGCTCACTGTGCCTATGGAACAATCCCTGTGGGGCAGGGGGCTCACTGTGCCTATGGGATGATCCCTGTGGGGCAGGGGGCTCACTCTGCCTATGGGATGATCCCTGTGGGGCAGGGGGCTCACTGTACCTATGGGATGATCCCTGTGGGGCAGGGGGCTCACTGTGCCTATGGGATGATCCCTGTGGGGCAGGGGGCTCACTGTACCTATGGGATGATCCCTGTGGGGCAGGGGGCTCACTGTGCCTATGGGATGGTCCCTGACCCATCCCTGTGGGGTGGGGGGCTCACAGTCCCCTGCAACCAGGGGCACCTGGCAAGAGGCTGAGCTGAGCCCTGGGTGGAAGAAAAGAACTCAATTCCAAATTTCAAGATTTGAAATCTCCAGCCCTATGGCCACAGCCCCTTAGGGAGGCAGACACCCGCCCTGCCTTAGAGCTGGGGAAACTGAGGCACTGAGGGACCTGCCCTGGGCGAGCTGAAATTGGTGTGGGACCCACAGGGAGGGCTCAGCCCCTCACCCACCTCGTCCAGCTTGGTCTGGTGACACGGGAAGGAGAAGGTGAAGCCCAGGGGCAGCTTCTTGTCCTTGATCTGCAGCTTGTCCAGGAAGTTGGCCAAACACTCAGCGATGTGGTCAAAAAGCTGGAAAAAAGGGAAAGAGTGACAAAAAGCCCCACTGCGAGGGGATGGCGCATCCCCTGTGCCCAGCGCTGCATTGCCAGCAGGATCCCCTGGGCTGGAGCCCCCCGGGAGCCCACCTGGACCCCGCTGCCCCTCATCAGCTCCTCGGGGATGGCGTAGATCTGGTTCTCCATCTCCACCTTGCGCAGCCCGTTGTCCGACACCTTCACGCGCAGCACGCGGAAATTGGTGCCGCCCAGGTCCAGGGCCAGGAAATCGCCGTCCTCTGTGGGTCAGCACAAGCACAGCCCCTTCATTCCCCTGTGCACGGAGCCCCGAGCTCACCACCCCCTCCCAGGCACCAGGAAAAGCCCAGATTTTTGTTATTTTTCATCATTTTGTCCGCTATTCTATTTTTCGGTATTTTATTGGAGCAGTCACTGCATTCCCTGCCCCTCCTCTGCCCCCACAGAGGATCAATATTTTGACCGTCACGGATGGTTTGGGGCATGAATCCCACCCAGAAAAGCCCAGACCAGCAGGGATCTGAGCTGCAGCCTCAGGCTCCATCAGGAAGGAGGCAGCAGAGCCATTCCTGACCCCACTGATGCTCCTGGAGGCTCCCAAACCTCCATCCCAAAGGGTTAAACCCTGATGGCAGCTGTGGGAACTCCTCAGCCTGGTTTGTGCTGCACTCAAACCCCCCAGCCCAGCCCAGGAATGCCACACGCTCCTGGAACGTGGCTGCAGGAAACCAGGGAGGGAGAAAATCCCAAAGTTTTGGGGCCCTC
Source organism: Zonotrichia leucophrys gambelii (assembly GCF_028769735.1). NCBI lineage: Eukaryota > Metazoa > Chordata > Aves > Passeriformes > Passerellidae > Zonotrichia > Zonotrichia leucophrys. The sequence continues at coordinate 328,095 of NC_088191.1, read as the reverse complement.
ACTGCTGCCTCTCCAGGGAGAGCTGCTGTGGAATCTCTGCTGCTTTTTATTTGCCATTATTAAACGTGCAGGACAGAATTTCTTGCTGGGACTCAGATGTTTATTGGCTCTTATCTCTGTTGTACTCTCACAAACCCTGAGCTCTGCAGCACTCCAACAAACTAAAACTGGAGCCCTGCCTCTCTCTCTCTCTCCAAGGCCTTTTAAGGATAAACTGTCCCATTAAGAAATGGCACTGAAATTATCTTTACTTTTAACCCAATAACCAACCACCCATGGGCGGCAATGGGGACTTTTTATCCAATTACACAAAACCACCCAAACCCAGGGAGGAGAAGGGGAAGGGGAAGGGGAAGGGAGAAGGAGAAGGACCAGCCTCCACCCTAAAACCTCCCTCTTGCTCTATAAGTTTTCCTATACTCTAAAACCTTAAACTCAAAGGTTTCTTTCTGTGGTATCACACTCTTCTATCCAAACTCCACACCCACAATCCCAGCGCTATCACTCAATTTTGGAAGTTTTCTCCACAGCCTGAGCTCAACGCAGAGCTCTCCTGCACTCAGCACAGAAAATCTGAAATTCCCAGCACGCAGGGCTCCAGCAAGGCTCCTCCAAGGGCAGCCCCAGGGCTGTTTGGGGCAGGGAAAAGTGCCCAGCTGGCTGTTTGGGGCAGGGGAAAGCCTCTCTCAGCACTCAGAGCCCCGAATGTGCTGTGCTGGCTGCTGGGGCTGCTTTGTGAGGCACAAAGGGAACAAAACCCGCGGGCCATCGGGGCCATTGGCGTGCACAGAGCAGCAGCACCTGCAGGGAGTGAGGCTGGAAACAGCCCCAGCCCCAGCCCAGCTCCAGAATGGGCATCCCCAGTGGTTCCAGCTGGAAACAGCCCCAGAATGGGCATCTCCAGTGGTTCCAGCTGGAAACAGCCCCAGAATGGGCATCCCCAGTGGTTCCAGCTGGAAACAGCCCCAGAATGGGCATCTCCAGTGGTTGATCAATACCTGCAGGGCACAGAGAACACCTCAGGAGGGTGATCAATACCAGCAGGGCACACAGAGGCTGATAAATCCACCAGGGACAAGAGGAGCCAAGAGGGACAGAGGTTGCTCAGCTCCTTGGGGGTAACCCAGGAGGATCCCAAAAAAAAGAGCAGTTTGGGGGAAATTCCTGTGAATTCCTGGGTGGATTTCTGGGAATTCCTGTGAATTCCTGGGTGGATTTCTGGGAATTCCTGTGAATTCCTGGGTGGATCAGCTTTGCAGGAGGAGCAGGGCAGGGAAGGCTCCCTTGGAACATTCCCAGCCATGCCTGGAGCACGTGGCGGGTGCCAGGTGTGGGCACTGCCCCCAGTTTGGGCTCCCGGGTCTGTGATAAGGTATCAGCCCCTGGTGCTGAGCCCATAAAGCCAAACAGGCAGGGCAAACACAGGCAAGGGAAAGGTGCTGCCAAGAGCCACCCTTTGGATACCCCACAAATCCTGCAGCACCTTTTTAGAGAAGAGCTCCTGCTTTCAAAGCACAATTCCCCCCTCTTATCACCCCACAGAGGGATGGCAAAGCCCCTGAGAGCCAGGGCTGGGCTTTGGCTTAACCTGCAGGTGTGACCTTGCATTTCCATAAGCCCCTCTCATCCCCCTGGAGCTGGGCATTAAACGGGGTCTAATCCCACCCAGGGACACGGGGCAGGGCAGGGACATCCCACAGAGCCCTGTGGCACCACAGAGGGGACAGGGACATCCCTCAGAGCTCTGTGGCACCAGAGGGAGGACAGGGACATCCCTCAGAGCCCTGTGGCACCAGAGGGGGGACAGGGACATCCCACAGAGCCCTGTGGCACCACAGGGAGGACAGGGACATCCCTCAGAGCCCTGTGGCACCAGCCCCAGCTCAGAGCAGGGCTGCAGCACAGCAATAATCCAGCCTTGGCCTGGGAGCAGCTGCTGGCACCTGGCACGGGGGCCCAGCCCAGGTCAGACTTTGCCCAGGAGCTTTAAAAAGAGGGAAGGAGGAAGGACACGGCCCTGGGCACTGAGATCCTCCCCAGGGATCAGGCCCCAAGCCCCCAGCCCTGGTTTTCCCCCTCCCCAAAACCCAAGGGGTGCCGCCCAGAGGCCGGGTGCAGCTCCAGCTGGACAGGGAATCCCAGCTCTCATTTCCCTGGGATTTGCTCTAAACCCCCTCATTTTCCAGCGCCCTGGGCAGCTGCAGGGCCGTGCCTGCCCCAGCATCCCTCTCGTGTGACATTTTCCATGCTGGTGCTCCTCTCTCCCCCTGCCCCGGGTGAGAAATGCCAGCTGGGGCACTGGAGAGGCTGGAAACAGGGCAGGGAGCCAAGGATCCGTCCTGTGAGGGCAGGGGAGAGGCTGCAAGTGCTGACACACGCTCCACCTGCACCCAGCACCTTGGGCTGCACCGGTTCCCGTGCCCAGGGGCGGCTCCTGGCCCTGCCTGTAATTAAAAATATCCTCCAACATTTAAATAGATGGGAATCTCAGTGCCAGGGCAGGCAGCCAGGCCCAGCTGTGGGTGTAGGTGCAGCTGGGGGGCTCTGAGGGTTCCAGGGGCTCAGGGGGAAGGGGAGACACTTTCAGCAGGGCTGCAGTGACAGACAGGGCAATGGTTTCACACTGCAAGTTTGAATGACAAACAGCATTTAAATTGTTGGGGAAATTCCTTCATGGAAAGGGCAGCCCAGGCCTGGCACAGCCGGGTGGCCGAGGGTGCAGCCATGATTTTTCTGAAAAATCCATTCCTTGGGATTTTTCCCCCTGAGAAGCTGAGAGGCCTCAGGAACAAAATGCAAACATTGATTATCTGCTGCTGTGGAATGCAACAGGTGCACCTGTGATTGGCCTCATGTGGTTGTTTCTAATTAATGGCCATTCACAGCCCAGCTGTCCAGATTGTCTCAGTCAGTCACAAGCCTTTGTTATCATTCTTCTATTCTATTCTTAGCTTAGCTAGCCTTCTGATGAAATCCTTTCTTCTATTCTTTTAGTATAGCTTCAATATATATTATATATAAATTTCATATTAAAATGATAAATTATATATTATATATAATTATATATTAGAATAAAATACATATTGTAAAATATTAATATTTTATAAAACATTATTAATATCATATAATTATTTCTTTTATAACTTATACTTATTTAGAATAATATTTAAGACATTATTATCATTTATAATTATTATGTTATTATATAATTTATAATATATATTATTATATATTTTATATCATTCTATATTTTATATTATGTTATATTATTTATATTATATATTATTATAGAATATATAATATATATTATATTTTTATCTATAAATATATAAAATAAATATTATATAAAAATATATACAAATAAATATTATATATAAATATTTTAGATAATTTTATATATTAATATATTATTATGTATATTACATTATATTACATTATATTACATTATATTACATTATATTATATAATTTATAATTGTTTATAGTAATATTTATGGAATATTATTGCAATTATAATATTATAAAATTATATATTAAAATAATAAATCGGCCTTCTGAAACATGGAGCCAACATTCTCATCTCAGAGCCCTGTGAGCCCCATCCCAGGAGGGAGCTGAGAGGAGGATGTGCCCGGCTGGAGCGGGGCCTGGGCAGCTCGGGGAGAGGCAGAAAGGCCACATTGTGAGGGCCCTGCAGTGCCCGGGGCCCTGTGGCACTCAGACAGCGCTGGCACTGCTGCCCGTGAAATCTGATGAGCCGGACCCGTGACTGTCTCTGTCCTGCCAGCAAGGGCACGCGAGGGCGGCTTCCCTCCCTCCTCCTCCTCCTCTCTGCTCCCCCTGCCAGCAGGAACTGGGATCCCCTCCAGCCCCAGCACGGAGCAGGGAGCCAGGCCTGTGCCCACGCTCAGCACGGAGCAGGGAAGGTGGCTCTGGTGGCAGTGCCACCCCTGCTGCTATGGCAGTGCCACCACCCCTGCTATGGCAGTGCCACCCCCCCTGCTATGGCAGTGCCACCACCCCTGCTGTGGCAGTGCCACCATCCCTGCTGTGGCAGTGCCATCCCTGCTATGGCAGTGCCCCCAGCCCTCCCTCAGCCCCACAGTACCTGTCCCGTCCGGGGTGGACCTCACGAAGGTGGGCAGCATCTTCACGGAGGCCGTGGGGTTGGTGTCTGCCCCCAGCCCCTTCTCCATCTCCTTCTCAAAGCGCTGGGACACCTCCAGCAGGGTCTCGTCCGAGAGCCGCATGTGGTACAGGTACTTGTCCACCTGCAGGGGACACAGGGACATGGGGTCAGACACAGAACAGGGGCACAGGACAGCTCAGGACAGTGCCCAGCCCCTCCTGAGCGCACACAGGCAGCTGGAGCAGGCTCTGGGCCATCCCAAAGTGCAGGGCACAGCAGCTTGGCTGGGATTGCTCATGGCAGGCATCACCCAGCCCTGCTCTGCCCCTTCCCAAGGCCACCCTGGTCCCTGTGCCAGCTGGGAGTGCTGAGCCACAGGCTGCCGAGCCAGCCAGACACCCAAACAGGGGCACCCAAACAGGAACCCCGCTCGGGGCTGACTCAGGAGGCTCTCCAGGTGCAAAGCCCTTCCCAGCACACCTTGACCTTGACCCCCAGGGCCTCTCCTGGGCAGGAATGCAGTGCCCTGTCATTCCTGCACCGCTGAGGTCACGCCAGGAGCCCAGAGCCCGGAGCAATGCCCGCTGCAGTGACACAGGTGGCAGCTGCAGTGACACAGGCCAGGCTGGGGTGACACCAGCGCGTGGCCGGAGAGGGAAGGAACCCATCCCACCTTCCCATTCCTGCAAACTGCTGCACCCTCCAGCTGCTGGTGCAGGGAATGCTCCCAAAAACGGCATCAAAGCCTGCTGTCCTGCTGGGCAAGGTGTGGAAATGCTCCTCCCCAGGCACAGCGGCCTGGCCGGAGCAGGGAGCAGGACAGACGGACACTGCCCGCTCCCAAACCGTGCCCTGCTCCAATTAGCTCCACTCAGCGCTAATTAAAGGGCAGCTGCAAGCCCTGAGAATCGAGGAGGAAAGCTCCACCCCGTGTGCTCACCTGTGTGCAGGCACGTAAGGCCGGGTCACCGGGACCAGGCCCTGGCTGTGCTTTATGGGGCTGAGCTGCAGGAAATGGGCATTTTGTGGGCAAATAATTGCACCAGGGCCAGGGTGACCTGGCTCCATCCCACCCTGGCATTCCAGGAGTGATGCTGCATCCCCTGAGGAGCAGCAAAACCTCCTGCCCCTTCTCCTGGTGCTTCCAGCTCCTTCCCAGAACCGGGAGCTGAACAGGAGGGAAAGGCCAAGGAGAAGGAAACCTGGAGATTTCCTGGCGCCAGGTGTTTGCCAGCCTCTCCTTATCCAGCAGGAAGTCAAACACTCTCCTCCCTGCCCTCCTGTTTGCTTTCACCTGCTGGAAATCCCCTCCCGTGTGCCCAGGCTCTGCTCACTGGCACCAGCAAGCTCCAGTTACTGGTCAGGAGGTGGCTCTGGGGCTGGAGCTCAGCCCCAGGGTGGGAAAGCTCCCCTGGAGCTGTGCCCAGGGTTATCAGCCCATGCCATCAGCCCAGAGCATCTGCTCATCCCAGAGGAGCTGGCTTGAACAGCAGTGAAGCCCCCCTACCCAAAAATCCCAGCGCAGGGAAACCCGGGGCAGGCCCTGCCCAGCACGTCCCCCATGTCCTCCACACCAGAATAACCCAGCCTGAGCAGCAGGGTGACCTCCCCTAATCCCCAAAGCCCTTAAAACCTGGATCATCTTCTGCCAAGGTGGATCTCACCCCACTTGGCAGCTAAAGCAGGTCAGGGCCTACAGCAGGACATCTCCTTCCCCGCTGAATCCATCTTTCCCCACCAAGGAAGAGCCACTGGACTCCCCAAAACTCCTCCAAAAGCCCCAAAACTCCCTGTGGCATGGTTGGTTACCCCAAGCACCCCTAAAATTGTAACAAAGATGGGGTAAAATGAGGAATTCAGCCTGCAGTGCCAGAGCCTGAGCATCTCTCAGCACAAAACACCTTCCCAGCTGCTTGAGGCTTCTGAAGAGCACGGAATGGTTTGGGCCAGGTCGCCAATTCCAAACAAACAAAGGATGCTGAAGGGGGCAATTGAGTTCCTGGAAAGCTTCCAGCCTAAACAGCGGCATTTCCTCGAGGAAATCCAAACAAACTGAGGGAGGGGAGGGAAAGGAAAAGGAGGCTGGGGAGCGCCGGGCATGCCCCAGCCCAGGGCAGCGCGTTAGAGCTGCGGATCACGGAGCAGCTGTGGGTGTAATGAGCTCAGTGCCACGTTTTTGAAGCAAACCCCAGCAAATCCCCATCCCCTGGCCCAAGGCTGTCTCCAAGGTTCACTCGCTGCCACGCCGGATGCTGGAGCAGAGCCCAGGGTCGCCTGTGCCGGCGGCACCGCTGGGAAACCTCAGCCTGCCCAAACGCTGCTGCTGGGGGGGCCAAGCTTAAAGCCCAGTCTAAAGCACCCCAAAAAACAGCTTCGGTTCCCAGCCTCACCTGCTGGGCACTTGGGGCTGCTGAGGGGCACAGCCCTTCTGGCGCCGCAGCAGGAACGGGAAGGGAAGGGAAGGGAAGGAAGGAAGGGAAGGGAAGGGGAAGGGAAGGGAAGGGAAGGGAAGGGAAGGGAAGGGAGCTTTGTTCCTGCGGGTCCCAGAACATCTTTCCCATTAATGACCCTGCTTATGGGAAGAGGAAGCTGTGTGCCTTTTGTTTTCATTTTGATCTGAACCCTGTCCCAGAGCCACGTGGCTGCCAGGAAGCAGGGCAGGAGCACGTGCTCCCCATCCTCAGCACCTCATTTTCAGCTGGGTATGACTGATTCCCACAGATTTGGGAGCAAATCTGAGCACTGGGAGAGGTGGAGTGACTGATTCCTGCAGATTTGGGGGCAAATCTGAGCACTGGCAGAGGGTGGCTGCTTCCTGGGACAGATTCTTCACCTTTTTGGCAACCAAGCCAAACACGTGCTGACTGCAAGGTGACGGAGCAGCGTTCAAATCTGGGGAAAGTTGCAACACCCCAAACCCACAGCATGCGCTGTCACCCCTCTCTCCAGGGACATTTGTGCTGGGAATTATATTTTCTTCAAACTACCTCCCTCCCCATGCCAGTTTTTAACAGTTTTTAACTTGGAGCATGCTGTTCTGTGGGAATCCCTGCAGTTTGAGGGGATGCTGGCTCCCTGGGAGGGGGAACTGTGCCAGCACCACCCACCCAAATCCCTGGTGGGACAATTGGGGATGATTTGGGATGATGAATTTGGGGAAAGCCAAGCAGGGGGAGGCCTGGGGGATGCATTCCCTGCCCCACATGCCCAGTCCCTGCTGCGCTGCCCATTCCTGCCCCCATTTCCCACCCCAGTGACTCAGGGCACGGAACCGGCTCGTCCCCTTGCCCCGGTGACACAGGGGTGATGCTGGGCTGCCCCCACCCTGCTGCTGGCACCCACGTCCTTGTCCTTCCACCCTTCCAGGACAGCTCCGGGCCCACGTGGGTGCCTTCCTCCCTCCCTCCCTCGCTGCTGCCCGGGGTGACACACGCCCGGAGTCATCCTCACTGGGTGAGTCACACTGGGGTTCCTGCTCGGCCGGTTCCTCCTCATCCTCAGCCCCGGGCCAGCAGCTGGATCCACGCCGGAGGAGGAGCTGATGGTGAGGAAGTGACAGCGGGGAGCAGCCAGCAGCCCATCCTCGGGTGACCCCGCTGCCCCAGAGCCCCAGAAAAACCCAGTTCAGCCAGGAAAGGCTCTGCCCTCTGTTCTGTCACTGAGACATCCAGCTACCCCAGTAAAACCCAATTCAGCCAGGAAAGGCTCTGCCCTCTGTTCTGCAGCTGGAGACATCCGACTGCCCCAGTAAAACATCCAACTGCCCCAGTAAAACCCAGTTCAGTCAGGAAAGGCTCTGCCCTCTGTTCTGCAGCTAGAACTACCCCAGTAAAACCCAGCTGAGCTGGGAAATGGCTCTGCCCTCTGTTCTGCAGCTGGAGACATCCGACTGCCCCAGTAAAACATCCAACTACCCCAGTAAAACCCTGTTGAGCTGGGAAAAGGCTCTGCCCTCTGTTCTGCAGCTGGAGACATCCGACTGCCCCAGTAAAACATCCAACTGCCCCAGTAAAACCCAGTTCAGCCAGAAAACGCTCTGCCCTCTGTTCTGCAGCTGGAAACATCCAGCTGCTGCTGTCTGTTTGTCCTTGTCAAACCCACAGGGGCTCGGGGATGCCTCTGTGCCCCCAGGACCCCCCTGGGATGGCAGGAGCATCCCCTGTGCAGGGGAAACTGAGGCAGGGTGGGGAAGGAGGCCCAGGAAGGAGACCCAGGGTGGCTCCCCAAGGTGGGACGAGCTGTGCTGGCCCTGACCCGGGGCAGCCTCAGGGGAAGATGTGAGCTTGGTTTTCCAGGGATTTGCCAAAGCCGCCCCTGCCACACCTGCAGAGGCAGCCAGCAGGGAGGAATCAGCTGGGTGAAGCTAATCCCTGGGCAGAGGAAAAATAAATTAAAAAAAAAAAAAAACAACCTAAAAAAAAAACCCTAAAAAAAACCCTAAAAGACTAAAAAAAACCCTAAAAAACTAAAAAAAAAACCCCTAAAAACTAAAAAAAAAAACCCTAAAAAACTAACTAAAAGCCTGCCCCTGCTTTCCAAACGCAGGAGAATCAATCCCACCCCCATTTTTCCCCCTTTTGAAGGAGGGATGGGGCAGAGGAGAGGCTCAGCCCCCCCTCCCAGTGACGAGGATGAGGATGAGGAAGGCCGGGGTGAGCTGGCACATCCCAGGGCAGCGGCACACTTTCAAGCCGGGATCTCCAAGGACGCCGCCGAGGTTAATTAAAGTTTGCACAATCCCTTGGGGGTTAGATAAGTGTGGACAACCCACTCTGCAGGCAGGAGCAGGGCAGGGGCTGGGCAGGGAGGGAATGTGCCCCCAGACAGGTGGCAGAGCAGGTAAAGCTGCTCCATGGCAAGAATGGACGGAAAAATCCCATTTTTGAGGCTATTTTCAAAGCCTTGAGGCGGACACAAACCACAGCTATTGGAAAAAGCACTTTTTAACCCAAACTGAGCTCCTTTTCTCCTTGACCCAAAGGGAAAACACATCCCAGGCTACCACCTACAATCTTTTCTCCCAAACACAGGGGTTGATAAGAAGACCCAACCAAACAAATCGCAGCTTTCCAAGAATTCCACCCCGTATGCTGGCCTCTCCCTTTGCCTGGGGAGCTCCATAAGGCAGCAATGACTTTTCCAGCCCCGGTGGGAGCAGCCAGAGCACACAGCTGGCATCTCCCCCCTCTCCCCTCACGGGAGGATTCACGGGAATTTGTTTAAAAATATCCCAGAAAATCCAGTTGTGGAGGCGGCCGGGAGGGCAGCGCCGCGTCCCGCAGCATCCCCAGCTCACGGATATTTATCTTCCTTTTTTCAATTTGCGTTTGGGAGGCTGGAGCCGGTTCCTGAGGCTCCTCACAGGGGACAGGGAAGGAGAATGGCCCCTGCCAGCTTTGCCCCTGCATCATTCCCAGCCATCCCCGATAAGGAAGGCGTGAGCTGTGCCGCTGGCCTATTTCTGCCGGGGTTACACAACGCGGCCCCGTCCCTACCCTGGATGTGGCTGTTGCACAACCCCGGGGCCAGCGGCGAGGAGCCGAGCCCGTGTTTCCTTGCGGATCGCTTGGCCTCGGCAACTCGGCAACTTTTCCCTGCACTTTGTTTAGGCTGGGGTTTTTTTTTTCTTTTTTTGGTTTTTTTTTTTTTTGTTTTTGTTTTTTTTTTTTTTTTTTTTTTTTTTTGTTATTGTTTTTATTTTTATTTTGGGGTTTTTTTGGTGGTTTTTTTTTGTGTGTGTTTTTTTTTTTTTTTGTGTGTGTGTTTTTTTAATTCTTTTTTTTTTTTTTGCTTTTTGGGTTTTTTTTTTGGTTTGTGGGGTTTTTTACCTTTTTTTTTTTTTTTTTTTTTCTTTTTAAATGTCCTGCCCCGGTTTCCTTCCTATCTCACCCCGCTGAAAGGCCAACGTGGCAAGTTTCACTTCCCCGCGAGCATCTCCAGGGTTATCCCGGGTCTCTCCAAGCACTTCCATTTCCCTCAGGTTTTTTTGTTATTCCCGGGTCTCTCCATGCATTTCCCTCAGTTTTTTTTTTAATTCCCGGGTCTCTCCAAGCATTTCTCTCATTTTTTTTAATGGCGATTTTTGCAAATCCCGGCCGCCCAGGATTTCCAAAAATCAGACCAGCAAATCCCGGAGTGGGGAATCACAGACAATTCCTCTCCGCCTTATTCCCAGATGCCAGCAGAGCAGTGCAGGAGCAGCCTGAGCCTCCCACCCGGCATTTCTCCTCCAGGAATAATTTATTGAGCCCAGCCTAAGCGCTGTCCTGGCCAGACAAAGGCCGGAGCCACGGGCAGCAGGAACACCCGAGCTTTTCCTGAGCTCCGGGACAGGGGGGTGACCGATATCCCAAAGGGGCTGCCACGCTGGGAAAGGCTCGGGGAGCTGCGGACCCCAAATCCAGGGTCAGAACCCCAAATCCAGGATTCATAACCCCCAAATCCAGGATTCAGAACCCCCAAATCCAGGATCCAGAACCCCAAATCCAGGATCCAGGACCCCAAAACTAAACGAACGGGTCACGCAAAGACGTTTTCCACCCCTGTCAGTGCGGGGACCGGGGGCACACGTGCGCCTTGGGGACACCGCGTGGGGAAGGGGACGCGAGGGACAAGCGCCACCTCCCTCCGGTGGCACTTGTGCGGGGCTCGGTGCCCCAGCTGGGTGTCCCGGCTCGGTGCCCCGGCTCGGTGCCCCGGCCCGGTGCCCCGGTTGGGTGTCCCGGCTCTGCCCGGCTCGGGCCCCGGCCGGTGCCCCGTGGTGTCCGCTCGGTGCCCCGGCTCGGTGTCCCGGCTCGGTGCCCCGGTTGGGTGTCCCGGCTCGGTGCCCCGGCTCGGTGCGTGCCCCGGCTCGGTGCGTGCCCCGGCTCCCGGAGCAGCCGCAGCCGGGGATGGATGCTCGGCGCCGGCGGGAAGGGCGGCGGACACGTGGAGCGCGGGGTCCCGGCTGCGGCGGGCAGACACAGGCGCGGAGATCCCTCCGATCCCCCCCTTCCTCCCCTTCCTCCTCCTCCTCCTCCCCCTCGCCGCCCGGCCACGCGGGGTCCCGCGGCACGTACCGCACGCGGCCGCGGCCGGGCAGCGCCGGGGCCTCCGCCCGCCCGGCCCCGCTTCCCCTCCGCTGCCCGCTCGGCTCGCCTGCTCTTCCCTCTTAAAAAGTTTTTTGGGTTTTCTTCTCCTTTATTTTGTTTTTGGGTTTTGGGGATTTTTTGGTCCATTTCCCCTTCCTTTTTTTTTACGCTTTCCCCCTTTCTTTTTGCTCTTTTTACTCCTTCCCTCTCCTTCATTCCTCTCCTGTTTTTTTTCTTTTTTCCTCCTTCCTTTTACTTTATTTTTTCAACTTTTTTTCGTCATCCTTCTTCCTTCCCCACTTATTCCCCTTTTCACTTTCTTTCTCTCTTCTTTCTCCCTCTTCACTCTCCCCTTCTTTTCCCTCCTTTTCTTTTTGTTTTTACTTTTACCCTTCCTTTTTTTTTTTGTTTTTGCTTTTACCCCTCCTTTCTTTTTCTTCCCTTTTCCTCTCCCCCCATTTTCTCTTCTTCCCCGCCGCTTTTTTTTTCCCCCCCTTTTCCTCTTCACTTTCCCCTTTTCACCTCTCTCCCCTCTCCACTCTTCCGCTCCCCGCGGGACCCCCCTCACCTTCTGCGCCTGGTCATGATTGAGCTCGGTGAAGAAGTAAGCGAGGAGGTGCGATGCGATCATGGCGGGAGCGGCTCGGCTCGGCTCGGCTCGGCTCGGCTCGGCTCGAAGCGGTCGGAGCGGAGCGGCCCCGGCAGCGCCGCGCGCTCCCCGCGCCAATCGCGCTCATTGAGGAGCTTCCCCCGCGCCCGTGACGTGGCCGCGCCGCCGCGCCCCCATTGGCCCAAAGGCGAGGGTGTGTGCCCGGCGCGCGCGGGGGGGCGGGGCCTGGCACCGGCAGCGGGGGTGAGGGGGCACCGGGGGGACAACGGCGGGACAATGGGGGGTCAGTGAAGAGATAATGGGGGGACACGGGGGGACATTGGGGTGATGCTGGAGGGGGCACCGGGGGGGTGTTTTGGGGTGATATTGGGGGGACACTGGGGGGGACATTGGGGTCATACTGGGAGGAGACACCGGGGCAACAATGGGGGTGCATTGGAGTGATACTGGGGGTGCATTGGGAGTGCATTGGGTGGGCACCAGGGGCACACGGGGAGGGCATTGGGGGGGACACTGGAGGGGACACTGGTGTAATACTGGGGGGGACATTGGGGTGATGCTGGGGGGACACTGGGGGTGCTCTGGAGGGGTTCATTGGGGTGGGTACAGAAGGGGCAGGGAATGCACTGGGAATGCACTGGGAATGCACTGGGAAGGGAAATGGAGTGCACTGGAGACGGATGCACTGGGATGCACTGGGCGTGCACTGGGAATAATGGAAGGCTGGAATGGATGGATGCACTGGAATGGACTGGAAATGCACTGGGCGTGCACTGGGCGGTGCATTGGGCGGTGCATTGGGGTGCGGGTGCAGTGGAAGGGTGAACTGGGGGGGCACTGGGGGGCACTGGTTTGTACTGGGGAGCTGCACGGGGCGGGGGGGGCGGTGCCCTGGGGGTTACACTGGGGGATGCTGGAGGTTGGGGCTGTGCTGGGGAGGATGGGGGAGCACTGGGGGAGTGCAGGGAGCGTGTCCCGTGGGGGGCTGGATTTGGGGTCTGTCACGCGTGTGCCACAGCCCGTGTGTGTGTCTGTGTGTCCGTGTGTCTGTCCATCCCTGCAGCCCGTGCGTGTCCATGGCTGTGTCCATGTGTCCCTGTCTGTGTCTGTGTGTCCGTGACTGTGTCCGTGTGTCCCTGTCTGTGTCCGTGTGTCCATGTCTGTCCCCGCAGTCTGTGCCCGCAGTCTGTGTGTGTGTCCGTGGCTGTGTCCGTGGGTCCCTGTCCGTCCCCACAGCCCGTGTGTGTGTCTGTGGCTGTGTCTATGTGTCCATGGCTCTGTCCGTGTGTCCCTGTCCGTGTCCGTGTGTCCGTGTCTGTCCCTGCAGTCCATGTGCGTGTCCGTGTGTCCCTGTCCGTGTCCGTGTGTCCGTGTGTCCATGCCGGTGTCCCCGCAGCCCGTGCCCTCCCCGCCCGGTGTGCCCGGCGCTGTCGCTGTCCCTGTCACATGCGTGTGAACGTGCTGGGCCCTGTGCACCCGTCAGGTCGCATCCATCAGCCCGCGGCCCGTGGCGCTGCCGCTCCGCCCGCGTGTCCCGCTCCCCGTGCGCGGCCACGGACGGCGGGGGTGCCCCTGCACCCCAAAACCTCGGGAAACACCGCTCGGGAGGGTCCCCGCGGCTGGGCTCTGCCTGCTCCATCCCGCCTTCCTCCTCGCCTGCATCCCGGCTCCATCCCTGCTCAGTCCTGGCCTCTTCCTTTGCCTCCTTCTCTGCTCCATCCCTGCCCCATCTCTGCTCCATCCCTGCCCCATCCCTGCCCCATCTCTGCTCAATCCCGGCCCCATCCCTGCTCCATCTCTGCTCCATGTCTGCTTGTTCTCTGTTCCATCTCTGCTCCATCCCTGCTCAATCCCGGCCTCTTCCTTTGCCTCCTTCTCTGCTCCATCCCTGCTCCATCCCTGCTCCATCCCTGCTCCATCCATGCTCCATCCCAGCTCCATCCCTGCTCCATCCCTGCCCATCCCTGCTCCATCCCTGCTCCATCCCTGCTCCATCTCTGCTTCATCTCTGCTCGTTCTCTGCTCCATCCCTGCTCCATCCCAGCCCTATCCCGCCTTTCTCCTCACCTCCACCCGAGCTCCATCCCTGTTCTGTCCCTGCTCCATCCCTGGCTCTGTCCCCGCTCGATCCCGGCCCCATCCCGGATTCCCCGGCCCGCCGGTGGCCCCGAGCCGTACGAGGGCCGCGGCACGTCCTGGCCCTCCGGAGCGGCTCCGCTGGCCGCTGCCGGCAGAGCCGGTCGCAGCAGCCCCGGGGCAGCGTTACCCAACCCGTCTGCCCGCTCCCGCCGCTTTCCCAACCCGGCCCGAGCAGCTCCGGCGCTTCCCCCTCTCCGCAGCCCTCTCCGCTGCCATTTACATCGTTTTGGTGTTTCTGCTCAGGGAATTGCTGCTCCTTTTTTCAAAGGAAACAGGGGGAGAGGCAGCCCGAGCCAGAGGCGAGGCAATGCTGCTGCCAGACACCTTTTCCTGCAGGATCCGGTCCTGCCAGAGCCACCACGCATCCGTCAGTCCAACCCCCAGACCGCGACCTGGTGCGTTTCAGCATTTGCACTCAATGATCCTTGTGGATCTCTTCCAACCCAGGATATTTCATTAATCTCTGTCGCTGGCCCTACATTTCAATTCACCCTCTGAGCCAGCTTTTTTTTTTTTTTTTTTTACCCCTGAAAAGGCAAATTCTCCGTGGTCATGTTGAAATTAAAGCAGCGTTTGAGCCTAAAAATAGCTGGACACATCTGTCCGCCTTCCCCATCTGCTGCCAGCCTGGCTGGATGAAGGGAGGGACTGTCTGTGCAAAATGAGGGACCTGTCTCATCCTTCTGTCCCGTAAAATCAGTTTATTCAGGGAAAATAATCCCCAACACCCCGTTGATTCCCCAGATAACGCCCTAGTCATGGAAAGACAGGAGGTGCTGGGCTCTGCTCAACCAGCTCCTCTAAATAAAGTATTTTTTTTTTTTAATTTGAGGTTGGTTTTGGAGTTCTTTTCTTGGAATAAAGCTCCCAATGGGAACCCTTTCGAGGCACCCCAGCTCCACGTGGGCCTGTAATAATCCATCGGCATTTAACGCCGCGTTCCTGGGGTAAAGGAAGCGGCTGATTGCAGGGATTGGAGCTAGAACCGGCTCTAATTTCTCAAATGTGATTCCTCAAGGACGAGTGGCGCAGTAATGACAGCGTGGAGCGGGAGGAAGAGCCGTGCCCAGCGGCCAGAGCAGGGCCAGAGCAGCCTGGAGCCCTGGCACCAGCCAAGCCCCCGTCCCACGGCGTGCTGCCGCTCCTGGGGACCCCCGGGACACCCCCAGGAACCCGTAACCCACTCCCATGCCGGGGAAACTGAGGCACGGGTGGCTCCAGGGGAACGGGGAACCATCACGGGGCGGCTGGGCTGGGCCTGGAGCTGCTCCAGGAGAGGCGTGAGCTCATCGGGCATCACCTGCCTCGTGATTCACCGGGGCTGCAGCGCTGCTCCACATACCTGCCAACGAGGTTCCATTGGCTGCAGGGGCGCCCACGGCCCCACAAACCCGCTGTGACACCGGTGACCAGCCCGTGACTTGGCCCCCGTCACCCAACGCACCGGAAACCTCACCGGGAGCCGGGCTGGCCCCAGCCCCGCACGGGGCCGGCAGCGCAAAACCAAAACCGGTCGGAGAACTTTCCTGCCTTCCTCGGGCGGCCGCAGGACGGGCGGGCGAGCGCGTGACCCCGGGCTGAGCCGGGCGGAACAGCCTCTCCCGGCCTCTCCCGGCCTCTCCCGGCCTCTCCCAGCCTTTCCCCAGCCCCAGCTGCCCGTGAAGGGACAGGGAGGGGAGGGTTGTGCCCTGCCTGCCCTGGAGTTGATGGGATCCATCCTTCCATCCATCCCTCTGCAGATCCCATGGTGCTGCTGGTGTTTCCAGCCCATCTCCAACCCCTGTCACCCACACAGCCTCTCCCAGCCTCTCCCAGCCTTTCCAAGCCTTTCCAAGCCTTTCCAAGCCTTTCCCCAGCCCCAACTGCCCCGTGAAGGGACAGGGAGGGGAGGGTTGTGCTGGGGATCCATCCTTTGGTCCATCCCTCTGCAGATCTCATGGTGCTGGTGCCATTCCCAGCCCATCCCTAACCCCTGTCCGCTGCCCATGAAGGGACAGGGAGGGGAGGGTTGTGCCCTTCCCGCCCTGGAGGTGCTGGGGATCCATCCTTCCATCCATCCCTCTGCAGATCCCATGGTGCTGGTGCCATTTCAGCCCATCCCAGTCCCCATCACCCACACGGACACCTCACCCCAAAAGAGCCTGGGGGATCCCCGGGGGTCAGGCTGGGCTGCCCCCCGGCCCGGCTGCCCCCCAGCCCGGCTGCCCCCCGGCCCGGCCTGGGCTAATCCCCAGCAGCGGGCGGAAAAGGGGAGATTAAATTAGATTAGCTGGAGCCGCCTAATTTTAGCGTCCTCACGTGTCGCTGACACACTGCTCCAGCTCTTCCCCTGCTCCCCCAGCCCTGCGTGACCCCCAAAGCCACCGGGGCCACCAGTCAGGACAGGAGGCACCAAAGGGGCTTTGGCTGGGCGGTGGCACCCAGGGTGGGTGGGCATGGGGGTCTCTAGACCTGCGCCAGGAGGGGCTGGGGGTGATGGTCACCTTCTGTGGCCATGGCCACCCTCCATTAGTGACAGTCACTGTCTATCAGTGACAGCCATCTGCCTCCAGGGATGGTCACCATTCCTGGCTTGTGGTCACCTTCCCCTTGTGGTGGCCGCTGCCCACTGGTGATGCTGACCCCCAGCCTTGGGGACCCTCCGCTCTGGCCCGTCCCCTTTCCCCCCTCCACTCCCAGCTCCTGCCCTGCACGTCCTGCTCGCCACACTGTGAGGGTGACCTTGGCCTGACCAGACCTCCCTCGGGGCAGCGCCAGCTCACCCAGCTGCGCAGGAGCCCTCCAGCCCCATCCAGCATCTCCTGATCCATCGGGCGCTCCACGGGATCGGCCTCGTGACACCGCAGCGGGAGCAGACGGCTGGCCCCGTCCATTGCCGGGAGCCACACTGTCCCCAGCACCCCAGGACGGCCCCAAAAATCCCTGAAAGATCCCAAAATTCCCAGCAAGGTCCCAAAATTCCCAGCAAGGTCCCAAAAATCCCATCGTCCCAAAAGTCCCAGTCCAGCAGCCCAAGCCTGGACGCTGGAGCTGGCAGGAGCGGTGGCAGGAGAAAAGGCGTCCCCAAAAGCCACCAGGGCCAAAGGCAGGGAGGGCTGAGGAGCATCCTGCACCCCCTCCAGGTGCCACCAGCCCTGGCACAGCTCCGAGGTCAAAAGTGCCGGTCAGGACACGGGACCCTGAGTCACCCTGCCCTGGCATGAGCAACTCCCGGAGCGTGCGGCACTTTCCCAATCCCAGCGGAAAGGGGAGGTTTCTCCTGCCTCCCTGGGGCCCTTTCCGTGGGCACTGCCACGTCCCTGGTGCCACCAAACTGGGGCAGGGACACGGGCAGGGTGCCAGGGGCCTCTCCCCACCCCTGCCCAGGGCAGCCTCATCCTTTCTCCCAGCGCTGTGGGTGTGAGCAAGCTGCATCCCGGGGGTCTCATGGGGTGCCACAGCCACCCTGATGGTCCCGTGCCACAGCCACCTCTGAGTCCATGAAATCCTTCTCAGCCCATGGCAGGAAATCACCCAAAACTCAGATTTGGGGAAGGTACAGCCGTGACAGAATCCCACCCTCACCCTGTGCCAGGCTGGCAGTGCCCAGTGCCTGGGCTCTCCCAGGACCCCTGCCCATCACAGGCAGCACCAGCAGACTCCTGGAGGGTTGTCTGGGATGGGAAAGGCAGGAAATGCTGGCAGGGAGGAGGAGGATGGAGCTGCAGCCCCAGGTTTGCCCATCACAGAAAGACATGGGCTGGAGAGAAGGGCTAAATCCCAAATTCAGGAGCAGCAGCTCCAGCTGGATTTAGGAACTGCCTGGATGGGCTAAAGGCTAAGATCAGACCTAAAGGATGGAAACCCCACAGTGCCCCATGTCCAGAACGGTTCCTGAGCCCAGCCCAGAGCTCTCCTGGGCTCTCCTGGGCTCTCCTGGGCTCTCCTGGGCTCTCCTGGGCTCCCTGCCCATCGCAGGCTCATCCCTCGCTCCCTGGCAGGATGATCACGGCTCAGAGACCCCAGCCACGTGCATTTCCACCAATTCGCTCTGCCAGGCACAAACCCACCCCAAATATTCCATCCCACCTCGCGCCAGCATCACCTCGCCCGATCAAGGCCGGGGATTTGAGGGGCTCCCTCCACCCTGCCATCAGTCACTCCCCTGCTCCCCTGCCACCCCTTTGCGCTTCACCCACCAGGCACAGAGGGCACGAGTTCCCCCCAGTCCCAGCCCAGGTGCAATCCCTTACCTGGGCGAAGCCCTCCTGGTCCGCGCCGCTCTCGGGGAGCGCCATCCCGGTGCTTGGCTGAGGCAGAGCCGCGCCGAGCGGGGTCTGCGAGGGCTTTATCACCTCCGATCCCCGCGGAGGGAGGAAGGCCCTGCGTGCCAGCGCCGAGGTCATTGGCTGGGCACGGCGCGGATGGAGACGGGATTTGAGCAGCAGCGCTGTAATCCCGCAGCCCTGGGATGGCACTGGCGGCGCTGGGATGCTCTGCACAGGGGCTGGGCTGCTGCCGCCCCACCCTGGCAGCCCCACGGGGCTCCCCTCAGCTTGGCACCCCTCTGCTTGGCACCCCTGTGCTCCAGAGCCCTCTGCTTGGCACCCCTGGGCACGGCCAGGAGCAGCAGCCAGATCATGGGCTGGGCATCGCTCTGCCCTGCAGCGTGACCTCGGCTGCCCCCAGCCCCAATTCCAGCGCAGAGCTGGACTGGGGAGCCCTATCTCAAATGAGGAACCCTCTCTGACTGAGGAACCCTCTCTGCTCCCTCGCAGAGAGCGGCAATAAATGCAGGAGCCCCCACGAACAGGGGTGGGATGGACGTGGAGGGGCCGGGAGCCCCGGGGCGGAACGAGGCCGCGGCCGAGCCGCGCTGCAGCCTCCTCATGCGTGTGCAAATGTGTGCTGCGTGTGAGGGCACACGTGGGACGGGCACACGTGGCCTCCCCCGAGGCTCTGAGCCGGCAAAGGGCTTAATTGGGATCCGCAGCATCTGCCACGGCGGCTCCGGCGCTCAGGGGGAGATTGAGAGTCTCGAGAATCCCAAAAACCCGGATGGGGGAAAACAGAGGGGGAAAGAGGGGGAAAGAGGGGGAAAGAGGGGAAAGAGCTGCCTGGCTCCTCCTCCAGCGCTGGCTCCGTGGGTCCATCCCTACGTGACAGTGGGCACGCAGAGCCCCCGTCACTGCTGCTGGAGAGGAGCTGCAGGGGAAAGCAGGGTTAAGGCCGAGTCGTTTATTCATTCTGACGGAGATTATCCAGCCCAGAGGGCCCAGCAGCACCAGCAGACTCCTGGAGGGCTGTCTGGGATGGGAGAGGCAGGAACTGCTGGCAGGGAGGAGGAGGAGGATGGAGCTGCAGCCCCTGGTTTGCCCATCACAGAGAGGGACGGGGTAAAGCTCGGATTTGGGAGCAGCGGGATCCAGCTGGATTTAGGAACGGCCTGGATGGGCTAAAGGTTAAGATCAGACCTAAATCCATGTCCAGGTGCTGAGATGAGCCCCAGGCCTTGGTTGGGTGCCGTGTGAGCTGGTGAGGCAGGGCAGAGCTGAGCTCCAGCCTTGGTCCCATCCCTCTCTCATCCCTGCCCCAGCCCCAATTCCACGTCCATCCTCATCTCTGCCCTGTCCCCATCTCCATCTTCACTTCCACCTCATTTCAAACCTGCTCCCTCCTCATTCCTGCCCCAGTCCCTGTCCTAGCCCCATGCCCATCCTCATCCCTGCCATCCCATCTCTGTCTTGGTTCCTGTTCACACTTGGACCCATCCTGATCCCTGTCCCATCCCCTCCCATCCCATGCAACCCTCCTCCTATTGACCCATCCCATCCTATCCTATTGATCCCTTCCATTCCATTGATCCCATCCCATCCCTCCATCCATCCTATGATCCTATCCCATCCCCTCCCATCCCATCCTATTGATCCCATCCCATCCCATCCCATCCTATTGATCCCATCCCATCCCATCCCATCCTATCCTATTGATCCCATCCCATGCCATCCCATTGATCCCATCCCATTCCATTGATCCCATCCCATTGATCCCATCCCATCCCATGGATCCCATCCCATGCCCACCGGTGGCAGCCCAGGCTCCCCCAGACCCCGGCACAGGGACCCCCACCCCGAGCTGTCCCCCCACCCACCTGCCTCGCTCCGCGGCTCTGGCAGCGCCTCCATCCCACGGAAACTCCTTTTATCTCCCCAAATTCCCCTCCTGGTCGGGGAGCTGGGGCTGCTCGGGGCCGGGATCCTCCCCGCGCCGCCCCGGCTCGCACAAAGGCTCCTTCACCCGCTCGGACAGAGGCACCTTTGTTCCCCCGCATCCCCTTCCCTCGGGAGCTGCAATAGTGAGAAACCAGCGATCCGCGCTGGAGAGGAGCGCCGGGCATCGCTGCTCGCCCGGATTCACCCAAACCCGGCGGGATTTTAGCGATT
Source organism: Zonotrichia leucophrys gambelii (assembly GCF_028769735.1). Classification (NCBI taxonomy): domain Eukaryota; kingdom Metazoa; phylum Chordata; class Aves; order Passeriformes; family Passerellidae; genus Zonotrichia; species Zonotrichia leucophrys. The sequence continues at coordinate 307,726 of NC_088191.1, read as the reverse complement.
ATTTGGATTTACCCAAGCCTGGGCTGTTTGATATCCCCTGGGATGAGCGGTGGGGTGGAGGGGACCAAGCGATGCCCGAACCCTCGGTGCCGATAAATCGCTTTATTGTTCTGAGGGATAACCGGGGCATGGCAGAAAGGGGGGGATCAATAATCCCTGCACAAGGGGGGGATCAATAATCCCTGTACAAGGGGAGATCAATAATCCCTGTACAAGGGGAGGATCAATAATCCCTGCCCAAAAGGGCTGGAGGAGCCAGAGCCTGGGATGCAGCAGGGTGGTGATGTCCCCCAGGATGTCCCCAAGGTGTCCCTTGGACCCCCGATGTGGCCCCTGAAATGTCCCCCAGGATGTCCCCAGGGTGTCCCCAAGGTGTTGCCACATGTCCATAAACCCCCTTTGGAATATTTCACTCCCCATAAAATATTTTATCATTTCATCCGGGCACCACGAGGCTGGCAGGGACAAAACTCTCCGAACATTTGGGACCCTTGGAATATTTTATTCTCCATAAAATATCTTATTATTTTATCTGGGCACCACGATGCTGGCACCAAATCCTCCAGAGACATTTGTGACCCTTGGAATATTTTATTACCCACTAAATATTTTATTATTTTATCTGGGCACCACGAGGCTGGCACCAAACCCTCCCAGGACATTTGGAACCCTTGGAATATTCTATTCTCCATGAAATATTTTATTACTTTATCTGGTCACCACGAGGCTGGCACCAAACCCTCCCAGGACGTTTGTGACCCTTGGAATGTTCTACTCCCCATTAAATATTTTATTATTTTATCTGGGCACCACGAGGCCGGCAGCCCTGGCAGGCACCGAACCCTTTCCAGGACATTTGCGACCCTTGGAATATTCTACTCCCCATAAAATATTTTTATTATTTTATCTGGGCACCACGAGGCTGGCACGAGGCTGGCAGCCCTGGCAGGCACCGAACTCTCCTGGGACGTTTGGGACCGAGCCAGGAAAATTGGGTTTAATGCCGTGCCAACAGCTGCCCCGGGCCCAGATTAGCCCTGGCACCTTCCCTGGCACCTTCCCTGCCCTTCCCAGCATGGAACTGGAAACCCTTCCCAGTCCCGGTGCCCGATGCCAGAGGGGTCCCTGGGGTGGGGGGCTGAGACCCCCGGATTTGGGGAGCACCCAGGGGTGGAGGGGGGGAGCTGCTCCCCAATATCCAATATCCAGGACCCCAAATATCCCAAAATATCCCAAATATCCCCAAATATCACCATCACAAATACTCCTCAGTGAGCTTTTGGGGGTCTTTTTTGGGCTCAGGGCTTTGTGGGTACCAGGTTGGGATGGGGAGAGGGGAAACTGAGGCACAGGCAGGGATCAGGATTTGGGGGTACCCAACCTCAGGGAGGGAAAATTGATAAATGGGAGGGAAATTGGGTTTGGAGGGGTGGGAGCAGCATTCCCAAAACAGCGCCCGGGTTCTGGGCTGGTGTTTCACTGGGGTTCAGCCTTTCCCCAGCTCCTTTCCCTAACCGGGACCCCTCATCACCGTGTCCCCTCGAGATTGTCACCCTAAAACACAGAACCCCTGAAAATGAGTGTGTTATTATCCCTGATAACAGCGACCCCGAAAAATAGTGACCCACATAAAATGTGGGCCCTAACAACTGTGACCCCTTAAAACCACGATCCCTAATAACCCCAAATGCTAATTATTGTAACCCCTAAAACTGTAACCCCAATTGTAATCCCTCTTGTAACCCCTAAAACTGTAACCTCTGTTGGAACCCTTATTGTAACCCCTAAAACCCCTAATAATCCCCAACCCTATTGAGAGTGACCCCTAATAAATGTGTCCCCAAATAACCCCAAATCCCAATAACTGTAACCCCTTAAAACCATGACCCCAAATAGCCCCAAATTCTGATTATTCTAACCCCAAAACGGCGATCCCTGCAAACCCCATTTCCACCCCCATTCCTCATTTTCCCTCAATATTTAATCCCCCTCTGTTGAACCTGGAGCTTTTCCCCAACCCCAGAAGCTCCCAGGGGTGATCCAGGTGGGCTCGGGCCCATTTTTGGGGTGACTTTTGGGCCTCCCTGCCCTCAGATTAATTTGTCAGCACCAGAATGGTGCCCAGATCGGGGCAGGAATAATGGGATTATCCCGAGCCTGCTGCGGGACGGGGAAGCTCATTAAGGGGCATTAAAGAGAAGGAAATTGGGTTTTTCTGAGTTCTTAGGGAAAACCTCCATGAACTTCCATGTGCCTCTCATTTTAGGGCCATTTTGGGTTTTTCTTTTTTGGAATTTTCTCTGCGCTGTCACTCTCCTTATGGGCACAGAAGGAAGCTCAGGGTCCCGGAGCAGGATCCGGGGGTTCCAGGTGTGGGGAAACTGAGGCACGGCAGCCCCAGAGCCCCCAAATCCCCCGGGAGCAGCGGGATGAGCCCCCGGAGGGCTCAGGGATGGGATGAGGATGAGGATCCCCCCACGGCCGATAACAAGAAGCGACTTGAGGTTTTTTGAAGGAAAAAGGGCGATTTTCCCATTTTTATTTTACTTTTTACCATTTTTATTCCAGCCTCCCCGAGTTTTGCGGCATGCCAGGGACTGACACTGCCACCTACCGAGCTGTCACTAAACCTCTTTTTTCTGCTTTCCCACCCAAAAGTGGCTTCAGGAGCACAGCAAATCTCTCAAACCCACCCATCCAGGTGGCCCTCAGTGCCAGGACCCCAAATATCCCAAAATATCCCAAATATCCCCAAATATCACCATCCCAAATACTCCTCAGCGCGCTTTTGGGGGTCATTTTTGGGCTCAGGGCTTTGTGAGTACCAGGTTGGGATGGGGAGAGGGGAAACTGAGGAACAGGCAGGGATCAGGATTTGGGGGTACCAGAGATCAGGATTTTGGGGGTACAGGCCGGGACAGTGTGTGAGGGAACCCAGGCACGGCCCGCGCTCGTCAGGCCCAGATGGGTCCCACCTGTGCCTCGTTAGCCCCGGCTATTTAAGGGCCCTGTTTTTCCCCAAATTTCACCCTTTTTGAGAGTCAGCTCAGGGGGTCCTGCTTTGGTCCTTTTGTGGGATGGGGGAGCCCGGCAGAGCTGGGGGGTGGCCGGGGGTCCTGGAACCCTCAGGGGGTCTGGAGCCCTCGGGGGTCCCGGGGCCCTCAAGGGACTTGGAGCCCTCAGGGGTCTTGAAGCCCTTGGAACCCTCGGGGGTCCCAAAGCCATTGGAGCCCCTGGGCGTCTCAGAGCCCTCAGGGGTCCCGGGGCCCTCAAGGGACCCAGATCCTCCAGGGGTCTCAGAGCCCTCGGGGGTCTCAAAGTGCTTGGAACCATTGGGGGTCCCAAAGCCACCACAGCCCTCGGGGGCCTCGAAGCCCTTGGAACCATCGGGGGTCCCGGACCCCTCAGGGGTCCCGCAGCCCCTGGAGCCCTCGGGGGTCTCGGAGCCCCCGGGGGTCCCGGAGCCCCTGGAGCCCCCGGGGGTCCCGGAGCCCCCGGAGCCCACGCCGCCCGCCGAGCTGCTGGAGCAGGTCCTGCAGCAGCGCTTGGGGCCCCTGCCCCGGCCCGCGCCCATCGTCCGCCTGCGCCGCGGCCCCGACGGCGCCTACGAACCCACCGGGGACCCGGCCGAGGTGCTGGAGCGGCGGCAGGCGGCCAACGCCAAGGAGAGGGAGAGGGTGAGCCACCCCAACAAACCCCAAACCCTGCTGAACCCCCAAAGCACAGCCCAGACCAGGGGGACACCGGTGGTGCCAAGGGGGAACTTTGATTTGAGGGGTGGGTTTAATCCTGGGGGGCCCAGGTGAGTTTCAGGAGGGCCTGGTTTGATTCTTGTGTGGGTTGGTTTAATTCTGAGGTCTCAGTTTAATTATGGGGGAATCATGTTTAGCCCTGGTGAGCCCAGTTTAATCCCGGTTTAAAGGTCCCAGTTTGATTCTGTGAGGGACCTGCTTTAATCCTTTGGGGCAGTTCAGTCCTGGGGTGGGATTTAATTGGAGGGGACCCCAGTTTTGGTTATGGGCGGGTCTGGTTTGATCCTGGGGGTGGTCCCAGTTTAATCTTGAGAGAGCCCAGCTTGGGCCTGGGGGGGATCCTGGTGTAACTTGGGGCTCTCTGGGTCCCTTTTGGGGTGTCTAATGGGGGTCTCTGGGGTTCCTTTGGGGTCTGTAACAGGAGCCTTTGGGGTCTCTGACTGGGGTTCCTTTGGAGCCCTTTTGGGGTCTCTAACAGGGTCTCTAGGGTCTCTGACTGGGGTCCCTTTGGAGCCCTTTTGGGGTCTCTAACAGGGTCTCTTTGGGGTCTCTGATTTGGTTCCCTTTGGCATCTCTAATGGGGGTCTCTGGGGTCCCTTTTGGGGTCTCTAGTGGGGGTCTCTGACCGGGTCCCTTTGCAGCCCTTTTGGGGTCTCAGGGGGTCCCCCCGGCTCTCTGACCGGTCCCTTTGTGCCCCGCAGATCCGGAACCTCAACAGAGGCTTCTCGCAGCTGCGCTCGCTGGTGCCGCTGGTGCCGCGGGACCGCCGGCCCAGCAAGGCGGACACGCTGCGGGCGGCGGCGGAGTACATCCGGCTGCTCCGGGGGGTGCTGCAGGTGAGACCCCAAACTGACCCTAAACCCCCAAAACATCGGGGTGCTGCAGGTGAGACCCCAAAACTGCCCCTAAACTGACCCTAAACCCCCCAAAACATCCGGCTGCTCCGGGGGGTGCTGCAGGTGAGACCCCAAACTGACCCTAAACTGACCCTAAACCCCCCAAAACATCCGGCTGCTCCGGGGGGTGCTGCAGGTGAGACCCCAAAACTGACCCTAAACCCCCCAAAACATCGGGGTGCTGCAGGTGAGACCCCAAAACTGACCCTAAACCCCCCAAAACATCCGGCTGCTCAGGGGGGTGCTGCAGGTGAGACCCCAAACTGACCCCAAACTCCCCAAAACATCGGGGTGCTGCAGGTGAGACCCCGAAACTGCCCCTAAACTGACCCTAAACCCCCCAAAACATCCGGCTGCTCCGGGGGGTGCTGCAGGTGAGACCCCAAAACTGCCCCTAAACCCCCCAAAACATCCGGCTGCTCAGGGGGGTGCTGCAGGTGAGACCCCAAACTGACCCCAAACTCCCCAAAACATCGGGGTGCTGCAGGTCAGACCCCAAAACTGACCCTAAACCCCTCTATAATTGGGGAGCCTGGTGGGGACTTCCCTGCATGAGTTATTTGAGGTTGGGATAAATTTAATAATTGAATTTATTTCTTTTGGGGGAGTTATTATTAATGGGGGGCACCCCCCCGTTTCTGATATATTATTTTTTAATTCTCGATTTCCCAGGATCTCGGTGCTGAGCAGGAGTTGGGGGGCACAGCCGGGGGGGCCCCCGAGCCTGGCCTGGCCGAGCCCCCCCGTGCCCCTGGGGACCCCCCAGACCTGGGGCACGGTGAGTGGGGGGGACAGAACCTTGGGGGGTTTGGGGACACCTGGGGAGGGGGCACAGAAACCTGGGGGGGTCACAATGGGCTCCGGGTTTGGGGGAGCATCTGGGTAAATAAGCGAGGTTCGAAATTACCTTTCCCCCAAAATATTCCAAATATTCTAAAATATTCAATATTCCTTTTATTTCCTCTTTTTTTTTATTTATTTCCTCCTTTTTTTTTATTTATTTCCTCCTTTTTTTTTATTTATTTCCTCCTTTTTTTTATTTCCTCCTTTTTTTTATTTCCTCCTTTTTTTATTTCCTCCTTTTTTTATTTCCTCCTTTTTTTTATTTCCTTTTTTTGTTTCCTCCTTATTTTATTTCCTCCTTTTTTAAATTTCCTTTATTTCCTCCTCTTTTTATTTCCTCCTCTTTTTATTTCCTCCTTTTTTTATTTCCTCCTTTTTTTATTTCCTCCTTTTTTTTTTTCCTCCTTTTTTTTATTTCCTCCTTTTTTTTATTTCCTTCTTTTTTTGTTTATTTCCTCTTTTTTTTATTTCCTCCTTTTTTTTATTTCCTCCTTTTTTTATTTATTTCCTCCTTTTTTTATTTCCTCCTTTTTTTTATTTCCTCCTTTTTTTTATTTCCTCGTTTTTTTTATTTCCTCGTTTTTTTTATTTCCTCGTTTTTTTTATTTCCTCCTTTTTTTTTTTTCCTCTTTTTTTTTATTTCCTCCTTTTTTTTTATTTCCTCCTTTTTTTTTATTTCCTCCTTTTTTTTTATTTCCTCCTTTTTTTTTATTTCCTCCTTTTTTTTATTTCCTCCTTTTTTTTTATTTCCTCCTTTTTTTTTATTTCCTCCTTTTTTTTTATTTCCTCCTTTTTTTTTATTTCCTCCTTTTTTTTTTTTTTTTTCTCTTTTTTTTTTTTTTCCTCTTTTTTTTCCAGGTGTTTCCTGACGCTCCTAAAAGGGTCTCCCCTGAAGGCCAAACTCAAAGCTCCAGCCCCCATTTCCCATTTTTGGGGTCTTGCTCCTTTCCTGGCGCCCTGCACCCCATAAAACCCACACCCCAAAATAAGGGGGGACAGGGGATCTGTCCCCCTTAAAACGCAGAGCTTGGGGGAGGGGGATGCAGAACTGTGATTAATTTCTCTATGAAATTGTCATTAGCAATTAGCTCCTCCCCCCCAGGTAATGGCTCATTATTGATCGTTGATATGACCCCAATTAATAAAGGTGGATTGCGGGAGCGGCAGCGAAGGGTTCGGGGGTCCCCCCGTTGTTCATGGCGGGGTTCGGGGGTCCCCCCGCTGTTCATTGGCGGGGTTGGGGCGGGGCGGGGCGGGGGGAGGCGCGGGACACGCGTGGTGCGGGGGGGGGCGGCCCTTTGTCAGGATGCTCTGAGGAGGAGGAGGAGGAGGAAGGTGGGTGATGGCAGCAGCCCCGGCCGCGGCGCCCTCGGGGCGGGGGGGACTGGGGGGAGCCTGGGTGACCCCCCCCCTTCTCTCAGCCCCCTCCCCAAATTGGCCGCATGCAGGTGTGGGGGGGGGGCGGCTGCATCCCTCCCCTCCCCCCGTGCTGGGCCTTCATCCCCGGGTGGTGCCGAGCTCATCCTCACCCTCCCCCCCCTCCCCGGGGCGTGGGCGATGCTGCGGCCCCCCCGCTCCATCCCGGTTCTATCCCGGGTTTATCCCGGTTCCATCCCGGTTCTCGCTCCCCCCCCGCCCTGCGGCTGCCGCAGCGGCGCTGGGCGCGGCGCGGGCGGAGGCGGCGATGGATGGATGGGAGGGGGAACCCGGGGTGGGGAGGGGGGGGGGTCCTGGCCCAGCCCCCCTGTACCCCCGGATTTACCGCGGCCCCCCCCGGATTTACCCCGGCCCGGTGAGACAGGTGCGCTCCGAGCCGCGAGATCGGGGGGTGCCCCCCTGTTCTGAGCATGGGGGGGACTGGGGGGCACCCCCGGGGACTGGGGGGGAGCGGCCCCGCCCTATTTTGGGGGGGGCCTTGGGGGCAGCATCCCCGCAGTGATCTGGGATGGTGACCTGGAGGGGAGGGTCCTTGGGGTCTTATTGGGGCCGGTTTGGGGTCGGTGGGCCAGAAACCACTGCCCGTGTGACAGCAGAGTGGGGCCGAGCCCCCCATAGTCGGTGACCCCAATTTGGGGGAGCATCCTTAGATGCACCGAGCTGTGCCCGTTCTCAGCCCCATCCCCGCCCGTTCGCAGCCCTCTCCGCGCTGTCCCCTCCCGGTGTCCCCACGCTGTCCCCTCGCCCCGGGCAGGGCGGTTCCCCTCCGCCCTTATCAGCGGGCCGCAGCCGCTCCGTGTTTTCGGTGCTTTCTGCCCAATCTGTACCGGGGCTGTGACGCCGCGCGTGTCCCCAGGATGAGCACGGCCGCCAGCCCCGAGCCCCTGCCCGAGCCCCCCGCCCCGGGGCCGCGCTGTGCCCCCCAGGAGGACCCCGAGTTCCTGCGGGCGCGGGGCGGGGCCGGGGACCTGCGCCAGGACTTCAACCTGATGGAGCAGAAGAAGCGGGTGACGATGATCCTGCAGAGCCCGGTGAGCCCCGGCCCCGTGCCGTGTGTCCCCAACCCCATCCGTGTGTCCCCAACCCCATCCGTGTGTCCCCAGCCCCGTGCCGTGTGTCCCCAACCCCATCCGTGTGTCCCCAGCCCATCCCTGTTCCTCTTTTCCTCAGTCCCATTCCGCCTGTCCCCAAACCCCATCCCGCCTGTCCCCAGCCCCATTCCTTCTGTCCCAACCCCATCCACCAGTCCCCAACCCTGTCCCACTTTTCTCCAACCTCTTCCTTTACATCTCCCAACCCTTATCTCCTGTCCCCAGACCCCTTCTTCGTGTCCCCAACCTCTTCTCTTCTGTTCCCCACCCAGCCCAAATCCCATCCCTCCTGTGGCCAACCCCGTCCTCTGTTGTCCCCAAGCTCATGGATGTCACCACACGGTGTCCCCACCTGGCAGTGCCACTGAGCTGCCAGTGCCACCGTGCCAGCAAGGCAGTGGTGACACCGACGCCAGGATGGCGATGCCACCGTCACAGTGCCACCAATCCGGTGGTGCCACCATCACCTCTGTGGCACACAGCTGGCAGTGTTGCTGCCACCAAGCTGGTGATGCTGGCACCACCGGTGAGCCACCAAGTCAGCGGTGCCACCCTCACCGTGTCACCAATCTGGTGGTGTCATCATCCCCATGTCACCAAGCTGGCAGTGCCACCAGGGCAATGGTGTCCCTGACACCAAACTGCCAGTGCCACCAATGTGATGGTGCCAGTTGTTGTCACCCTGTCCCTGTGCCACAGTCCTTCCGGGAGGAGCTGGAGAGCCTGATCCAGGAGCAGATGAAGAAGGGGAACAACTCGTCACACGTGTGGGCGCTGCGGCAGATCGCAGACTTCATGGCCACCACGTCCCCTGCCACCCTGCCCACCTCGCCCATGGGTGCGTGGGGCCCTCTGGGGACGAGGGCGGGCTGGGAAAAACCCCAAAACCTGCGGGGACACCAAATCTGGGCAACCTTGGAGCTCCAAATCTCACCAAAACCCTTGGGACCTTCAGGAGCTTTGGGATCACCAAGCTTTTGTGACCTTGTGGACGCCAAAAATATTTAGGGTCATCAAACCTTTGAGACCACCAAAATTTGGGGAACCCTAAACTTTTGAGATCCTGGGGACTCCCAAACCTTTATAATCATCGACTCTTTGGGATCTTGGGGTGCCACCAAACCCCAGGATCCTCCAAAACCATGGAGGCCCACCAAACCTGGGGGACCACCAAGCCTTTAATGCCTCAGGGACCCCAAAATCTTCTGTGGCCACCAAACCTTGATGTCCAGCAAACCTTTGGGTCCGCCAAACCCTGCCAGCCACCAAACCCATCCCACAACTCTCCCATTGAACCCCCGGTGATTTGGGGGTCCTATGGCTGATTGGGGGGTCCCCAATCCCCAGGGCTGGCGTCGGTCACCCCCATCAATGACCTGCACGGGACAGAGGGGCCGGCCCTGGCCAAGGGCGAGCGGCTGATGCGCTGCAAGGTGGGCAGCATCCACCGGCTGCTGGACCTGTACGGCTGGGCACAGCTGGGACACGCTGCTGTCACCGTGAGCACCCAAAAAAAACAAAAAATAGGGGGATTTGGGGTTGTTTTGGGGGGATTTGGGGTTGCCTTGAGGGTTTGTGGGTTGTTATTTTTGGGGTCCAAGAGGTTCTGGAAATTTCAAGTGGGTTGGGATTTTGAGGGTTTGTGGGTTGTTATTTTGGGGGGTCTAAGGGGTTCTGGATATTTGAGGTGGGTTGGGACTCTGAGGGTTGATGGATCGTTATTTTGGGGGGTTTTGGGGTTGTTATTGGGTTCCTTCGGGGTGTTGATTTTGGGGGGAGTTTCGGAGCCTTTCTCACGGTTTAGGGGCCATCAGAGCGGTGTGGGGCTTTCGGGGAATGCCCATTTTGGGAATTTTCCGAGCTGATTCTCACCCCACCCCGTCCCCCGTGGCAGCTGCGGGTCAGCAAGGAGCAGGAGCACTTCTTGGTGGCCCCGCAGGGGCTGGCGTGCAGCGAGGTGACGGCGGCCAGCCTGGTGAGCCCCCCAAAATTAAAAACACCCCACAAACGCGGGGCTGCCGGGTGTGAGCAGCCCCCTGAGCCCCCCGCGCCCCCCAGGTGAAGGTGAACGTGCTGGGGGCCGTGGTGGAGCAGGGCAGCACCGGCTTCGCCCCCGACGCCCGCAGCTTCAGCCTCCACGCCGCCATCTACGCGGCGCGCCCCGACATCCGCTGCATCGTGCGGCTGCACACCCCGGCCGCGGCCGCCGTACGAGGGGAACGGGGCGGGAGAGGGGGACTGGGGGCTTGGGAGGCAGGGGAGCTTGGGGGAGATGGGTTTGGGGGGATTCAGAGGCTTGGGAGAGAGGGGAATGTGGGGGCATTTGGGGGAGGCTGGGTTTGGGGGGATTTGGGGGGCTATGGTGTTATGGAAATATGGGGGGATTTGGGGGAGGTTGGGTTTGGGGGAGATTTGAGAGGGTGGAAAGCTGCTTTGGAGGGGTTGGGGTATTTGGGATCTGGAGGGCTGGGGGAGTTCAGGGAAGTTGGGTTTGGGGGGATTTGAGGGCTTGGAATGTAAGGGGACATGGGATTTGGAAGGGTGCAAGTGTGTTTTGAAAGGGTTGTTGTTGGATTTTGGGGCTGGGGGTATTTTTGGGGGCTGTTTGGTGTTCCTCGGCCCCCTGCCCTGTCCCTCCCCGTGCCCAGGTCTCGGCCATGAGGGCTGTTGGTGGATTTTTGGGGCTGTGGATGGGGGTTTTTTGGGTTGGTGGTGGTTTTTTGGGTTGGTGGTGGTTTTGGGGGGCTGTGGGTGTTTTTTGGGGGGGGCTGTTTGGTGCTCCTCGGCCCCCTGCCCTGTCCCTCCCCGTGCCCAGGTCTCGGCCATGCGCTGCGGGCTCCTGCCCATCTCCCGCGCCGCCCTTCTCCTGGGGGACGTCGCCTACTTCGATTTCCGCGGGGAGGTGGAGGACGAGGCGGATCGCGTGGAGCTCCAGAAGTGCCTCGGGCCCACCTGCAAGGTGAGCGCGCACCTGGGGGGGCGCGGGGGCGGCCCCGCCCTGCCCCGCCCCGGCCGCCCCGCTGACATCCCGCGGCAGATCCTGGTGCTGCGGAACCACGGCGTGCTGGCGCTGGGGGACACGGCCGAGGAGGCTTTCTACAGCATCTTCCACCTGCAGGCGGCCTGCGAGGTGCAGGTGAGCGCGGGGCCGGGCTGGGCTGGGCAGGGCACGGAGGGGAACGCACAGGGAGCTGGGGCAGGCTCGGGTCAGCCAGAGTGCCCAGGAGCATGGCATGAGCTGTGCCAGGTGTCTGCCCCTCATTGCCATCCCCATGCCCCAGCCTGTGCTCTCTGCCCCTCATTGCCATCCCTATTCCCTGAGCTGTGCCAGGTGTCTGCCCCCCATTTCCATCCTTATACACTGAGCTGGGCCAGGTCTGAGTCCCCTCATTTCCCCCTCCATGCCCCGATCTGTGCCATCTCCCAGCCCCATTTCCCCCCCCATGTCCCCTCTCCCAGCCCCATTTCCACCCCCATGTCCCCATTCTCCCAGCCCCATGTCCCCTCTCCCAGCCCCATTTCCACCCCCATGTCCCCTCCCAGCCCCATTTCCACCCCCATGTCCCTCTCCAGCCCCATTTCCCCCCATGTCCCCTCTCCCAGCCCCATTCCCCCCCATGTCCCCTCTCCCAGCCCCATTTCCACCCCCATGTCCCCTCTCCCAGCCCCATTCCCCTCATGTCCCCTCTCCCAGCCCCATGTCCCCCCATGTCCCCTCTCTCAGCCCCATTTCCCCCCATGTCCCCTCTCTCAGCCCCATTCCCCCCATGTCCCCTCTCCCAGCCCCATTCCACCCCCATGTCCCCTCTCCAGCCCCATTCCACCCCCATGTCCCCTCTCTCAGCCCCATTTCCCCCCATGTCCCCTCTCCCAGCCCCATTTCCACCACCCATCTCCCCTCTCCACCCCCATGTCCCCTCTCCCAGCCCCATTCCCCCCATGTCCCATCTCCCAGCCCCATTTCCACCCCCATGTCCCATCTCCCACCCCCATGTCCCCTCTCCCAGCCCCATTTCCACCCCCATGTCCCCTCTCCAGCCCCATTTCACCCCCATGTCCCCTCTCCCAGCCCCATTTTCCACCCCCATGTCCCCTCTCCCAGCCCCATTTGCCCCCCATGTCCCCTCTCCCAGCCCCATTTCCACCCCATGTCCCCTCTCCCAGCCCCCCCATTTCCCCCCATGTCCCCTCTCCCAGCCCCATTTCCACCCCATGTCCCCTCTCCCAGCCCCATTTCCCCCCATGTGCCACCCCCGGGGGTGCCCGCGGCCCCCGCCCAGCCGTGCCCGGTGCCCGCAGGTGTCGGCGCTGGCGAGCGCGGGCGGCGCGCAGAACCTGATCGTGCTGGAGCGGGCGCAGCAGCAGCAGCGCGGCCCGCAGGGGCTGAGCGCCGTGCGCCGCGCCGGGGCCACCTTCGGGCCGCTGCACAAGAGCCGCCTGGGCGAGCACGAGTTCGAGGCGCTCATGAGGATGCTGGACAACCTGGTGAGCGCCGAAACGGGCAGGGATAAAGCGGAGTTTATCAGGGGCTCGGTTTCTTCGTGCAGGAAAGGCGCCTGCTCTATTCAGAGTATATACATATTTTTATATATTTATATATAAACATATTAAAGATCTCTTTATATTTATATATTTATATATAATTTTTATGTTTTATATATTTATATATTTGTTTTTGTATATTATATATTTAAGTACAATAGATAATTTTATTTATAAATATATAAATAAATATTTTATATATTACATTTTTATATATTATATTTATTTCTAGAAATATATTAAATGTATATTTGTATTTGCATAGAAATATATTTTTAAATTTATATATAAATATATAAATTATTTCTTTGTATTTATATATTTTATATATTTATTTATAAATATATATATATTTTTATATTTGCATAGAAATATATATATTATTTATTTATATCTTATATTTATTTATATAAGTATATTAAAGATAGATATATTTGTACTTTTATAATTATATATAACTGTATATTAATATATTTATCTATTTATATTTATATGAAATATATTTATAATTATATAAAAATATATGTTTGTATATAAATATCAGAGTGCCCTGGGTTAAACCTAAGTGGTCAGCAGTGCAGTGAAACCCAGTTCAGTGCTTGGTAAGGGCTAGCAAATATAATAATATTTTCTCTTTTTAGACATGTTTACATATCTTGTCCACTGACCTATAGTTCATGCAGGTGCAAAAGGTTCTTTCACTAAAATAGGTTACTGTGCTGTTTCCTCATTCCTCTAACTCTTTTCTATGGGAACTAACAAATCATTTTCTCTATAACATCTCTACCTGTCTGTGACAAACACGAGCTCAGGCACTCAGTTCATCCCTCTGTGTCTGTGCCTCCCCAGGGCTACCGCACGGGCTACACGTACCGCTACCCGTTCGTGCAGGAGAAGAGCAAGCCCAAGAGCGACGTGCTGATCCCCGCCACCGTCACGGCCTTCGTGTTCGAGGAGGAGCCGGCCGGGACCCCCGCCCTGCGCCAGCACGCCCACAAGCAGCAGAAGGAGAAGACGCGGTGGCTCAACACGCCCAACACCTACACGCGGGTCAGCCTGGCCGAGGAGCAGGGCAGCGCCGGCGCCCAGAGGACAAAGACCACGGTGAGGGGCACAGGGGGCCTGGGGATGGACGGACGGCGAGGTGGAGGGGGTCCTGGGATGGACCCCGCGAAAATCTGGGGTGTAGGGAGGCCTGGGCACCACCTGCGTCCTGTAATAATGATTAGTTTGAAATATCGCCGCCCCATTCTTGTGGGGCCGAGTGCTATTGGCTTTATCAGGGTCTTCCCTCTGTGCAAGATGCATTTATTGTGGTCTCCTCATTTACTGAGGCCTTCCTTCTATGCAAGATGCATTTATTGGGGTCTCCCTCTATTATTGGGGAACTTGTTTTGGAGTCTTCCTCCTTCTATGCATGATGCATGTAGTCAGGTCTTCCTTCTGTGCTGTTTATTGGGGTCTCCCTGCATTTATGGTGCTTCCCCTCTACATTTGGGGTCTCCCCTCTATACCAGTTGCATTTGTTGGGGTGTCCCTTCCATCCTGAGGGTCTCCTTGCCCCCAAACCTGTCCCTGGGTTTGCAGTGGCTGCGGGCAGACGAGGTGGAGAAGGGCAGCAGCGGGACCCCGATCCGCATCGAGAACCCCAACCAGTTCGTGCCGCTCTACACGGACCCGCAGGAGGTGCTGGAGATGCGCAACAAGGTGGGCAGGGCAGGGGGACAGCGGGGTCTCGGGGGGCTCAGCCCTGTCCTCAGAGGGGATTCAGCTCTGTCCCTCCCCACAGATCCGCGAGCAAAACCGCCAGGACGTGAAATCAGCCGGGCCCCAGTCGCAGCTGCTGGCCAGCGTCATCGCCGAGACCAGCCGCAGCCCCGTATGGCACCTGTGTCACCTTTTGCCACCTGTGTCACCCTGTGCCCCTGGCCCTATGTCATCCTGTGTCACCCGTGTCCCCAGTCGCAGCTGCTGGCCAGCGTCATCGCCGAGACCAGCCGCAGCCCCGTATGGCACCTGTGTCACCCCCTGTCCCTGTGTCCTCAGCCTTGTGTCACCCCATGTCCCCAGTCACAGCTGCTGGCCAGTGTCATCACCAAGACCAGCCACAGCCCAGCATGGCATCTGTGTCACCTGGTGTCCCCAGCCCCATGACACCCCATGTCCCCAGCCCCTGTCACCCTGTGTCACCCCATGTCCCCATCTCTCCGGGGGGAGGTGACACTGCCCCAGGGAGGTGACCCCGCTCTGTGGCTCTGTTTCAGTCCACCGAGAGCCACCTGGGGGACGCAGAGGCCAAGGAGGGTGGGCAGGAGGCTCCCCCCGAGCCAGAGCCCCCCAACCCCTTCAGCCAGCTGACGGACCAGGAGCTGGAGGAGTACAAGCAGGAGGTGGAGAGGAAGAAGCGCCTGCAGGGTAGGAGGGACCCCCAGAGCCCCCCAGGGCCGCCCGCGGGTGGCACCGAGGGGACCGAGGCCAGCGTGTGTCTCTGTGACAGGCGAGAAGGACGCGGCCGCAGAGGACAGCGGGGCTCCCCCGCCAGAGCCACCCCCGCCGGAGCCCCCGGCGCCCACGGAGGGTGAGTGGGGTGACGAGCACCCCAAAACGAGGAAAATGCGGGCTGGGGTCCCAGTGAGCAGCAGGAGCGGGGGCACAAGGGCGGCTGTGGCTGAGATGCAGCTGGCTGTCACCTCGTGTCACCCCGTGCTGTCACCCCGCTCCGGAGGGGCCGAGGGGAGCGTGGCAGGAGGACGGGAGTGGTGGCTTTGCGGTGGCTCTGAGGGGCGCAGGGGACAGCCCCGTCCCCACCGTTCCCACCCACAGCGGGTGCCGGGGCGCGGCTCGGGGCTGCTGGCTCTGCCATGGTGTCTCGTGGTGTCCGTCTGTCTGTCTGTGTGTCTCCACAACGTCTCCTTTCTCTTTCCTCCCCGTGTGCCTGTCACCCAAGGAGTTACCCCTGAATCCCTGGCGCCGTAGTAAGTACGGAGAGGCCACCCTGGATGGACGGATGAGGGACAGGGGCTCGGGGGGCTCTTTGGTCCATGGAAATCCCTTAGGAACCCCTGGGGAACCCTCCCTCCCTCCCTGGTGTCGCTTCCTGCTTCTCCTGCTGCCTCGTCCCGGCTCTCCATCCCACATCGCTTGTCCCGCAGGGAGGGGGCGGCTCGGGGGGCTCGGGGAGCGGTGCCTGCGGCAGGACAGGATCAAATCCCAACCTTCTCCTCTCGGGGAGCCCAAATCCTGCTCCTGCCCAGGCCCCACGGCACATCTGGGGGGACAAACCCCCCAGAACAGCGGTGCTGCCGCCCCAATGCGCTGTTCCCTCTCCCCAAGGTGAAAAGAAGGTTGATGGTGGCCAAGCCCCCCCTGATTCCACTGCCAAGAAGGAGCCACCGGCGGTGGTGAACGGGAAGGACGAGGAGCAAAGCACCGAGGAAAACCTTGGCAAAGGGGGCACAGACCGGACAACCACCAACGCCGACCAGGACGCCCCCAAGGAGAAGGAGACAGTGACCAGCAACCCCGTGTCCCCCGACGGTTCACCCTCCAAATCACCCTCCAAAAAGAAGAAGAAATTCCGGACCCCGTCCTTCCTGAAAAAAGGCAAAAAGAAGGAAAAGATCGAATCCTGAGTGTCCCTGGGGACCGCCGAGACCCCGGAACCCGGCTGCCTCCCGGGCACGAGGCACTCGTCCCCCTTGTCACCCCCTCTGGGGGCTGCCACCGAGCTCAGAGAGACCGTGCTCCCGCTGCACCCCCCTGCCCCTGCCCCGCCTGGGCTCCGGCCCTTCCCACCACCGAGGGCTGCATTGTCTCACCAGGGCCCAGAGCTGCTTGGTTTGAGGAAGAAAAGGGTGTTTCGTGGTTATTTTCTTCACCTTCTGTTTCACCTCTGCTGGAATGGCGCTGGCTTCATCCCCAGGGAAAACTGTCCATCGCTTCGCCAGGAGAACGGGATTGCTCTTCCTGAAGGAGGAGCGGAGGTTTTTCCTCCCTGGATTGTAAACCTTCCTCTCCGTGGGCTCGTGAACCACTTCCATCCCCTTCTCCTGGTACCCCCAGCCCGTGTTTTGCCCACCCAAGGAAGAGCAGCAGGATTTCCCACCGATGGAAAAGCCCCCACCTCACTGCACGACCCGCACCTGGGAAAATAGGGAAAAAGCACCCACACCCCTCCGGGAATTGTCTGTGTTATTTAAAAACTGAGCAAAGCTCACTCACTAAGTGCTACTTCGGGATGAACACACGCTGCCAGCTCACAGCGACCCCGGCCACGCCGGCCCCCTGCTTTTCCCAGCTCTGGAATTCCCAGCACAAAGTTCCGTCCTTCCTGGCGTTCCCTTCCCTCCCAGCGTTACAGCCTCCCGCCCGTGCTCCCCACAGCCCTTCCAGCGCTGGGATTTGGGGATAAACCACCGCGATCAGCCCCAAATCCTCCCCCTGGCCTGGGGCGCTCGCCCTGAGCCTTGCTGCGTCCATGGAGGTTTGGAACAGCCCTGAACCCCCCGTTTGGGGCTCCCCCAGCCCAGCAGGGTTTCCCCATGTGCCATCACTGTGGTTTCAAACCCTTTCTCTGCTGTGAGACAGCTCCTGGGGGTTGGGTCCCCTCTGGAAGGGCAGGAACCCCATGGAATAGGGGGTGGAAGCAGCAGGGAGAACCCAGGCAGGGATATTGGGTTCCTGGATTTTGGGAAGAGCCTTTGCCCTGCCCAGTGTCCCCCCAGAAGACCCCACCCCACCCCTGCAGGATGGGGGGCACTGGGGGGACACTCTGAGCCCCCAAACCCTGTCACTGGGGGGGCTGCTCCTCACTGCCACTCATTCTGAGGCTCTTTGAGGCCGTTTTTGTCACCTGGGTGACCCAGGGCAGCAGAGCCTGCAGGGACAGCCGTGTCACCTCCCTGGGGTAGCACTGTCACACTGGGGGCAATTCCTGAATGACAGCACTGCCACACCCCCAGCCCAACCCGGGGGCTCCCCCAGGGGTTTTGTCCCCGCTTTGTCCCTGAAGGTGTGTCCCCACGGCCTTGGTCACCCCTTTTCTCCCCAGGGTTCTCTCCCCAGGCCTTGGTCACCCCTTTTCTCCCCAGGGTTCTCTCCCCAGGCCTTGGTCACCCCTTTTCTCCCCAAGGCTCTGTCCCCGGGGCCTTCGTCACCCCTTTTCCCAAGGGCCACTGGCTTTGCAGGGGGACTCCAGGGTTGACCTCCCCACCCATGAAATTCCAGGTAGAAAGGGACGAAGGCTCCAGTGCCACCACCATCACCATGATGGAGGTAAACAGAGCTAATATCACATCCCAGGACCACCCCTCAGCCCACCTCCCTCCCCTCGCTCCAGCAAGGCTCAGGGCAAAGCAAATCCCCGATCCGGGCTCTCCACACCCGCACCTCCGCTGGAAAACAGAGGCTGATCCCACCGAGGCAGCGGGGACGGGCGAGTCCCTCTGGGCTCAGCACCTCGCTGCCCACCGGGGCACAAGGGCGGCTGCTGGAGCCCCGGCACGGCACCGGGAGGGGGCCGGGGGGGTGGCACGTCCATGTCCCTGTCCCCCCGCGTGTGACAATCGCGGCCGGGAGCGCGTGGAACGCCGGTGTAAATAAATAAATAAATAAACCCCGTGTTTGGCACCCGGCAGCGCTCCGAGCCCCAGGGGTGGAAGTGGGAATGGGATGAGGCTGGGGATGGAGGTGGGAATGGGAATGAAACGGGGATTGGGACTGGGATGGGACAAAGGTGATGGAGATGGGAGAGGGTGGAGGTGGGAATGGGTGTGCTGACACCGCGAAGGTTCCAGCAGCTTCTGACAGAAGCCCCTCGTGAACTCCCCACCACCGAAGCCGGCACGCTCGGGACAGGCACCGGGAAGGGCCGGGGCGAGCAGCGGCCTGCGGAGGGCGACGGTAACGGCCCCGCCTTCCTCCCCTCCCCTTCCTGCCCTCTCCTCCTTCCAGCCCTCCTCTTCCTCCCGGCTGTCCCCTCTCGTTCCGGCCTGGGCGGGCTCTCGGGGCGAGCGGCGGGACCGGCCCGGTGCGGCCCGATGCGGTGCTGACCGGCCCCGCCGGCCGGCTCCCCTCAGGGCCGGGCCCCTCAGGCTCGGTCCCTTCAGCCGGGTCCCCTCAGCCCGGGCCCCTCAGGCTCGGTCCCCTCACCGGCTCCCCTCAGGCCGGGTCCCTCGGGCCGGCGGCGCCGTGGGAGCAGCAGCGCGGGCCTGAGGGGCGGCCATGGGCCGCAGCCGCTCCCGGTCACCGCCGCGGCGGGGTGAGCAGGCACCGGGGCACCGGGAGGAGCCGGGGAGGGACGGGAATGGCCGGGGAGGTCAGGGGGAACCCGGGGCGTGGGGAGATCGGGGTGGAAGGGCCGGGGGTAGGGGGGACTGAGACCCTCAGGGCGGGGAGGCCCCGGTTCCTCGCTCTGGGGGAGAGCAGAGACTGCCTCCCTCATCCTCCTCTTCCTTCTCATCCTTCTCTATTCCTTCTCTTCTCCTCCTCTTTCTCTTCCTCTTCTTTACCCCTTCTCCCCCTCCCCATCCTTCTCTATTCCTCTTCTTCTTCTTCTCTGCTTCCTTCTCCTCCTCTTCTCCTCTTCCTCCTCTGTTTTTCCTCCTTCTCCCCCTCCCCATCTTTATCTCCTCCTCCTCTCCTTCTCTTCCGTTCCTCACACCCCTCTCCACCTGGCTCAGATTTTGGGGACCATCACTCCCTCTCCGCCTTGCTCAGGTATTTGGGGACCATCCTCCCCTCCTGGCTGATCCCCCCGGGGGATCATTCCCCCCCTCCATCTGGAGATTTGTCCTGCTGCTCCCTCCCTCCTGGGGTGCCCAAGGGGTCCGTGAGCGGGGTGGGAAGGGCAGTCCCGGGTCGGTGCCGGGGTTTCTGTGGGATTCCCTTTGGGAAGCAGGCAGGGAGCAGCAGCTGAGCCTTCCTTCCCCGGGCAGAGCGGCGGCGCTCGCGCTCCACGTCCCGGGACAGGGACCGGCGGCGGCGGGAGCGATCGCGGTCCCGGGACAGGGACAGGAGGAGGAGCCGCTCCCGCTCCCCGCACCGGAGGCGATCCAGGTGAGGGTGGGGACATCCAGGGGATGGCAGGGACCATCCAAGTGATGGCAGGGACATCCAGGTGATATCAGGGATGATCCAGGTGAGGGGCAGGGGCATCCAGGTGATGTCAGGGATGATCCAGGTGAGGGCAGGGGCACCAGCGTGGGGTGGGCACAGCTAGGTGAAGGCACTCTGGGTGGCCTGGGGACAGCAGGAGCTCCAGGTGGGGATTGCAGCCCCAGCTCTGTGCCCCAGCAGGTCCCCGCGCCGGCACCGCTCCAGCTCCTCGTCACCAGCACGGCCCAAGGAGCGCCGGGACGAGGAGAAGAAGGAGCTCAAGGACTCCAAGAAGGAGCGGCAGATCACAGGTGAGGGGGGATCTCCCTCTTGGAGCACCCCTGGGTGTCCCCCTGGGCCAGGACCAGCCCAGGGACACCTGGATTTTTGGGCATCCCAACATCCGTGTTTGCTCAATCCCCGATTTTCTCCCCACAGAGGAGGACTTGCAGGGCAAGACAGAGGAGGAGATCGAGATGATGAAGATGATGGGGTTTGCCTCCTTTGATACCACCAAGGTGAGCGCCACTCCAGGGGCTCTGCGGTGTCAGCTGCCCTTTTTGGGGGTAATCCATGGGATTTTGGGGCGTTTCTCCTTAGGGCAAGAAGGTGGATGGTGCTGCCAATGCCTACGCCATCAACGTGTCCCAGAAGAGGAAGTACAGGTGTGTGTCCTGCTTTGGGATGGAGAGAGGAGTTTGTTTGGTGAGGTAGCTGTGGCCACAGTCTCGCCCTGATCCAGCTTCCAGGGAAAATGGAAATTTGGTGAGGTTTAGACTCAGAAACAGAGGTGAGAGCTCTCCAGATCCCCCTGGGAATGGGGAAATCAGGAGAATAAGGAGTGAGGAGCACGTTAGGAACCGTTGGGATGTTCCCAGCAAGGATCAGAGCAGAGGGAAGTGACACTGCTCGCCTGCTTTGTCCCCAAAAACCACCCAGATTGTCAATTCTGCTCCCTTTCTGCTGGAACCTGGGCTCCTCTGCAGCAGCTCCTCGCTGGGAGCCTTCCTGCCCTGCTTTTGCTCAAATCCCTGGGGAATTGGGTTCCCATGTGGGTTCCTCTGGGTGTTTTTGTCCCGATTTCCCCAGATTTGGGGCTGACTCTGGCTCCATCCTCGCCCAGGCAATACATGAACAGGAAAGGAGGATTCAACAGGCCCCTGGATTTCATCGCCTGACGCTGGCACAGGCTCCCACCATGGAAGGATTTCTCTTCCCTGCACTCTCCTGGGTGGCTCCCGTGCTGGATTCCAGAGGAATTTGGGTTATTCCCAACAAATCCTACGCCCAGACCCGCCACGAGTTCCCAGATATTTGTTTGTTGTTTTTTTTTTTACAACAAAGGTCAGTTTCTGGCTGGGATTTTTGCTGTGTTCTCCCCGGTTTTGGTTTGTTTCCCTGTTAATAAAACCCCGGATGTATTTTTTCCTTCAATTTTTATCATTCAGAGATAAAGCAGGGCCTGCATTCCCCCCTTCCCACAAATCCTTGGGGTTGACACGGATTTTGGGGAGCCCACATGGGGGCAGTGGGATTGGGGTGCTCTGGGTTTTGGGAGGGAATTTGGGTGCTCTGAGCCCTGCCTGGGGTTGGGGGTGGTTCTTGATTTGGGGGTCACTACACAGGGGGACCCTGCCCAGGGGGTGTCTGTCCCCATGCCGGGGTCCCTGTCCCTGGGTTCTCTGTCCCTGTCCCCATTCCGAGGGTCCGTATCCGGTGTTCCCTGTCCCCATCCCGGGGGTCTCTGTCCCTGTCCCCGTCCGTGCTTACGTTGCCCGACGTACCCGAGGCCCCGCCCCCTCCCCGTCCGGCCTCGCCATTGGCTGAGCGGCAGGAAGTGAGTCAGGGCAGAGCGTGCGGCCAGCGGGGCGGGGCCGGTCGTGTGGGCGGGGCGCCGCCGGGGAGGGTCGGGCCAATGGCAGGAGGGCGTGGCGCTCTCGTCCAATAGCAGCGAGCGGGGGGCGTGTCCTCAGGCGCGGCCACGCTCCCTCTCCGCCGCTCGTGGAGGCGCGGGGCGGGGCCTTCCCCTCATCCTCCAATCAGCGGCGGGGCCGGGCGGGGCCTGTCCCAGCCTCCGCCAATGAGCGGCGCTGGGGGCGTGGCGCGCGCGGGGTCTGGCGGAGCGGCGCTCGGGGCGGGCAGAGGCCGCCGCTCCCCCCCCGCCGCCGGTCGCGGCCCGTCCCGGCCCCGCCATGGCCGCCCCCCCCCGCCTCGGCATCCAGATGCTGCTGGAGGCCGCCGAGTTCCTGGAGCGGCGGGAGCGAGGTACCCCCCGCGCCGCCCCCGCGGTGCCCCCGGCGGCGCCCCCGGCCGGGCCCCGCCGTGACCCGCGCCCGCCGTTGTGTCTCCGCAGAAGCCGAGCACGGTTACGCCTCGCTGTGGCCCGGCGGGAAGGACGGCGAGGCCCCGCGGCGCCGCGCCAAGGCCCGGAGGAGCGGCGGCGGCGGCAGGTGACGGCGGCACCGGGCGGGGCGGGGGGACCGGCCCGGAGGGGCCCGGCCGTTGTGGGGCCCGGCCGGGGCAGCTCCGGCCCCGCGCGGCCCCGCCCGGCCCGGGGTGTCCCCGCTGGCACCGGGCGAGGGACAGGCCCGCGGGGCTCCGTGTCCGGTCAGGCCGCTGCTCCCGGGCCGGCCCGCGGTCACTACCCCGCTGCCGCTGTCACCGGGGGGGCGGCAGGCCCGGGGCACCCTCCTGGCACGGTGTCTGCCGGTCCCCCTGTGCCCAGGTGTGCCCCGGGCCCGGGGCTCCTGTCCCCGCTGTCCCGGCTCGGGGAGGCCCCGCTGGCACCGGGCCGGGCCGGTTCCCCGGTAACCCGGCCCTGGTGGGGCCGTCCCGGAGGTGTCACCGTGCCGGGGGCACCCTCCTGTCCCCGGTGTGTGTGACAGACCCCGCTGCCATGGGCTGACCCGGCTCGGGCAGGTCCTGTTGTCGCTGGGTGTGTGACAGCGCTGGGTGCGGCTCTGCTGTCACCAAAGTCCACCTGTCAGCGGGTGTGACACCGTGGGTGGCACCTTCCTGTCCCGGGGTGACCGGCCCGGAGAGCTGCTGCTGTCACCGGGCCGGGCAGGGCTGGCGGGGACCCTCCTGTCACCTCCTGAGTCACCCCAGACCCTCCCCTGCTCCCTCTGTGCTTGCTCCCCGCTGGTTTAAATCCTTTTCTCCAAGCTGCAGAACCCACACTGAATTCAGGAGCAAACCCCACACCCGGAGCCTTCATTGCCCCCCTGCAATCCCCGACCCTGAGCTGCTCGTGGCTCCGGGCCGTGTCCCCAGGTGCCAGGGAGGAGCGGTGTTGGTGGCAGCGCACCTGTCACCTTTTCCTGCTCGGGAGCGCTCCCGCCTGCGCGGCGCCGCCGCCCCGACCTTTGGCAGCTCGCGGTTCCCCGGTGCCCCGGGGCCGGGCCGGGCTCGGGAGCCCCTCGGGGGGCGGAATCCCACGGGCTCGGGGGTTTGTCCCGCCTGGATTCACTGCGGGTTTCCTTTGGGTCAGCCTGGTGGGGTTTTCGGCAATAAAACAACACATTCCGAAGGGAAAGCTGGTGATCAGCTGAGGTTCAGAGTGCTGGGAACCCAAACCAGTGGCTCTGTGGGGAGAGGATGTGGGAGCTCCACCTGCCCCGGGGTGAGGCTGCCGGCTCCTCTGTCCCTGTTTGTTCTGTCCAGAGTTTAAATCCATCAGTCCGTTCATTTTTTCCCCCTCTAAATATTGGTGATGGTGAATGCAAGTCCTGAAGAGAAAGGAGCCATTCCAGGAAGGATTCGGGCAGAAAAGAGGATGGATTTGTAATTAGTGGTTGTGGAGGGGATGGGAGCTTCACCCCTGTCTGTACCTGTGCTCGGGAAGTGTTTGGATAATTTAGAATGAAGGAAAAAACTCATAAAGCTGCAGCCCATGGCAGCCCCTTGGTAAAGGGCTGGGTGTGAAACATTTATCCAGGGAGAGATGGAAAGGAGGCCCTGCCCAGGAGCTGAGCCCTTCCAGCGTGCCAGGAGAATCCCCCTGGGGTGGGAAATGTCTCTGCTGGCATGGGACAATTCTGGGGACGTGGGAGATGGGCCCAAAAGCCACTGGAGCAGGGGGATCCAGCAGGAAAAGCTGGAGAAGGGAAGGAGACCTTGGAGAGCATCTCCCACTGCTGTGGTGGTGACATCCCTGGTTTTCCCTTGGGTGACAGCCTTCATTTCCTTTGGTGACATCCCTGGCTTCCCTTTGGTGACATCCCTCATTTTCCTTTTGGTGACATCCTTAATTTCCCTTTGGTGATATCCCTGCTTTTACCTTGGGTGACATCTCTGCTTTCCCTTTGGTGACATCCCTGCCTTTCCCTTGCTGACATCCCTCATTTCCTTTGGTGACATCCCTGCCTTTCCCTTTGGGACATCCATTATTTCCCTTTGGTGACATTCTTGATTTTCTCTTTGGTGCCATCCCTGGTTTTCCCTTTGGTGACATCCTTGATTTCCCTTTGGTGACATCCCTGCCTTTCCCTTTGGTGACATCCCTCATTTTCCCTTTGGTGACATCCTTTATTTCCCTTTGGTGACATCCCTGCCTTTCTTTTGGTGACATCCCCTTGCCTTTCCCTTTGGTGACATCCTTGTTTTTCCAGCACTCCCAGACCCCCCCAAGCCATCCCAGTAGAAATCCCCATCCCAACAGCCCCTGGGTTATTCCCAATTTATATTTTCAGGCACATCACAACATTTTCCCCAAACTGGAGTGGAGTTTCTGGAGGTGTTGGGAAGTCAGGGCAGGGAAGCAGCTCCTCCCTGGGATTGTGGCTTCCTCCTGGATTTCAGTGGAGAAAAAGCCAGCCTGGATTGTTTTCCACCTTTTCCCAGCTCTGTGGAATTTGGGAGCTTCAGGGGGGTTTGTTGTGGGTTTCCTGTGTTTGGAAAGCAGCTCCAGAGCTGCTCTGTGCTTTTTTTGAGGGAAGGCTTTTCCCAATTTATATTCCTGGTTTGAGGGGCAGGGATGAGCTGTTGATCCCAACCCCAGCTCTCAAACTCAGGAGTCGCAGGTTTAAAATCCCATTTCATGGTTTTCCTGACCCTTTTGCTGGCACTCACCACGCTTGGGTGTGGAGCTCTGGGAGCCCCCTGGGTGTGCAGCTTTTGCAGGGAGCCTTTGCTAATTCCCACACGTTAATCCCAAGTGCTAATCCCCAATCAGCCAGAGGAGTTAATAACTCCTTCCTTCTCTTCCAGGTCGACACACAATGAGATGGAGAAGAACAGGTGAGTGCCAGGGGGTGTCAGGAGCTGGGCTGGGGGCAATTATTGCATTTCCAGGGCTGTTCCACCAGCCTGAGATGGCTTGGGAGGGAAGGAAGGGGATAAAGGACACCAAGGATGAAAGCATTCCCGTCCTTGGTTGTTGGGAACCACCTCCATCTCCACAGCCCTGCTTATCCAGGAAAATTATCTTGTCACAGGCTCATCTTTGAGCCAGCTGCAGTTTGGGATTTACCCCGAGTAAATCCCACTTTTTTGGGCTGTGTTTCCATCCCGAGGCCCTTTGGGTGAGGAAATCCCTGTTCCCTCCCAGCATATCCCAAACAAGACCAGCAGGTCCTTGCAAAATCCCTTTGGAGCTGCCCGGGATCAGGCGGTTCAGGGATGGGTGTTACACCCCCTTGCCAAGGACCTGACCTACATCCCGGGGTTGGGAATGGGCACAGGGAGGCTGGGGCCTGCTGGGAGCACAGGGAAACTGGGAAAATAGGAAATCCCTTTTTTCCAGCAGAAAAAGGGATTTCCTCCAGGAGCTGGAGCTTCCCTCCTGCCCTAACCTGGTAAAGCAGAGAAAACCCAGATGTTGCAGGAAGAGGGAGGATTCCTGGAGAACAGCCAGTGCTCCTGCAGGGATCTGGGGCTTTTGTGTCCAAAACCACCCTGTTCCTGCTAAAAATAGGGAAAGGAAGCACTCCCAAGGGATGTGCAGCTGGGTGTTAGCCTGGGCAGCCTCAGCTCTCACACAGCCCTCCTGAGATGGAGGAGAATGACCAAAAGTGGGCATTCTCACCCAGAATCACGAGGCCGTTGGCGTTTTGCTGCCTGGGATCGCCCCCAGCAGCCAGCAGGGTTTATCCAGGAGCTTTTCCTTTTGCCTGGCTGCGTTCTCTCCCAGTTTGTGGCACCCGCGGGCGCTGGGGAGGCTCCTGGTGGGGTTCAGCCCCCGTTTGCCGCCAGCAGTGGGGTGGGAACGGCCCCTGGGGATGCCGAGGCAGCCCAAGTGTGCTCCATTGCAGGCGTGCCCAGCTCCGGCTGTGCCTGGAGAGGCTGAAGGGGCTGGTGCCCCTGGGGGCGGCGGCCGGGCGGCACACCACGCTCAGCCTGCTCACCAGGGCCAGGCTCCACATCCAGGTGAGCCCGAAATGGGACCCCAGCAGCACCGGGGGTGGGCTGGGAGCAGCATTCCAGGAGGGGCGTGGGCTGGGAGAGGGCTGGGGTGGGCTGGGAGGGCACTGGGATGGGGCTGGGGTGATGGGGGAACTCTGGAGTGGGGCTGGGATAACTGGGAGAGCACTGGGATCATGATGGGGGGACTGCTGGGATGGGGCTGGGGTTACTGGGAGAGCACTGGGATGGGGCTGGGGGTAACTGGGGGAGTTCTGAATTGAGCTGGGATGACGGGGAGAGAGCCACCATTGGGCTGGGATAACTGGGAGAGCACTGGGATGGGGCTGGGGTGATGTGGGGAGCACTGGGATAGTGATGGGATGATGGGGGCAGCACTGGGATGGGGCTGGGGGTGACTGGGGGAGTTCTGAATTGAGCTGGGATGACGGGGAGAGCCCTGACACCAGGTGGGAATAACTGTGAGAGAGCCAGCATTGGGCTGGGATAACTGGGAGGGTTGGAATCCTTACGGCTCCATCCACATCCCAAGCGTGCTGAAGATGGGAGCCCCTTGGGAGCCGGGGTGAATTGGGCCAGGAATGCCGGGTGGTTCTGAGGGAATCCCGGGCTCAGGGTGCCCTGTCCCGAGGGAATCCCGGGCTCAGGGTGCCCTGTCCCCAGTGGCTCTAAGGGAATCCCGGGCTCAGGGTGCCCTGTCCCGAGGGAATCCCGGCTCAGGGTGCCCTGTCCCCAGTGGCTCTAAGGGAATCCCGGCTCAGGGTGCCGTGTTCCCCGCAGAAGCTGGAGGACCAGGAGCGCCGAGCCCTGCACCAGATCGAGCAGCTGCAGCGGGAGCAGCGGCACCTGCAGCGGCAGCTGGAGAAGCTGGGCATGGAGCGGGTGCGCATCGACAGCATCGGCTCCAGCCTCTCCTCCGAGCGCTCCGACTCGGAGCAAGGTGAGAGCCCGGCGCGGGGCGCGGCCGCGGGGAGCCCTGGCCCCGCCGGAGCCCCAACGCCGCCCGTGTCCCCGGCAGAAGAGATGGACGTGGACGTGGAGAGCACGGACGACCTCCCGGCCGAGCTGGACTGGAGCAGCAGCAGCCCCAGCGACTCGGACGAGCGCGGCAGCCTGCAGAGCCTGGGCAGCGACGAGGGCTACGCCAGCTCCGGCGGGGCGCGGGCCAGGCTGGCGGGCGGCAGGAAGCTTCCCGCGGGCGTGTAGGGAGCGCTTCCCTCGGCCTGGCATCGGCCAGCACAGCCACAGCGACAGCGACAGCGACAGCGACCCCGCCAGCATTCCCTGCACGGAAACCCCCGCCGGCCCGCCCGCTCCCGGGGCTCCGTTTGCTCCCGGGGCTCCGTTTGCTCCCGGGGCTCCGTTTGCACCGCCTGCTCTGCTCCCGGATCTCCGTTTGCTCCCGGGGCTCCTCTCTGCCCACCCCGGAGCCCCCGGGACTGTCCCGGCAATAGCAGCGGCCTCAGGATCCTGCGCTGGATCCTCCCCAGGCCGTCACTGCCCGGTGTTCCCCGGTTCCCTCCATGCTCAGGACAAGCTGAGGGTTTTCGGGAGCAGAGCCAGGGCGCAGCCGGTGCTTTGTGATTCCCGTCCCGGAACCGGGAGCGGCGTTTGGGATCAGCCTCAGTCGGGGCCGCCTTGCCCGACTCTAAACCTTCAGGGACCCCTCGCCAGCCCTGGAGCGCTGTGGCCGGGGCAGGCTCGGAGCCCTGGGCTCCTGTGCCACTCGCGGAGCGTGGCACGGCCTCGCAGACCCTGGGATCCCCTCCCCATCCTCTCGGGGACAGCTTCTCTACCTCGGAGGGAGCCGGGGCCTCTCTCCACCCCTTCAGCACAAAGATGATGCCTCTGCTCAGCAATAACCCCCGGCATCGGTCCGGGCTCCTGGAAGGTTCCAGAAGCCGCCGGGGGAGGGCAGTTCCCGGCCGCGGTGTGGGTTCGTGTCCCAGCGCACCGCAGGGAGCTTGCCCGCCCCTTCTGGCTCGTGGAGATGCGGGGAGCTCTGCCCGCAGCACCTTCCCCTTGCCCCGGGGCCGGGCTGGGGTCCGGGAGCCCCGCAGGGCCGGGATGGAGCGCTGGGCCTGTGCCGGTGCCTCTCAGGAAACGCCGGGGCTGCGGGGCCCGGGATGGCCGAGGAGTGCTGGGGATGGACGGGCAGCAGAGCCCCAGTGCTTCTCCTTTCCCGGCTCCTTTCCCCTTTTGTTCCTTTTCCTTTCCTCCTTATCCCTTTCCTCTTTTCTTGTTTCCTTTTTATCCTACTCTTCCTCCTTTTCCTTCCCCTTTTCTCCTTTTCTGTTTCCTTTGTCCTTTCCCCTTTCACTTCCTTTTCCCCCCTTTTTTTCCTTTTGTCCTTATCCCTTTCCTCTTTTCCTTTTCTTGTTTCCCTTTTCTCCTTCTCCTTATTTCTCTTCCCTTCCCTTCCCTTCCCTTCCCTTCCCTTCCCTTCCCTTCCCTTCCCTTCCCTTCCCTTCCCTTCCCTTCCCTTCCCTTCCCTTCCCTTTCCCTTTCCCTTTCCCTTTCCCTTTCCCTTTCCCTTTCCCTTTCCCTTTCCCTTTCCCTTTCCCTTTCCCTTTCCCTTTCCCTTTCCCTTCCCTTCCCCAATCCCATTCCTGTCTCACATGGGAACCCACAGGCCTCACAAGTTGCCCAAATCCCCCAGGTTTTGCCTCTTTTTTTCCATGTGCTGGCTCATAAGAGAGAAAAAAAAAAAAAAAACCAAACCACAAGGAATTTTCCTTCAAAGCTGCTGGAATTTTCCACCCTCTGGCATTGTCACAGACCCTGGGCACCTGAGCTCAACCCCTGCACCGCCAAAAAGAGGGGGAAAAAGGCAAAAAGGTGGAAAAGACAGAGAAAAAGAGGAACAGCAGCTGCTGGGGTGGCTTTGCCTTCAGCTGGGGAATCCCAGCTCTGGGCAGGCCCTTCCAGAGGTACCAAACGTTGATTTTTGGTCGGTTTTGGGCATTCTGAAGGTTCGGCCTCGGCACAGATGAGGGCGTTTGGCAGCTTTGTGCCTTCCTGGGTTCCCAATGCCTTTTTTGCCCCTTTTTCCCCTCGTAGCCCTTTGCACTGTGGGGCTGAGCTCCAGGACCCCCAGAACTCTGCACTAACCCGGAGTCCCCCCGGTGCCCGTGGTGGTGCCAGCCTTCTCTGGAATTCACTGATCCACCAGCATTCCTATCAAATAAGCTGCAGGAAGGACTTTTTTATAGGTTGTGACAAAAAAAATTAAAAATAATCCAGGGAGTGGGGGGAGTCGGATCGGGGCACGGACGGGTGGGAACCAAACCCCCCCATTTTTGGGGCTGGTTTTCCTTTATTTTTCCTCTTGGAATGCAGATCCCAAACCACCAGCTCCCAGGAAGCACCAAAATGTCCTTTTCTTTTCATCCTTGATTTGTCCAGCGGAGCCACCGCCCGTCTCCACTCGAGCTTTGTTATTCTTTGGGACACTTCTGATTATTTGTGCTTTTCCCCTCCTTTTTTCTGTTCTTTCTGCTCTCCCCAAGCAGTGGCTCCAGCCCAGCTGGGACGGGCTCAGCTCCCGTTTCCTGCTGTAAATGTAAATATCCCAATATTGTCCCACTGCAGGGCTGAACCCCCGTGGCAAGCCAATAGAATGGTGCTTTTTTCCCTTTTTTTTTTTTTTCCTCCTTTTTCTTTTTTTTTTCCGTTTTTTTGTTTTTTTTTTTTTTTTTTTTTTTGTTTTTTTGTTGGTTTTTTTTGTTGGGTTTTTTTTTTGGGTTTTTTTTGGTTTTGTTTTTTGTTTTTTTTTTTTTTTCTTAGGAATTCCGTGTTTTAGGAGATCTTTTTGCCGTGTCCATGGATATTTCTGTCTTGTTTGATTGTTAGGAAATAAATTATTTGGTTACGAAGGAGCCGGGATTGCTGCAGGAGGGGAGGGGAGGGGACAGCAAGGGTGGCACAAGGACAGGGTGGCACAAGGACCGGGGGTGGCACAGGGGGACAGAGGGACACGGGGGGGACAGAGGGCACCTGGAGCCACCCCAGAGCCTCACCTGGGCCAGGTGCCCCACCCCTGGGGCCACACCTGCCCTGAGGGCTCTCGAGGGACAAGTGGGGTCAAGGGGGGACCGGGGAGGGACCTGCCGGGAAGGGACAGGGAGGGGCCGGGGGCACAGGGAGGGGGTGGCACAGGGGGGGACATGGGGGTGTGGGCACAGGGGGAGCCCAATGTGCGCCCCAACAGGAGCTCGGGGACAGCCCTGGGGACGCACTGGGGACATGGGGACATTACAGGGGGTCCCTGCCGGGGACACGGGGCCCTTGAGAGGGGCCCCGGGCTCGGGGCCAGCGCAGAGCGGCCGGGCGGGGGCGGCGGCCCCGCCGTGTCCCCGTGGGTGGGTGACACACCTGTCCCCGTGAGCTGGCGCCGTCCCAGCGCCACATCCCGCCCGCCCCGCGGGGCTTTAAGAGGCCGCGGGCCCGGCCCTGCCAGCGCTGTCCCCGCGCTGTCCCCAGCCATGGCCCTGGCACTGCCGCTGCTCCTCGCCCTGCTCGGGACCACCCCAGGTAGGGCCCGTGCCCCCCAGCCTGGGGCGCCCCCAGAGCCGGGCACCGCTCTCAAGGACGGGGGCACAGACCCTGGCAAGGGGGCAGGGGGCCCTTGGGTGCGGGTCTGGAGCCCTCTCGGGGTGTGGGATGGGTATGGGGGTGTCACTGGGGGGTCCCTTCCACCCGGCTCCCCCAGGAGGGCAGGGGTGGGTCTGGGGGTGCTCTGTGGTCAGAGGTGGGCTCGCGGTGCCAGGGCCCCCCGGGATGGGGAGGGTTCACTGAGGGGTCCCCCACACCCGGGTCCCCCCATAAGCGCTGGGGTGGGCTGGGGTGGCTTTGGGGGGTGTCCGGGGGGGCCCTGGGCTGCCAGGACCCCTGGCCGGGCGCTGACCGTGGCCGCAGGTTTGGGGGCGCCGGGGGGGGGCTGCGGGGTGCCCCCCTCTGCCTGGTGCCAGGACTGGGTGACGGCGCTGCGCTGCGGGGCCCTGGGGCGCTGCCCCCGCCTGGGCCAGGGACCCCCCGAGGCGCTGGGAGACCCCCTCGAGGCGCTGGGAGACCCCCTCGAGCCGCTGAGAGACTCCCCCGATCTGGTGAGAGACCCCCGAGTCCCTCCAGCCTTCCCTCCGTCCCTGCGCCCCCTCCCCGTGTGTCCCCAGAGGGGTCCCAGTCCTCCCACCGTGCTCCCACAGCCACCCCCCCACGTCCCCACGTCCCCGTGTCCCCACGCCCACCCCCCCACGTCCCCACGTCCCCGTGTCCCACCTCCCAACACCCCTGTGCCACCGCACCTCCATGTCCTCATGTTCCCCATGTCCCTGTCCTCCTCTGTGGCCGTTCCCCAATGTCCCAGACCCCCGTGTCCCCGTGTCTCTGTGTCTCTGTGTCCCAATGTCCCCCTGTCCTCTCCTGCAGGACGCCTGTGCCGTGTGCCAGCAGCTCTTGGACTCACTGCGCCAAATCTCCAGCGTATCGGCCGTGGAGGTGCCACTGGGGTGGGGACAAGTGCCACTGGGGGTGTCCCCATGGGGGCCACAGGCACAGGTGCCACCGGGTGTCACAGTGGGTGCCAGCAAGTGCCACTGGGCACAGGGAGGTGCCACTGTGGCCGATGAGGTGGTGGCTGCCACCGAGAGTGCCACGGTCCCAGATGCCGCCATGCGTGTCCCTGTGGGTGCTGGGATTGTGGGTGAAGCGGTGGCAGGTGTCACTGGGTGCCACGGAGCTGAGGTGACAGGGTTGGTGCCATCGTGTGTGCCATGGCCACAGGTGGCACCCATGGGCAGCAGCGGTGACGGGTGTGGCTGGGGTGTCGGGTCAGATGGAGTGGTGGTGGTGGTAAGCACGGCAATGGTGGCTGTCACTGTGGGTGTCACTGTGGCTGTCACTGTGGGTGTCACTGTGGGTGTCACTGTGGGTGTCACTGTAGCTTTCACTGTGCCTGTCCCTGTCGGTGCCCTGGTGCAGGCGGTGCTGGATCACTTGGTGGGGTTGGCGTGCCCCCATATGCCTCTGGTGGAGAGCCTGTGCAGGGAGGTGGTTAATGAGCTTGTCCATCACTTCCTCCAGAACATGCAGCACATCGTGAGTGCCACCGGGGCACACGGGAGGGGCTCTGGGGACGCTGTGGCCCCCAAGGACACGCGGGGGCAGCGGGCACAGCGTGGCACTCAGGGCCACCCGGGGGATTGGGGACAGCCGTGTCACACTGTGTGCCCCGCAGGACTCCCGGAAGATCTGTGCCAAGCTGACCCTGTGTCGGGGAGAGCCCGGGGTTGTGCCCGTCCTTGAGGGGCCTGGCAGCCGCCTGCAGGTACGGGGACACGGGGACAGCGGGGCCGAGTGCCAGGGGGGCACAGACAGAGTGCCCACAGTGGGTGCAGTGCCCCTCTCCCCTGCAGTGTCCCCTGCAGTGTCCCCTCAGTGTCCCCTGTCCCCGGCAGTGTCCCCTCAGTGTCCCCTGTCCCGCAGGGCCCGGCGCTGTCCCCGCTGTCGCTGCCGCTGCCGCGCTGCTGGCTGTGCCGCTCGCTGGTGGCGCGGGCCGAGGCGGCGGTGCCGGTGCGCTCGGTGGCGGCGGCCGTGGCCGGGCTGTGCCGGGCGCTGCCGCTGCCCGTGGCCGGGGCGTGCCAGTGCCTGGCCGAGCGCTACGCGGCGCTGGCCCTCGAGGGGCTGCTGGGCCGCCTGGGGCCGCGCCTGCTCTGCCGCCTCTTCCTGGCCTGCAGCGGCGCCGGCGACGGCGGGGACGGCGAGCGCGAGGGGCCGCTGCCACCGCCCCGGGCGCTGGAGGCCATCGTGGTGCGGCTGGCAGACTGTGTCGGGGAGCAGGTGAGGGGGGACACGGGGGGCGGTCCCCAGGAGGGGACAGGGCAGCCCGGGGTGGCACAGCACTGAGGGGACACGTCCGGGAGTGTCACAGCCCTTGGGGACACAGCCTGGCTTGTCCTGTCCCCCCTGGGGACACAGCGAGCTCCGCAGGCAGTGCCAGAGCGCACAGGGCACAGCCTGGGGAGGGCTCCTGGGGGTGCCCCCACCCTCGGGCAGCCCCTCATGGCTGTGTCCCCCACAGGACCCCAGAAACGCCACTGTCCCCGCGCTGTCCCTGTCCCTGGGCCCCTGTGCCCTGGGCCCCATCTTCTGGTGCTCGGGCCCGGAGGCGGCGCGGCGCTGCCAGGTGAGTGGGGACAGGGGGGGACACGGGGGGACACGGGGGGCTGCCACCCCCTGCACCCCCCACTGACCCCCGGGCCCCCCGCAGGCCGTGCAGCACTGCAAGGACCACGTCTGGCTCTAGGGGGGCACCGGGACCCCCCAGCTTTCCCCAATAAAGCTTGGATGCAGCTCTGCCTCAGTGTTCGGGGGTTTTGGGGGCTCATGGGGTGCTGGGGAAGAAGCAGAAACCACAAACCCCCCCAAACCCAAAGAAGAGAAGAGGTGAAAATGAGTTACAAAAATAATGGGTGGCATTTACTGGATGCACACACCTGCAGGGACACTGGGGGTGTCCCCAGGGGGGTGTTGGGGTCCCTACGAGTCTCTGGGTGTCTATGGGGGAGCTTGGGGGGCTCCTAAAGGGGTCTCAGGGAACCCCTGGGGGGCTGGGGATGGCCCTGAGGGGGAGCTGGGGGTGTCCCCAGGGGTTTTGGGTGTCCCCAAAGGGTTTTGGGTGTCCCCAAAGGGTTTCTGGGTGTCCTCAATGGGGTTTTTGGGTGTCCCCAACGGGTTTTGGGTGTCCCAATGGGGTTTTGGGTGTCCCAAAGGGGGTCTGGGTGTCCCCAAGGGGGTCTGGGTGTCCCCAAGGCTCTCAGGCTCCTTGTTGTTGGTTCGTCTCGTCCTCCTCGCGTCGCTTCCAGATCTGCAGAGAGCAGGAGGGGGTTGGCGGGTTCAGGAGATGTTTGGGGGTGTCACAGGACATTCTGGGGGTACCCCGGGTCCCCCTCACCTGGATGTAGGCCTCGGACAGGGTGATCATCTGGGGCAGGATGTCGGTCACCTGCAGGTCCTGCAGCTCGTACCACTTCCCTGTGCCCTGCCAGGACCCGGGAGGGGTCGGGGTGACTCGGGGGGTCCCCACGGCCCCCCCAGCCCCCCGGGGAGGGGACACTCACGTGGTGCAGGACGTGGATGCGGTAGGAGCCCTCCGAGGGCTTCCCATCGTGCACGATGTTGGCGATGAGGTCGTAGGTGGTGTGCGAGTGGGCGGCCTGCACCTCCTCGGACAGGTACTCGCGCAGGTCCACGTTCCTGGGCACCCACAGCGCCCTCAGCACCCGCGGGTGTGCGGTCCCTGCTGGGCTGCTGCAGCCCCCAGATCCCCCCCAGATCCCCACCACAGCCCTCAACATCCACATCCCCCTCCCAAACTGCCCGACACCCCCAGGTGTGCAGAAACGCCCCCAGGTGCCTTCAAACCCTTTCTGATGCCTAAAAACCACTGGAAGCCCACAAAGCCCCCCCAGATGCCCCCATACCACCCTGGACACCTCCAAATCCCTGCACACTTCTGCTCCCCTGGCCCAGGTGCTCCCAAAGCCCCTCCAGATGTTTCCAGCACCTCACAGGCATTTAAAACCCCCTCCAGACACCTTCAACCCCGCCAGATACCCCCAGTCTCCTGTTGGACCCTTTTAACCCTCCCCAGCAGCCCCCTGCCCCGGGCTCACGTGATGGGGAAGTTGACGATGGTGGGGTTCTTCTCCACGAAGAAGTTGTTCTTGGTGAAGCGCTTGATGCAGAAGATGAGGTAGGGCGGCAGGCGCGTCAGCTGGAAGCGCTTCAGGAAGTTCTCCTTGTAGGTCTTGTACTCCTTCTCGGTGCTGCCGTTGAACTTGGCCAGGATGCTGAACAGGGG
Source organism: Zonotrichia leucophrys gambelii (assembly GCF_028769735.1). Lineage (NCBI taxonomy): Eukaryota > Metazoa > Chordata > Aves > Passeriformes > Passerellidae > Zonotrichia > Zonotrichia leucophrys. The sequence continues at coordinate 272,850 of NC_088191.1, read as the reverse complement.
CACCTGGGGGATGATCAGCTGCTCCTTCTCGTCCTTGTAGAGCGGCGCCGTGGGCAGGTCCAGGGTCAGGTACAGGAACGTGGACTCCACCATGCGCTCCTGGTACTCGCTGTTCTGCAGCAGCTGCGCCTTCTCCTCGGCGGGCTGGGGGCACAGGGCAGCCCAGAGGGGCACATCAGCCCCATGGACCCCACATCCCCGCTGGACCCATCAGCCCTGCTGGATCCAGCACACCCCAACCGGATCCATCACCCCTCACTGGACCCAAAACCGCCCCTGGATCCATCAGCCCCACTTGGAGCCATCACCCCACTGGACTTTCCCACCACTCATTTGTATTTTCGACCCCCACTGGACCCTAAAACCCCTCTGTTGTACCCAAAGACCCCCACCATACCCCAACACGCCCCTGCCCCATCCCTCATTTAACCCCATCACACTCCTCATTTGACCCAGACCCGTGTTAGAACCCCACCACTCCCACACTGCCCCCATCACCCCCCATCTGACCCTGACACCCCATCTTCTGACCCTGACACCCCATTTTCTGACCCTGCCATTCCCACTGCACCCCCAGACCCCCCATTCCCCCCAGGTCCCACCAGGTCAGGGTGCGGCAGCTTCTTGGTGAAGATGCGCATGGAGCCCTGGAACACGTCGGTGACGATGGCTGTGGGGACAAGGGGGGCTCAGAGGGGGCTCAGAGGGGGCACAGCAGCCCCCAGGGCCCCCCTGAACTCCCCCCACTCACTCTTCTTCTTCCTCTTGGTGCCGCCCAGCGCAGCGTGCAGCGCGTTCAGGAACCAGGACAGGAACTCCACCCCATCCCCTGCAACAGCACGGCCGGAGCTGGGCCTGGAGCCTGCTGGGTCTGCCCTGAGCCCAGAGCCCCCAGAGCCAGCCCTGCACCCTGAACCGAGACCCCAGACCCAGCCCTGTACCCTGAACCGAGACCCCAGAGCCAGCCCTGCACCCCCAACCCAGCCCTGAACCCTGAGCCCAGAGCCCCCAGACCCAAATCAGACCCAGCCTTGCACCGCCAAGACCAGAGCCCCTACACCCAGCCTGTACCCCCAAATCCACAGCCTTCAGGCCCAGCCCTGCACCCCAAATACAAAGCCCCCAAACCCAGCCCTGCAACCCTAAATCCAGAACCCCCCAGGCCCAGCTCTTCCCCTCAAACCCAGCACTGCACTCCCAAATCCAGAGGCCCAGACCCAGCCTGCACCCCAAATTCAAAGGCCCCAAGATCCAGCTCCTCCCCTCAGACCCAGCACTGCCCCCCAGCCCTGCACACCCCCAGGAGCCCACCCTCACCCTGCTTGGTGATCTGGAAGTTCTTCTTGCTGCAGAGCACCACGGCCTGCAGCATCTCGTGGGGGGACACGTGGGCCTTGAAGTTGCGCGGGTTCCAGAGCTTCCTCATGAGCTCCCCGAAGCGCTGCACCAGCAGGAACATGATGTCCCCGGGCGGGCGCTGGATGCGCCGGTAGTTCTCCTCCTCCAGGAAGTAATTCCTCAGGGGAGGCACGTTGGACAGGGCCTGGGGGCGGAGCAGGGGGGCTTCAGCCCTGGGACCCCCATGGGAGGGGAGCTGGGGGGGTTTGGGGCAGACCCTGAGCTGCTGTGAGCGGGGAATCTCAAATACTCTGGCGATGGAAAGGAGCCAGCCCCACAGAGGGGTTTGGGGAGCCTGTCTGTAACCCTGCTGGCCGTCACCTGGAGCACGGCGTTGGCGTAGTCGTTGGCCTTGATGTTGTTGAGCCCCACGATGCCAGGCAGGTACGTGGTGCCATCGTAGGCCCGCGACAGCTTGGCCTGCTTGTCCAGGTGGGCGATGTGCTGGGCTGTGAACGTGGGCTTCAGCACGTACTGTGGGGGGACAGAGCCCTCAGAAATGGGAACCCCAACCCAAAGCCCCCACCTCGGGGTGCCCCCCGTGCCCGCACCGTGATGTCCTCGAGGGAGGAGTCGATGATCTCGTAGTTGTCGGGCAGGCAGTAGAACTTGAGCGTGTGCAGGTTGAGGAACACGTGGTGGCTCAGCTGCACGCTGTGGATGTAGGCGTGCGACTTCAGCCCGCGGCCTGCGGGGACACGGGCACTGCCATGGCACCGGGCACCAGGGAGGGCACCGGGGTGTCCCCAGTGGTGTCCCCACTGTCCCTGCTGTCCCCAGGCTGTCCCCAGCAGCCCCAGAGGGGACTCTCACCCTGGAAGTACTTCCCGCAGACGAGGCAGGCGTAGACGTTGATGTGGGACAGGGAGATGGAGCAGAGCTTCTCAAAGTCGAAGTCCAGCACGCTCCTGGGGGGACAGCGCTGTCAGGGGGCTGGGGGGCTGCTGGGGACACCCCAAAGCAGCCCCGGCACCCACTTGTTGATGGTGTCCAGGTAGGGGCAGTGCCGGCTGCGCTGGTCCTCGGGGTCGAAGCGCCCGTAACGCACTGGGGAGGGCGGGAGGGCGTGAAAAGGGGGGCACAGGACCCCGAAAACACGAGGATGATCCCCCCAAACACCCTCTGTGACACCTCCCTGGGGCTGAGCTCCAGTTTCCCCCGGTGCCCTCAAACCGTGCCCAGAGCTGAGCTCGGGACCAGTGACCCTGGTGAGCCCCGGTACCAGACACCGCAGTGTCCCCCTGAGACACCCCAGACCCCCCCTCACACCCCGTGTCCCCTCAGCCCTCCGGTCCCACCCGTTCCCCCCGGCGCTCACCGGCGGGCTCGGGCTCAGGGTCGGAGTCTCCATCCGGCTCCCGCTCCCTCTTCACCCGCACGGGCGCGGCGGGCCCGGCAGTAGCGGAGCCCCCCCAGACGCTGCTCCCGGTGCCGGTGCCCGGTTCTCGCTTGACGCGCGCGAGATCCACCGGCAGCGCCTCCGCCGCCTCCCGCCGCGCGCGCTCCCGCTCCGAGTCCCGCCGGCCCCGCGGGCGCTCTCCGTCGGCGTCGCGGCGGCTGCGGGAGGAGGCGCGGGCGGTGCTGGCCCCGCGTTGCTCCCGGGGCTCCCGGGACTCCCGGTCCCGCCGCCCGCGGCTCGACATGGCGGCGACGCTGTACGCTGTACGCATGCGCGGCGCGGGGTAAAAACGTCACTGTGCGCCGAGCATGCGCGGCGGCCTCTCCGGGAAGAGGCGGTACCGCGCCTGCGCGCTGCGGCGCCCCCTGGCGGCTGCGGCCGGGCCCGCGGGGCTCTTAAAGGCGCCGCGCCCCGGTACCGAGCCCGCCGCCGGTACCGTGATGGAGGCGGCGCCCGCCACAGCGGCGGCCCCGGGCTGGCGCTGCCGGCCGGGGGGACGGCTGGATATGAGCCACGGCTTCGTGCGGCACATCCGCCGCAACCAGCTCGCCAGGTACCGGCAGCGGCGCGGCCCTCCCGGGACCCCCATCCCCGGTGCTCCCGGTTCCCCTCACCCGCTAACCCCGTTGTCCCGCCGGTGCCAGGGACGCGTACGACCGTGCGGTGCGGCAGGCGCGGGGCCGAGCGCGGACGAGGCTGACACCGGGCCCGGCGCGGCCCCGGCGGCCCGACCAGCAGGTGTACCGGCCGCACCGGGGCGGTGAGCGGGGAACGGGGATACCGGGCGGAACGGGGGGCGATGGGTGTCCGACCAGCAGGTGTACCGGCCGCACCGGGGCGGTGAGCGGGGATACCGGGAACCGGGGGGACCGAGGGTGGGGATGGGGGCACCGGGGGATTGGGGGGTTCCCGGGGTTTGGAGCCCCCGGTGGTGCCGGTGTCCCCGCTGAGGCGGTGCCGGTACCGCAGGCGGGCCCGGGGGCGATGCCAGCGCGGGTTCCCCCGCCGAGGGCAGCGGGGCCGCCCCGGAACCGGCGCGGGGGCCGCGGCTCTTCTGCCTCGAGTACGAGGGGGACGACGGGCGGGTGACGGCCGTGATCGTGCACCAGGTGCGGCAGCGGCAGCGGCAACGGGAACGGGAACGGGAACGGGAACGGGGGGTGCCCGGGATGGGGGGTGCCGCAGGTACCAACTGCCGTGGGGGGCTGCTGGGGGGATCCCATGGGACAGGGGAGGTGACCTGGGGGGGTCCCTGGGGACAGTGAGGGTACCCCGGGGACAGTGGGGGTACCCCATGGGGGTCCCTGGGGGCAGTGGGGTCACCCTGGGGGTCCATGGGGACAGTGGGGGTGACCTGGGGGGTCTGTGGGGCAGTGGGAGTACCCCGGGGGCAATGAGGGTGCCCTGGGGGTTCCCCGGGGACAGTGGGGTCACCCCATGAGCTCCCCCGGGTGTGGGGCCACGGCAGGCTCCTTCACCGGGTGACACGGGTGACACGGGTGACACGGGTGACGCGGTGCCGCCCGCAGGGGGACAGCGCGGAGGAGGTGACGCGGCGCGTGTGTGCCCACAGCCCCCTGGAGCCCCCCCTGCGCAGGGCCCTGTGCCAGCGCGTGCAGGACGAGCTCAGCAAGCGCCGGGGCACGGGGTGACGCTGCTGGCACAGCCCCGGGCGCTGCCACCCTCCCCGGGCACTGCCACCCTGCCCCCGGGACCGCTGCTGTCCCCCCGGTGTCTATTAATAAAGGTGCTGCGAGGCTCCGTGTCCTTCACTGCTCGGGGAAACTGAGGCACGGGGTTGGGGGGGGTGTGACGCGGCCCCTGGGTCCCCAAGTGTCACCTTGCCACCTGTCCCCCGCAGCAGCGCAGGTGGGGTGGCCCCTGCAGTGACACCGGCTGCCAGGCCCCTCCCAGGTGCCACCATGTCCCATCCTCAGGTGCCATCGTGTCCCCAGGGCCCCCTCTGCGTCCCCTCCTGTCCCCAGCCCAGGTTGGTGGCACTGGGGCCATGCCAGGTGTGCCCAGGGTGTGCCCAGGGTGGGTCCTGTGGGTTGTGGGGTGTCCCCAGGGTGCGTTGTGGGGTTTATTTGTTATTTCAGGGCCTTTTGTTGTTGTGGGGTCAGCCTGGGGATCCTCCCACTGCTCTGTTCTTGAGGGGTCTTCCCAAAGAGCTCTTGGTGTTTATTTGTTGTAGGATCTCCTCAAAACAGATCCTGGTGTTTGTTTATTGTAGGGTTTCCTCAAGATTCCATCCTCCTGGTTTGTTATTGTGGGGTATCTCTGTATCACATTCTGGATTCTTGACTTTTGTAGGGTCATCCCAAAAGGATCCTGGTATTTATTTATTGCAGGGCCATCCCAAAGCAGATCCTGGTGTTTATTTATTGCAGGGTGATCTCAAACCAGACCCTGGTTTTTATTTATTGAAGGGCCATCCCAAAGCAGATCCTGGAGTTTATTCATTGTAGGATGGTCCCAAAGCAGATGCTGGTGTTTATTCATTGCAGGGCCATCCCAAACCAGATCCTGGTGTTTATTCATTGCAGCGCCATCCCAAAGCAGACCCCGGTGTTTATTTGTTGCAGGGCCATCCCAAAGCAGACCCCGGTGTTTATTTGTTGCAGGGTCTCCCCGAGGTCCACGCTGCAGGTTTGGGATCTCAGGTGTCCCCACAGAGCTCCTGTGCTCGCTGTGCTGTTTCCCTCGCCTGGGGCTGGCTGGGTTTTCCGTGTGGGGTCTCTTCAGAGCAGATTTTGCAGTTCGTTGGCTGTGGGGTGCCCTGGAGGATGTCCCGCTGGTTTGTTAGTGTCCTTGCAGGGTGACAGTGTTGTCACTGCAGGTGTCCCCAGAGCCCGGGTGTTTCTCTGCCATTTGTTCATTGTCCCCTGCGGTCCCTCTGTGCTCAGAGGGTGCCCGCGGTGCTGGGGGGGTGCTGGGTGCCGCCCTGCGGGGTGGGGACAGTGCTGGTGCCAGCCCCGGGCGATGCCCGCGCCAGGGCCAGCGCCAGGGCCAGCGCCAGGATGAAGAGGAGGAGGAGGCCGAGGCCGAGGGCCACCAGGTGCCACCGGCGGTGTCTCCTGCGCTGGCGCCGCGTCACCGTGCGCGTGGTGCGGGTGAAGGCCTCGCTCTGGGGGGACAGGGACAGTGCCAGGGGCTGCTCTGGGGACAGAGGCACACATGGGGACAAACAGACTGCTCCCAGCCCCCAGAGTCTCTCCTCCCCAGGCTGGGTGTCCCCACAGTGTCCCCAAGCTTTGTGTGTCCCCACAGTGTCCCCAGCCCTGTGCACCCACAGTGTCCCCAAGCCCTGGGTGTCCCCAGCCCTGTGTGTCCCCTCCCCGTGTCCCACCGCCTGTCGCAGGTGCTGTGCCCGCCTCTGCCCAGCTCCAGGTGTCCCCGCAGTGCCACCCCCCTGTCCCCGGCTGTCCCCACAGTGTCCCACCGCCTGTCGCAGGTCCTGGGCCCGGCTCTGCAGCTGCTCCAGGTGTCCCTCCCGCTCCAGCGCCTTGGCCACGTTCTGTCGCATCAGCTCCGCCACCTCCTCGGCCTCGCGCTGGCACCGCTCCAGCCCCGCCTGGGGACACGGGGACACCGTGGGGACACGGGGGGACACGGGGAGAGCACCGGGGACGTGGGCGCCAAGGGGACACGGGGACAGCAGGGACAATGGCACCGCGAGGGGGACACGCACGGAGCTCGGGGACAGGAAACCGTGGGGACGGGGACACCGGAGCACGGGGACTGCGGAGGGACACGGGGACACCGGGACCGCGGGGGACACGGAATGTCCCGCGCGGGCCGCCTCCCACCGCCCCGGGGACCGCGTCCCTCCCTTCGGCAGGGGGAGCCCGGGACAGGCACCGGCACCGGCACCGGCACCGGGGGATCCCGAGCCCGGCGGCTCCCGGGCCCCGAGCCCGCCCTGCCCCGAGCAAAGCGAAAGCGAAAGCGGCGGCCGGGACTCACCATGGTCCCGGTTCCGCGGGCCGGGCTCGGTGCCGGTACCGGTGCGCCCGTTCCTGTACCCGTCCGGCCTCGGGCCACAGCGGCCGCCCCCGCCGGGAGGGACCGGGACCGCCCCCCCGGCACCCTCGAGTGGCCGCGGAGCGGGACAGCGGGGCCACAACACGGGGACAGACCGGCCACAACACGGGGACAGCGCGGCCACAACACGGGGACAGCCCGGCCACAACACGGGACAGCGGGGCCACAGTGCGGGACAGACCGGCCACAGTGCGGGACAGACCGGCTGCGCCACGGACGGAGATCCTCGGGACCCCCACTCCCCCCTACCCATGTCCCCAATGTCCCCCCTGTCCCTGCAGCCCCCCTGTCCCCATGTCCCCCCTGTCCCCAGGACCCCCCAACACCTGTCCTTGGCACTGCCCTGTCCCCAGGAAAGGGACCCCACCCGCGTCAGTGTCCCCAGTCCCTGCACATGTGGGGCCACACCAGGACCCTGTATCCGAGCCCCTGGGGACCCCCCCGTGTCCCTGTCCCCGTCCCTCCCCTCCTCCCTCTCTCCGCAGCCTCCGAGGGTGGCAGTGCCACCACAGTGTCCTTTGTCCCTCGGTGCCTGGCACGGCCCCCGGCGCCCTGGCACGGCACAACCCCCCCCACACACACATCCCTTCATGCCAGTGTCCCCACACGTGTCCCCTCCCTCGTGACCCCACGGCAGTGTCCCCCCATCCCTGGGGCCTGTGTCCCCCCATGTCCTCATGCCTGTGTCCCCCCATGTCCTCATGCCCATCTCACCATGTCCCCATGTGTCCCTGCATGTCCCCATGTGTCCCCCCCATGTACTCCATGTCCCCCTGTGTCCCCCCATGTCCCTCCGTGTCCCCAACCCCACACACACACACACAAGTCCCTCTGGCTCTCCCCCATCTGTATTTGTGCCCTGTGGCGGCCGTGTCCCCGTGGGGACGGTGGCTCTAGGTGGGGATGGTGCCGGTGGCCAGGAGGATGATGAGGATGAGGACGATGACGCCCACGAGGCCGAGGATGATGAGCAGCTTCACGTTCTTCCACCAGTAGCGCCGGGCCATCTTCTGCGACGTGGTGCGGAAATGCTCCGACTGCGGGGACAGGGCTCAGGGGCCTGGGGACAGCCCTGGGGACACCCCGGGGACAGCCCTGACACCCCGGGGACAGCTCTGATGCCCCGGGGACACCTCTGAGACCGTGGAGAACCCAAATGGCATGCAAGGGACAGCCCTTAGCCCCTGGGGACACCTCTGTCACCTGGGCACCCCAATTGCCACCCCAGGGACATGGGCTGAGGTCCTGAGGACAATCCTGCCCACCCTGGTGGCCCCGTGCCCCCCTCACGCCCCCCGTGCCCCCTCACCGTGGCCTCCAGGTCCTGGCTCTTGCTGTGCAGCTGCTCCAGGTTCTCGCCGCGGGCCAGGATCCTCTCCAGGTTCTGGCTCATGATGGTGGTGACCCCCTGCACCTCCTGCTGCAGCGCCCGCACGCGCCCCGAGCCCCCCGCGCCGTCTGCCAGGGGGGCATCCCCCGGGACCCCCGCCTGCGGAACGGGACAGGGCTCAGGGGGCACCCGGGACCCCCGGGACCCCCGGCAGTGACATGGGGCAGGGCTCAGGGACACCCCCCGGGACCCCCGACTGCAGCACGGAGCAGGGCTCAGGGACACCCCGGGACCCCCGGGACCCCCGGCAGTGACATGGGGCAGGGCTCAGGGACACCCACCGGGACCCCCGCCTGCGGAACGGGGCAGCGCTCAGGGACACCGCGGGACCCCCAGGACCCCCGGCAGTGACATGGGGCAGGGCTCAGGGACACCCACCGGGACCCCCGGGACCCCCGACTGCAGCACGGAGCAGGGCTCAGGGACATCCTCGGGACCCCCCACGACACCCCATGAACACCCCACAGACAACCGGGATCACCCCGGCTGCTCCGCCACGCACACCCCAGAGCCCCCACACATCCCGGTGCCCCGCGTACCCCCCGAGGGTGCCCCCCGGTGCCCCGGTAGCCACTCCCCGGTGCCCCCCCGGTGCCCCGTCCCCACCATGGTCCGTCCGGCCCCGCTCGGCTCCGGTCCCGCGGCGGCCCCGGACCCGCCCCGCCCGCCCGGGGCTTCCGGGAGCGGCGGTGGCGCCGGGGGCGGGCGCGGGGCGGGCCGGGGGCGCGGCGGGGTCAGGGCGGGGTCAGGGCGGGCCGGGGGTCGCGGAGAGTCCGGGGGGGTTCGGGGGGTTTGGGGTGGCCCCGGGGTCCCGGTTACAGTCCCGGTTCGGGGGCACCGGGGGTGGCGGGGGTGGGGCTTAACGGGGGACAAGGGGCGGAGTTTATCAGGGTGTGGTTCTGATGCCACGCCCACCTCGCCGCTGATTGGCTGTCGCGGCCGTCACGTGTGGCGGGGCGGGGCCGTGGCGATGGCGGCGGCGGCGGCGGGTGCGGAGCGGGGCGGGGGGCGCGGGACCCCCGGGGACCCCCGTGATCACCGGGACCCCCGTGACCCCCGACCCCTGACCTGTGACCCCCCCCCGGCAGGCCCGGCGCGGCGGCGGCGGCCAGAGCGGGGGGAGGCGGCGGCGGAGCCCCCCCCGAGCCCCACCGGGACCCCCAAATCCCCCGGCACTGGCACCGGGCCCGGGCTGGCGCGGCGGCTGCTGGGGTTCGAGCTGCGGGAACTGACGCGCTGGCACCGCTTCGTGCGGCTGCTGCACCGGCCGCAGGACCCCGCCGCGCTCGGCGCTTTCCGCGCCGCCTTCGGTCAGCGGGGACCGGCACCGGGAGGGAACCGGGGCTGGGATGGACCGGGAGGGCCGGAGGTGCTTCGGGGGCACGGGGGAGACCGGGGGATGGAGGGACCGAGGGACTCTGAGGGGCACCGGGACAGGGGGACCGCGCACGGGGGGACACCGGGGGGCACCGGGGGGACGGAGCGAGCAGGGGCTCGGGGAGACCGGGAGGGCTCGGGGGATGGGGCTCGGGGCCGGGATCCGGGGGTCCCCCATCCCCGGGCCGGCGGAGTCCGGCCGTGACACGTCAGCACCGGAGCAAAGGTCCGGCGATGTCCGGGCGGGAGGAGCGGTCAGTGACCGAGTGCCCGCTGCCCGAGCGCCCACTGACCGCCGTTCCCGTGCCCGCCGTGCCCGCCGTGCCCAGGGCTGCTGATGGCGCTGGACGTGCCGCAGGAGCGCGGGCTGGGCCACCTGGACCAGCGGTACCTGGACGGGCTGGAGGTGTGCCGCTTCCCCCTGCTGCCCTTCCTGGCGCCGCTGCCGCTGGACTGGATGTACCTGCTCTACACCGTCATGTTCCTCGGTACGGGAACGGGGGGAAACGGGGCAGGAATGGGGGGGAATGGGGATGGAGTGGGGATGGCACTGGGGCAGGAATGGGCACTGGGACTGGCAGGGGAGCAGAGGGAGGCTGGGGACAGGCAGCAGGAGGGACAGGGGACACACCAGGTGCCCTGTGCCCGCAGGAGCCCTGGGCATCATGCTGGGCTGCTGCTACCGGCTGAGCTGCGTGGCGTTCCTGTGCCCATACTGGTACCTGCTGCTGCTGGACAAAACCTCCTGGAACAACCACTCCTACCTCTACGGGCTGCTGGGCTTCCAGCTGGCACTGCTGGGCGCTGACCGCTACGGGTGGGCACCGGGGGGCACGGGGGACACGGGCACTGACCGGTACGGGTGGGCACCGGGGGGCTGCAGGGGCACAGGGGATTTCAAGGGGCAGCAGGGTGGTGACAGGGGGCTGGGGTGGTGGGGTCCCTTGTGCCACCAGGGTCCCAGTGGGGCGGCCCAGACCCCAAGGTCCCCATGGCACTGGGGGTGGCACAGGTCCTGGGGTCACCTATGGCATTGGAGTGGCACAGGCCGTGGTGTCCCCATGGTGCTGTGTCCCCAGGGGACGTCACTGTGCACCCAGCTGGTGGGACAGGTCCTGCTGCCAGGCCTGGCTCTGTGTCCCCAGCGTGTCCCCAGGGCTGTGGCAGTGGTGGCACGCTGGGGACAGTGACAGTGTCCCCCCTGTGTCCCCCCGTGTCCCCCCAGCTCCGTGGACGGGCTGTTCCGGCCCCAGAAGCGCAATGCCCACGTGCCGCTGTGGAACTATGCCCTGCTGCGTGCCCAGGTGGGTGTCCCTGCCCCGGGACCCCCCCCAGGACCCCCTGGGAGCCCCCCGGGACCCCCTGACCGTGCCCCCCCAGGTGTTCATCGTGTACTTCATCGCGGGGCTCAAGAAGCTGGACGCTGACTGGGTCGGGGGCTTCTCCATGGGGACCCTGGCCCGCCACTGGCTCTTTGCACCCTTCAGGTCAGGCCAGGGCAGGGCAGGGGCCAGGGGGGCACGGGGTGAGGATGAGGAGGGTGAAGGGGGTCAGTGAGGGTGTGGCAGAATTGAGGGGTCCAGGGTGAGGATGGGGAGAGGATGAGGATGAAGGTGGGGCTGGGATGGGATGGGATGGGATCAGTGGGATAGGATCGATGGGATGGGATCAATGGGATGGGAATGGGATGGGATCAATGGGATAGGTTTTGGAGGGTTATGGGGCTGGAGGATGAGGTTAAGGAGGTTTGATGATGATGATGATGATGGGGAAGGGAGGGGGTCTGCAGGCCTGTGTTAGTTAGGATGGGATGAGTACAGGGGGATGGGTTTGGGTTGAGGATGAGGAATGACGCGCAGCAGGAGGAAGGTGAGGGCGGTGATGGGATGGGGCTGAGGAGGAGGAGGGTGAGGCTGGGGGCGGGGCCGATGCCGAGGAAGGCTCCGTGGCCAGGCTGGTGCTGTCGGAGGAGCTGACCAGCCGGCTCGTGGTGCACGGCGGCGGGCTGGCGCTCGACCTCTCCGCCGGGTTCCTGCTCTTCTTCGACGCCACGCGGCCCCTGGCCCTCGTCTTCGTCACCTACTTCCACTGCATGAACTCGCAGCTCTTCAGCATCGGTGAGGGGGGAAAGGCACCCCCAGACCCCCCCTGTGTGCCCAGGGCACCCCCAGACCCACCCAGTGTGCCCAGGGAACGTCCAGAGCAGCCCCAAGCTGGACATGGCACCCCTGGGCACCCCCAGACCCGCTCTGTGTGCCCAGGACACCCCCAGAGCAGCCCCAAGCTGGACATGGCACCCCTGGGCACCCCCAGCCAGGCTGATCTCCCCCCTCCACAGCCCCCAAATCCTCTCAGTGCTAAACAGGGGTGCCCAGAGACCCCAAAACACCCTGACCCTGTACAAGGGACCCCCCCAGTGCCAGCCAGGGGCATCCCCCGCCCCAGGTCCCTAATTGTCCCCCCAGGGATGTTCTCGTACACCATGCTGGCCACCAACGGGCTCTTCTGCCGGCCCGAGTGGCCCCGGGGGCTCGTGGCCCGCTGCCCCCCCCGGCTGCAGGCCTGGCTGCCCAGCACGGAGCCCCCCCAGCCCAGCCCCGACTGCCACTACGGGGGGAGGAGAGCCCGCGGGGGCCTTCGGCCTCGCCAGCACCTGGCCGCGGCCTTCACCATCCTCTACGTGCTGGAGCAGCTCTTCCTGCCCTACTCGCACTTCATCACCCAGGTGGGCACCGGGGAGGATGAGGAGGAGTTTGGGAGGCACAGGAGGGACTGGGGGATGTGGAGGACATTAGGGGGGCAGTTTGGGTTGTAAAGGGGGGCTGGTGGTGGGTTTGGTGTCCCTGTCCCCTCCTTGTGCCCCCCAGGGTGGGGACAGCCCTGTGCTCTGTGACCCCCCCAGGGCTACAACAACTGGACCAACGGGCTCTACGGTTACTCGTGGGACATGATGGTGCACTCCCGCTTCCACCAGCACGTCAAGATCACCTACAGGGACGGGCTCACCGGGGAGGTGGGCTACCTCAAACCAGGGGTGAGTGACCCCCCCAAGAGCTCCCAAACGCGGGGGCTTCCCCCCTGGGCCTCAGTTTCCTTCATCCCTCGTTTCCCCCCTGTGCCTCTGTTTCCCCATCACTCATGGAACAACCCCTGAGCCTCGTTTTTTCCTGTTCCTCATTTCCCCCATCCCTCATTCCCCTATGCCTCAGTTTCTCCATGGCACTGCCCCATGCCTCAGTGTCCCCGTGCCTCAGTTTCTCCATGGCACTGCCCCATGCCTCAGTGTCCCCGTGCCTCAGTTTCCCCTCCATTTCCCCAGGCGTTCACGCAGAGCCGGCGCTGGCGGGACCACGCCGACATGCTGAAGCAGTACTCGGCCTGCCTGAGCCGGCTGCTGCCGCGCTACAACGTCAGCCAGCCCCAGATCTACTTCGACGTCTGGGTGTCCATCAACGAGCGCTTCCAGCAGAGGTGCCACACGGGGGGACAGGGACACAGGGGACAGGGGGGACAGGACCCGTGGGTGCTGCTGCTGCTCCTTTCAGCTGAGGTCAGGGTGGACGCAGGGTTTGGGGGAACACAGGGACACGTGGCGGTGCCACAAGGGGGTGGCTTGTCCCCACAGCTGTTGTGAGCCCCATGTGCTGTTATGGTGCCCTGTGCCACGAGCACTGTCACTGCCAGCAGTGGTTTGGGGGCACACCAGGAATTTGGGGGTGCTGCAGGGTTTTGAGCCCTCATCCCCCCAGGCTCGTGGACCCCCGAGTGGACCTGGTGCGCGCCCCCTGGTCCCCCTGGACCCCCACGCCGTGGCTGCTGCCCCTGCTCGTGGATCTGTCGCCGTGGCGCCAGCGGCTGCAGGAGCTGGAGGCGCAGCTGGACGGACACACGGACACCGTGTTCATCGCTGACTTCCCCGGTGCGGCCCGGGGGGGTACAGGGGGCATGGGGGGCACAGGGGGGTCCAGGATTGGGGTGGGGGGTACAGAGCCAGCTGTGTCACAGGCCTGCACCTGGAGAACTTCGTGAGCGAGGACCTGGGCAACACGAGCCTGCGGGTGCTCAAGGGGCAGGTGCTGGTGGAGCTGGTGGAGCAGCAGCAGAACCACTCCCTGCAGGAGGGGCAGGGCATGCAGGTGAGGGGCAGGGCATGCAGGTGAGGCTGGGGGCTCCCCGGGTGGGTTTTGGGGTGCCCGGGGGTGCTGATGCCCCGTTCCAGCTGCCAGCGGGGCAGTACCACAAGGTGCACACGGTGTCCCCCGAGCCCTCGTGCTACATGTACCTGTACGTGAACACCACGGCCATGGAGCTGGAGCAGAACCTGACGCGGCTGCGGGAGCTGCGGGAGCGCGTGCGCAACGGCACCGGTGAGACCCCCAAACACCCAGCCCTGGGCACCCTCACACCTGGGAACCTCAAAATCCTCGTCACCTCATGCCCTGGGTAGCACTGGGGGACCCCCAAAGCTCCATCAACTCAGCCCCTGGTGAGCAGTGGGCTGGGGGGATCTTGGAAGACCCCAGACACTGTGACTGGGGTGGGGGGGACAGCAGGGTCCCCAAATTGCAGTCCCCTCATTCTCTGGTGAGCCATAGCGTGGGAGGATGACAGGGACAGCCAGGCCCTGCCACTGGGCTGGGGAGATCACAGCAACACGCTCAGTTCTCATCACCAGACTGGGGGGGATCATGGGGGGACCCCCAGAATCCTGGGCACTGAGCTGGGGATCAAGAACCATACTGGGGTCCCAGCTGAGGGATCACAGACCCCAACCCCACGCACTGACAACACCCTAGCACCCTGGCACTGACCTGGGGGGATCACAGACACCCCATAACCAGCACCCTGGCACTGACCGGGGGGGATCACAGACACCCCATAACCCACACCCTGGCACTGACCTGGGGGGATCACAGACACCCCATAACCCACACCCTGGCACTGACCTGGGGGATCACAGACACCCCAGCACTGACCTGGGGATCACAGACACCCCCCAACCCGCACCGCTGTGCCCCCAGAGCAGGCCCCGCTGCCCCCCGAGCTGCGGCCGCTGCTGGGGGAGCCGCTGCCCGCGGGGGCGCCGCTGGACCCGCTCGTGTCGCTGTTCCTGCGGCGGGAGCAGCGCCAGCAGCGCCGCGAGCGCGAGTCCAGCCTGGCCCAGCGCCTGCGCCGCTTCCTCCGCAGGAAGTTCTTCCTCTTCCGCCGCAGGTCAGCCCCAGAGCCCCCCCCGTCCCCGTGGTGTCCCCGCGGTGTCCCCTGGTGTCCCCAGTGCCCACCGTGCCCACCGTGTCCCCGCAGTGCCCTGATGACAATGATCGCCCTGCGGAACCTGGCGCTGGGCCGCCCGGCCCCGGAGCGCCTGGCACAGGAGGTGGCCTTCGCCAGCTGGCGCGGCGAGGAGGAGGAGGCTCGGCCCGAGGGCGACGGGGGCGCCCCGAGGGGCCCCGAGCTCTGAACACCCCAAATAAATGCAGTTTTTTAAGCCAGAAATCCTCCCGTGCCTCAGTTTCCCCCGGTGCCCCGGATTCTCCCTGTAACTGCTCTCCTGCCCTCTGGATTCCCACTGTGCCCCTTTCCCTCCATCCCTCAGCCACACTCCCTTCGTGGTTCCTGCATCCCATCTCGCCCATATCCCAATTCCCTCAAGCTCATTTCCCCAGATCCATTTCCCCATTCCCATTATCTCCCCAAATCCCAATTTCCCCCATACCCGTTGCCCCAATGCTCACTGCTGCCTTGTACTCCGCTTCCCCACCCCATTCCCCCAATCCAGCACCTGTTCCCCTCACACGCTTTTTCCCCATCTCCTCCCCCTTGCACCCCAATTTCTCCATTTCTCTCAGTTCCCAAAATCCCTCAGCTGCCCCCGCGTCCCCCACACACTCGCGGTGGCTCCGTCTAACCCATCGCTTTTATTGAGATTCTTTTTCTTTTTGAGTTCATTTTTGGATTCAGTGGATCAAAACATTCGGACGAAACCTCCCGAAAATAGTAAAACCAAGGAGAAAAAAAAAAAAAAAGAAAACCAAACCAAAAATCTCCTCCAGGGCAGGGAAAGCCGCCGCTGCCCCCCCCAAGGCACTCTGGGGGCCGGAGCCCGGGCGGGCAGTAAACAAGCCGGCTTCTCTGTACCACACCGGCCACGGCGCCGCGCCCGGGCACCCCCGGCGCTCCAACAAACCCAATCCCGCCCCGTTTCACCCCAAAGCGCTGGGGCAGGGCGGGGGCAGGGCAGGGGAGGGGAAGGGGGGGCTTTCCTGGGGGATCAGGAGCTGCCGGCTGAGCGCGGGGGCTTCTCTGTACTCACGCCCCCGCCTCGGCGCACAATAAATACACCAAACCTTCAAGTATCAAGCGCCAAATGCCCCCCCTTGCCCCCCAAAATCCGGACACAGCTGGGGGGTGGAGGGGTTGTGCAGTTGGGGAGTTGCTTCAGCTTTTGGATTAAAACCCCAAAAAACAAACAAAAAAAAAAAAAAAAAGAAAAAGAATGTAAAATGTTTTCCTCTGGTACCGAACCCTCAGGGGGGGTTTGGGGGTCGGTTTTAGCGTGTCCCCCCCCCCGAAATGTGCATTTTTGGAACAAAAAGAGGTTAAAAATGAGGGTTAAGAACCAAACCCAGCACCAGCGAGGTCCCAGGGGCGTGGGGAGGTGGAATGGGAAGTGTCTTCCCCACCAGCGGGACTGGGGGAGCCAAAATGAGAATCCTCCCAGTGGAATGGGGACTGTGGGGGGACACCCAGGGAGCCAGAACGGGGGGCTGTGTGTCCCCCCCTGCAGCAGGATGGGGGGGACGGCGGGAGCCAAAATGGGGGGTCCCCCTGATGTAGTGGAATTTGGGGAAACACAGGAGTGATAAAATGGAGCATCCTCCCACAGCAGGACTGCTGGGACCCAAATCGGGGTGGCCCTTGCCACAGTGGGGGCACGGGGAGGGTGAGAGAGGGCACTTGGGCCTTTTTCCCCATCTCACAGCTCGGAGTGAAGAGAGATTTGTTAAAAACCATCCAGAGGGAATTGGGGGGACACGAGGGGGGCTCCAGGAGAGGCACGTGGTCCCCACACAACCAAAACGATGGTGAGAGACAATGGGGGGGCCGGGGAGCCTGGGGGGGGGCCGGGAGCTCTTCCCCCAGAGCCCACGGGCTTCTCTGTAACCTACGCCCGCGGGAGTGGGGGGAAAAGCCCTAACAATGCTCTTTTCTCAGTATTTTAGTTTCTTGGGCACTTCCCAAGGGAAACTGTCCCTACCAAAGTGGCCATAGGCTGCGGTCCTCTGATAGAGGGGCTTCTTCAGATCCAGATCCCTGGAATACACAATTCCCGACTCAGTGAGGCTGCCCCGGGCTCCTGCCTTCGCCCCTTCCTTCCCTGCCTGGCCGGGGGTTCCGCAGCGGCGCCTCCGCCCCCTCCCCGCCCCGCGGGGCGGTTGGAGCTTCCCGGGCCGCGCCCCCGGGGCTCCGGAGCCGGGGAAGCTCCAAGCGCTCGGCTCCGGCGGATACTTACCCCGTCCGCGCCCCGAGCGCGCCTTCTCCGTCCGGCCGAGCGGCTCCGCGCCGGGTCCAGGCGCCAGGCGGTCCCCGGGCTGCTCCGGGAGGGACCCCCGCCCGCCCCGCCCCCCGGCACAGCCCCCCGCGCCCGTTACCTGACGATGACCCCGGGGCGCAGGTCGAAGTTCTTCTTGACGATCTCCAGCAGCTCGCGCTCGCTCTTCTGCGAGGTGCCGTAGTGGAAGATGGAGATGGACAAGGGGTGCGAGACCCCGATGGCGTAGGACACCTGTGGGGGGGATATGGGGCTGTGGGTGAGGCCGGACCCCAGACCCTGAGAGGGCGGATTGGCACCCACGCAGACCCGGAGCAGCACCCACCTGGACCAGCACCCTGCGGCACAGCCCGGCCTTCACCAGGGACTTGGCCACCCAGCGCGCGGCGTAGGCGGCCGAGCGATCCACCTTGGTGTAGTCCTTGCCCGAGAAGGCGCCGCCGCCGTGCGCGCCCCAGCCCCCGTACGTGTCCACGATGATCTTGCGGCCGGTGAGCCCCGCGTCACCCTGGGGGACAGCGACCGCAGCGTCACAACCCTGGCGTGGCACCGGTGTCATCATCACCGAGCTGTGATCGCTGTCGTGTTACACCACCTCTGTGCCATTCTCACCACCACTGAAACTGCCACCACTGCGCCACCATAAGCGTCACCATCACCACATCAGCACTGCCACCATGCTGTCACCAGCCCTCAGCACCGCACCATCACCATGCCATCACAACTGCCACCACCACCAGCACAGTGTCACTGCTGCCCCGGGCTGCACCTGGGGCCCGCCGATGACGAAGCGGCCGCTGGGCTGCAGGTGGTAGATGGTGTCATCGTCCAGGTACTTGGGGGGCACCACGGCCTTGATGACCTTCTCCTTGAGGGCGTCGCGCATCTCGTCCAGGCACACGTCCTCGTCGTGCTGCACCGAGATGACGATGGTGTGCACCCGGATGGGGATGACGGCCCCGCGGTCCTGCATGTACTGCACCGTCACCTGCGGGGACACCACACCAGTCAGAGGCCAGGCGGGGACACGGGGCTGCCCAGGGCTCTGTGGAGCCACCGGCTCCTCACCTGTGTCTTGGAGTCGGGGCGCAGCCAGGGCAGGGCTCCGCTGCGGCGCAGCTCGGCCAGCTTGGCGTTGAGCTTGTGTGCCAGGACGATGGTCAGGGGCATGCACTCCTCCGTCTCGTCCGTGGCGTAGCCAAACATCAGCCCCTGCGGCACAGGGACAAGGGGGTCACGCCACGCCCAGCCCCGGGCACTGCACAGGGAGCCCACGGCCCCGGGCTCACCTGGTCACCAGCACCGATGTCCTCCTCGCTGCGGTCCAGGTGCACGCCCTGGGCGATGTCCGGGGACTGCTGCTCCAGGGCCACCAGCACGTTGCACGTCTTGTAGTCAAACCCTGAGGGGACAAAAGGAGCTCGGGTGAGGCCGGCGCCCGCCTGTGCTGTCGCTGAGGCCGCGGCAGCCCGGGACACACCTTTGGAGGAGTCATCGTAGCCGATGTGCCGGATGGTGTCCCGGACCACCTTCTGGTAGTCCACGTTGGCCCGCGAGGTGATCTCCCCCGCCAGCAGGATCATCCCGGTTTTGGCCACCGTCTCTGCAGGGACAAGGGTGACGTCAGCGTGTTGTCACCTCCACGTCACCCACTGGCTGTGCCCTGGTGCCCTTACTCACCACAGGCCACCTTGGCATCAGGATCCTGCTTGAGGTGGGCATCCAGGACAGCATCGCTGATCTGGTCGCAGATTTTATCTGGGAACACGGAGAGCAGGAGGCGTCACGGCGGCGTGGGACAGCCCAACACAGCACAGCCCTTCCTTCCGGAGCCTCCAGCACGGGGATCAGAGCCCCATGAGCCCCCCAGGGTGCACACAGCCCTCGCCTTGTCCCCAGTCTGGAATTCCAGGCATGTCCCAGTTAAGCTCCAGCTCCAACTAAGGCTGAGCCCTGTGGCACCGCTGAGGGGATCAGACCTGTGTGCCAGCTTCCCAAATCCGCAGCACGCCAGCTCCCAGCAGCTCTGCCTCCAGCCAGAGCTGCTCCAGCCATACCCCACCAGACACCAGCTCCTGCCTGCTCCCGGGGGGTTTCGTGTGGGTGCGGGGTGTCCCAAGGGCCACCCGTGTCCCCGGGACTGCGGGTGTCCTTGGCAGCGACCTTCGGGCAGGATCTGGGCGAGGACAAGGCAGCGCCCAGCTGGGCGAGGGGAGGAGGATGCCCCGGATGCTTTTTGGTGGGAAAGAGGGAGGAATCGGATCTCAGAGCCTCCTCCCTCAGGCAGCGTGGGGAGAGCCCCAGAGCAGGCACAGGTTGTGCCATGGGGTTGGGGGTGCTGGAGCCAGAGGGAGCAGAGCTGTGGGGCGCTGTGGGGCCCGAGTGGGATCCGGAGCTGATGGGAACTCGGGGACTGCTCAGCGGGCTCTGGGTGCCCGAGTGCCCGGAGCTGAGAGAGTTTAGGGGTTCTGGGTGTGCCCAGGCAGCGGGCACTGGGCGTTGGCAGCCGCCTCCGCAGATTAACGGTCATGTGCCCCGAAACGGCGAGGACAAAGACCGGGAGAGACCGGCACCGGCTGGTACCCAGCTTGGGGGGCTCCAACCACCGCCTCGCTGAGGCGGGAGGGCACATCCGGGGAGACCCACGGCACTTCACCACCGTCCGGGCGGCACCGTCGGGGGGCGCGGGGTGGGCTGAGGGCGGCCCTTCGTGGGGTGTGTGTGTGGGGGGGGCTCACCGGGCCTGTGTTACCGCCGCCATCCGCGCGGGGACGGAGCCCACGGGGGGGTCCCGCGGGGTGCGGGGGCACCGGGAGCTGCTTAGTCACGGCTGAGTCACGGCGGCACCGGCTCCCCCCCGCCCCCCGTGTCCCGCCCCACGCGGGCCGCACGTGCGCGCCGGGCCCGCAATGCGGCGAGCGCGCGCCCGCCTCACAGTGCGCGCGCGCCCGCCCGCGTCACCGCCCGCCCGCCCGCCCGGCCCACCCTCATTCCCCTCCATCCTCATCCTCACTTCCTTCACCTTCATCTTCATCCTCACCATCCTCATCCTCCTCCTCTCCCCCTCCCGCCCCCGGGCGCGCCTGCGCGATCGCCGCCCCGCCCAGCCCCGCTCGGCCCGCACCTGGGTGCCCCTCGCCCACGGATTCGGAGGTGAAGAGGAAGGTGCCCTCCTCGATGAACACCTCGTGGAAACCGTTCAGTTGCCCGTTCATGGCGGCGCGATAGGCGGCGACAGACGAAAGGGGAGAACACAGGAGCAGCAGAACCCGAGCGCGGCAGCAATGGACTGAACGCGGCCCCTACCGCGCCGCCTCTAGTTATAGCCTCCTCGCCCCGCCCCGCTGCTGCTCCAGCCAATGGCGAGCGTCATACGGGCCACGGGGGCGGGGAGCCTGAACCACTGCAGTCGGGCAGGGGGAGCACGTTACGTAACGCGGAGCTTGAAATCAATCTCCGGGGCAGCCCCTAGTGCCCCACTGCCAGCGGGCACTTACCGGAGTTAAACCACCGATAAGGCCATCTCCTCTGCTCCGCATGGCGAAATGGTGCGGTCGGACACCGAGGCCCCCGCCGTACTCCCCCGTGCTATCCGCATGGTGCCTCCCGCGCTGCCCGACAGCTCGAGGCGCGCGGCGGCGCACGCATGCGCCCGGTGATGGCACGGAGCGCGCATGCGCACTGCTCGGCCCGCGGGCAGCGAGGACGGCCCCGCCCCCGGCCGCCGCCATCTTGCGCAGACCGGCGTCGCCATTGTGCGACCTCGGGTCCCCCGGCACCGACCCCGGCCCAGCCCGGCCCCGCCTGACCCCTGCCCCCGTCACAGCCGGTCCCGCGGCTACCCCAGGCGCTGCGGTGCGGCGGGGCGCGCCTGAGCCCGGGCACGGCCCTGATGGTGCCCTCGGCCGTCAGGGCCACTTGACGCCTGATGCAACCGGCGCCCGGTGTTGCCAGTGCAGGAGCCCGCCCGGCTGCGGCTGCCCTCGCCACCGCCTCCAGGCCCGGCTCGGAGCACCCCCATATGCAGCTGCTACATCCGGGGCTCTGTGCGAGCTTGGGCAGGACCCACGTGGGCAAGACAGAGGGACAGCCAGGAGTGAGAGAGCCTGGCAGTCACAGACAGACGGCCCGGAGGGATGGAGATGTGGCCCCCACACAGCCAGACCTGTCTGACAAACACGCACACTCGCATTCGCTGCCTGCTGGCACCCCCGGCCCAGGAAAAGACGGACACACAGACACCGTTCAGATGGGCGGGACGGACACACAAACGTTCCTGTGTTAGGCCAGGACAGACAGACACCTCCATGGCTGGACAGACGGACAGAGCCGGCCATGTGCTCCCGGGAGGCGGGGCCTTGGGACACGCCCCACCCACCTGACATTTGCATAGTGGGCGGTGCTTGTCCCTCTCTGGTACCGGGGAGGTCACGAAGCCCCCTCCGAAACCCCCCCTCCCCTCCCACCACTGGAGACAGTCTGGATTTTTGTAAAAAATGGTTTATGGGTTCCATTTTTGTATAAAACGCGGGGGCAGCCGAGCCACTCGCCCACCCCCAGCTGCCGCCCCACAGCCCACGGTGTGTCCTACTCAGAATCTAAACCCATCCCAATGCTTCCTCTACAGTCAATCCTCTATGCTCTTCCCTTCAACTATTCCTTAAAAAAATTCCTCGTGTCCCCGAGATGTTCCTGTGCCCAGGTACAGTACAATGACGGGGGATCCGGTGCCGCGCTCCCTCTACGCCGTTTTCTGCTGTCCCTTCTTTCCAATCAGAGACTTGTGGATGTGAGGAATGACACCTGCAGAGAGAGCGGAGGAGAAATCCTGTGAAGCCACCTGCAGAATTCCCAACAAACTCCAAAAAACCCTCAACTCCCCATTTTGTGAACGTCAAGCAGATCCCCCTCAGTGTGAATCAAGGGAAGCAGCGAGCCCAGGTGCTTATGCCAAATTCCTGTCAAATAAATCCCTCATCCCTCCTTTGTCCGACAATCCTGTCTGGTTTCCCTCGTTCCCTCCCCCAATGCGGTCCCACAGCTCCCAGTGTCTGGTTTCCCACATCCCCTCCTTGCCACAATCCCTGTCTGGTTTCCCTCGTTCCCTCCCTGCCCCAGTCCCTGTCTGGTTTCCCCCATGTCCCCTTCCTTGCCCCAGTCCCTGTCTGGTTTCCCTCGTTCCCTCCCTGCCCCAATCCCTGTCTGGTTTCCCCTGTTCCCTCCTTGCCCCAGTCCCTGTCTGGTTTCCCCTGTTCCCTCCTTGCCCCAGTCCCTGTCTGGTTTCCCCTGTTCCCTCCTTGCCCCAATCCCTGTCTGGTTTCCCTGTCCCTCCTGCCCATCCTGCTGTTCCTCGTTCCCTCCCTGCCCCAGTCCCTGTCTGGTTTCCCCTGTTCCCTCCCTGCCCCAGTCCCTGTCTGGTTTCCCCTGTTCCCTCCTTGCCCCTTTTCCCCCACCAGCAGGAACGCAGCCCCACCTCCTCCGGCGATGGTGGCTTTGATCAGCGAGTCGAGCTCCTCATCGCCGCGGATGGCCAGCTGCAGGTGCCGGGGCGTGATCCGCTTCACTTTGAGATCCTTGGACGCGTTCCCGGCCAGCTCCAGCACCTGCGGGAGGGCGGCAGTGGGTGGGGATGCCGGGCAGGGGGCTGCAGGGGCTGCACGGGGAGGGGGCCCTACCTCAGCCGTCAGGTACTCCAGGATGGCCGCGCTGTACACGGCTGCCGTGGCGCCCACGCGCCCGTGGCTGGTGGTCCGGGTCTTCAGGTGCCTGTGGATGCGGCCCACTGGGAACTGGGGGCAATTAGCAACCTCGTTAACAGCCACGGCCCCCACAGTGTGCACATTTACACCCTGCACGGCTGATCTGGGCTGCAACTCTCCAAACAGATCATAATCCAATTTATTTATTACTAGATAGTAGCTACTATTAACATATGTTATAATAACACATGATATTGTTATGATATATATTGGCATATTTTTATTATATATATTTATGATATATATCTCATAAAATATAATTTACTAAAATGTATGTAAGTGTATATATTGTATATATATACACAATATATACCTTGTATAGCATAAAATAATTGTATTTTAATCATAATAATTATTAATTTAAAATATAATGAAATATATAATAAAAATAAAGTATATATTATATAATAGTATAATATATAATATTATACCACATAATATAATATAAAATATTGTAATATGTAACATTATAATATAAATAGTATAATGAATATAATAATATAACACTTCTCCCAATTAATCCTCCCAGTCTGTGTCCCACCTGACAGCAAAACCCCCATGGCTCCAAGCCCCTCCAAGTGCCAAACCCCCCTGTTTTTACCCCAAATCAGAGGTGTGGGTGCCCAGCACCCTGAGCATACCTGCAGCCCAGCCCTCTGGG
Source organism: Zonotrichia leucophrys gambelii (assembly GCF_028769735.1). Classification (NCBI taxonomy): domain Eukaryota; kingdom Metazoa; phylum Chordata; class Aves; order Passeriformes; family Passerellidae; genus Zonotrichia; species Zonotrichia leucophrys. The sequence continues at coordinate 249,273 of NC_088191.1, read as the reverse complement.
AGCGCGACACGGCCTTGGCCTTGGCCTTGCCGCTGTCCTTGCCCGCCTTGCCGCCAGCCTGCGGGAGAAAGGGGCCCGTTAATTAATCTAATCAGCCCCGAATCCAAACAATCTCGTTAATTCTAAGCCAGAGGGACCCGCTGCAGGATAAGCTGGCAGCTCCCTGGCAACTCAGGGCCGCTCGAACCACGCGGATTCAAGGGGATAAACAAGGGAGGGTTTCAGGGTGCAGCAGCTGCTCCCTCACCCAGCCTCTCATCCTGCTGCCACTACTCCCAGTATGTTCCAGAAAATGCCAAATGGGGGGGAAAACAGCCCAAAATCCCATTGTTCAGTTTTCTTCCAGTTGTGAGTCCAGTTTGTTTTCAGATTCGATTTCTCCCCACGCTGACACTGGGCAGGACACTGTTCCTGCACATGGGAACGTGAATCCTGTGGGATTTGGGGCTAATTCCCATCCTACTCCAGAGTGGGAAACCACCAGGAGCCCCAGAAATGGTGGATTTAATGAAAACCACGTTGGGAGGGGTGGAAATGCCAAAGCCCAGAGTTTGGGAGTTGCTGAGTAACAAGGAAGAGAGAACGGGCTCTCCCATCCGCTGCCAGGAAATCCACGGATTCCAGGGATATGGGAAGCCCCTATGACATCATTAATCACTAATGAGAGCTGTTCCTAATGAAGGTGAGAGCTCTGGGTGACGCAGGAAAGCAGAGGGAGCTGCACCCTCCCTGTGGGAAAGACGTCAGCAACCCAAAATCTGCTCCAGTTAAAAAAAAACAGGGATAAGAATCCCCAAAACAAGTTTTCCAGCCCACAGAAAGACAAGGGAGCCTGTAAACACCCTGGATATCCACAATCCCTGTTTTTCTAGAATATATTGATCCCACAATCCCCATCCCCTCTAAAAAGGAGGAATTTTGGCTCATGGTGAGGGAGCTGAAAGGATTCAGACATGCCAGGAAAGCAAGTGCAGCACGTTAATCCTTAAAAGAAGATGCTGGTTAACCTGGGAATGTCCAGGATCTGGACAGGTGGGAGTTAACACAAGGTTTAGTTCAAACATCGGAAAATAAATTAGTCACGAGGGGGCATTAATTAATCCCGAGGTGATTAAAGCAAGCAGAGGGGCGAGGCCATGGGGGACCCAGCTAATCCCCTCCGTAGGAGTTACTTTCATCAGGAGAAAACATTGCTGCATCAAGCTGCTGAACTCAAGGGGGGCGTTTTGGGGGTGGATTCGAGGGGTGGGAAGGGAGATTGATGGGAAAGGAAGGGGGAGGCAAGGGAGATTTGTGGATATTTCCTTGCTCCAGGAATAACAAGCAGCGTTGGGAAAAGCACTGCCTGTTCCCTCTGCGGGCTTTTATCAGGCAGCTGTGAATTTCCCACTGCCCCAGCAAGTTTTCCAGCTCGGAGCTGCCTGCCTGAGACATTTCCACAGGGGGGTTGACTACCAAGAGCAAGAACCCCGAGGTTTGTCCCGACGGGAAGTGCCCCCAGCCCAGGTGGCTCCTGCTCCCTATGGGAGATCACCCCACTCGTGCTGGGAGTGCGGGTTCCGGGACTCCTCCTTCCTGAGGGGACAATCCCCAGCAATTCCCTCCTCACCCTCCGCCTTGGGACAATCCCTGCGGCGTCTCCATCCCTGCTCTCCACCACAGCCCCTCGCTGGGAGCACATTCCCGAGCGAAATCCTCCCTGGCTCTGACCCGCTGGCTTCTTCACGGCAGGCAAACTTTCCTTTTTTTTTTTCTTTTCTTATTGCTTCAAACAGGATAAAACCCCTGCAAGCAGCAACTTCTTATCTCGTGCCGCACATTCCCAGACATCCCCGAGCACAAGTTCTTGGCGGCAGCCGGAGTTGCATAACCCAACGGTGTTTCCATTACCGCGGAGGGACCGGGGCTCTCACCGCCGGCTCCGGAGCCCCCCGGGAACCCCCCGAGCCCACCTGTGGATCCGGAGAACCCCCCGAGCCCCCTGCGGACCCACAGAGCCTCTCCCGTGGATCTCCGGAGAACGGCAGAACCCCCGCGGCTGCACAGAACCGCCGGAACCCGCTGCGAACCCACGGAACCCGCCCTTGGAACCACAGAGCGCTCCCGCTGACCCGCGGAACCCCCTCAGCGACCCTGCCGACCCACGGAACCCGTAACCCGCATCCCCCTGCCCGCCCTGGCTGACAGCTCCACACCCGGCTGCCCCCGTTCCCCCTGCGGGCCCACAGGACCGGGGCACCGGGCAGAACGAACCCCCGTTTCTCCCCCCGGGACCGGGCCGTTTCCCCGGGAAGCAGGCTGAGATGTGTCCGTGTAACCCCGGAGGAGGCGCCGGGCGGCTGACAGAGTCAGTTCGGGCCCCTCGACCGACGTTTCCCTCACGACAGCCTCTTCCTACCATCCAACCGCTCCACAACCGGCACAAACAGCGGCCGAGGGGACCCCGGCCGCCACCGCGCCGCTCTGACAGCGCGGGAGGGCACCGGCGGGGCCGGGCTTGGAGGGCAGCACAAACCCCCTGCCCGGGAACCAGGCGGCAGCGGGCACGGGGCACCGGGGCAGCGCCGGGCCGGACCCAAGGTCACGGACCGGGGCCCGGCCCCCTCCCCCCGCCCGGCCTGCGCTGACAGCGGCGCCCATTGGCGGCCCCGCGGGGCCCGGCTCTGCCCGGCCATGCTGTCCTGGCCGGCCCCCCGAGTCCCGAGCCGCACCGTTGCCCCTGCCCTCACCATGGTACCGCCGCCGTCGTCCGAACCCCAAAGCCACCGCCGCGCCCGACCCGCCTCAGGAGCCGCCAGACAATGACCCGCCCGGGCGGGGGCGGCGGGCCGCGCCGCGTCTCCACCAATCACCGCCTCCCATACTAGTTTGAACATCCCGCGGTGCCCAATGGGCGAGCCGCTTCTTTTCTCGTCCATCGCTGGCTCCGCCCAGCGGCTCGTTTAACGGCTGTGTTGCCTTTGCACACGGCACGCAGCGGGGTGAGGGCGGGGCGCGCTCGCGTCGGTGACGTCACTGCATGGCGAATAGCGATAACGAACGCCACCATGAGAGGCGGGGTTATAATGATGGACAGCTCACCAAACCAATCGAAACAGGGTGCTGTTTCCCGCCCATTCCATCGCTCCGCCCCCGGTCGTGTTTGTGTGAGGGAGCCGGGAAGGGGGGGCGGATCGTGAGGGGAGCGCGGGGGTTTGGCGGCTCCGGGGGCTTTGCTCCTCCGGCGCTGCTCGGGGCTGAGAGGGGACACCCGGGCCCGCCGGTGTCTCTGGAACAGTACACAAATAACCCCGCGCTGCCCTGTAGGATGTGTGAGGAGGGCAGCGGTCGTGAGGTAACACGGACCCCGCCGCCCCGGGCCGGACTGGGGGCTGGGGCGAACCCTGAGAGGCCGGAGGGTCTGTCAGTGTTGACGGCGGTGTGGCCAAAAAGCCCAAAAACTCACGGCCCTGTTTGGGGGGAAGAGGGGCCCCTTTTCCGAGCAAACATGTCACAGCGAATAAAACCTCAGTTCCTCATGACGGGCCCCGTTCAGTGCCGAATGGAACCTCACTGTGGGGCGAGCTGAGCTCGTAAACGGAACCGGGGATTCGCCAGCGAGGGTCGGTGCCAGGGCAGCGGCCAGGACCTGGTGGACCCCACACAGGGGAGCCCCGCACAGCACAGCCCTGCCCGGCTGGAGCCGGGGCCCGGGCCCCTCAGCCCGTGCGGCCGCTGCCCCACGGCCATGGGGTGTCCTGCCGGCCGGGCCTCAGCTTCCCTCCATAGCGGGCGGGGTGGAGAGCCGCGCACCGTGCCCGCTCCTCCTCTCACCGCCGGGGGGCTACGGTCCCCTCACCCCGCTCCGCCCGGGGGAGGCGGCACCTGTTCCTGCTCCCCCGGCTGTCCCGGTGCCAGTTTCCCTGCACTGGGCAGGGCCGAGGCGGCCCGCGCCCCTCGCTGCAGCTGCCGGGGGCTCAGGGTGCGCCCACCCCTCATGCCGCAGCTGCCTCTGCCCCCCGGGAGTGCCGCACCTGCCCCGGGGTGCAGCAACTGCCGCGGGCTGCGCCCCCCCGGGCTCCATCCAGGGCCCCCCGGCTGTCCCCGGGGCCCCTCCAGCTGTCCCCAGCTCCCCCGATGCCCGGGGGGGCCGCAGCAGCTGCGGGGTGCGGTGGGGCCGGGGATGGGGCCGGAGGAGCCGCTCCCCGGGCCGCGGGGGTATGCGGGCCGCGGGCTCGGCACGGGGAGGAGCCGCGGGGGGGGCGGGGGTCGCGGCGGGCCCCGGTGGCGGTGACAGCGATGGCGGTGACGGCGGCTCATGCGCAGGCGGTCCCCGCGTGTCCTCAGATGAGCCCGAGCCCGCAGGGAGCCGCAGCGCGGGGGGCGGGGGCTGCGGCAGCGCCGGCCGGTGGGGACACGGCACGGGCACGGCGGGGACACGGCACGGCGCCCCGGGCACCGCTCCGTGATGGCACGGCCGTGGGACGGCACACGCACCTGACACACGGCACGCAGGCGTGTGCGTGGCACGCAACGCTTTCGCATCTGTGCACACACACCTGCCTGAGCCATGGCACACTCACCGCACACGGGCCGCGCCAAACCCTGCCAGCCTTACACCCGCACACAGCAGGCAGCCATGTGATGGCACAAATGCCTTACACACACTTTACACACACCCTCCCACAGCAGGCAGCCATGTGATGGCACAATGCCGTATACTCACTTTACACACACCTTACACACGGAGCCGTGTGCTGGCACGCACACCTCACACACACCCACACACACGTTATGCTGTGCACACACCATGAGCTGTGACACACCATGCCTGTGCCACGCCAAGCCTCCTCCCTCCCCACCGTGCTGGTCCCCAGCTCCCCTGAGTGAGGCGATCCCCTCTGGACACCCCAGGTTCCGTTTGTGGGGGACATCCTGCGTGTCCCTGCAATGCCACAGGGTGACCACCCCACCCCTCACCACCAGCTCCACCCTGCAGGGCCCCCCACGGCACCCCCAAGGAGCAAGTCGGGCCCGGGCTGGTTTTCATTCACTTTTCCGCATACTTTATTTGTTACAAACATACAATTCTTTAAATATAGACTGTAAAACTCCATTTGCAAAAATCTGCTACGTCAGGAGTGCTCGGAGCAGGAGGAGTTCGTCGCGTCGGCCTCGTCTGCGCTAGTGGTAACACCCAGGACCTGCCTCCGGCCCCTGGAGCCGCCCCGCCGGCCGCAGGGAAGGGACACGGGGGCCCCGGCCCCCCCGGCCGCCTAAAGTGCAGGTTTGCTTTAGTTTTTGTTTTTCTTTCATTAAAAAAATAACAGGAATAAAACTTTCTTTTTTTTTCTCTTTTCGGCAAAGGGACGTCATGGCGAGCGCTCGGGGAGGGAGTTGGCGCTCCCGGGATCTGCTGCTCCGAGGAGGATCCGCTGCTCGGAGGAGGATCCAACATTCACGGGATCCAGTTCTCAGGGGATCCAACTCTCCGAGGAGGATCTGCCGCTTGGAGAAGACCCCAGCTCGAAGAGGAGGGTCTAGTGTTTGGAGGATCCAACTCTCAGAGGATCCAGCTCTTGGAGGATCCAGTTCTTGAAGGATCCAGCTCTCGAAGGAGGATCGGGCACTCAGAGGATCCAGCTTTCGGAGGATGCCATTCTTGGAGGACCCAGCTGTCAGCGAATCCAGCTCTTGGAGGAGGATGCAGCGCTCTCCCCACCGATGCTGTCCCAGCCCGTGGCTGGGCTGCCCCGTGTCTGGAGCCGCTCTCGCCGCTGCTCTGAGGCCAGAGCCCCGGGGTGGGATGGGGCTGCAGGCCGTGCCGTGCCGTGCCGTGCTCCTCCCCGGCCGTCCCGCCCGCATCGGGCTGCTCCCGCCAACGCCCAACCCCGGCAACGCTGGCTCTACCGGCTCCGCGAGGATGAGGAGGGCGAGGAGGGCGAGGGCCTCGCCCTGCAAGAACAGCTGGGAGCATCCACGGAGCCCACACTGGGAATACCTGCTGAGCTCCCTGGTGCACCACCCTGCCTACCCCCAGTGCTCCCTCAGCTGCTCTTTTAAAATCTTTTCCAGTTTTTTGCGATTTTTTTTCCCACATTTTGCTTTTTTTATGAGAGGCCAGTGAGGGTCTGGGTTGGTTTTGTCACCAACATGAGGAGCAATGGCGTGGCCCCCCAAACCAGCCCCCACTGCCCCCAAATCGCCTGGAAACACGGCAGGAGAATCCAAATTTTCTTTTGTATTTTTTAGGGCAAAAAGAACTGAAGCTGTTTGAACTTGCCCTGGAAGCACCACCCGCTCCAGACCCAGCCATTTGGGGCATTTTCCAGTGGGTTTTGGGGCGCTGTACAAGACTTCCAATATTCTGTCTGTACAGCCATCATCGCGTTCTCCATCAGCCCCTCTGGGGCAGCAAAGCTGGAAGTACCAGGAATTCGGGATATTTTCCCCCCTATTTGTGGTTTAAAAATAAAAATTAAAAAAAGAGAAAAAAGCAATTTGCCCATTTTCTACAGAATTCAACCCAAAACCCAACCGAATCTGAGCTATGTACACACAGCCATGTCTATACACACGGAGATGGGAAGGGGGTCGGGGGAGATGCCGGCGTTGTCCCGCTTTCCTGGGACACTCCCAACGCCTCCTGGGGGGCTCCAAGAGAAAAAATAACCCAAAACTGCCCCCCAAGATCCCCGCCCCCATGGCCGCTCCCCTCGCTCCAGCTGGCACCTCAAATCCCCTTTTTCCCCTATTTTATCTCATTTTGGCTGTTTTTCTCCGCTGTCTTCCCCCGACGTGCTCTGCTCTTCCCACCCAAATGGGGCTGTGGGAGGTTGTGTCCATGGATCCAGCGCTTCTCTGGCCAGGAAAGGCTCCCTGGGCCAACGCCGGGAGCTCTTTTTTGGGTTTATTACTGGATTTAGGTGGTTTTGCCTTGCTTTTTTTTTCCTCTTCCACGTATTTCTAGCCAGCTCCCCAGAGCTGGGCCGGGCCGGCAGCAATTCCGCCGCTCTCCCAGAGTAGAAATAAGGCTAAATCACCGCAATTCAGCCAAAAGAAAGAAACCCAAAGGAATATATATATATTTTTATATATATATATATATATATATCTCATCCTCTTCAAAAATAAAAGGAGAGGTCCCGCGGCTGGACGCCGGTGAGTCCCGCGGAGCTGGGAGCGTTCTTCCCCCCAAACCCGTCGTCGCCGTCGTGGTTTATGGATTTTTCTCCGTGGCAAAGAACACAGGACCAGGAGGATGGGTGGATACAGCAGGAATTCACCGGAAAGAGCTGCCTGAGGGTACAAAATACAGTACAGGACACATCGGCCATCGAGGAAGGACTATTGCTCCCGAGTGAGTGAGTGAGGGATCCGGGTCCTTTGCGACGGAGAAGGCTTAAAAACGGGATAAACGGAAGAAATTCGCTTTAAAAATCCCTTTAAAAAGAGCGACGGCAGCGGGAGCGGCGGGAGCAGCGGGACGGGGCCGGGGGCCGGACGGACGGACGGATGGACAGCGGCGTGGGGGCTCCCCCAGGGCTCTGCGGCCGTTCCTCACTTCCCAATAAATATGGAGAGAGGGAGATGCCGGATCCGTGGTAATAAATTAAGGAGGCAGCTGATTGGGCTCCCAAAAATGGATTAAAAGGAGAAAAAAAAAAAGAAAAGTCCTACAAGTGGTGAAACCGTTGGAGAAGAAGAGGCAAAACTTTGGAATGAGAGCGATGGAGTTCAGAGTTATGGGAAAACGGGGTGAAAAACCGGAATTCTGTACAGGGCAGGACTGAGCCGAGGGAGTGAAAAAGAATTAAAAAAAAAAGACTATTTGAGAGTGGAAAAATGTGTTTAATAGGAGGTGGCTGGAGGGACCAGGCGGCGCCAGGGCCGGGCCCAGGGGGGCAAAAAAAGACAAAAGGAGGCAAAAAATAACAATAAACCTCCAAAATCCACCCCCAAGGTGCCGGGGCCGGGCGTGGCCACGGATTTGGGGCCGGAAAATCCAATTTGGGTGAAGCCAAGGGGCGGATTCCGGCGGGTCCTGGTGAAACGGGGCCGGAGGCGCCTTATTTGGAGAGAAGGGGAAGATGGTTCGCCCCGTCGAGTTTTTCCTTGTGCTTTGTGCCGGCGCCTCCCCCTTCCCGGCGGGAAACGGGGAGGGGGGGAAAAACGGTCAAAAATCGGCAAAACCGAGGAAATCTTCCCTAAATGCCAGGGAGCCGCCAGCTCGGGGCGGGTTCCAGTTCGGGCGCCTGGAGTTTGCATCCCGAAAAAAAAAAAACCAAAAAACCAAAAAGAACCTCCCCCCACCCAAAAAAAAAAAAAAAGTGGAAAGAGGAGGAAAGGAAAAAAAAAAAAAAAAAAGGAAAATGAAGGGAAAATCACAAGCCGAGGGAACGGCCGTTGGTCCAAGGTGCCTCCGCTGCCCCCCCCGCCCCCGGCGCTGCCGCCGCCGCTCGGCTCCGGGGCCCTCGCGTGCTGGTTTAGATGGGGGGGCACCGGGAGAGGAGGGGGCTGCGGGTGACCCCCTGCCCCCCCCAAAGCAGCGAGTCCTGGGGTCCGGGGGTCCCTGGTGGGAGCCGGGGAGGGGCCGGGGGGCCACGGCACGGTCGGGCCGGTTTCTCTCTCGCCGGTGGCGGCAGGAGGGGGGGCTCGGGGGCTCGGGGACCCCCGCGCCCCACCGCTGCTGGGGGGGGGGCTCGGGGACCCCTTCGTCCCTTTGCTGGGAGCGGGGACCCGGGGGGTTTGGGGACCCCTTCACCCCGTCGCTGGGAGGGGGAAGGGGGGCTCCGGGACCCCTCTGCCCCGTCGCTGGGAGGGGGGATCGGGGACCCGCTCGCCCCGGGGCTCGGGGGGGGTGGTGGGGGGCCGGCGTCGGGGTCGAGGGCTGGGGGGATCGGCTCAGTCGTCGTCCACGTCGTCGCCGTCGGAGTCGTCACCGGCGCCGCTGCCGCTGCCGGGTCCCGGCGGGCCGGCGCGCCGGTCGTAGAGCTTGTCCCGCTGGCGCTCCTGGATGTCGCGCATCTCCTCGGCGTAGCGGCAGAAGGCGCCGCCGAACTTGGCCCAGGCCTTGTAGGGGACGGTGATGGCGTTGCGGTAGGACGGCTTCACCTCGCTGACCCGCAGGAACACCCCGTACTTGTTGCAGCCCACGTCGAAGAAGAAGCGCTTGGAGTCCACGGTGATGGACGTGCCCTCGGGCAGCTCCCCGTAGAGGCCCCCGCCGCCCGGGCCGCCGCCGCCGGGGCCGCCCAGCTCGTCCTCCTCGCCGCCGTAGTCGTCGATGAGCTTGGCCAGGGCGTCGCGGAACTCGATGAGGCCCTGGGCGGGCAGCGCGATGGTCTGGCCGCTCTGCAGCCCGGGGGGGCCTCCCGCGAACCCCCCCGGGCCGCCGGGGCCGCGGTTCACGGTCTGGCGGATGCGCAGGAAGCGCCCGCGCTGGTTCTCCTTCAGGTCCAGGTAGTACTTGCGGTTCTCCCGCACCAGGAACTCGCTCTTGAGGGCGCGGCGGGGCCCGGCGCCGTCCTCGCCCGGCGGCCCCGCGGCCTGGGCCAGCTGCTCGGGGCTGGACGGGCCCAGCTGCGCGTAGTGCTCGATGAAGTCGCCCAGGTAGTCGCGGAACTCGGCGGCCACGGCCATGGAGAGCGTGAGGCGGCTCTTGGAGCCGCCCGCGCCCACCTCGGCGATCTTGAGGAAGCGGCCCTTGGCGTTCTGCTTCACGTCCAGGTAGAAGCGCTTGTTCTGGATGTCCAGCCGCTTGGACGCCAGCTCCTGCGTCTCCTGCTCGGGGCCGGCCGCGCCGCCGCCGCCGGGCCCCGCGGCCGGGCCGGCCCCCCCCGCCCCGCCGCGGGCGGTCCCGAACCCGCCGCCGCCGCCGCGCTCGCTGCCGCTGTCCCCGTCCGCCATCTTGTCCGCCCGCCCCGCGCGCCGCCCGCTTCCGGCCCCGCTGCGACACCGCTGACGTCACCGCCGCACCGCCGCCGTCACGTGCGCCGGAGGCCCCGCCCGCCGCGTCCCCGCGCGCCCCCGGCGAAGCTCCGCCCCCTCTCTAGGCCCCGCCCCGAAGCCCCCTCCCCACCAATTCCGTCGCTCCGAGTCCCGCCCCCAGCTGTCAGTCACCGCGGCCACGCCTCCCATTGGTCGCGGGGCCCGGGCCCCGCCCCGTCGCCCCCTCCCCTCCATTGAGCGCAGCGTTCTGCTGCCCGGCTGTCAATCACGGCCACCGCTCGCTCCTATTGGTCAACGCAGCCCAGGGCCCCGCCCCACCGGCTGTCAGTCATGGGCAGTGGCACATCTTATTGGTCCGTGAAGCCCCGCCCCAGCTCCTCCTTTCATTGAGTGCAGATTTCCACCCTCCCCTGCTGTCAATCACAGCCTCCTGCTGCCCCCATTGGCCCGTGGTGTCCAAAGCCCCACCCTCAGCTGTCTCTCACTGTTAGCTCAGCTCCCATTGGCCAGCAAGGCAGACAGCTCCGCCCCCTCCGGCCGGGGATGCATGATGTCATGGCCAGTCAGCGTGACATCATCGATGACATCATGGCTGGCCAGCGGCTCTGTGGCCACACTTTGGACGGGCAAACTCCAAAGTCTGCCCTGAGCTGGGCCTGGAGGGCAGAACCCACCAAAACCTGCCAGAACCCTCCAGAACCTCCTGGAGCCCCCCAGAACATTCTGGAACACCCCAGACCTAGCCCTGACCCCAGGCAGGGAGGAACTGCCCAAGGGGAGTCCTCGAGTCCCGGCCATGGTCACCCCTAAGTGACACCCTGGGACCACGCAGGGTCTCTGGGGATCACCTGGGAACCTTCAGGGACATCCTGAGGTCCTGTGGTCCTTCCCCAGGAGATGGAGCCACCGGCGCCCGCCTGGACGGGCACCCTGGGACCCTCTTGGGTGACACCCACGGGACAGGCCAGCGCACGCCCGAGGGGACAAACGGCCCTGGGGGGTCCCCTGTATGTGTGGGAGGGGGCGGTGATCTGTCCAGGAGACTGTGGGGCCCCCAGGAGGCTCTGGGACCCACCCAGCCCCCTCAGTGCTCAGGGGACAAAGGGGACAAAGCCACCACGGGATCCACTCAGTGTCCCACCCCACCCAGCCCCAGGGCAAGGGGACAATGAGATGGGGTCCCCCTCAGACCCCCTGGACCCCTCCCCACCCATGGTGATGCCCCCAGCACAGACACAGCCAGGCTCTCCACACAAACTCTTTATGGGGGGAATTGGGAGGTCCAACAGAGCCCCAGGAGGGGAGGCAGGGGGACCCCAGCCCCTCGGTGGGGCAGCTCAGTTTGGGGGGATTTGGGGGTCCCCCAGCCCTCAGTGGGGAAGCAGTGTGGGGGGATTTGGGGGCCCCTCAGTGGGGCAGCTCGTGGGGGATCAGTTTGTAGTGGGCGCCGCAGGAGGGGCAGCGCTGGGGCTCGCCCTTGTGCAGCCAGAACCAAACCACGTAGCTGCTGTCCTCCTCACCTGGGGGGACAGGAACAGCGTGGGACACACGGACAGGGACAGGGGGACGGGGACAGAGGGACAGGGACAAAGCACAAGGACAGAAGGGGATGGACAAATGGACAAGGGACAGGAATGGACACACAGACACCGTGGACAGGCATGGGTGGGAGGATGGACACACAGACAGGAAAGGGACAGACAGATGCAGGGATGGATGATCACATGGACAGTTAAAGGACAAACACATGGACGCGGGGACAGACGGACATGAGCACAGGACAGATGGACACAGGGACCGTGAGATGCACTGCCACAGGGATGGACGGACACACAGACAGGGCCAGGAGCACTCACAGACGCAGCCCACGATGCGCTTGCTGGACACAGAGGGCACGAGGTTGGGATCCTGCTTGGTGCCCGCGTAGCGCTTGGGCCGGAACATGCTGTACGGGTCCTGGAGGGCACCCCGGGCTCTGAGACCCCCTGAGCCACCCCAGAACCCCTCGAGGGCAGCCTGGCCCCGCGAACCCCAAACCTGGCATCCCCAACTCCACCCCGAGACCCCCTGTGCCTGAGAGTCCCCCACCTCTGAGCCCCCAGAACTCTCCAGCCCCAGACTCTGCAGCCCTCCAAGGGCACCAACACTGGAATACCACCCCCCAGATGAGCCCCCCACCACCCGAGCACCCCCTAAACCCCCGGGACCCCCAGATCTCCTCACCCCCGACCCCTCTGACCCCACCCCCGCCAAGGGCACGAGAACCCTGAAATAACCCAAGCCCGCGGCCACCCCCGAACCCCCGCAGAACACCGTGAGGCTCCCCCTGACACCCATCCGCCGATCTCTGCCCCTCCAAGGGCAGCCGAACCCCGAAACCGCCCCGGAGCCCCTCGGCATCCCTCGGGCCACCCCCGCCCTCCGGCTGACCCCGGCCCCAGCCCCACCGCGCTCCCCGGCACTCACCAGCCCCTTGTTCGTGGCCTCCATCACCTTCCGCTCCAAGCCGGTCGCCTGCTCCTCATCGCTGGCCAGGTTTCCTGCGGGGCTCCGTCACACCGGGGTTGCACACACGCACCCCATCCCGCCCCGCTCCCCCCGCCGTCCCCCCCGCCGTGCCCCCCGCTCCCCCGCCCCCGCTCACCGGGCACGCCGAGCTGGCGGGCGGGCGCGGCGCGGGCCGAGGCCGCGGGCAGGAGCCGCAGGGCCGCGCTCACCCGCAGTAACCTTGAGGCCATGGCGGCGAGACTGGCGGCACTTCCGGCGCGGGCGGAAGCGGAAGTGACGTTGGGCGGGACGGCGGGAACGCCAGATGTAGCGGCGCGGCAGCACCGGAGCCACGCCCACAAGCTCGGAGCCCCTCCCCTTGCGGGAGACCCCGCCTATACATCACGCCCATGTGATTGACTCCGCCCCTATGGTGGGCACGCCCTGTGTGCCACGCCCTTGTCCTGGCCACGCCCCGATACTGCCCCGCCCCTGTGTGTGGCCCCGCCCCCAGAGCGGGTCCGGGGGTCCCAGGGGGCGGGGCTGAGATTTGGGATGGGAGAGGGGACCCCCGAGGGGACAGGGACAGTGTGAGGGGACAGGGACACCCCGAGGGGACAGGGACACACCGGGGGACACAGGGACACTGTGGGGGGACACAGGGACAGTGTAAGGGGACAGGGACACCCCGAGGGGCACAGGGCCACCCCCGGGGACACAGAGACACCCCGAGGGGACACAGGGACCGGCCCGGGGGACACAGGGACACCCCGAGGGGACAGGCGCGATGTCCCCGGGGCTGCGAGACACCCAGCGCGGGGAGGGGACAGCCCCGCCGCCCGCCCTCCGTGCCTCAGTTTCCCTGCCGTCGCTGCTTACTCATGCCCATCGATCCCATCGATCCCCCGGCCCGGGGGGGCACTCAGGACTTTTTCCCCCCCAGTTTCGAGGCCGCTCCCGCGGGACCCTCCCGGCGGTGCCCCCGACCCCCGGGGGTGCTGCGGGAGCGGGGGGAGCGGCCCTGGACCCCCGCCCCACAAAAACCCCAAACTTGTGTGGGAAAGAGCCAAAAACCGCGGGGCGGGGGGCAGGGTGCCAGGGGAGGAGGAGGAGGAGGAAGAGGAGGAGGAGGGGAGGAGGGCAGGACGGGCAGGGCAGCACCCGCCCCGCGCTGCCGCAGGAGCCCCGCAGGGTTCGGGGGACCCCCGGAGCCCCCCGTGCCCCCGGGGCCATGGGCATCCAGGGCATGGAGCTGTGCGCCGTGGCCGTGGTCATCCTCCTCTTCATCGCCGTGCTCAAGCAGTTCGGCATCCTGGAGCCCATCTCTGCCGAAGGTACCCCCGCTCCCCGAGCCCCAATTAGCGCTGATTAATGAATTAATGACGGCTCGGCCCCACTGCCCGGTGACCTCCCGGAGCAGAGCCGGGTTTGGGTCTGGGGTCCCCTCGGGAGGGTCTGGGGGGAAGGAGGAGAATTTGGGGCTGCGGGGGAGCGGGCAGAGCCCCCAAAACCCCTGAAGGGCCCTGGCCTGGGGGGACCCCCAGAGCATCCCCAAAACAGCCGGGAATGGGGACCCCCACCCCAAATACCTGGGGGGAAATGGGACCCCCACCCCAGAGCTCTCCCTCGCCCCTTTAACCCCCAGGAACGGGCAATGGGGACCCCCGGTGACCCCCAAACCTTCCCAAGGAGGGCCGGGAGGGCTCCGAGCAGGCGCTGACCCCAACGAGCCCCCCGAGGTGGGGGTCACGACCCCACAGTGACCCCCAAAACCCCGAGATTGGACACTAGGGACCCCCAAAACCCCGAGATTGGACACTAGGGACCCCCAATGCCCCCCCAGGTCCCCCGAGACCCCTCAGCCCCCTCTGACAGCGCCTGGGAACGTTCGGGGCTCCCAAGCCCATCCCAAAATTGCTGAAGGGCCCCGCAGGGGCTTCCCGAGCGCGAATTATTAATGAAGCATCATTTATTAATTACCTCGCGCCGGGCCGGGTGGCCAAGAGGCGGCTCGGGAACGTTCGGAGCCCCGGGAGCGCGGGGAAAGCCCCGGGACCGACACCCGCGGGGCCTCGGGGAGCTCCGGGGCCGCGGGGAGAGTCTGGGGGGGAAAGGGGGTCCCATATGGACTCTGAGGGTTTTTGCCGGGTTGGGTGCAAGGGGTCCCCAAGGGTCCCAGGGGGTCTCTAAGGGTTTTTGCCCGGGTGGTTTTGGGGTTTGGGGCGTCATAAGGGGGTCTTTGCCCAGTGGGGGGTCCGCTAAGGGGACTTTGCCGCGGTTTGGGGGCGAAGGGGGGGTCCCTAAGGGGGTCCCTAAGGGGGTCTCCGCCCCGGTCTCCCCCGCAGACAGCGGCGATCCCGACGTGGAGCTGCCGACGGCCCGGCACCCGCCCGAGGGGCTGGAGCAGCTCCTGGCCCGCACCAAGTTCACCAAGACCGAGCTGCAGTCCCTCTACCGAGGCTTCAAGAACGTGAGTCGGGGGTCCCGAGCCCCGAGCCCCCCCAATCCCGCGGGGCCCCGGGGTCACCGGCGCCGCTGCCCCGGCAGGAGTGTCCCAGCGGGCTCGTGGATGAGGAGACCTTCACGCTCATCTACTCGCGCTTCTTTCCGCGCGGCGGTGAGTCGGGGGTCCCGGGGGCCGGGGCGGTACCGGGGCGGCACCGGGGGTCACGGTCCGGTCCCCGCAGACGCCAGCTCCTACGCGCACTTCTTGTTCGACGCCTTCGACGCGGACCGCAACGGGGCTCTGTGCTTCCAGGTGGGAATTCCGGGGGGAACGGCCGTGCCAGCGCCGTGATTCATCACATCCTGCCCCCTTCCTCCTCCTCCTCCTCCTCCCGGCTGTGGCCGGGTAAAAATAACGGGATCAATAGGGCTGCAATCCCCGGGGCGGCCGGCATCGATGGGGCGGCGGCGGGCCGGGGTCAGGGCGGGTCGGGGTGGGTGAGGGTCGGTCAGGGCGGGTCAGGGTGGGTCAGGGTCCCTCCCGCCGCCCCCCCGTGCGGGCAGGATTTCGCCGTGGGGCTCTCGGTGCTGCTGCGGGGCACGGAGCAGCAGAAGCTCAGGTGGACGTTCGACCTCTACGACGTGAACAAGGACGGCTGCATCAGCAAGGAGGTGACACTGGGGGACAGCGGGGGTGGCGGGGCGGGCACAGGCGGGCGGGGGCTGCCAGCGCCCTGTGTCGCCCCCAGGACATGCTGGAGATCATGAAGTCCATCTATGCCATGATGGGCCAGCCCGCCCCGGGGCACAGCGCGCCCGCCCAGCACGTGGAGCTCTTCTTCCAGGTGAGAATGTCCCCAAGGTGTCCCCAAGGTGTCCCCAGGGCCACTGAGCCCCACTGAGCCCCGGCCCTCCCTTGCAGAAGATGGACAGGAACGGGGACGGCGTGGTGACCTTCGAGGAGTTCCTGGCCACCTGCCAGGAGGTGAGGGGCTCCGGGGGGCACCATCCTCATCCTCATCCTCCTCATCCTCGTTCTATCCCGGAATGACGCGCTGGGGGCAGCAGGAGAGAGGGGACATGGTGGGAGTGGGACGGGAGAGGAGGGACAGGAGGGGAGGTGCGGGATTTGGGGCTGGGAGAAGGATTTGGGGAGGAAGGAGGGCTGGGATGGGAAGTGTGGGATGCTGGGGACAGGAGGGGACAGGAGGGAGATGGCAAAAGGGTGACAAGAGAAGGGGGACACGGGGTCTCTGCTCTCTCCTCGCCAGGACAAAGACATCATGAGTTCCATGCAGATTTTCCACAGCGTGCTCTAGACCCTGCTCCCCCCGGAGTTTTTCTGCTGTTTCAGACGAACCAGAGGCAGGAGAAGTCCAGCATGTGGCTCCCAGAGACGGGACAGGACAAGGACAAGGACGACGCTGCCACCAGAGCCCCCCGGGCACGGCGCCGCCACCCCAGACTGACCCATTTTGGGGGGCTGAGCTGAGCCCCCCTAGACACGGACCCTCCCCCCTTGGCGGTGCAGGGACAGCACAGACCCCACCCCAGGGACTTGGGGACCCTCGAGATGGGAGCCCGGGTGTGGGGGTGTCCACAGGGCAGCCGTGAGATGGAGCCCCCAGACAGCGACCCAAAGCACAGCCCCTGCTCCAGCAGCGTGGGGAGGGGGATTTTATAAATAAACCAAACGGTGACGATTTAGGGGTCAAATGGAGTCAAGGAGGACGGGAGGCACGCGCGGGGTCCCGGGGGTCCCTGTCCTGCTCTCGGGCCCTGCCCGTGGCCGGTCCCGTCTCCCATTCCCAGTCCCTGTCCCGTTCCCCGTACTTCTCCCATTCCCATTCCCGGTCCCGTTCCCATTCCTGATCCCGTTCCCGGTCTCGTGGCCCCGCCCCTCAGCGTTCTCCTCTCATTTGCTCTCATTGAAAATCTGGCCCCGCCCCCCGTGCGCTCCCATTGGGCGGCCCGAAGGGGGCGGGGTCTCGGCGCGCGACCTTGACGTGCCACGTGACGGGGCGGGGCCCGCAGCGCCCTCTGGCGGAGCGGGGGAGGAGTGGCGTGTGAGACCCCCGGGATTGGGGGGGATCCCTAAAAACGGGGGGGGAATCCCTGGGAACGGGGGTATCCATGGGAACGGGGGGATCTGGAAACGGGGAAATGCCCGGGAACGGGGAGGAGGATCCTCGGGATCGGGGCTCTGTGGGATAAATGTGGGAATCCCCAGGATCGGGGCTGTGCGGGACTCGGGGCTGGGCTGGGGGCAGTGTGGGGTCGGTGGAGAATCCCTTGGGGTCGGACTGAGTGGGTGCGAAACGGGGGGAATCCCCGGGGTCCGGGTTTGGGCAGAATCAGGGGGATCCCTGGGATGGAGGGAGCTGGGGGAACCGGGAGCGCAGCCCCGGGACTGCGGGGGATCCGTCCCGGGGCCGGGATTCACCGGGCCCGGTGCCGCAGGCGATGCGCGGGGCGCTGCGCCTGGTGCGGTTCCGGGGCGCCGCGGGCGGGGGGCCCCGGCTCGGGCTGGAGGAGGCGCCCGGGGGGGACCTGGTGGATCTGAGCGCGGCCGAGCCCGACCTGCCCCGGTCCATGCGGGAGTTCCTGGAGATCGGCCCCCGCGGGCTGGAGCTCGCCCAGAGGTGCGTGAGGCCAACGGGCACCCCCAGAGAAGGTGGGGGACCCCCAAAAGTGACCCCAAAGAAGGTGGGGGACCCCCAAGGTGGGCGATCCCTAAAGGTGGATGACACCCAGCAATGGAGGAGCCCCAAAACGGGGGTGAATCCTCATGGATCCCCCAGGAGGGGCCCCCCTAAATCTGCCTGCTGCTTTGGATGACCCCAAAGTGGGTCACCCCAAGAGCTGGCCCCCCAAAGGGTGGGAATCCCAAACCACGGGTGATTTCCCCCTCCCCCTGATGTGTGACCCCCAAGAGAGCCTGACCCCAACCTGAGGTCCGAAAGGAGAGTCCCTAAACCACAGCAGGCCCTCCTGGAGCCCCCCAAAGCGCGTCCCCCCATCGGGGGTGCCCCAAACGCCCCCGTGTCCCCGCAGGGCGCTGCAGTCGGGGCAGCACCGCGTGTCCCGGGGGGCTGCGCGGCTGCTGGCGCCCGTGGGGGACCCCCAGAAGGTGATCTGCGTGGGGCTCAACTACCACGACCACTGCCGCGAGCAGGCGGCCAAGGTGCCCCGGGAGCCCCTCATCTTCAGCAAGTTCCCCAGCGCCATCGCCGGGCCCTTCGATGACATCGTGCACCCCCAGGACACCAGCGTGGGTACCCGCTGTCCCCCCGGTGTCCCCCAACGGGGACAGCCCCCCGGGATGGCGCCCCCAGCCCCTCTGTCCCCGCAGGAGCTGGACTGGGAGGTGGAGCTGGCTGCGGTCATCGGGAAGAGGGGGCGGCACATCGAGGTACCCCCGACCCCTCGGTGCCTCGGGACCCCCCGGCCGTGTCCCCCTGACTGTCCCCACCTCGGGACCCCCCGGCCGTGTCCCCCGTGAGTGTCCCCGCCGTCCCCAGGAGTCGGCGGCCCTGGAGCACGTGCTGGGTTACACCGTGGCCAACGACGTGAGCGCCCGGGACTGGCAGATGCGGCGCAACGGGCGGCAGTGGCTGCTGGGCAAAACCTTCGACACCTTCTGTCCCCTGGGGCCGGCCATTGTCACCAGGGAGGGGGTGCCAGGTGCGCCAGGGACATGGGACCGTGCTCCCCGTGTTTGCCCCCACGGTGGGGGCACGGTGGCACTGTCCCCGTGTCCCCCGTGTCCCCTGCAGATGTGCACAACCTCTGGATCCGCTGCAGCGTCAACGGGCAGCGCATGCAGGACAGCAGCACCCAGCACCTCATCTTCGGGGTGCCCGCCCTCGTGGCCTGGGTGTCCCGGTAGGAACGGGGGCCTGGGGACCCCCAGAGCCCCGGGAGGCTCCAGCTGACCCCCCCTGTGCCCCCAGGTTTGTGACACTGGTCCCTGGGGACGTCCTGCTGACGGGGACCCCCGCGGGAGTGGGGGTCTTTCGCAAACCGCCCGTTTTCCTCAAGGTGAGGGGAAATGGGGGCTCGGGGGGGACACGGGGACCCCAGTGGGGACAGGTGCCACCGTGTCCCCCCCTTGCAGCCCGGTGACGAGGTGCAGTGTGAGATTGAGGAGCTGGGCACCATCTGCAACAGGGTGGTGTGACGGCGGAGACAAGCCCGGGACCCACCTCCCCCCCGTGGGGTCAATAAATCCACGAGCCTCTGCTCTCTGCGTTTATGGGTCTGGGGGGTCTGGGGGCTACAGCTGCGTGAACTGCTGGATGAAGGCTGCCAGCTTCTCCCGGCTGGACGCAGACTGGAAAGGCTGGGAGAGCTGCAGGGCGGGTCCCGTGGGGGTCTGCAGCTCCTCCAGCACCTGGGGGGCACAGGGAGGTCAGGAGGGGAGGGAGGGAGGGAGCAGCAATGCTGGGGGGCTGGGGGAGCTGTGCTTACCCCCATGTCCTTGAAACTCTGCAGGGAGCTCAGGGCCAGGCTCCTGTCGGGATACCCTGGGGGGAGAGAGATCCCAGGGAACCCCAATGCCACCTCTCAAGGGCCCTCAGCCTGGCTTGGGGGGCACTAAAGCCAAACCCACCCCTGGACTCACCATCCTCATCCTCGGCCAGGAATTCCAGCAGTGCCTCCACGTAGTCCTGCTCTGCAGTGGGGAGGGGGGGTCAGGTCCCGTGCCTCAGTGTCCCCAGCGAGTCCCGGGGGGTTCCCCAGGCCGGGGGGTCCTACCGGGCTGGGGCCAGGGGGGTCTCTGCAGGAACTGCACGGCGCGGCCGTAGGTCTGCAGCACAGGGCTCAGCAGGCGGCAGAGGAAGAGGAGGAAGCCGGGGAAGCCCTGGGGCCCGCGGAGCTGTGGGGGTGACAGGGCCACGTTTGGGGGACACCGCCCTCCCGCAGCCCCCCAACAGCGGGACCCCCCCAGTACCTTGTAGCACTGCTTGGGGACGCCGAGCTCGAGCTCGCTGTCGCTGTTGCTGTCATCCGTGAAGAAGCCCAGGGACTGTCCCCGCCCGGGGCGCCGCGGGGCCACATCGCAGCCCCAGCGCTCCTCCTCGGCCTGTGGGGACAGCGGTGCCACCCCCGTGTGCCCCTGTGCCCCGCGGGGGGACGGCAATGCCATCCCCCTGCCCCTGTGCCCCATGGAGGGACAGCAGTGTCACCTCCCCTGGTAGCCACCCTGCCCCTGTGCCCCGCGGGGGGACGGCAATGCCATCCCCCTGCCCCTGTGCCCCATGGAGGGACAGCAGTGTCACCTCCCCTGGCAGCCACCCTGCCCCTGTGCCCCATGACAGACCCCGGGGGTCACCCACCACCTCCTCCTCCAGCAGCCCCCCGAGGATGAGCTTGTCCAGGACGTCCAGGCTGTGGCAGTCAGGAGGCCGGCAGGGCTGGGGACACAGCACAGGGGTGACAGGCCACCCCCGTGTCCCCAGCAGGGCTGGGGGGGACAGCCCAGCCCCCTGTCCCCACCTGGAGCCCCAGCAGGGTGGGGGGCAGCAGCTGCAGCAGCTCCAGGATCTTGTGGAGCAGCTCGTCCCGGCTCAGCACGATCTTGGTGAGGCTGGAGGGCGGCCCCAGGACGGGCAGCATCTCCAGCACCAGGGCACGGATGGCACAGGCTGAGGGCACAGGGCTGGCACCAGATCCGGAGTCACCGAACACCCCAGTGCCCCTGAGCCCTGGCATCCCCAATGCCCCAATGCCCCCATCCCCACTGTTAATAATACCCTGCACGTCCCATTTCCCCACTGCCCCTTACCCTGGTGGCACTGAATCCCCAATGTCACCAACCTCCCTGGCATCACCGAACCCTGCTGTCCCAAATCCCAATGTCATTGGCCCCCACGACATAAACGACACCCCTGGTGCTCCTCAGACTGCACCGCCACCCCTGCCCGGTGTCACTGGTGTCCCCTGTCCCCAGTCCCCACTCACCGCCCACGGCCTCCCCGGCCAGCTGGTGCCGGACCCCCCCCGCCAGCTGTCCCAGCCGTGCCCGGGCCGAGGCCCGGGGGGGCTGCAGCAGGCGCAGGGGGGGCTGCAGGGGCTGCAGGGGCGGCAGCAGGCGCAGGCTGTGCAGCAGCAGCACCCGCAGCCGCCCCGAGCAGCTCACGGCCCGGCCCCGCAGCAGCAGCTGCTCCAGCAGCTTGGAGAAATCCCACAGGAGCTGGGGCAGCAGCACCACCTGGGGACACGGGGAGAGGGGATCCTCACTGCAAACGCTGGCTGCCCTCAGGGTGGTTCCCAGTGGGAATGCTGGCTGCTCTCAGGGAATGGGGGATTCCATGGAACCCCTCTCCCACCCACCTCCTGGTAGCGGTGCAGCAGCAGCGCTGCGGTGATTCCCACGGCCGTGACAGCAGAGCAGGCTCTGGAATCTGCAGTGGGGGAGAGGCCCTCGTTATCCAGGGGGGATTTATTAACCTGCCCCCATTCCTGAGCAGGGAATGCCATCCCAAGGGATGCAGGGACCCCCCAGCCCGCCCCTCACCGCTCAGTGCGTGCAGCCCCAGTGCTGTCACCAAAATCTCCTCTTCTGTCCCCAAAGTGGGGCCCGGATTCCCCACGCTCCCCACATCCAGCAGGCTGGGCAGTTGGGATGAGAGGGTGAGGAGAGAGCCGGGGGCAGAGATCCAGGGGAAAGGGGAACGCTGCCCCCAAGGGCTCAGCTCCTCACCCCCTGCCCAGGATGGTGGGAAGCAGCAGCTGCTCCGGGGGACTCCCTCTGAGCATGGGCCCCACCAGGTTGTTGTCCACAAACTCCTGGGGATGAGCACGAAGGAGCCTGTGGGTGCTCCCAGCCCGCAGCAGCAGGAGCTCACCCTGCATCCCCAGGGCTGGGAGCAGCACAGACATCCCCAGGATGGATTCCAGATCCCTCCATGCAGCCCAAAGCCCACCAACACCCCAGGAAGGGTCTCCCAGGGGGATATGGGTGCAGGGGATGGATCTGCAGCTGGCATAGCCATAAGGAGAAGGGCTGAGAGAAATCCACCTGGGCACAGCCACAGTGCGGGCAGCACAGGGCCTGGATGGATTCTTGGCTCCCCCAGGCAGCCCAAAGCCCACCAACACCCCAGGAAGGGTCTCCCAGAGGGGGATGGATGCAGGGCATGGGTGCAGGGGATGCCGTACCCGTAGGGAGAAGGGCTGAGAGAAATCCACGCGGGCAAAGCCATGGTGCCGGCAGCACAGGGCCTGGAACGCTGCCCGCAGACACGAGCCCAGCCCCAGGGGCTCCGGGGGCTGCCAGGACAGGGCACGAGGGGTCAGTGGCACATTCGGGGGGATGCCACCCCCAGGGATGCCCCCAGAGATCCGGGCCATGCCGCTCCCCAGGGATCTCCCCAGGGATGAGGGAGCAGCGTTTCCCGGGGCTTTGGGGAACGCTGATCCCAGGGCAGTGCCAGGGATGTGCGAGCCCTGCTCTCACCGCTGCACGCTGCCGCAGCCCGCCCGGAGCCAGGTCGTAGGCGATGCCCACGGGCACCAGCAGCGCGTCGGGCACGGCGCCGTCGCGCAGCGCCCGCAGCAGGCGCAGCAGCCAGCGCTGGGCGGGCTCCGCCAGCCGCACGAACGCCGACGGCTCCTCCAGGAACAGCACCAGGGGCTGGCGGCTCCGCAGCACCTCCTGCACGTACTGGGGAGACACCGGGGGTGCCGGGGGCTGCCAGCACCTCCCTGAGCGCTCCGGGGGCATTTACAGCACCTACCGCGTCCAGCACGGCCCCGGGGAGCCCCTCATCCCGCTCACTCCACGTCGGGGCCAAGCCTGAAGGCAGGAAAATCCCTCCCAGGCGCTGGAGCAGGGACCTGGCGAGGCAAGGACACCGTGGGCACCCCTGCGAGGCCCTGGATGCTCTGGGAGCGCCCCTGGTGCTGCCTCACCTCAGGCGAGGGCTGGTCCTGGTGCTCACGGCCACCCTGGGCAGCCCCACGCCCTGGGACAGCAGCAGGAAGGACAGCAGGGGCCCGTCCAGCGGGGACTGGTGGCTGCACAGGAACACCAGCGGCACCTCGGGCTGCAGGGAGGCATCCCGGGGTGAGTGCCCGGCGTTCCAGGGGCACGGAGGGCCCAGCCCGGGCTCCCTACCGTCCTGGCAGCTCGCAGCACCATCTCCAGCTGCGCCCGGTGCAGCTGCACGCTCAGGAACACTCGGGTCAGGAGCTTGGGGAGCAGCCAGTGGCACAGCCTGCAGGAAAAACGGCAATGAGGAACCCTGCCAGGGACAGGGCTGCCCCAAACCCCCGAAATCCCTGCTCAAAACTCCCACTTTTATCACATGTGAAAGGCAGTGTGTGTGGAAACATCCTCCTTTCCACTGGCAACCAGAGCTGCCCCTGGGAATCCTGCATTCCCTCCATCTTCCTGCCCCACTTTGGGACCCCCAAACGCTCTCATTCCATGGGGAATACCTGCCCTTTAATGCCTCAAAAGTACTCTTTATTCCCACTGGATCAGACAAGCAACGAAGCCCCGGATTCCCAGCAGTGATGGGATGGGAAAGGGAAAAGGAAAAGGAAAGTTTTCTCTGCTTCCCTCCCTCCTGAGGGGTTTGGATTTTCCCACTCCAGCTCCTCAGAAGGAACTGGGGGAATGGCTCCAGGAGCCAGAGAGGACCCCGAGGGCAGCCAGCCAAAGGATCCCAAAATATCTCCTGAAATATGCCAGCACATCACCCAGAAGGATCCCAGGAAACCACTCAATGAATCCACATGCATCCCCTCAAAATCCCAGAACACCCCAAACCCAATCCCAGGAACCCACCCAACAAATCCCCGTGCATCCCCCAGAGGGATCTCTCTCCATCCCCCTGAGAATTTCCCCTCAAGCCCCCTGACCTCAGCAGCAGGGGGGACAGTGGGGCCTGGATTTCCCCCAGGATCTGGCAGATCTCCTCCTTGCAGCTCTGCTGGGACCCCTCATCCCCTCGGGGGCCAGGCTCCGGGCTGGAGGCAGCATCCTGCACCCTGGGGACAGCAGGGCAGGGCGAGCCCCCAGCACCACGTGTTGGGGTGCAGGGAGCCCTGCTGGGCTCCTAAAGGACCCCCAGGACCGGGGGGTGCCCCCACCCACCTCCTGCTGCTGCAGATCCGCTGCAGGAGCTCCCCGGGGCTCTCTGCTGGAATTTCCCACTGCCAGGCTGCCAGGAAGCCACAGATCCTCCTGACCAGCCAGCCCCGGAACCTGGAGGGGACACACGGTGACATCCTGGGGATCAGAGCCACCCCGCCTGCCCCTCTGCCAGATTCAGGACATTTCTCCCCATTTCACAGCTGGAAATGTTGAGGCACCGGGGAATTGGTGCTTCAGGGTGCCCAGCAGGAAGGAAAACTGGGATTCAAACCCAAGATTCCCAAATTGCAGAAATTTCCCAATCTATCCCCAAATCTGCGCTGAGGGGAGGGTGGGAGGGAACTCTGGGACATCCCAGAGCATGCAGGAAGGGCTGGAGTGGGACAGGGGAACTGCATTCCCTGTGATCCCAATGGATTCCTCCAAGCACTCCAAAGCTGGGAACATTTGGAACTGAATGGAGGATAATGACCCGACTTGGGAAGGAGAAAAGCAAAAAATGGATAATCCAGGGATTACTCCCTAAAGGGGAGCGGATTTAAAGCAATCTGGCACCTCAAAAATGAAAATATCTGGAAATGGTTCCTGCCCAGAGGAAAAGGGGGGATAACCACAATTTTGCCTTTCCTGGTATTTTTCCTTCTAGGGGGAAGTGCCTGTTTTCCCTTTTCCCTGCGAGCCAGAGAGAAGAACAACCCTCCACCTCCCCGTCCTTCCCACCAAGACTCCAAATACAAGCATGACCCCAAATCCCCAATCCCACAACTGCAGCACAGCCCAAACCCTTGGACCCATCACTTCCAGCCTCCCAAAACCAATTAAGGAGCTCGGTTTTGGTGAAACACGGGGGGAAAAGTGTTTGTGCAGGACACAGAGCCCCTCGCTGCTCACCGCGTGTCCGCCTCCGTCAGGCGGCTGGCGTCGCGGAACCCCAGAGGGGCCAGCTCCTCGGGGTAGAATCCATCCTGGCAGGGAAAACGGGATCAACCCGCGCAGGAGCAGACCCCCAGCGCCCCGGGACCCCAGAGGGGCTCTCCTACCCAGCTCCTGGGCGTGCAGGTCTGGCAGGAGCGCCCCGAAACCGGCCGGTGGTACTTGCCCAGGAAGGGGATGCACATGTCCAGCTCGGGGCACGAGGGGATGAGCCACGGCTGGGTCTGAGCAGGGGAAGGAAAATGGGAAAGGGCGCCTGGGAACGCCAAATGTGGGGGGATACGCCCCAAAACACGCTTGTGATGAGGGGGGTTTGATGAGTAATGGAAATAATAAGGGAATTTTAGCTGGGACAAGCTGATGGCACTTTTTGGTGACTGTGTGGACCTGGATCAACCTGGATGCAGGGGAATTAACCTGGTTCTGGGGGATCAGCACCCTGGCACTGGGTTTTCCCTCCCTCACAGACACAGATCCAGTAGGATCAGCTGGGAAATGTGGGCCTGAGGGGGCTCAGTGGGATCTGGGGAGACCCCAGACCCCTCACCAGCCCTTTCCATCCCCACCTCCAGAGTCAGGGGGTACCCTGCAACACTGGGGTTCCAATTCCTTGGCTCCCAGATTGGCCCCCTTCCCTTTCTGAGGAGTGGGGCTAACAAATCCTATTTCCTAAAAAAAGAAGGGGAAAATGAGGAGACCCTGGTATGATTTGGAGGGGATTTATGAGGGGCAGGATGGCAGCACAGAGTTTGGTGTCACATACCCTGGGGGGTGTCATGGCTGCTCGAGGTCCTGGCTCTGATCGAGGGTCCTGGGAACAATCCTGCAGACACAAACAAATTCTTATGGAATTGGGGGTGTTTGAGGCGTTACTCACCCCACATCCCCAGCAGGATTTCAGGATTTGCCCCTGCCCACCCTCACGGCCCGCCAGGCCCAGGCGTGGGGGCAGCTCCCCCGCACAGCCCCGCAGCCCCTCGGGGTCCCCCGGCCCGGCCCGGCCCCGGCCCCGGCCCCGCTCTGCCCAGCCCGGGGTCTCGGCCCAGCCCGAGGGTCTCGGCCCAGCCCGAGGGTCTCTGCCCAGCCCGGGGGTCTCGGCCCAGCCCGGGGGTCTCGGCCCCACCGCCCCCGCGGCCTTTGGGTCACGGCCCCGGCCCCGCTCACCGCTCGCCCCGCGCTCCGGCCCGGCCCAGCCCCGCTCCGCCCCCGGGCGGCCCGGCCGGAACCGGGCCCGGCCCCGGCGGAACCGGCGCGGGTCAGCCCAGCACGGCCCCGGGGGGATCCCCGTCACCCCGGTTCCCGTCCCCAGCTGTGTCCGTCCCACGGCTCCAAACCCACGGGGTGCAGCGGCCTGGAGAGGCCAAAGAGGCCCCGGTTGACCTGCGGAGGGGCGGGGGCCTCGCACCTCCGGGACCACCCCGGGAAAAGGGGAAAAAAAAAAAAGAGAAAGGAGGAGGGAAAGAGGAAAAAGGCAAACAAACAAACTAGGAAAAGAGTGGTGGAGCCTCTTTCCCTTCTAACCTCTTTTTTCCTCATCTTTTTCTTCCTCCTTTTTTCCTTCTCCTATTTCTTTGTTTTCCCTCCTTTTTTCTTGTCTCTTTGGTTTTATTCTCCTTTTACCTTTTCTCTCATCTTTTCTATCCCCCCCTTATCCCAGATCTCAGATACCATTCCCAAATGTGTTCCCACAGGTGCAAGACTGCCCCGACCCCCCACCACATCTTTGTTCCCCCAAAACACCCGAAAAGGATTCCCGATCCAATTTCCCCAATAATTCAAGATCAGGACAGCAAACCCCAACTCCAGGTTGCTTTTTTCTCCATTTATTTTTTTTTTTTCCATCCAGGAGCATTCCTAGCCCCTTGGAATCATCGCCCTCTCAGCAGGGCTGGGGCCACAACGTTCCACTCTCCCCAGCTCCCACTTCTCCAAACCCCTCATTTCTCCCCAGATCTGGGCTTTGGGGGCTGCTTTTCCCCATGTTTAGGGGCCTGGGGACATTCCCAAGCACTGGCCCTGAGCTCCCAGAGGGAATAACCCTTCCCCTCCTCCTTGGAGCTCTCAACCCTCGTTTCTCTCCTCCAGAGCATCTTTTCCACCCCAAAGTGACTCTGGGCACCACAGTCCTCCTTTCCTTCCCCCAGACACAGAGTCCAGTGGCAAACCCAAAACTCTCTTTCCCACCAGATCCCTCATCTCCCCCTTTAATAACTTTTTTGGGTGCTGACAGCCCACAGTGGCCCTGGGGGTCTGACACAGCCCCCCAAAGTGGGGGTCACCCATTCCTGGCGCTGCTGGGGCTGGGATGGGACCCAGGGACCCAGCACCACCTTCCAGCTCCAGCTGGGCAGGGTGAGGACCCAGGTGGGACCCTGGATTTGGGGTGGGGACAGGGACTCTCCCAGCAGCAGGCTGGGTGGCTCACGGAATCCCCTGCTCTGCCACCTCCTCCTCCTTTGCTTCCAGAAAGTTCCACCTGGAGCAGGCAAAATCCCGGCTCTGAGACCTCTCCTGGCCCTTCCTGAGCCCCCAAACCAGGGGAACACCCGTGTGTGTCCCTCCAAGGGCTGATCCACCAGCACAATTCCCTGTGCAGGTCCCACTCCGTGCCAGAGCAGTCAGGCATCTCCCTCCAGCTCCACCCCAGGGTCACAAATGCTGCTGAAGTGGATCTGGGAGGAGGGAGGGGAGGGAGGCCGAAGGCCACGGCTCAGGTAGGCTTCCAGGGATTTCAGCAGCTGCCTCGGCTTCTTTTTGGTGGATAATTCCAGCTCTGGAAAGGGCAGAGGGGAAAAAGGTTGAGGGGAGCAGGCCTGGATGGTGCCAAGGGTCCAAACCATCCATGTCCTGACATTTTCCCTTGGGAAAGGGCATGCTGGTGCTTTCCTTGGGTGGAGGGAGCACAGTGCCAGCCTGAGCACCCTACAATTGGGGTGCAGGGGAGATAGGGTGAAGCTGGACCCTGATTTCTGGGGATGCACTGCTCCCACTGACAGCATTCCTCTCTGGAGTAAGTAATTCGTGGACAAGGGCTAAGCTATGGCTCCCAGCAGGGAATGTCCCCACGTGTCACCCACCTCGAGCATCCCCCTGGGGTGGCAAATGTGAGGAAAACCACCCCCAGGATAGGGAAAACTGGAAAAAGCTCAGCGTGAGGATTAAACTGGGAGTGTCCGTGGGCAGGGGAAGGAGCAGCCGTGCAGACAAACCCTTGAGGAAGAAGCCAGCGTTGGCCACGGTGCCGTGCTGCTGCTCCCAGAGGCGCGAGAGGCGCAGGAAGGCGGCGGCGTAGAGGTCGTTGAGCACCGCGATCACCTGCTGCCGCCGGTTGCACTCCCTGCAGGGGGAGCACAGACATTTCCGACAGTTCAAACTACTGGAAAAGTCTTTAAAAACCGGGTTCAGACCCTGCTGGTCTAGCTAAGATAGTAATAGGTTGGAAGTTCCCATGCAGAACAATGTTGGGAGTGAAGAGTCTGTTAACATGGACACCTACTCTTGGAGAGAAATAGAAATCTGCACTTCCATAAAAATTGATCTGTCCCATGAGAATCCACTAAGTGTAAACACTTGTAGATGGAGAGAGTCTTACACACACAGGCACTTTTTAACCAATTAATTGATTAGCAACAAAACTACCAGCCAGTTGGAGTTACACATGAGACATGTGAAAACTGTGTGAAATGAGTTATGTGAATAAAGAAATGGCTTTTCTGCATGAAGAAATGGAGTGCCCTCTGGTTATTATTACAGCCACCTCCTGGGCAGGGGAACACCTGAGATACAGCTTGAGAGCCCAAGCCAAGCCCGCTCACCGGGAGAGCCGCTCCTCCTGCAGCGCCTGGATCACGATCCGGGTGATGTTCACAGACATGATGCAGAAGGGAAAATTCTGGAAAACAGCCACAATCCCAGCATGAAGGAAGCTCAGCTGGAAAACCCTCCTCCTCTCTGGCCCTTTGACACTGCATCCATGCATCCGTGCTATCCATGCCCTGGGATAACAGTCCTACTGACCAAGGCTTGGATGGATGCTGAGGGCTGAGCCTATCTTGTACCCAGGCTTAAACTCGGACTAAAATGTCTCTACTCACTCCCATTTTCCTGTTGCCCAACTCTCCAGCCTCCAAGCCAGTATCAGATCCCTAAAATCCCATTCCCAACATAAATACAGCTCTGCTCCAGCCTGGATCAGGGCTCTTGGGCACCACTTTCTTCCCCTCATGAGGACAAGGTGGTTCACCATCCCAAAAAACCTCAGAAGAGAAGGTTTTGGTTCTTCCCCTTCCCAGAGCATTGGGAATTCCAAGGGAGACCCCCTGGCAGGGAGGGGGGAAGGTCATGCCTGGGTTTCATGGTGGGAGAGCTGGAAGATCTCCCGTGCCAGCGGCAGCGTCCGGGAATCCAGGACAAAGAACAGGATCTGCATCAGCCCCAGCATTCCTGTCCCACGCAGGTCAGTGCCAGGATCTGCACCTGGCAGGGTGAGGGACAGCCTGGAGTCACCCCCTGCCCCCTTCCCAGCTCCGTGGGGTGTTTATTCCCTGCACTCCCTGTCACTGCACCTCCAGAGCCCAACCATCCTGGGATTCCCTTCCCTGAGGGAAAGCTTTCAGGAAATTCCCTGATGGGGCCATCACCTGGGCATTAACAAGCCCCACCCCACCCCACTCCCACACCTCTCCAGGAATTACCAGCTTTTTTAGGAATGTGGTACTGGGGTGACCCTGCCAATCAGTCCAGATCTCGTACTGGGGCCAGTTTGATTTAATTCTTCTATGGACAAAGGGACTGAGAGTGCCCCTGGGAATTTTGTAGGGATATGGAGTGGGAGGATTGAGGTGATCAAAGCCTGGGGTCAGTTTTGGGGTCCAAGGAGGACATTGAGGTGCTGGAGATGCCCAAGGGAGGCCAGTGGGGCTGGCTCTGGAGCACAGGGAGTGCCTGAGGGAGCTGGGATGGAACGGGCAGGTTCCAGGGGAGGTCTGGATGGATTTTGGGGATGTCCCCAGGCAAGAGGGCTGCTCCCTGCCCTACCCTGGAAGCCCAGCTCCTCCCAGTGTGCCCCGTAGCGCGGGCAGCCCAGCCTGGAGCGCGTCAGCTGCCGGTAGATGGTCTGCAGGATCCGCATGTGCACCCGCTCCGAGTCATCCAGGGCACCTGCAGGGAGGGAGCCAGCGCCCGGCTGCTCACAGCACTCCTGGCGTCTGTGACCAATCCCTCAGCACCCCAACAACAGCCCTTGGACCCCAGAATCATTCATTGGCGTCTAGAAAACACCTCGCGTCCTCCAAAAACCCTCTCATTACCTAAAAACACCCCTTGGCACTGTAAAACCCTCAGCAGCCAAACCCATGCCCCATGGCACCCTAAAAATCCCCCTCATTTCTCAAAACCACCTCTCAGCACCCAAAAGATGCCTCTTGGCGCTCAAAAGCCCCCAAACTCACCCCTCAACACCCTAAAAAAACCCAGAAAGTGTCCCTCAGTGCCCAAAAACAAACCTACACCCTCACAGCACTTAAAAAGCACAGCTTGTCACTTTAAAAACCCCCTTGGTGCCCAGAAAAGGCCCCTCTCCCCCAAAACCCATAGACCCAGGGTTCCCATTGTGTGTGTGCCCCCTCATGCCAAGGGAGCGGGTGATTCCCACCCCGTTCCCCCCGCACTGAGGGGCAGAAGGGCCGTGGAGGCGGAGCTGCGCCCGTGGGGAGCGGGGATGGGGTCCAGCGGGGCCACTCACACTGTGCCATGGCCAGCGCCAGCTCCTGCTCGCCGCGGAGCTGCGGGCGCAGCCGGGGCGGCCCGCGCAGGCAGCGCAGCAGGGCAGCCAGGAAGCCGCGGCGCGCCGGGGCGCGGGCCGAGCCCTGCGGGAGAGAGAGGAGCCCGGAGCGCTCAGGGACGCGGCCCGAGGCGGGGCAGGGGCCGGCGCCCCTCTCGCGGCGAGGAGCGGGGCCGGAGCCCGGCCGTACCCGGCTGCAGGGCAGCTCCGCGCTCTGGAAGTGCTGCAGCGCCTCCGAGAAGGAAATCGGAGGGGGGGCCGCGCCCGAGGTGCCCCCCAACCCTGCAGGGAGGCAGGGAGAGGGTCAGACCCACGGAGCCCTGGTTTCAGCCCGAATTAACCCCGGTTCCAGGAGAAGGAAGCCGTGGGGAACAAGGGGAAAAAGGAACCGGCCGCCCCCTCCTTCCCCTCCCTCCCAAAGAACGCTCTCGCTTCGCCCCCACCCATCCGCAGCACCTTTCCCCCTTCCCAGTTAGTCCCAGTACCTGACTGGATCTCTTCCAGAGCCTCCCACTCCTCCTGGGCCTGGCGCTGCTCCTCGCTGATCCCTGCCCGAGGGAAGGGGTGCCGGAGTCACATCTGGGGGGCAGGCACGGAGTGGGGGGCTTCCCTCAGCCCCAGCCCCGCTCAGGACACCCTGGGGCTGAGTTTCCTCTTTTGCAAGGAAAATCCCAACCGGAGCCACCCCACAAGGTTTGTCTGGGGTGAGTTTGGGGAATGATCTGGGACCAGACTGATATTTGACCGAGACATCTCCCCTGCTTGATCCCTGGGGCTCGCAGGTGACTTTCCCACCAGGAAACGCCAGGACCGATCCAAGGGAGGCAGGAAAAGCTCACCAGGCGCTGGGGGCTGCCCGTCTGCGAGCACCAGCTCCTGCAGGACACCTCCCTGCCCCAGAGCTGGAATCTGAGGGGACAGAGGGAACAAACACAGCGTCACCCCCGCGGCAGACCCCAAACTCCCCACCCCAATCCCAAGCTTTCCCCCAGGGAACAGCTCCCGAGGGCTCAGGCCCCTTCAGGGAGGGTCTGCACCCTCAGGAGGATTTTATGTGGTTGTAAGGGCAAAAATTGAGCAATGGGAGGAAGAGGGGGGCTGGCACCCCTGAGGTGGGGGTCCCGCGGGGCTCGGCTGGGGGGGCTCCGGCCGGACACGCTCGGGACGGGACTTGCCGGGGGCACCACGCGCTGCTGCTCCTCCGGCCGCTCCTGTGGCCATTCCTCCGGCCGCTCCCAGCCCGCGGCGCAGCTCATGGCCTGCGGGAGAGAAGGGCTGGTGGCAACGGGGGCGTCCCGGCGACTGACACCCCCGCAGGAGCCCGTCCCAGCCCCGCTCAGCCCCTCAGGAGTCCGTTCCAGGCTCGTTCCACACCCGGTCCCGTTCCAGCCCCTCTGACCCCTCAGCTCCCGCAGCCCGAGGCCGCCGCACTGCGCAGGCGCAGCCTCGCTGCACGCTGGGAGCTGTAGTCCGCACCTCCGCCCGCCAGGGATGGCGCGCGGGACTACAATTCCCGGCGTGCACCGCGCGACGCGGAAACGGAGGCGCACGGGGCGGAGGCGTGGTCCGGTGGGCGGGGCGAAAGTGGGTGGGGCGGGGCGGGGCCCAAGCGGCGGAGCTGAAACGGGGCCGGTGCCCGGAATGGGACTCGGGGCTCCCGGAGCCTGCAGAGGGGCGACCGGACCTGGCGACACCAGTGCCACCGCCCAGTGCCAGTCCCAGCTCCCAGAATGCCAGTGCCAGCTCCCGGTGTCGCCTGCTCTCAGTGCCAGCTCCTGGCGTCCAGTGTCAGCTCTCACTTCCCAGTCCTAGCTCCCGGTGCCCAATGCCACTTCCCAGCTCCCGGTGCCCAGGGTCAGTTCCCGGTGCCCAGTCCCAGTTCCCAGTGCGCAGTCTCAATTCCCAGTCCCCAGGACCAGCTCCCAGTGCCCAGGACCAGCTCCCGGTGCCCAATGCCACTTCCCGGTCCCAGCTCCCGGTGCGCAGTCTCAATTCCCAGTGCCCAAGGTCAGTTCCCGGTGCCCAACGCCACTTCCCGGTCCCAGCTCCCAGTGCCCGCCCCCTCTCCTCCCCGCCGTCCCCCCGCCCCGTGCCGGAGCCACCCCCGTGCCCGCTGTTCCCGTTCGTGCCGCTGTTCCCGGCTCCCGGCACAGCGCGGCTCCCGCAGCACCATGTGGCTGCAGGCGCTGCTCTTCCTCGCCGCCCTTCTCCTCCTCCTCCTCGCCCTCCTCTCGCTGGTGCTCCTGCGGGGCTCGGGCAGCCGCAACCCCTTCGCCACCGACAGCCGCCGCCCGCCCGGCCCGCTCGTCACCGACAAGGCGGTGCGCAGGACCGTCGTCAAGACAGGTACGGGACCCCCGGGGCCACTGAGCCCCCCGGCGGGGTCAGACCCGGGGTGGCATCGCCAGCCCCGGGTGGATCATCCCCGGGACAGGACCACCCCGGGCTGCCATTAACTTCCCGGAGCCATTGACATTGACATCCCTCGGGGTGGCACTGTCGCCCCCAGGGTGTTATTGTCCCCCCAGTGTCACGTCCCTCCCCAGGGTGGCATTGTCCCCCCAGTGTCCCTCCCTCTCCCGGCGGTTCCGGGGTCCCCGGTGCCGCGGGGACGCCCCGGTGACGCCGCCGTGTCCCGCAGTGTTCTCGGCGGAGAAGGTGCCGCCGGAGCTCGATGCCATCGTGGTGGGCAGCGGCATCGGCGGGCTGGCGGCCGCGGCGCTGCTGGCCAAGGCGGGCTGGCGGGTGCTGGTGCTGGAGCAGCACGGCAAGCTGGGCGGCTGCTGCCACACCTTCACCGAGAAGGGCTTCGAGTTCGACACCGGTACCGTGTTCGGGGCCCCCGAATCCCCCCGGGGCCCAGGGAGGGGCAGGGGACACCCTGAGGGTGGGAGCTCCCCTGCACACATCTCCTGTTACACAAACCATTCTGCTGCTCTTCACCCCAAAACCCCCAAATACCAAACCCCCAAATTCCCCACAGCTGTGTGGGAGCTCCCGTCTTCGTGTTACACAACCCGTTCCCACCCTCTTCGTGTTACACAACCCATTCTCCAGCTTTTCACCCCAAAACCCTCTGGGTGCAGGACACCAAGGCCCCTGTGTGGTTGCCAGCATGGGGAATGTCACCTCAGGACATTTCTTGCTGGAAAACTTCTTGTGGTGAGACAAAGTCCAGCTCTGCGTGTCCCTGAATCTCCAGGATTGATTATTTACAGCAGAGATGGATAGCAAAGTGTAACAAAACTCAGAATTACCAGATAAAATCACTGTGGTCAGTGCCATTCACCCCAGCTTGGAGGCAGGTGTATCCCAGATTTTCCCTTTTCCTTCCACAGGGAGCTGGTGGGGTGGGGATGGATAAATGAGAGGTGGGTTTGGTGTGTCCTGGGGCAGGAAAATGAAAGAAAAAAGAGGTGAAAATAAAGGCAAACAAGAGGAAAATCAAGAAAAAAAAAAGGAGGAAAATAAAGGAAAAAATATCTGTTTTAGGGATCCACTATGTGGGGCAGATGCAGGAGGGCTCCCTGATGCGGTTCCTGGTGGACCAGCTGACAGATGGGCAGCTGGAGTGGGCCCCACTGCCGGCCACCTACGATGCCGTGGTTCTGGGGGACCCCCAGGGCTCTGGCAAGACCTTCCACATCCACTCTGGGAAGAGGGAATATTTCCAGAGGCTGAAGGAGCAGTTCCCCGGGGAGGCCGCGGCCATCGACGAGTTCCAGCGGTTGGTGAAGGTGGGGTGACACCAGGGGAGCCCGGGTCTGGGGGTCACACAACGAGGGGAGCATGATGGCATCACCCCAAAAGCGCTGGCAAACACACCAGTCTCAAAATCGGGCAAAATCGCCCCTTTCTGCCTCAAAAATGCAGCATCACGGATGTTTTGGGGGAGATTTCTTTAAAGAAGAAGTTCTTTAAGGAGTTGGGGCAGAGGTCTTTGAGGAAGCTTTTCTCAAGAACCATGTTTTTGGGGAAGTTTTTGGGGAGGAGCTCTCTGGAGGAGTTTCAATGGGGAAGCTTTTTGGCATAAGGTTCTCTTGAAGGAGGTTTTTGAGGGAGCCAGTACTCACTCCCCTTGCCCAGAGCTGCCCAGCAGTGAATTTAAGGGGAAAAACTGCTTTGCAGCAGTTAGCAGTGTGTCTGAGCCCCTGTTTCTCCCTGCAGAGCGCTGGCCGTGGGGTTGTGCTGCTGGGCATGCTGAAGATGCTCCCCAGGTTCCTGGCCAAGCTCCTCATCTGCTCCAGGCTGCTCCCACGGCTCTGCTCCTTCTCCCAGCTGGCCTCACGCAGCCTCAAGGAGGTGGTGGATGGTCTCACCCCCAACCCCGAGCTCCGGGCTGTCCTCAGCTACATCTTCCCCACCTATGGTAGGTGACCAGGAGGCCCTGGGGTGACGTTAAACCCTTTAGAAACAGGAAAAAGGTAAGAACCCCCTTTTTTGGAAGGTTTGCATGAATATTCTGGTGGATGCTTCGCCAGCATCCTCGTCCCCAAGTCACTGTCAGGTGACACATCCCCATTGCTCATCTCCATCTCTTTCCTTCTGCATTCCTCATCTCCCCCATGGGCTGACATCATTCCTGTAGATGGGGATGTACAAAGTGTTCCTCATCCTAAAACACTTAGGATAAGCTCCAAGCCCGTGATTTGCCCATTCCTTTTCCAGGCGTGCTCCCCTCCAAGGCCAGCTTCTCCATGCACAGCATCCTGGTGAACCATTTCCTGCACGGCGCCTGGTACCCCAAGGGCGGCGCGGGGGAAATCGCCTTCCACACCATCCCCGTGATCCGCAGCGCCGGAGGAAACGTCTTTGGGAAGGCGCCGGTGCAGAGGATCCTGCTGGACGCGCAGGGCAGAGCCTGCGGTGAGCACCGGGCTCGGGGCGCTCCCAAAGGGGGCTCCTTCCACCAGCGCCTCATTCTGCCCCCTCTGGATTCCCCCGCCAGGTGTGAGCGTCAGGAAAGGCCAGGACTCGGTGGAAATCTTTGCTCCCGTGGTCATTTCGGATGCCGGCATCTTCAACACCTACGAGCGGCTGCTGCCGGCGGAGGCGCGGGCTCTGCCGGGTGCGGCGTCAGCGCCGGCTCCGCCGGGGTTACGGCGCTAATGCCGCGCTGAGCCCCGGGGCAAAGCCGATTTACCAATTAACACTGCGAACCCCCCGGCGCTCCCGTGCCAAGCCCTGCAAACCCAGCCCCGGGCGCTCCTTTCTTCACGGGGGTTTCGTTCTGCTTAAATTAACCGGCCCGAATTGGCTGTGGTTTGGTGCGGGGATTCCATAAAATACACAGTGCAGGGCCCCGAAATTCGTGGGAGTTGGTGGAATGTCCTAGAAGATCTTCTGGAAGGGGCGGGGATGAGGGGAAGGGGACAGAGGTGCTTGGGAAGTGTCACAGCCAGGTGAAAGAGTCATAGGTGGAAAGGGCACAGTCAGATGGAAGGGTCACAGGTGGAAAGGGCACAGTCAGATGGAAGGGTCACAGGTGGAAAGGGCACAGTCAGGTGGAAGGGTGACAGCCAGGTGGAAGGGTGGCAGTCAGATGGAAGGGTCACAGGTGGGTGGAAGGGTCACAGGTGGAAGGGTGACAGCCAGGTGGAGGGGTCACAGACAGGTGGAAAGGGGATGGTTTGTGTGGGTAGGAAGGGTCAGGGTTTGGTGGGAAAGCACCAGGATTGGAGAAGCCACTTCTCTGTATCCAGGAATCCTAGAAAAGCCTGATTTCTCCCCTAATTGCCCTTCTCCCCCCACGCTGCAGAGATCCAGTCCCAGCTCCACATGCTGACCCCTGGCGAGGGCGGCTTCACCGTCTTCGTGGGCCTCAGCGGCTCCAGGGAGGAGCTCGGGCTGGAGGCCACCAACTACTTCATGTTCCCCGGGAACGACCTGGATGGAATGTAGGTTTGGCTTCGCCCTGGATGTGCTTGGCTGAGCGTGAGGAGATGGATTCCCGGGCAGTGACTCGGGGAGCTGTGCCCCAGCTCAGCCCTTCCCTCTCCTGCAGCATGCAGCGCTACCTGGCTTCATCCAGAGAGGAAGCTGCCAACAACATCCCCTTGCTCTTTGTCACCTCGCCGTCAGCCAAGGACCCCACCTGGGAAATGAGGCACCCAGGTGAGGCTGACACTGACCACAAACGCTTTTGAGGGGTTTCAAAACTCCTGTTGGGGTTTGGTGATCCCAAACAAGGAGCTTCCACTCAGCCATCCATGGGCAAAGCTGCTGAGTACGGGGCTCATGGAATGCATCTGGATGAAGGACACGGAACCCCAAAGATCTGGGGACATCCCCTGGGTTTGGGGCAGTGACAGGGTGGGATGAGGGTGGGCAAGGGACAAGCACCCCAGCCTTGTCCTCCTGCAGGTAAATCCACGCTGGCCATCGTCACCTTCGCCAGGTACGAGTGGTTCGAGGAGTGGAAGGACAAGCAGGTCCACAAGAGGGGGGATGACTACGAGGACCTGAAGAAGACTTTTGTGGATGCCATCATGCAGACTGTCTACAAGCTCTACCCTCGCATCGAGGGCCGGGTGAGGAAACATGAGCTTCAGGGGTCCCAAACTCAGATTCAGGAGTCCCAAACTTGGGGTTCAGGGGTCCTAAACACAGGGTTCCCCTCTACCTACCCAATGACTGTGGAGTCATGGAATGGTTTGGGTTGGAAAAGACCTTAAAGCTCATCCAGTTCCACCCCATCATGAGCAGGGACACCTTCCACCAGACCAGCTTGCTCCAGTCCCCATCCAACCTGGGCAGACCTGGGTGACCATCCCAGGATGACCACCCTGTCCCTGTCCCCCACAGATCGAGTACCTCTCGGGTGGCACTCCCCTCACCAACCAGCACTACATTGCCAGTCCCCACGGCGAGTTCTACGGCGCTGACCACGGCATCCCGCGGCTGCAGGCCGAGGCCATTGCCACCGTGCGGGCGGACACGGCCGTGCCCAACCTCTACCTGACAGGTGACAGGGCCACCGGCGTCCTCAGAGCAGGACAGCTCCGGGGGAGCGGGATGGGGCGAGGAAAACCTGCAATCCTGAAATGGAGCAGAGCAAAGAGCCGCTGTGGGGCAATGGGATAACGCCTGGAAAAGCAGAGCTCCAGGGGAGGAGGGAAGGCTGTGCTCCCCCAGCTCTGGGGCTGTCCCCTGCCCAGGGCACGGTGGGGATCTCCTGCTGGAGACAAGGGAAGGGGGCTGTGGTTCAGAGCCCAGGGATGGTGCGGGGCAGCTGGAGGGTGATGCCCAAACCCCCACTGGTGCTGGCTAGGACAGAGTGGGGACTGAGGGCTGCTCTCAGGGGACCTCATTGCTGCTCCCTCCTTGCAGGGCAGGATTTGTGCCTGGGGGGCTTCATGGGGGCCCTGCAGGGAGCCCTCATCTGCGCCAGCACCATCCTCAAGCGCAACCTGTACGCGGACGTGGCGCGGCTGAAGATGCGCCTGCAGGCCACCAGCAGCAAGAAGGGAGACTAAAGGCTGCCATCCCCCCAGCAGGGCCCTGCTCCCCAGCACAGCACCCCAGCTCACCCTCACCTGCCACACGCCTGTAGCAGACCCGTCTCTGTGCCCAGCTGAGGGATTTCATCCGGGGCGATGCCGTTCCCATGCCCAGACAGATTGTGTTGGACCTCACCCCCCTAAAAAATGCATCCCCTTCCAGCATCGTGTCAGTGCTGGTCCCTGGCCACGAAGGGAGTGCCCAGGAGCTGTTGTGGCCAGGAGAGAAGTCAAGATAACCCCAAAATGGGAGCACCAGCAGCTCCCGTGGCTGCTTGACCCCATTGTGATCACTGACCCCAGCCAAAGCCCCCAACCAAAGCCCACCTCCACCTGCAGCCCCAGCCAAAGCCCCCAGCCAAAGCCCACCTACACCTGCAGCCCCAGCCAAAGCCCCCAGCCAAAGCCCACCTACCCCTGCAGCCCCAGGGCTGTCTGAGAGCCTGCAGGCTGTCCATTGCTTCCAGAGTCATTCCCCAGCCCTCCAGAATTCCCAGTGTTCGGGTGCTGCTCTTTCCCCCCCTGCCCCAAGGCATCCGTGCTCCTTTAGCAGCAACAAAGTCCTTCTGTCTGCTGGTAAAAGCTTGGGAACAGGATGAAAGTCCTCTCCAGATGGGAAGGGAGGCACGTGAGACTGGAAGTAATAAAATAGTGATCACGAAACTGGGGTTTGTGCCTCATGATGGGTCAGTGGGGCTGGGGGTACTGAGGGAGAAGGGAAAGGAAAGAATGGAATGTGCTGATGGAGCATGGAAAAACATGGAAGCATGGAAAAACAGAGGCCAGAGGCAGCTGCTGAGCAGGAAGCAGTGTGACCGAGCAGGGAATAGTGTGACCGTGCTGGAAAGGAGCCCTGGAAAGAGGCTTGAAGGCTGATCTGGCAAAGAGGATTAGATCACTGAGCAGAGAGATAATTCAGTGATGGGATGGGATTTGCAGAGAAGGTGAGCTCTGCCAGGGGAGATCACCCAGAGCCAGCCCCTCGAGGAGCCCAGGGCACAGCAGGGAACTGGGGAGGCGGCTCTGGCACCTCCAGCCCAGCTGAGACCCCACCTGGGGGCACTGCAGAGCTTCCCCCAGCTCTACTCCAACACCAGAGGGATGTGGAGCTTCTGGAGCGAGTCCAGGAGGGGGAAAATGGGGGTGCTCACCTGGAGAAGGCTCCAGGGAGAGCTCAGAGCCCTTCCAGGGCCTGAAGGGGCTCCAGGAGAGCTGGAGAGGGACTGGGGACAGGGGATGGAGGGACAGCACACAGGGAGTGGCAGGGATGGATGGGAGATTGGCAACGAGGAACTGGACCCCTGGCAGAAGAGCCAGGTCCTCTTCCCAGGGAGCCTCTGGAGAGCAGAAACATCTGATTTAGGCCCAGAACAGTGCAGTGACACCCAACCTTCCCCCTGCAGCTCCAAGGAGATCCAAACCTGCCTCTCCTCCTGCTTTTCTCACCCCAAGGAGCTCCAACCCTGCAAATGCCATCTCAGTCATGCTGGTGGTGTTTTAACCCACACAAACAGTCCCAGGCCATGGAATCTGTCATGCAGAGGCAAA
Source organism: Zonotrichia leucophrys gambelii (assembly GCF_028769735.1). Lineage (NCBI taxonomy): Eukaryota > Metazoa > Chordata > Aves > Passeriformes > Passerellidae > Zonotrichia > Zonotrichia leucophrys. The sequence continues at coordinate 209,543 of NC_088191.1, read as the reverse complement.
GCTGATGTGTTTGCTTGGCTGGTGCCCTGCCCATAAGGAAAATACCTGCGGTGAGATCAGCCCAGGTTCAGCTGTTTGCCCAGGAGGCCGTGCAGGACGCAAAGCCTTCAGGAGAGGAAGATGAGATCAAACAAAGCCGGGGAGGTTAATGGGGTTTGCAGGCTAGGGGGGCAGAGGGGAGCTCAGGGAGTGGCTGCAGCAGCATTTCACAGAACCCTGCAATGCTCTGGGCTGGAAAAGCCCTGACACCACCAAGTCCAGCTGCCAAGAGTGCCCCGTGTCCCCAGGTGCCACATCCACACAGCTGCTGAATCCCCCAGGGATGGGGTCCCCACCCCTGCTCAGGGCCTGGGGTGGAGGAATCTTCCCAAAATCCAGCCTGGCACAGCTTGAGGCTGTTTGCTCCCATCCTGTCCCCTGTTGGCAGAGCCCAGCCCCAGCTGGGGAGAGCTGCACTCTGCAGAGCAGCAGGAGGGTGGAAGGGCACAGCCCAGCCCTGTGCCCACTTTCACCCAGTTTCTCATGCATGAGAGCTCCTCCACCCTCGGGGCCTCTCTGCTGAGCTGCCTCTATCACAATGTCTCACTCCTGCCCCGATGATAAGAGGGCCCAGCCCAGCTGGCAAAGCGTTTCTGATTTTATTTGGCATTATTTCCACTCGTGGACTTTGGCTCGGGGGCAGCCACCCCCGCATGGCCCCACGGGCACTGCCCAGCCCCGGGGTGCCCCCAGTGCTTCCTGCACCACGACAGGACCCGTCCTGCCTGCCAAAGCCCTCTGGGGCCCTTCCAGCCCTCTGAGATGCGGGTGGGAGCAGCCAGGGGGTTCCTGAGTTTTTGGGGATTCACCCTAAGCACACAGAGCAGTGCTCTGAGCCCCTGGCAGCAGGGCTGGGAGCTGAGGGGTCTGAAAGGTCCCTCCCAACCCCACAGCCCCATGGGATTCTCCCTTTGATCCCCCATTTTCACCCGTATTTCCTGCTGCAAGCTGTGAGTAACCCATTCCCAGGAAAACCAGGGGCTCTCCCTGCTCGCAGCCGGGCCTGGAGGAGAGGGGAGGGCGGGATTCGCTCCTGGCAGGGAAAGGAGGGACTTTATCCCAAACCCGCCCCGGAGTGCCCTCAGCATGCCCTGGGCACCTTCTGCTCCTGCTCCACACCTCTCCAGCCGCTCCAAGCAGCTGGGACACGCTGGCATTGCCCTCTGGGGCTCTCTGCAGGACAAAGCAGAAATCCCAGGGCAGAGCTCAGGACTAAGCTGTGTCCAGAGCAGTTTAATCTCCTCTTGGGCCCTGACCTGAGAGCACCCAGTGGAGCTGGGCTGACACTGGGCCCTGGAAAGCAGACTGGAAACTTCAAATCCGCTCTGGCCCGGGCCTGTCTGGGCTCCTTCCGGCCGCACACGGGGCTCTGAGCACAGACAGCTCCACAAAAACAGGGCTTTTTGTAAAAAAAACTTATTTTGCATAAAGAGGAGCCACCCTGCACCTTTGGTGCCAGGTGTCAATGAAAACCACGCAAAGAACGTGAAAAAAAAACAAAACCAAGAGAGAAGTGAAAACTCAACCTTTTGTGTCTTTTTTAATCCATTTACTGATTTCACCACACAGAAAATTAAAAAAAAAAAAAAAACAGTACAAAGAGTTGTAAAAAATTCTGATCCTTCCAAGCAAGGTGCATTGCGCTGCAGCAGAAAACAAATGATGTGCTGGCTCAAGCCTAAACAGTAGGAATATTTGGCAAAAACCCCTCTGTACCATCAGACACATGTGTCCAAAGTGAAAAGGTCCTGTGCACCTTGATCCCTTTGGGACACGTGGCACAAACACCATAAACCTCAACAAACTGGAGCAGCCCCAGAGGTTTGGGGCAGCCCAGGCAGAACACAGCAGCCTTGGGAAGTGCTGGTGGGGAGATTTTGGGGGAAAAGTCCCCAGTTCAGCCTGCTGTGAGCCCTACCTGTCCCCAGACCCTGAGGTGTGTCCTCACCACCCCAAGGAATGCTTGGCTCAGCCTGGGATCGATGCTCCAGGTCCAGATGATCCCCTGCCCTGCTGGCAGCAGGGTGGGATTCCCACAGCCTGGAGCAAGAGAGGGTTTGAAACAGCTCCCAGCACAGAAAAGCAAGTAGACGGTGAAAAAATAGAAAGCCTTTCTAAATTATTATTCAATTAAAAAACCGACACAGCAGGACCAAGCCGGCGTAGAGCACTCACACTCCAAAAAGCACACACACACACTCCAAACCCCTGGCCAGAGCAGCACACGGAGCCCCACACGCTGCAGCAGGGTTTGTGTCCCTGCTGTGCCCAGGGGGCAGAAGTGTCCCCCTCCCCAAGGGGCTGATCCCAGCCTGGCTGGTCCCCCAGGGGCTCTGGGGCAGCAGGTTCCCACCCTTTTTCCCCAGAGCTGCATTCCCAGCCCTGTTTCCCTTTCCCTCCCTCCAAACAACTCCTGCAAGTCCTTTCAGCACCCTGGATGTCTCCTAGGGAAACCCTGAGAACTCTTCAAAGCCAAGAGGGACTCTGGGGCTTGCCAAGAGCCAGCAGAAAGAGAAAGGATGGTTTTAGGGTTTGGAGAAGGCCAGGCCCTCTCTCCCCTCTTGGAATGAACCATTAACAAATCAAAACTAGAGCTGCAGCTTTCACAGTGACCAGGAAACAGCTCTGCCCTTGTCCAGGGTGACCACAGGGCGAGGAGCTGATTGTTCCCAAGCCTGGCAAGGCCAGAAAAATTTAATTTAATTTTTTTAACAATTTAACGGGAATTTAACCATCCTGGGACTCTTCCATGCAGTCAGTGCAGGACTGGCACACGCCTGGCACCCGATGTGGCGCAGCTGGGTACCCACGTGAGGAGCTCTGGGCTCCTCAGATCCTTTTTCTTCTGGAAAAATCTAAACCAGGAGCTAAGCAGGTGCTTTGTGCCCTCTCCAGAAACATCCCAGCTTGGAGAAGCCTGTGGGGAGCAGAGCTGCAGGAATGAAAACCTCACAGGTGTAAGTGGGGCACCAACCCTTGGGCTGACCAGCACCAGTCCAGCACTGGAGGAACTGGGAGCCTCCCTCATCCCAAACCCCTCAGGGATTGACATTCCCTCCTTCCTACACCTGACAAGGGCAGGAAGCAATGTTCCCATCTGAATCCCTGAGCCAACAGGGCACGGATTGCCCGGCCTGCCCCCTCCTCCACCACACCACAACCAACACCCGCAGTGCACACAGCTGAACTGGGAGCACTGAGAGGGGAGAGACCTGCATGGAGCACGACGGGTTTGAGCTACAAAAACTGCTTCAGCATGGACAGAGGCCTGTGTGAGAAAGTGAAGCTGGGTGTGAGGCTGATCAGGGAGAGAAACCCCAAATCTGAGTCAGGGCTGGGTCAATGCCAAACAAGAGAACCCGGGTGCTCCCAACCTGAGCACCCAAACCCAGCAGGTGGAGAAGGAGGGGCAGGAGGAGACCGAGGCAGCTCCGTGCCCAGGAAGGGACAGTCCTGTGGCTCATTGTGCAGCAGATCCTCAATTCCCCCCAAAAGGAGGGGTCAGTCCAGCAGATGGCAAATCCCATTGCACTGGGACACAAATCCTGGGTCTGGCTTTTCCAGCAGCCAAACGCCCAGGGGGAAAACAAGGCAGCTGGGAAAGGAGCAATTCAGGGAAGTGAGAGGTTTTATCAAGGTGCAGGTGCAAAACAAAAAGCGTCTCCCCTCCTTCCTTCCCGTGGGCTGGAATCCAGCTGTGGCAGCACTGCATCCCCACCATCCTCTGAGCAGGAATCAGATCTGGAAAGGCAAAAGGAAAGGCTGGGACTGCCTGGAAGCTCACAGTTACTCTGCTGCTCTGTCCAGGCTTCAGAGGGCTGAGAAGCTCCCAAAGCAAGCATGAGCTCCTGCCTTTGCTTTCCTAACTTTCCTACAGTAGAAAATAGTTACAGGCACATCTGAAGGGCAAGAGGTGGAACAAGGTTTCAAGGGAGAGAAGAAAGGGATTTCTCCACAAATCCTACCCTTCTCCCTCTAAAATCCTCTCTGACAAGTCATTAGATCAGTGACAAAGTCATCCAGCACAGCCCAGCTCCCATCTGTGCCCTGGGGCAGCTCTGCCAGCACTCTTGAGTCTCACTTTCTCCATTTCCTGGCAAAACCCTGTTTCTGCATCAAACTGAGCTTCCCAAACTGCCTCAGCTGGGCCTTTGGGACCCTTTCTAATGCACAGGGACAATATTTTGTGTTTCCAACACGCACCAGGCACACCAACCCCCACTTTGGGCTGGCTCTCACCTTCTGATCCAGTCTCTGATAATCACCAGATTTGGGCCGCCGACCAGTTTTGGATCTTTTTCCTTCCAGAGCAAAAGCAATGATCTTTGGAGAGAGAAAAACGGAGACAGGGTGAGTGGAACAGCAGCTTCCAACACAGGCTCACCTTTGCTCCCACAACCCTTTTCCTGTGACCCAGAATTTGAAACATGAAAATGGCAGCACTCAACCATTCCTAAGATGGATAATGAGGTTTGCAAAACAATCACAAAACAGTAAGAATTTTTTTTTTTTGGTCCTCCCTCAAAACCAACTTTATGTGAGGAAAAACAACCCCAACCTTGTAATGCTACAGAAATCTGTCAGGAGGAAACTGTCAGAGATAAGATGGAGGGATCCACACCCCTTTGTGGTTTGCACCTCTCAGCTGAAACCAGCAGCAGAGCTGAGAACACCCAGCTCTGTGTCGCACCACATCCAGCCCCATTCCTGGCCACAGGAACCCAGACCAAACTGGGAGATACTGGTGAGGAACCAGTCTGGAGGAGGGGAAAGGGCTGGCAGGGTGCTCACCTTGCGTTTGTTGTGGTAGGCCACGTACAGGGCTGCCACAATGACAGCTGTGGTCACCAGGTAGGCAAAGAAGTGGCTGCTCTCCGAGCGGGGCCTGGGCAGGGAGGGGACACTCCTGTCCCTGTCCTGCTCCTGGGAGGGGTCACTGCCCTCCTCAGCCTTGGCCACCTCCTCCAGGGTGCTCTCTTCGTTCTCCAGGGAGCTGTCACCGTCCACAGCAGGGGCAGCAGAGTGTGACACGGCGCTCTGCTCCTCCTGGGAGGTCTGAGCACTGTCCTGGCCGTGGGGCTGCTCGCCAGCAGCACTGCCCGGGCTCTCAGCCTGGGCCTGCTGCCCTCCTTGGCTGCTGGCCCCGTTGGCAGCCTTGTTCTTGTCACTGTCATCCTGGGTGGTGCCACTCTGGGTGTTGCCCTTCTCCTGGTTGGTGCCATCCTGGTTGGTGTTGTCCTGGGTGTTGCTGTTCTGGTTGGTGATGCCATTTGTGTTTTTGCTGTCCTTGCCATCAGTGCTCTTGTTGTTGTCGCCCTCGTCCTTGTTGGTGCTGTCCTGGTTAGCGCTCTGCTTGGTGCTGCCATTTGTGTTTTCACTGCCCTTCTCACTGCCGTTCTTGTTCTTGTCATCCTCGCTGTCCTTCTCCTTGGTGCCCTCTGCCTGGTTGCCAGCCTGGCCGTTCTTGCTGACATTGTTCTGCTGATTGTTTTCACTCTGGCTGCTGCTTTCACCGTTAGTGCTGCTCGCTGTGTTGCCCTGGCCACCAGTGCCACCGCTGTGGCCGCCTGTGTTGGCAGTGTTGGACTCTTTACCGTTCTGGCCATCACTGCCCTGCCCATCACTGCTGGTCCCTGCATTGCCCTGGTCGCCAGTGCTGCTGCCTGCACTGCCCTGCCCCTCACTGCCTGTCTTGCCTGTGTTACCACTGTCCGTGTTACCGCTGTTGCTGCTCTGGCTTCCACCTCCTTGTCCCCCGCCTCCTTCATTGCTGGTTCCATCCCTGCCATTGGCACCTTGGCCCTCCTGAGCAGTCTCTGTGTCGCTGCCTCTCTGTGACTCCTTTTTCTTCTCCTTGTCGTCGTTGCTGCCATTTCCAGTCACACTGTTGTCCTGCTGTTTGTTTGCCGTGTTTTCACCCGTGTTGGTCCCACCGCTCGTGTCTGGTTGGGCATTGCCATTGTCGGAGTTACCGTTGTTTTGCTGCCCGTCTCCATTCCCTGGGGCTGTGTTCACTGTGTTGGTGTGTTCCCCGTTGTCACCTGCTCCGGCTCCCTGAGACACCGCGGGAGATCCGCCGCCGTCTGCAGTGGCAAACACGGGAAGCACGGTCAGAGGCACCGAGGGGAGACCCCGAGAGGGGCGGCGGGACCCGGGGGACACGGCACCGGAGCGGGGGAGCCCAGAGGGGAGCACGGGGACGGGAACCTCGGGGGAGCGGGTGTTACCGAGGGCGGAGGGGGAACCCCGGTGAACCTCGGGGGGAACGGAGATCAGGGGTTACCGAGGGTGGGGGGGGAACCCTCGGTGACCGAACGCGGCGGAACCCCAAGGGCAGAGGAAGCCCCCAAACCGAGCGCGGTGCCTGACCCCCCCCCGGCCCCAGGGTTTCGGTGCCCCCTCCCGCCCCCGCGGCAGTGTCCCGGCGCGGCGTACCGGCGGCGCAGAGCCCCAGGAGCAGCAGGAGCAGCACCGAGAGCACCGACAGTAGCGGCAGCGCCCGCGGGGCCTCCATGGCGGGCGGGCCCTCAGCACCGGCTCGACCGCTTCCGGGCGCGGCTCTCGCGAGAGCGGGGAGGGAGCGGAGACGGTATTAAATTTGCATATTTGGGCGGAGCATTTCTCTGTGGGGCGGGGCCTGTTAAGGGGCGGGGTTGTGGGCGTGTTCGAGAGTGGGCTGGCTTGTTCCGGTTGGGGGCGGGGCTTGGGGAGTCCCTTTGGGAGGCGGTTGGCGCCCTCTGGCGGTCATAGCCGAATTTTGGGGTAAAACCCAAGGGTTTGGGGTAAAAGCCAAGGGTTTAGGGTAAAACCCGCCGGTTCGGAATCTGTTTCCCGGCCCTGAGATCCCGGGGCCGGCAGTCAGTGAGAAAGGCAGTGACTGCAGCCCCAGACCAGCTGTGGAATGGGCGAGGCTGGGGACAGCCAGCAGGAAATCGAGGCTCTTTTCCTTTTCCCTTTCCTTTCCCTTTCCTCCAGACAGCTTTGGGGAACCTACTGGTTTTGGATAACACGCTATTTTTCGGGTATTATTTTATATTTTTTTTAATACCCTGTTGTTTTTCAGATATTTAAAAATTTTTTGATACCTGTTACTTTTCAGATGCTGCTTCGTTTTTTGGATAACCTGTTGTCTTTCTTTTTTGGCCCAAGCAGGCTTGTCTTGTTCCACAGCAGCGATTCCCAGTGGAGCAGGAAACTGTCAGCAGGCACCCAGGACTGTTCACTTCTTTCAGTTTATCTGGTTTAGACGGTTAAATCTCCTTTCTCTGGGCTGAATATCCAGGAATCTGTCTCCAGCAGGGATCACACTGTTCCATGGGTCCATGGCCCGCTGCAGTTTCTCCTAAAACAGAGGAAAAACATCACATGGAAACCAACACAGAGAACAATCCTCCTTGGAGTGTGGCGGGAGATGCGGCTGAATTTCTCCTCTCATGGTTTCCTTTTCCCGATCCCCGGGGAATCTCAGCTCCATTCAGCACATTCCAGCAGCCCCTGCTGTCCGTGCCAGCCTTCCCAGGGAGACCAGAGCAGCTGGCCCAGCGCTTTTCGGGGGATTTCAACAGAAAACCGAGGCTGTTTCTCATGCTCGGCCTCCACCCACCCCCTGGAAGGGCAGAGTGGCTGAGCTCAGGCCGAGTTTGTGCCCATGGGGTTGGGATTCTGCCCGTGGGCAGCGCAGGATCCAGCATTGCTGAGGACGAGGAGGAGCAGTGACCTCCCCTTGCCTCCTGTCCATGGATCCTGGGGTACCCCAGGCTGGGAGGGACCCCGGGGTGCAGCCGCAGGACCCCCCAACACCTGAGCCCGTTCTCACCTGGGCACAGCTCCATCCCACCTTCAGCTTTGGGGCGTCCTCTGCTCTCACCAATCCCCGCAAATTCACTTTTTGGGGACGGCTCTCTCCAGGAGCAGGCTGGACGCTCAGATCTGGCCCTAATTAGCGCTAATTGGGGTGTTTTCACCGCTGTCCCGAGGTCTGGTGTCAGGATAATAAAGTCCTCACCTCGCCCGACGTGTCCGCATCCCCCAGCCCGCCCCGTCCCCCCCGAGGGCTAATCTGCTCGGGATAAAGGATCAAAAGGGGGAACAATTAGCAAATGGAAGAATTTAATGACGCTAATTAAAATGTATTAAGTGTAGCCAGTGCCTCTGCAGCAGCTGCTCTGGCAGGAGCCCCGAGGACAGCACGGGAGCCGCAGCCTCACCCCGGACATCTGGCGCGCCCCCGAGAAGGAAAAAGGGGGTTTGGAGCAACCTCGGAGCCCGTGCTGCAGCCCCTAATTAGCTCCATCTCGGCAGGAGACCCCCGGGACCTCATTAGGCTTTTCAATTAGTGCCTGGCCAGCCTGCAGGGGGGCAGGGCTGCAATTAAACCAGCGGGAGGGGGTGGCAGGAGGAGCCCCGCGGCCAGAAAAGAGCCAGGAGAGCGCCCAAGGTGTCCTTCGAGCAGCCACGAGAGCTCCAGGTGTTCCCAAGGTGTTCAGAGAGAACCAGGAGAGCTCTGGGCTGGCCCCAGGTGCGCCCAAGGTGTCCTTAGAGCAGCCAGGAGAGCTCCAGGTGCTCCCAAGGTGTCCCAAAAGCTCTCCTGGATCCCCTTTGGGCACATCTAGAGAGCCAAACCCTGCTGGGGAGCATCCCAGGCCTCCCTCACCCTGTGCTGCCGGCTCCATTTCACCTCCCAGCTCTGAGGACGGGTTATATCATGAGGAACATCACCCAAAACCTGTCCAAAGCTGAGTGGAGCCACCAGACCTCCTGGTCACACCATCCCGAATGGAAATACACTGGATTTTTTCAGGTTTTTTTTCCTACAATAAAGATAGGAACCTCTTCTAGCACCAGGGAATGGTTTAGTTTGGAAGGGACCTTAAAGGACAGTTCCAGTCCCCTCCCGTGGGCAGACACACCTGTGGGAGCATTCCAGAGGACAATAAAATCAAAAAACCTCATTTTCCATGGACAGCCACTCTGAATCCTGCATTTTCACACCTATGGACAGACACAGCTCCTGTGGGAGCATTCCAGAGGACAATAAAATCCAAAAAGAACCCAATTTCTGTGCACAGCACTGCTCCCCTGTGTCACCTCGTGCCCAGAGCAGGGCTTGGGCTCACCCCAGCCTGCCCCAGCCCCAGAGCAGCACCAGGCAGTGGAACAGATGTTCCCTGTCCCTATGGGAAAGCTCTGAGTCAAACAAAGGAATATTCTCCTGCTGAAGCCCAACATCTGTCTGGGGCTGTCTGGCTCTGGCTGGGGTTTAATCCCTGTGACAGGGCTCTCTCCATGCCTCTAATGCCCCATGAAATCCAATCCCAGGGGCTGCTTGTGCACAGCCTGCTCCTGGTGCTGGGGAGAGCGGGGCCGAGCGTCCTCCTCACCAAAAATCACTTTTCTTGGAACGGTTTCTCTCAAAAAAGCTCAATTTTGGCTCTTTTCAGGCGATGGCCACGCACGTTGTGGGTGCACCCTAATCCCCTCGGCCCCAGCTGTGTGACACGTGGCTGCTCCTCCCCAGCTCCAGGCCAGAATTCACACAGGTTTTTCTCTCTGAAAGCCAGAAATTTAAATAATTTGGAAATTTAAATAATAGAAACTCCTCTCAGATCTTGGCTCTGGCAGCTCGGGGATGCTCCAAGCTGGCAATTCCAGCTGCCCACATGATGGTCCTGGGCTGGATGGAGCAGCCACGCTCCTGCTGGAGCTTGCACAGGGTTTTGGAGCTGTCCCCAGGTGTGTCCCTGAGGCTCAGGTCAGTGCCCATGGCTGGGGCCTGGTTCAGGTGTGAGTTTTTGGAGTTCTGCCCAGCCCTGGTATGAAAATCCACCAATCCAGGTGTTTTCTGCTGCAGATATGGATGCCAACACCTCTCACATCTGGAAAACACAGACAGATCCTCCTCACAAATTAACTCCAGGCAGGTGCAGCTCCAGGTCAGTCTGCAACAGAGACAAAATCGTGAGTTCTGGGGGGAAAACTGAGGGGTTTTTCCTGCTGAAATACAAGGAGAGGGAAAAGTCCTGATACACCCAGGTATGGAGCTGAGTGAGGACCCCAAATGGGTTGAAAATCCATCAGGTTGTTTTTCTGCTGGTGGTTTTCCATTCCTGGTTAGGACTAAGCAGCCCCAGAGCACCCAGCACACACCAGTAACTCCCAGTGCCCAGCTCCTCATGCACTGGTTCACTCAATTTCCCCTCTCCTGATGCCCTGTTGGTGGCACCCCAAAATCCCCCTGATCCCAAAGCCAGAGCTGTTCAGGGATGCAGGAGCTCGGGAGCAGGAATTCCATCCCGAGGTATTTCCCAGGAAAAGTGGCAGAGGAAAAGAGGCGAGCGCTCCCCACACAGACCACACTCACACCGCCGGCTGCAGCTGCAGTTTTTATTTCCTTTTGTGAAAAATAACAGGATTTTTTGAGGTGATAAAAACACAACCCCTCCCGGGGCTCAGCCCCAGGCCCTGCCCAGCGCAGCAGGAGCGTGGTGGGCAGGAGCAGCACCGACGGGGCAGCACCAGCCCCGTGCCAGGGCACAGAGCAGGATCTGGGAGCAGCTGGAGGCGTTCCTGCCCCTGGATCCGGGATGGAGAGCCAGTTCCAGCCCACGCCTGCCGTGTTGGGGGCTGGCACCACCGTGAGGGTCCATCCCCGTGCCCACGGCAGCGACGGGCATCAGTTCCTCCCTCAGAGATCCCCCTCGGCGGCACCTTCTGGAGGGTCTATTCCATCATTTTTTAATCTTTTTTTTTTGTTTTCTCCTTTTTTTAATAAAAACAGTCTTTAGGTTGACCGCTGGCAGCAGCTCTGAGCAGAAAGCCCCTTCCCTCCAGAGCCTGCTCCCCACAGAGTTCAGAAAGGGTCAAATATTGACCAATAATGGTTTTGGCTGCGTTCGAATCTTGATTGTGGCTTCTGCAATGTACAGCGGGGAGGGGACGGGGTGGGGAAGGACAGGAGGGGAGGTTTGTCCCTCAGTCAGCGGGTTTGGTGACCAGGGACAGCGGCTGCGTCTGCAGCGCGGCCAGGGCGGCCGGCATGGCGCCGGGAGGGGAGGCCAGCAGGGCCGAGGGGGCCCCCGAGGTGAAGGGGACGGGCCTGGAGAGCAGCGAGGAGGAGGAGGAGGAGGAGGAGGAAGAGGAGGATTTGCTGAGCTGGGCCCGGGCCTCGGGCTTGGTGGTGAGCGAGAGCGGCTGGGCCTGCTCCGAGTGCGTGGCGGCCGGCGCGGCCGGCGAGGCCAGGGCGGCTGACGGCGTGGCCGGGGAGTCCAGCATGGAGCCGTGCGACGAGGCCGGGCTGGGGCACGGCTTCTCGGGCAGGAAGGGCACCACGCAGGGCTTCTTGCTCCGGGCGGGCAGCGAGCCTGCGGGTACAGGGATGGCGTGAGGGGCGCAGGGCGTGTGAGGGGACATGGACGGCGTGAGGGGTGCAGGGGGCGTGAGGGGCATGAGGGGCCTGAGGGGACAGGGACAGCATGAAGGGATAGGGACGGCGTGAGGGGACAGGGATGGCATGAGGGGCGCGGGGTGCCTGAGGGGACAGGGACAGCGTGAGGGGACAGGGACGGCGTGAGGGGTCAGGGACGGCGTGAGGGGCACAGGGTGCCTGAGGGGACAGGGACGGCGTGAGGGGACAGGCACGGCGTGAGGGGACATGGACACCGTGAGGTGTAGCAGACCCCATGGAGCTGGCCTGAGCTCCATTGAGGGCTGATACTGAACAGTAGGAACTGCTGAGTCATGATGAGACAGCAAAATAAGCTCCTGCCTTCAGCTTCTTGATCCATAGCTTATCTCTGTAACCCATAGGCCACTTTTTCCCTGACCTTTACTATTGGACAAGTTTGGATCCCCCTGTACCCTATAAAAAGGGGCTGTTTTAGCCCATTCTGGTTAGAAGAGCCATCGCTGGAACCCTTCAAAGACCCCTCAATAAACCATTGCTGCGGAACCACAAGGGCCTCTCCTTCTCCTCTCTCGCCATCTGCTTCTACCCCTAGCCCTAGGGTAGGAGCTGAAATCCTAAGAGAGCTGATAACCACTAAAGAGCTGAAAATCACTGAGCTTGCCAAAAGTAGCTTCGAGCAGCGTGTGGGTATTGGGGCACTCTGTCTCCCAGAGAGACTGAGTTATCCAGATAAAGATTGCCTTGCTTGGGGTTAAGCTCAATCAGAAGACCTGGGGCCCTGTCAGTGAGGGACTTGAGGGGACACGGGCAGGGGGCACTCACCGTCGGCATCAGGGCCCTGCTGCTGCTGCTGTTGTTGCTGCTGGGCCAGCTTCTCGCGCTTCCGCTTCTTCTTCTTGCCCTAAGGGAGAGAATTTCAGCTCCTCCCGCAGCTCCTGGCCGCCACAGGGGTGCTGGGATGGGAAACGTGGCGGGGAGAGCACGTGGAGGGGCTCAGCACCCTAAATTCTGACCCCGGGCCCAGCCAGCCCCCTCCCAGCACAGCCAAACCCCAGGAAGGGGCTGGGGTCCCCATGGAGGGGGGTTCACACGTACGTAGTTGTCCCTTGCTGACCAGGTCGGGTAGAGCTGCGAGTGCAGCTGCCGCTCCTTCCGCGCCAGCTCGTAGTACTTGGCCTGCTCCTCCCGGGACAGCGAGTGCCACTGCGGGGACAGCACGATGGGGACACCAGAACTGCCCCAGGGACCCCCAGAGCCATGCTGGGGAACCCCAGAGCCACCCCGGGGACCCCAAAACCATGCTGGGAATCCCAGAGCTGCTTCAGGAACCCCCAGATCCACTCTGGGGACCCCAGAGGTGGCTGGAATCCCCAAATCCACACTGCTGACCCCGAGCACCTGCTGCCCACCCCATCCCAGGTCACCAGGAGCTCCCTGGGGCTCCTGGGCTGGCAGTGCCCAGGTGTGGGGGCTTCCCAAGCTGGCAGTACTCAGGTGTGGGCCCTGCAGGGTCCCTGTGCCCCCCATACCCTCCGTCCCAGGATCTGGTTGATGGCCGCACTCTCCTTCAGCGTGCACTCGGCCACCACCTTGGCCCTCATCTCCTTCATGTACAGCATGAAGGCGTTCAGAGGCTTCTTGATGTGCGGCTTCTTCTCCTCCTCCTTCTTCACGGCCACGGGGGATTTCCTGCCAGGAGGGTCAGGACTTATTTTATGAAAAATCGCGGACGCATTTTATGGAAAATCCTTTCCTTAGGATTTTTTTCTCCTGAGAAGCTGAGAGGTCTCAGAAACGAAATGTAAACAATGGTTATCTGCTGCTGCGGAATGCAACAGGTGCATCTGGGATTGGCCTCATGTGGTTGTTTCTAATTAATGGCCAATCACAGTCCAGCTGTGTCAGATTCTCTGGTCAGTCACAAGATTTTATCATTCCTTTCTATTCTTTTATTATCATTCCTTTCTATTTTTTACTAGCTTTCTGATGAAATCCTTTCTTCTACTCTTTTAGTATACTTTTAATATATAATTTTAATATATCAATATATAATTTATATGTCATTTTATTATATTAATATATTGCATTATAATATATCAATATATAATTTATATAATATATTGTAATACATTACTATACTATAGTATATATTATATATAATTAATGATACATAATACAATAATATATATAATATATAATATGGTATATATTATATTATATAATACATAATTTTAATATATTTAATTAAATTTTAATTTTTAAATTCAAATATAGATTTTAAAATGTAATTCTTAATATTTAAATTTTAATTGTTTAATTTTTAAATTAAATTAATTTTTAAAATTTTAAATTTAAAATTTTTAAATTTAAATTTTAATATGTAATATGTTATATCACTTTAATGTAATATACATCACAAAATAATAAACCAGCCTTCTGAAACACGGAGTCAAGATTCTCTTTCCTCATTGTGGGACCCCTGTGAGCACCAGCCCAGGTCAGGACCCCCAGGAGCAGCCCCTGTCCCCCCCCATCCCGTGTCCCCACTCACGAGGTGCCGGCGGGGCTGGAGCTGGGCTGGGGGGGCTCCTGCTTGACGATGGGGGAGACGATGGTGGGGTGGGGGATGCCCGAGGGGTGCAGCCCGTGCGCGGGGGGCGGCACCACGTGCGGGGAGAAGCGGCTGGACATCAAACTGCAGAGGGGGGGACAGACAGCAGGGGTGGGACAGACGGCCAGGGACCCCCCAGAACCGCCCGGGTTCAGAGAGCGCCTGCCCCAACCCAGCCAGGAACCCCGAGAACGTGACGGAATCCCAAATGCACACTGGAAACCCCAAATCCGTGCTGGAACCCCAAACCACCTTAGAGACCTCAAATCTACCCTAGAGACCCCAAATCCACCCCATAAACCCAGCCCCACCCTGACATGGAGGCTTTCGTGAGAGACCCCAGAGACCCCAAATCCACCCTAGAGGCCCCAAATCCACCCCAGAGACCCCAAATCCACCCCAAATCCACCTGGACATGGAGGCGTTCATGGCCAGGGCAGGGTAGGGGTGCCGGAAGCCCCCGGCAGGGATGGAGTACACGGGCTGTCCTTGCCTACAAAAACACGAATTTTTTTGGGGAAAAAAAATCCTTTTCCCAATTCATGGGCACCCTTGGGCTGCTCTGTCCATCTGCAGGATTCCCAAATTTTCCAGCAGCACGGAGTCCCTCCCTTCCCACCCCGACAGCACCCCAGATTCTGCCCCCCAGCACAGCCAGCCCCCTCCCAACACCCTCAATGACATCCAGCCCCCTCCCAGCAGAGTCAGCCCCCTCCCAGCCCCCCAAACCCCAAAGCCCCCCGTCCTTACTGTGGCACGAGCCAGCCCAGCGGGGGTGGCAGCTGCCCCACGGCCCCGGGGGACAGGGGGTAGTAGGGGGGCAGCTCGGGGGGGTGCGGCGGCCGTGGGATCCCTGTGAGGGCAGAGGGGGGTCAGAGCAGCCAAGGAGCCCCACGTGCCCCCCAGCACCTTCCCTTGAGCACCCCAGGTCCCCCAGAGCACCCTGTGCCCCCCAGCACACTTCCGTGAGCACCCCAGGTCCCCCCCAAGCAGCCCAGATCACCCCAGATCCCCTCCGAGCACCCCAGATCCCACCGAGCCCCCCGTGCCCCCCAGCAGCTTCCCTTGGGCACCTCAGATCCCCCCTTTGAGCACTGCAGATCCCTCTGAGCACCCCAGAGCCCCCCTCTAGATGTGTCCCCCAGCCCCGCACACCCCCAGGTGTCCCCCCAGCTCCGCTCACCCGTTTTGGGGTCGATGTCGGGGCTCAGGTGCCCGGGGGGTGAGCCGGGTGGGAAGGGCTCGCTGCTGTAGGTGATGAGCGGCGTCAGGGGGTGCATGTGATGGGCGTGCTGCACCACGGGCACCTTGTTGGACTGGGGGAGAGAGAGCAGGGCAGGGCTCAGACCATGGGAACGGCCCCAGGGAGGGTGTCCCTGCCCCACGGAGGGTGTCCCTGCCCCAATGGAGGTGTCCCTGCCCCAATGGAGGTGTCCCTGCCCCACGGAGGGTGTCCCTGCCCCACGGAGGGTGTCCCTGCCCCAATGGAGGTGTCCCTGTTCCCTTGGCTTTTTAAGGTCCCTCCCTAGCCCAAACCACCCCCGAATCCCCCCCATGGAATGGGAGAGGGCCATGGGGACGCTGTGAACCCCCCCTGGGTCTGGGGGCTGCCCCCTCTCTCTCACCAGGTGGGCGGGCGAGGGCGAGCTCCTGTCCTTGAGCGTGGCCCCGGCCGGCACGTCCAGCAGCGGCCACTTCATCTGCAGGTACTGTGGGAGGGATGGACACTGCCCTGCAGGGACCCCACGCAGCCCCTGGCCCCCAAAAACCCCCTGCCCCAAAAACCCATGCCCCAAAAAACCCCTGTCCCAAAAAACACCCTGCCCCAAAAACCCCTGCCCCAAAAAAACCCATGCCCCAAAAAAAAACCCTGCCCCAAAACCACCCCAGCCCTGACCCCAAACACCCTCTGACCCCAAAGCACCTCCTGATCCCAAAGCACCCCCAGCCCCAAAGCACCCCCAACCCTGAAATATCCCACTCAGCCCCAAAACGTTCCCACAGCCCTCCAAGAAAACCCCATCCCCAAAAGACTGCCCAGCCCCAAAACCTCCCCCAATCCCCAAATCCTCCCTAGCTCAGAAACAACCCTCTGACCCCAAAATATCCCCCAGCCTCGCCTGCACAGCCAGCCAAGGACTCCCCAGCCCATGGGCAGAGGGGTTTTGGGGCTTTTTCTCCCTTTCTGGGTTAAGATCTCACTGTGACTCTGGGGTGTCTCCCTGGCACCCCAAAAAGGGGCTCTGTGCGTGTTTGGGGGGCCAGAGGCACCAGAGGGAGGGTCCCTGGAGATGCCAGGGCTGCAGAATGTGGGAATGTGGGAACGTGGCTGCAGCAGCTGCTGCAGGAATTTCCCCAAACACAAACCTGCCTGAGCCCTGAGCCGGGGCAGCTGGAACCAAAACCCAGGCGGAGTTTGGGGCAGCGTTAACCCTTCCAGGACCCCCACCCAGGGCCCCCTGGCACGGCACAGCCCCAAAGCTGATGGGTCCCTGAGCCCCCCAGCCCCAGGCCAGCCCCCTCCCCACCCCGAGGGGCTTTCTGGGCTGCCCTGTGAGCAGAGGAGATGCCAAGGGACAGCACTGGGGGAAGCTTTGGGGATAAAACGCTGAATTCTCATTTTGGGAGCCTGGGGAAGGGAAAGGGAGGAAGAGGGGGGACTCTTTCAAAATGTACAAAGCAGGGGGAGCTGCTGAACGGTTCAGTGGTGATGTGCAAAAATGACAAAATGACCCCCACTCCCTCCCCTTCCCCTCCTCTTCCTCCCCATCCCCTGGCTCCAGCTGGGACACAGCCCCCACTGTCCCCCACTGTCCCACAATGGGGACCCGGGCTGGGAAACAGCAGCAAAATAAGAAAAAAAAAAAGAGGAAAATAGTTGAAAATCGGTCACATTCCAGAGAGATTAGAGCCAGCCCTGGGTGCTCGTTAGCAGCCAATTAAAAGCAGGGGTAACCCCTTCCCTGCTGGAGCCCAGCCCCCTGGAGCCCCCCGACCCAGGGGAAGGGGCTGGGGATGCCCTGAGGTGCAACTGGGGGCGTTCACCAGAGGATTCCCACTCCTCCTGTTCTGCCCAGGCTCCAGCCCAGCTGCGCTGCTGCCCTGGGGAGGGGGAGAGCCCCTGGTGGGTCCTGCTGTGGGTCCCACCCCATAACTGCAGGTCCTGGCAGCTCCATGTGCCCGTGTCCCAGAGGGGTTTGTCACCCTGTCCAGGGTTCCATCACCCAGCTGTGTGTCCCAGCCCCTCCTGTCCCTCTGTCCTGGTCCCTCTGTCCCTCTGCTCCCTTTTCCCCCAGAATTCATCCCAAAATCACACCCGGACAGGCCAAGCATTAGGGCAGAAAATGGGGGTTTGCAGGATTTTTAATGCAGGCCCCCCAAAATCTCTGTCCAGGCGTGGCCACTGCAGCCCCATGGCATCCCAAGGTGCAGCTTTGAGCAGTGTCACTGGATTGTTTGGGGAAAAAACACCCAAATTTGGCTCCGGGAGTGACAGGGAATGGGATTTTGGAGAGAAATGAGGATGCTGGGCTCAATGCATCACCCAGTTCCCCAAAACTTTGTGTTTGGGCATAAGAAGGTGGGAAAAAATCCAAATCTGCCCAGGCAGAAGGGTGTGGGGCTGCAGCCAGGGATGCTGCAACGGGGATGGCACCAAGGGGGAAAAAAGGATCCCCCAAGGGATTGGGGGAAGCCCCAAAATGGGGAAAAAGGGAATGGGAAAGGGGAAAGGAGAGGGTAAAGGGGGTCCTGGCCTCTCACCCTCCTGGGGTCCTTCACACCCCAACAAAGCCCCCCAATGCCAACAACCAGGGAGCAAAGCCAGCAGCATCCCAGCCCCACAGCTGCTGCATTCCCAGGGATAGCTGGGGAGGCAGAAATCCCAATTACAGCTGGATTTACAGCCCAGGCAAGCAGACATAAATCTCTCCCCCACCCCCGCCATCCATCCATCCGCTTCCCAGCCCAATAATCTCCTCCAGATGTTGCCCATGAGCACCAGCATGACAAATCCCAGCCAGGAGACTCCCGGGAGGGTCTCCTGCACCCCCACATCCCAGGAGAACCCCCAAAATCCCCCAAAATATGAGTTATTGTCCCACCAGGATTTAGGGTTTCTAAGGGTTTTAGGGTTGATGCAGGAGACATCTCCACGTTCCCTTTTGGGATTTTTTGGGTGACAGCAGCCAGGCAAAGGGTGTCCCAGCTGGGGACAGGGATTTTGGGGTGGGGATGAGGGTTTGTGACACCCTAACAGCAGATGTTTGTCCATTCCCATACCACAGGCACCAGATGGGAAATGCCAAAGGGGCTGGGAGATGAAAAATAAGTTAAAAAAACCCCAAAACACCTCAGTTTGGGATGAGCTTGGAGAGGTGGCACTGGTGCTACCTGATCTCCATGCACAGATCCCACATCCACACCCTGGGGACACCGGGGGCATCTGAGGGAGAGCTGGGGCCCAAAGGAAGGTGGGATGGGGTGGGATAATGGGATGGGATGGGATCAGTGGGATGGGACAGGATTGATGGGATGGGACGGGAATGGGATCCATGGGATGGGGATGGGATGGATGCTGTGGATGAGGCTGGAGCACTGCAGTGGGGACAGCCCAGGGTGGCCCTGGCCCACCCATGGGTGCCCCAAGCCTCTCCCACCCACAGAGCACCCCAACTCGCAGCCCCTGCTCCCCGTCCCCACAGCCGGTGGCCCCAGACCCCGCTGCTGGCCCAGGCTTTTGTCTGCAGCTCCCTCAATGGATCCATTCATGGCCCGCATCCTCTGGGGGATCCCAGCAGGAGCAGCAGGCTCAGCTTGCCCTGGCACCAACAGCCCCGTCCCAGAGCCTGCAGAGCATCCTGGAACCGACACCGGCACAGCCAGCTCCAGTCCTGCCCCTCCCCTGCCCTCTGCCAAGCCTTGAGCAGCATCCGCAAGATCCTCAGGGATCCCCAGTATTGCCAGGATCCCCAGTATTGCCAGGATCCCCAGGCTGAACACACAGGGTGAAATCCTTGCCAAAACACCAGCAGAAAAGAGGCAAACAGCGAAGGGGCACATCAGCCCTTCCCCTCCTCCTCCTCCATCCCCTTTCCCCAAAGTCCCAGAGAGGAAAACACAACACGACCGCTCCTGGTTCCAACCCCTTCTTCCCTCATCCCTCCTCTTCCTCCGTCCAGGATGCACCGGGCACTTCCCCCCGGGTTCCTCTTCCCCGCCCGCGACTCGAAGGAAGGAAAACTAATGAAAAGCAGCTGCTGGGAATTCCAGAAGGATGATGAATGCGCCTCAGTCCCGGAACAATCCCAGGGCTGAGCAGAGGCGCCCCGAGCGCTTACTTCATCGCTTTAATTTGGGAATCGTGTTAGAAAAGGAGGGAGGAGGGAGGTTCGGGGGGTGGGAACCTCCCGGAGGTCTGCAAGCCCCGCCCGCGGGGTAATTAGCCGAAGAGCATAATTAAGGAGCGGGATAAAGGGGCCATTGTGTGCGGCAGCTCTGCGGAGTCTGCGAGAGGGAAACTGAGGCACGGGGCGGGCTCGCGGCCGGATCAGCCCAGCAGCTGCACACAGCAGCGAGGACAAGCCAAAAAGTGGGGAAAAAACAGGGTTTTCCCTTAATATTTACCAGGTGGGGAAGGAAGGCGGCGCTGGTGGGGGGCAAATCCCAAATAAAGCAGAAAATCCCGAATTAGTGCAGCAGCAAGGAGGAGCTGCTGCGGTCCCAGGATGCTGAGCATCCAGCGGGCCTCCACGCCAGAAAAATCCCCCCATTCCAACACCTCCATCCGCATCCCAGCGCCAAAATCCCTCCAGGCTCTGCCAGAACCGCCAGTGAGACCCGCCCGGTTTTTGGAGCAGCCCTTCTCCCTGCCAAAAATCCGTATTTTAATCATTTTCCTTGGCAGCAACGCAGTTAAGGATCTATTTTCTTTAGGAGACAGATAGGGCTCTGTATCCTCGGGAATTCATCGCAGGAGTGGCGCAAAAAAAGCCGGAATGGGTCCAGGTTATGGATTTTTCCCTCATTTATTTTAGGATCGCAGCCTGCCTCGGCGCATTAATTACACCGAGGTGCATTAATTACACCGGGCACGGCGTCGGGAGAGCTGTTTGGATGGAATTCCACGCCTGAGGAAGGTTTGGATTTATTTAAATCCTCGCCTCCAGACTCGAATTCCTGGGGTTAAACTGGTTTTTTTGGGAATGTTGCCAATCCTGTGCATGGTCGCTGCTCCGTGCCTGGTTCCCATCCACTTCCCGAGCAGGAGGAAGAGGCTGGGATGAGGTTTTGCCCAGTATGGATCCATCCCATTCTGGGTTTGGGGTAAAACCATCACCATCCTGATTAAATGGATCCGGCGTCGTGGCAATGGGGATTTGCATCCATCCAGCTCAGGCACATCCAGAGTATTCCCTCTCCATCCACCTTGTATTGTTGGGAATGATCCCAAGGAGCCAAACGCAGCCTCACAGGTCCCCAGTTCCTGATTGGAATTGAGGAAAATTGGCAGAAAAGCTGCTCCAAACAATGCCGTTGTTAGATTCCAACAAATTCCTTCACCATCAGAGCAGAGCCCCCAGATTCTCCCTGGGCAGAAACTGACAGGAAAGTGATGCTTTCCTAGGGACCATGGAGACTTCCCAAATTCCAGGATCCCAGTTGGAAATAACCCAGGAGCAAAGTGAATTCACAGAGATTGGAGAGCAGGAGCATCCATCCATTGGTGCTTGGTGGGTTGGCACAGGGACGGGACTTCTCCTGGTCTGGAGTGTGGAAAGCACTGTGTAACCAGATTTCCATGGATATTCCAGATTTCTAAAGGTTTTGGAGTGGAGAAATGCAGAATTCCCAGTATTCCAAATAATCCCTCCAGCTGTTGGGCTGTCAGATCAGTGCTGGCACCTGCAGACTCATCCATCCCCAGGATCCATCCACCACCTTCCTGGCCACCTCCTCAGAGCATCTCCCAGCCATGGAGATTATCTGGGGTTTGGGATCCTTCTCCTAAAATCTTTCTTTTCCCTTCAATCCACAGCACCTGGGTGGGTGCCACGGCCACCGGGACGGCTGCATCCTGCAGATCAGCTTCTCCCCTCCAAAATGGGGCAGAAACAAGAAGGAAACAGGGCAAGGACGGTTCCCAGGGCAGGCTGTGCCTGCTGCTGCTACCCCGGAGCTCCGCGTGTCCGGGCTCATCCAGGGCATGAGGGTGGGAGGCAGCTTTGGGTTTGGGCTGGGAGCTCGGTGCCCTGGGGCCGTGCTGCGTGTGGGGATGTGGGGCTGGATCCAGGGGGACCGGACCGGGGGGCTGCTGCCAGCACAGGGCTGGGAAGTTGTGCATGGACGGATCCAGAGGGAATCAGGAATCCTGTGTCCAGCTGTGCCTGGCTGTATCCAGGTGCTGTGTCCAGCAGAGGGTTAGGAAGCTGTGCCTGGGTGTGCCCAGGTGCTGTGTCCAGCTCCATGGAGGATTCTCTGCCCAGAGGCTGAGGTGTTGAGTGAGGAGGCTGAGCCTGCGTGGATGCAGGGTCAGATCCAGGATGCTGTGCCCAGCTGGATCCAGACCTGGACCAAGGATGCTCTGTCCTGACTCTTCTTCTGTTTGATTGAGGATGCTGAGCCTTGCTGGGTCTGGTTCAGGGTCAGGATGTTGTGTCCAGATGGATTCAGTACGGGTTCAGGGATGCCTGGAGGGATCAGGAACAGGATCCAACAGGAGATCAAGCACGCTGAGCCAGCAGGATCTGGTGTGGGGTTGAGGATGCTGCACAGGATCACAGATGCTGTGCCAGGCTGGGATCAAGGATCCTCTGTCCTGACTCTCCTGTTTGACTGAGGATGCTGAGCCTTGCTGGCTCTGGTTCAGGGTCAGGGTGCTGTGCCCAGATGGGTCCAGTGTGGGATCAGGGACACTGTGCCCATCCCGGGATCTGGGGGATCCCTGTGCTGCCACACTCGCAGGAGGGGCTTGGTGCTGTGCACAGAGCTCAGCTGCTCTCCCGTGGGATCCAGAGCATCACAAAACTCCCCCGAGGCGCCCCCAGCATCCCCACACACCCCTCACTAACCGGAGGCCCCATTCCGTCGGAATTCAGCCCAAATCCACGCTTTCCCAACGCCAGCCATCCCCCTGAAACATCCGGGAGGCGACACCCGCCCCAGCGCCTGTTAATTAATCCCCTTTCTGGGATTCATTAAATCATCGTTAGTGGCCGCTTGTGACGGATCCCGAGCCCAATCCCTGCTCATTATCCCGGATTCCCTGCCAGTGTTTGGCATCGCGGTCAGCCCTGCCTCATCCCCAAAACCTCCTAATCCCAGGAGTGACAAATTGGGAATACAGCCTTTATCCAGCCGGGATAATTAGCTTATCTGCCCTCCCCATCCCGGGATCTGCACTTCACGGCCGCTCCAACCAGTTGCTTCCAGGAAAGCAAAAGTAGGAAAACCCTGAAAATGCGGAAACCCCTCCGGGGAAACCAGGGGGGTTCCGGGATTCCGAACCATCACAAACATTGTTATCCCGTGTACATTCCACACAGTTCCCTGTGGATCCGCAGAAATAACGTGGAAAAGCATCACCGGAGCGAGAAATACACCTGGATAATCGGGAGCGAGGGGGTTCCACTGTCAGCATCCCTCCCCGAGGGGTCGGGACCCCCGGAGGGCTCAGAATTCCCTCCTCCCTCGGGGGTCTCAGAATTGCCCCCAGGATGGCCCTGTAGGAACACCTTGTGTTCCCAAAGCACCTCCACATCCCTCACATCACTCTGCGATGCTGCCCGGGACGGTTTGGGGGTCGAGGGACCCTGCTGAGGGGAGGGGGTCGCTCCCCCTCGCCCACCACCCCCCCAGTTCTCGCTCAATTTGCTTAATCACTTCTCCCCCCGCAGCCAATGTTGGCCCATTAACGGCTTTAAAACCCGTTTAAATGAGAAAAGCAGCAGCTCAGGGTCAGGTTTCGGGGCGGGTCCCCCGGAGCGAAGCCCCCCAAACTCCCCACCCCCCTCAAAGCTCCCCCCCAAAAAGGGGCGAAGTGACCTAAAAATAAGATAAATAAACCAAATATCTTGGTTTTTTTCTTTAGCATCAGGTGGTCGCTGTCCTGCAGGACGGGCTTGGGGGGCTCTGAGCACCCGCGAGAGGTGAGGAGAGGGTCCGGGGGGCACTTACGGTGCGGGCTCCGCCGGGGGACAGCGCTCCATTGGCGAGGTAGGGGCTGCCCAGCTCCGGGAGCATCAGGAACGGGTACCCGGGGTACGGGGGGCCCTTAAAGAACGCCCCATCCTGCTGCCGTCTGACCACTGCGAGAGAAGGGAGGGGGCGTCAGCGGGCGGGGGGCGCGGGGGGACCCTCGGGGGTGCCCAAATCCCGTGGGGAGGGTCGCGGGTTCTTCCGGGGGTCTCCGACGGAATTTTGGAGGAGTCCTTGTCTCTCGCGGAGGGTGGGGGGGTCCCTCTGTGGGGCCCAAGTCGCTTGTGCGTGTTCCTTGGTTTTCTAGGGGGTCCCTGATTTTCTAGGGATTCCCACTTGGGAGGCAGCTGGTGCGCCCCTCTGGGGGTGCCCACGCTCCTCGGGGGAGTCTTCTGGGGGATCCCCGCTGGGGAGGGGCCCGGACAGGGACAGGTCCTTTGGGGTACCCCTGGTTCTTCTGGGGGTCTCGGCTGCGCGGGGCAGTCCCGGGGGCGGCGGCCGCTCCCGGTGCCGGTCACTGCCCCCCGAACGGAGCCGGCCCCGGGGGCGTCCCGAGGCACGGGGGCACCGATCCATGCCCGGGGCCGGTGACCGGGGCGGGGACACGGGGGAGGGGGTGAGGACACACACGGGGGGGACACACACGGCCCGGAGGGGACCCGGCCCCGGGGGGACACCGCGGGGAGGAGCGGAGGACACGGACACGGGGGGGGCACACAAGGGGTCCCGCCCGCGGCGGGGGCGGAAACAAAGAAGTTGGGAAGTGCCGGCGGCTCCCGGGGGATGCGGCGGGGGGCGGGAAGGGGGGGTCCGGTACCTTCTGCCAGCGAGTCCCGCGGCTTCTGGAAACTTTCCCGGGGCGGCGGGGGCCGCTCCGCCTGCGGGGAGAGGCGGTGAGCGGAGCGGGGCCGGGCGGGGGGCGCCTCCCCCCGGCTCCCCGCCGCCCCCCGCCTCACCTCGGGGCCGGGGCCGGCCGCGCCGCCGGGGCCCCCCCGGTTCTCGGTCTCGCTGACCAGCGAGGACTTGAGCTCGTCCAGGTCCCCGTGGGCCGAGCCGCGCCCCGCGCCCTTGTCCTGCTCCTCGCCCTCGTCCTGGAAGGCGATGAGCTCGTCGGGGGCCCCCAGGTCGTCCCCCCCCGTGGGTTCCAGCTGCGGCATCGTGGGGTCCCGCCCCGGCCCCGCCGGGCCCCGCCGCCGCCGCCGCCACCGCCCGGAGGGTCGGGAATGCGCGGGGCGGCGGGGCGGGGAGGAGCCGGGATGCAAACCGACACCGGGGGCCGGGCAGGGGCTCGCGCCGCCCCGCCGGGCCCGCTCCGCTCCGCGAGGGTCCCGCGCCGGCCCCGCACCGGCCCCGCTCGGTGCCGCCGCGAACGGGGCTCCCCGCACGGTCCGGGGCCCCCCCATCCCGTCCGGGCTCTCCCCGTCCCGTCCGTGCCGCCCCCATCCCGACCGGGGCCCCCCCGTCCCGTCCGTGCCGCCCCCATCCCATCCGGGGCTCCCCCACCCGGCCCAGGGTGCCCCAGTTGGAGTCTCCCCGTCCCACGCGGGGTGTCACCACCCCACGCGGGGTGACACTTCTGACACATCTGAGTGTTCTCAGCTTACCCGTGGTCCCCCCCATTCCGTCCGTGTTCCTCTCCCACCTTGCCCTGGTGTCCCCCTCATGCCCTGGGTCCCCCCATCCGTCCCAGGGTGTCCCCTCCCGTCTGGGTGCTGCCATCCCTGTGCCCCATCCTGTTCAGCTGCCTCCCCCCTCCCGGGCTGGCCCCATCCCACCCATGGTGCTCCCATCACACCCGGGCTGCCCCTGTCCCCCACCCCAGGAATGCTCCGGGGACATGCCCACCCCTCCCCGCACTGGGAGAGGATCCTGCCATGATGGGACAGACTCATCCAAAACCCCTTTTCCTCCTTTTTTTTGTACAGGGTGGGCTCGTTCCCGCACGGCCGGCGGGGTGGCACCCAGCGGGGCTCCATCCATCACCCCCGAGGCTGCATTGTCCCGGTGCCATCGCCCACAGCCCGGCCGTGAACCCCAGTCCCAGGCACCTCCAGCAGCCCCCAGACCCCCGGCCCGCAGCCCCCGCCGCCCCCCGGCCGCGCAGCCCCTCGCTCTGCGCCACAAAGCTCCTTCAGTTGCTGCGCCTGAAATACTCGATGAAAAGGCTTTTGTACGGTCGGGATCGCTGGTGACCCCGGTCCCCCCTGCCCAAGATTCCCAAGGAAAAGCAGGAGGCAGCTGCGGGGGGCCGTGCCGGCTGGCCCTTCCCTCTCCCGGCCCTCCAGATGTTTTATTGCCCTGCGTTTAATTAACATTTCCAGCCACGTGCTCAATGGGGAGCTCACATCTGCCCCTTCTTCCCGCTCCGCTCCTGCTCTGGGGGCTCATGGAGCAGGGGTGTGGATGTGTCCGGGGGTCTGGGACACAGAGTCCCGGGATGCTAAAAAATATAAATTATCGCCTTATGCATTATTTTTGCCCATATTTCCCGTAAATAACCCTCGAGGCGTGAGGAGATGACTGGTTCCCAGCAGGGCACATGTGGAGGTGCCACCCAGTGCTCTCCAGGTGCCCCAAAACTTCGCCCTCCTAAATCCTAAAAAAGGCAGCCCTGCAGTTTTGGGGTATTTCCCAACATTTTTGTGGGTCCTACAAACACGGGAGAGCCTCCTCGGTGGGTTTCATCCATGGGGATCCTGGTGTTCTGGGGGATCCATGGAGTGGGGGATCCTTGGTCCCCCTAGGAAATCTGGACATCCCAGAACCCTCGGAGACCCCAGGACCCTCCATCGCTCCATTCTCCATCTCCCACCCATCCCACCCCCCAGCAGCGGGGCAGGGCAGGGGGACAACGAGCCGCGAATGTCCCATCAGCGCGTCCTGGGGACAGCGCCCGTGCCTCGGGTCACCTCCCGGGACCCCCAAGATCACCCCTTCGGGAGGGTCTTTGCCACGGGGTGGGGGCGAGAGGCAGAATTCTGACGATTTTGGGCTAAAATTGAGCCGCATTTACACCCTAAAGAGCTGCAGGCTCCGAGACGCTCCCCGATGAGCCCCTCTCGGGCTGGGAAATGAGGGAAATACTCGGAAATGGCGAATTTCGGTCCCGGGGGCTGCGTCTGTCTGCTCGGAGTGGGGGGGGGGGGGTCTCCCTCTCGGGGGTCTGTTATTTTTGGGGGGGGTCTCCCTGTCGGGGAGGGTCCGTTATTGGGGCGCGCTCTCCGCTATTTGAGGGGCGCTCTGTATCAGGGGCGTGGTCTGTCCATGCAGGGGCGTGGTCTATCCATAGAGGGGCGTGGCCTATCCATCAAGGGGCGTGCTCTAGCGAGTGGTGGGCGCGGTGTAGCGTCTCATGGGCGTGGCTTAGTTGGGTGGGGCTGTCCGGGGCGGGGCCGGGCGCTTCCGGGGCGGGGCCGGGGACATGGGAGGGGCCGTGCCGGGGGCGGTGCCGGTAGCACCGGCGGGGCGGGGCCGGGGTGGTGCGGGGGGCGGGGCCCGTATTGCCGGCGGGGCGGGGCCGGGGGCGGTGCGGTAGCATGGGGGCGGTGCCGGTATTACCGATGGGGCGGGGCGGCACCGGGGGCGGAACCGGCAGCACCGGCGGGGCGGGGCCGGGGGCGGGGCCGGTATCACCGTTCCTTGGGGCGGTCCCGGCAGTACCGGGGGCGGGCCCCGCTGCCGGCGGGCGGAGCGGGCGCGGCCATGGCGCTGAACCTGGCCAAGAACGGGCGGGCGCTGCAGGAGGCCTACGGGAGCGTGGTGGCCGCGGGCAGCCGAACCGACTGGTGCGGGACCGGGGGCACCGGGGCGGTACCGGGATGGGGATGGAGGGGGATGGATGGGGAGGGGGCGAGGGGGTGCTGCGGTGGGGGATGGGATTGGGGGATGGGGAGGGCAGATGGGGTGATGGGGAGGGGATTTGGGGGGATACGGGGTGGGTGAGAGGGGTTGTGGGGGGCTCAGAGGGTCCCTGGGGATCTCAGGGGGTCCTTGGGGGTCTCAGGGCGTCCCCGTGGGTTTCTGCACCTCAGAATGTACCAGGGGTATGTGAGCACCCCAGATAAGCACTAAAGCTGGATGAAAATCCCATTTCTGCCTTGATTTTAGGGCTCTGTTCACCTACGAAGGCAACAGCAATGACCTGCGAGTGGCCGGCTCTGGAGGTGAGGATTTGGGGGACCATCCTCCTGTTTCCAGGGTTTGAGGGCTGGTTTTGGGGACCATCCCCTGTTTCAGGGATCTGGGGACTGATTTTGGGGACCATCCCCTGTTTCCAGGGTTTGAGGCTGATTTTGGGAGCCATCCCCCTATTTCCAGGTTTTTGGGGCTGATTTTGGGGTCGATCCCCTAATCCTGGCTGCTCCTTGTGTTTGAATCCCGGGTTTGGGCAGGGCCCCTCGCTCAGCCCTGACCAGGCCCTGACCCTGCCCAGCGCTGCCAAAGCCCCTCGTGCCCCGTTCCCTCCTTCCTGCCATTCTTTTCCCTTTGTTGTGTGTCTGATACACCCCTGCCTGGGGAGCCTCAGCCTCCAGGAAGCAGCAGCTCCATGTCCAGGCTGGGATTTGCATCCTCTCATCCCTCCCCAGCTTCTGCCTCAGTTTCCAGGAGCTTTTCCCAGCCTGTGGAGGCTCCTGGGTCTGGGGGAGCCCAGGGCTTTGGTGCTGGGGAGATTTGCTGAGGAAGAATCTTGCTGGGTCCCAAATGAAGATTTTTGGAGTATTTTTTGGGGAGTTTTTGGGGTATTTTTTGGGGAGCTTTTGGGGTATTTTTTGGGGAGTTTTGGGGGGCTGCAGAGGGCATGCCCCGAGCTCCCCCCATCATTCCCTCACCCACCAGCTCCAGAGTTCCAACCCCCAGCTTCCCTGCCGGGTTTGGAGCCAAATTTAGAGGCAGGCCATGAATGTTTAATGGCAGAGGGAAACGATCCGGGTGGTTCTGCAGAGCAGGGCAGGGCGAGCTGTGCGGGGCTCCCTGTTCCTGCCAGGCTGATAAGGAGCAGGGGCTGCTCTCCCACTCCCCAGGGCTCACACAGCCCAGCATGGAGGGAGGATGGTTTTGGGATGAAAGAGTGCATTTTTGGTGGCTTTCCTCCTTTCCTGTGGTTTGTTGGTGTGGAGGGAGCGATCTGTTCCCTTCCCATTGCCTCTGCCTGAGCCCTGGGTGGGATTCTCCCTTTGGGGTTCACTCCCAGCTCCCCAAAGCAGCTCTGGGACTCTCCAGGTGGGTGTGACAGGGACGGAAGCGTTGGGGCAGCAGTTTCCCCATGGTGCACTAACAGGACCTTGCCCCTTTTTGGTTCCTGCTCTACTTCCCATCTTGCAGAGCAGGAACAAGGCCCAGCCAGTTCCTCCCCAGCCCCATTCCCCCTCCCTGAGTGTTCCTGAGCGTGGCTTTGTGCAGGAACCCGTGGGCAGAGCTGGCGTTGAAGCTCCTGATGGGTCAGGGGGTGTCAGCAGCTCCTTCCCCCTCTCCCTCACCTGGGTGGGGTCCTGGATCTCAGAGCCAGGTGGGGTTTGGGGAGGCCTGAGGAAGAGGAGCGGGGTGATGAAGGCTGCTGGGGGTGGGTGGGCAATGCTCAGGTTTTGTGTTCTCAGAGCAAACCCGGGCTGGGGGCAGCCTCCAGCTCATGGAGAAGCCTGGGGGAAGCAGGGCTGGGAGGGCTCTGGGGGGCTCTGGGTGCCCCCCCAAGCTCAGGGCAGGCTGGGCTCACCCTGTGCTCCCTCCCGGGACAGAGGGGGGCTTGGAGGAGATGGTGGAGGAGCTCAACAGCGGGAAGGTGATGTACGGCTTCTGCCGCGTCCGGGACCCCAACTCGGGGCTGCCCAAATACGTCCTGGTCAACTGGGTGAGTGGGGACACCTGGGGACAGCAGGGACAGGCTTGGGGACAGCTCTAGGTGAATGGGGACAGGCCTGGGGACAGCTCTGGGAGAATGGGGACAGATGGGGACAGCTGGACAGACCTGAGGATAGCCCTGGGTGAGTGGGGAGACACCTGGGGACAGCCCTGGGATAGCCCTGAGTGGCTCAGGTGGGCTGGGGAGGGGCTCAGGTGGGCTGGGGAGGGGCTCATGCACCCCAAGGGGCTCAGGTGAGCTGCTGGTGTCCCCTGCAGACAGGTGAAGGTGTCAATGACGTGAGGAAAGGAGCCTGCGCCAACCACGTCAGCACTGTGGCCAACTTCCTCAAGGTGTGAGCCTGCTCTGCCCTCCCTTCAGTGAATGTTTTGGGTGGGGGGCCCTCAGACCACCCCCTCTGCCCCCTGCCACCCTCAGGGACACAGGGGCACATCCCAGGGCAAGTGGGATGCAAGGAAGGAAGCTGCATCCTTCCAGCAGAGCCCCTTGCCCAAATGATCCCCCTGGGCATCTCCTCCTGTTCCCTGCCCTGGGAGCTCTGGGGCAGCTGCTGGGTCTGGGGGCTCCCGAGGTCAGCCCTGAGCCCCTGCTGGGTCTGGGGGCTCCCAGGCTCACCCTGAGCCCCTGCTGGCTCCTGTGCTCAGGGCGCTCACGTCACCATCAACGCCCGGGCCGAGGAGGACGTGGAGCCCGAGCTGATCATGGAGAAGGTGGCCAAGGCCTCGGGGGCCAACTACAGCTTCCACAAGGAGAGCAGCAAGTTCCAGGACTCGGGGCCCCAGGCGCCCGTGGTGAGCTGGGGCAGGGGGGCTGCTGGGGCCTCTTTGACCCCGCGGTGGAAGGGGCGCCCTGGGCATCAACCCCTCTGTGGGATGCTCAGCCTGGGGAATTAAAGGGTCCAGGAGGAACTTGGGGACCTTGCCAGGGCCTGAGGGGGTTCTGGTCCATCCAGTGCCAGCCCTGCCATGGCAGGGACACCTCCCACCATCCAGCCTGGCCTGGGACACTCCAGGGATGGAGCAGCCTCCTGTGCCAGGGCCAGCAATTCCCCATTTTTGGCAAGGTGCACATCGCTGGCCTCACCCAGCCCAGCCCTCCTTTAAACTGTGGGGCAAAGCATCAGGTTATGGGAACTTCTCAACTTCTTCTCAGGGAGGTCCCAGACCGGGCTGGTTTGGGCTGATTTGTGACAAAAGGTGCCAGAAAGGTGTTTTATCTGTGTCTGCTCAGGGCTCTGTGTACCAGAAGACAAACGCCATGTCTGAGATCAAGAGGGTCAATAAGGACAATTTCTGGGCCAAAGCAGAGGTGGGTGAACGTGAGCACGGGGTGTCTGGGGATGGCTGGAGGTTGTTCTCCAGTGTTATTCCAAGTCCTGCTGCTGCCCTGGGTGCTCCCCGAGCTGCAGGTGCTGCTCCATCCCCTGTGTCTCACCTGGGCCTGGCTCGGGGAGGGAGGGCTGGGCTGGATCCAGCTCCCAGCAAACCCCAGCTGGGCGGGGAAATGGGTGTTTGACTCTGCAGGGCTGCTTCCTCTTCCCTTCCCTTGCACCTTGGGGTTTTATGGGGTTAAACAATAACCTGTGAACCTCCTGGCTGGGAAAGTGCCCTGGGATCCACCAGGGGTCCCAGGACCTGCTGGGTGTGCCCCCCCTGGGATGTGCCATGTCCTTGGGCTCCACCATGTCCCCCAGGATGTGCAGTGTCCTCGGGGTCCACCACGAGCCCCAGGGACGTGCTGTGTGTCCTTGGGATGTGCTGTGTGTGTCCTCCAGGATGTGCTGTGTGTTCCCCAGGGACGTGCTGTGTGTGCCCAAGGACGTGCCATGTCCTTGGGACCCACCGTGTCCCCAGGGACGTGCTGTGTGTCCCTGGGATGTGCTGTGTGTCTCCTGGACCCACCGTGTCCCCCCAGCCCTGCCCTGTGCCCCGGAGTGCAGAGGGACAGGGGTCTTGGAGCCCTGGCAGCGGGACCCCTGCCCCTGCGAGCCCCCAGCATCCCCCACCCCTGTGAGCCCCGTGCCCCATGTGCCCAGCACCCCCCAGCCCCGTGCCCCCAGCACCCCCCAGCCCCGTCCGTGCCCGGTGCCCGCAGAAGGACGAGCAGGAGCGGCGGGAGCAGGAGCGGCGGCGCGCGGAGCAGGAGCGGCAGCGCCTGGAGCAGGAGCGGCGCCAGCGGGAGCTGCGGGAGGCGGCGGGGCGGGAGCGGCTCTGCCAGGCCCGCGACAGCGAGATCGACGCGCACAAGTGAGCGGGCCTGGGGCTTCAGAGCCTGCCCTGCCCTCCGGGGTGGCCCTGGTGCCGCTGTCCCTGCCCCTGTCACAGCCTCTCTGAGCTGCCCCCACTCCTCAGGGTTTGTTCCTCAGGGAGGGGAGGGTTCCACACATTGCCCATGCTGGGATTCCTGTAGGGAATCTCCTCGAATAGAACAGAGGGATCCTGATCCAGCTGTGCAGGGAACATCTCCCTGGCTGCTCGTCCAGCTGAGCCTCCCTGCCCATGAATCCTGCCCCAGGGCTCTCCCAGTTCTGCTCCCCCAAACCCATGGCCCTGTTTTTGGGGTGTTGGAGCCCCAGGGAGCTCCAGCCCCACAGGGAAGCCTGCCCAGCTCCCATATGGGGTGCTCACGTCCCTGTCCCCAGGGAGGAGATTTCCCTGGAATGATCCCAGTGCTTGGAGCAGCTCCTGCTCCTCTCCTCGAGGGTGGCTGCAGCACCTCGTCCGGCCCTGCAGTCAGGGGTGGCCTTCACTTCACCAGGGGCTATTCCTGGAGCTGGGATAGTGGGGTGAGGTCTCAAACGCTCGTTTTTAACCCATTTGTCCCCACAGGAGACTGCAGCAGCAGCAGGAGGCTGAGAGCAGGGACAGGGAGCAGCAGCAGTGGGTGAGCTCTGTGCTGGCCCCAGGCGAGGGTGGGGGGCACAGGGCGAGTGGAAATGGCCCCCAGGTTACCCAGGGGAGGTTTAGGTTGGATATTGGGGAAATTCCTTCATGGCAAGGGCTGTGCAGCCCTGGCAGGGGTGGAGTCCCCATCCATGGGGGATGTCACAGCTCTGGGGATGCGGCACTTGGGGACATGGGGCGGTGGTGGCCGTGGCAGTGCTGGGGAGCAGCTGGACTCTGCTCTCAGGGGTTTTCCCACCCAAAATCGTCCCCTGACCCTGTGACACCAAGCCCAGAATTCCCTCATCTGCCTCCCAGACCCAGGGCTCCCTCCTCATCCTCCCTCCCTGGGGCCCGAGGGGGGCAGGAGGGCTGGAGAGGGGCAGGTGGCTCTGGCAGGGGTGACCCAGCCCTGTCCCCATCCCCTGGTGGCCCAGCCCTGTCCCTGTCCCCATCCCTGTCCCCTGGTGCAGAAGGAGCACGCCGAGGAGGATGAGGCTCGCCGGGGCGTCAGGAGGAGCCAGTCGGTGGAGAAAGCCCAGGTGGGGAATTCACCTGTCCCCGGGGCAGGGGGGGCTGCTGGGCCCTGTCCCCTGTGTCCCTGAGCCCTGACTGACCCCGTGCCCCCTCCCCGGGCAGGAGGCAGCCACGCTGATCGCGCAGAGAGCCGTCAACCCCCGAGACATCTTCAAACAGAAGGAGAGAGCGGGGCCAGGGGACACGGGGCTGCCAGCACAGCCAGGTATGGCTTGGGGACACTGCCAGGGGCTGCCAGCACAGCCAGGTATGGCTTGGGGACACAGCCAGGGGCTGGGGACACAGCCAGGGGGCTGGGGACACAGCCAGGCATGCTCTGGTGGTTCAATCTGTTAACCCCAGGAAAGCATCATTATCGCAGTCTGTCCCAAATGAATGAATTTCCCCCAGATTTTTGCGCTGCCCCAGCCAGGCAGAGCCCTGTGCTGTCAGCAGGGCCTGCTCTGATCTGATCTCTCAGGCAGAAATCAGGAAGTTTGCAGGGCAGAGCTGAGAGCAGCTGAGGAAGTGGCTGTGACCCGTGACACACCTGGGTGAGGCCTCTGCCTCCTCTTCCTCTTCCTCATCCTCACCCAGCCCCCTCCAAAGCACCTTGGATTGATCCCAATAATCGCTTTCACTTGGTGACAGGAGCAGGGTCCCTGTGCCTTGGGCAGGCACATCCTGGGTGGGAGAGGAGGGGATGCCAGGCTGGGAAAGTGTCTGTTTTGGTGGTTGAAAATGTCTTTTTTGGTGGTTGAAAATGTCTTTTTTGGTCACGAGGAGAGACTGACTTAGAGGTGTTTCCTGGAGGAAAGGCAGGTAAATGCCCTGGAGTTGATCAGAGATAAGGGCAGGCAGGAGTCCTGGTGCTGGCAGGGCTGGTGCGGGAATTCTGCTCAGCTTTTGTTTGGTTTGGAGGTGGAGATGAGGCGATAGCAGCCCAGGTGCCTCCTGCCACAGGAAACAGGACCCAGTTTGCATCATCCCCTCCCAGTCTGCCTGTGGCCTTCCCTCCCAGCGCCACCACGGAGGGAGAGCCAGGGGCTGCAGCTCTCCCTCCTCCACAGAAATACATTCATTTATTCATTCATTTCATTTTTAAATTTCCCCTTGGCTGCCGCCGCAACCGGTTGCCAAACTTGTTTTCCACAGCCAGGGCTGGAGCTGGAAAATCCTGCTTGGGAGGGTGAGGCGGCAGCGTGGGGGTGCCCTGGGGGCAGCCCCCTCCTCTCTCTTTGTGTGACTCAGTAATGTGGGGGTCCCCAGGCAGTTTGGGGGTCCCTCCGTGAGCAGCCCCCGCTCTCCCCCCAGGCAAGCTGCGCAGCCCATTCCTGCAGAAGGAGCTGGACCCCAGCCCAGCCTCCCCCAGCAGGGACGTCTGGGGGTCCCCCCCGGCCTCCCCAGGCCCTGCAGCAGGTTGGTGCTCGGCTCCCTGCTCTCCCCAGGGCTGTTCCCCTCCTCTTTCCACTGCGTTTCTCACAAATTTGGGCATCTGGAGATTCCGTTTGGGTTTTGGGCTCTGCCTGCAGCCAGGGCTGAGGGTGGTGCTGAGGATGAGGATGGTTCCTGCTCGTCCTCAGGTGCCAAGGCCAGGCTGGGCACTGGGGTTTGGAGCCCCTGGGACATGGTGAGGTGTCCCTGCCCAAAGCAGGAGGGATCTTTTGGGTCCCTTTCAGCCCAAATCATTCCAGGATTCCATGTGCTGATTCAGACTGGGTATCAGGGGTAAATTCGGACTGGATATTGGGGGTAAATTCAGACTGGATATTGGGGGTAAATTCAGCCTGGGTATCAGGGGTAGATTCAGACTGGATATCGGGGGTAGATTCAGACTGGATATCGGGGGTAAATTCAGACTGGATATTGGGGGTAAATTCAGCCTGGATGTGAGGGTGGTGAGCCCCTGGTGCAGGTGATACCATGGATGTCCCTGGCAGCGCCCAGGCCAGCCTGGGCAGGGTTTGGAGCACCTGGGGCACTGGGGCTGTCCCTGCCCTGCCATTTCCCAGTGCTCTGGGCAGGAATTGGTTCCAGGGCAGGGCTGGCTGTGCCCAGAGCTCTGCCCGTGTGCTGTGGGTGGCACTGAGGGCTGGCCCTGTCCCCAGATCACGGAGGCACAGCTGGGCTGGGCTGGGGTCTCAGAGAGCACCCGGCCCCAGCCCGGTGTCCCCAGGCCACTGTCACCACTAGATGCTGCTCTTGGCCAGGGCTGTGCTCCAGCTCCTCCCTCCATGGCAATCATCCATCCTGAGCCAGTTTGTGCTCATCCCTCCCCTGCCGGGGGCAGATCTGTGCTGTGCCCGTCCCTCTGCTCCCCAGACCCCTCCTCACCCATCCCTGCCTGGGCAGGGGTCCCCAGGATGAGCCTGGGGTGGCCCCAGCCTGGACCAGGGCAGGGTTCAGGGGCTGGCCGGGGTGACAGAGCCCTGGTTCCTCCTCAGGACGAGACTCTGGCTACAGCTCCGGTGTGCCGGGCTCCCACGGCGAGGAGAACCTGTACGAGGAGCCCCCCGAGCCCGCGGCCATCTACGAGGAGCCCCCCCAGGTGAGTCTGGGGCCTGGTTTGGGTGGGGGAGCGTGGCTTGTCCCGTCCCTGGGATGAGCTGGGACTGAAATCTGAGCTGAAATCACTGGAAATGGGGGAACCTCAGGGGTGCTCAGGATGTGCCACTGGAACTGAAATCTGTGCTGAAATCACTGGAAATGGTGAAAGCCCAGAGCTCAGGGGTGCTCAGGATGCCCCTGTGTGGCAGCGGGTGCTGCTGTGTCCCATGCTGATGGCCATTCCTGGGCGTTGTTCTCTCCCCTCCCACCGTTCCACTGCTGATTCTGCTCTCCTCTGCCTGCTCTCATCAGGAGCCAGCTGCCGATGCCAAGTACGACTACAGGGTGGAGTACCAGGAGTCCCCAGACCTGGCGGGGAAGGGGCTCTGTGCCCGGGCCCTGTATGACTACCAGGCTGGTGAGACCCCTGAGCTGCTGCTGCCCTTGTACCAGTCCCTCCCCAGCTCTCCCGGAGCCCTCCTGACCCTGCAAGGGTCTCCTGGAGCCTTCCTGCCCCAGGGAACATCCCCATCTCTCCCAATGTGTCCCCATGGCAGAGGGGCTCCAGCCCTTGGGGCAGCTCCACATCCCCGTTACCCTGTGACCCCGGGGCTGGGGTGGCTCAGGCGCTCTGTCCCCACTGTCCCCTGTGTCCCCTCGCAGCTGACGACACCGAGATCTCCTTCGACCCCGAGAACATCATCACCAACATCGAGATGATCGACGAGGGCTGGTGGCGCGGCTTCGGCCCCGACGGCCACTTTGGGATGTTCCCCGCCAACTACGTGGAGCTGATCGAGTAGGGGCTGCTGGGGGGCTCCAGACCCCCGGGGCTGCTCCGGACCCTGAGCCCACCCAGCTCCAGCCTGGCTCTTCCAGCGACACGTGGCTTTATTTCTTTATTTCTTTATTTCTCTCTTTCTCAGTGAAGTGCCATTCCCCAGTCCCTCGGCAGTGGAGCTGCCCCCCATCCCTCAGGGTGGGAAGGAAGGTCCCATCCCACCCTGAGCCCTCCTCCCTGGGCTCTGGGGTGTGACAAATCCCTCACGGGAATTTTCAGGGAACAAATTCAAGAATTACCTCCCCCCTGTGCTCCCTCCCTGTAACCTTGGGCCTGCCACAGCCACACTGGACGTTCCCGAGCTCATTTCATTGGGGAAGCTCATCAGAGCCATTCTGGGGTCCTGCAGGGTCTGACACGAGCAGGAGAGTGACTCCTGGCCCTGCAGCGCCCTGAGCTCACACGTGTGCTCACCCTGTGATCTCCTCCCTGCCCTCCCCCCTTCCCTCACCCCAAACCTGCTCTGGGGTTTGAACTGGGAGTGAAATCCTCCCCTGCAGCCTGGCCAGGCGCGTGGGACCCCTCCCCACCCCAAACTCACTGTGAACAAGGAAAAGCCCAGCCCTCCCTTAGGAGTTCCCTGCCCTGCTGTCACTTTAGGAACAAAAGGAGAGAAAGGCTTGGGGGGTCCCAGCTCAGCCCCCCCTCTGCAGGGCTGGGGGCCGTGGGGGCTTCTCTGAGTCCTGCCTGAGCTCATTCTCCTCCCTGTGCCCCGGGCCCTCCCCAGCATCAATAAAAGGGCTTTTCTTTGGTGATGGCTGCAGCAGGCTCCTGCCGGCGACTGGGGAGGAGTGAAGGGGTTTGGGGAGGTGTAGGGGAGCCCCCCAGCCCCGGGCAGCCCCCCCCAGCCCCGGGCAGCCCCCCCCAGCCCCGGCAGGCCCCAGCATTGCCAGGGAGTGACTCACGGCCGGGGGGGGGGGACACACACATGTAACGGGGCCGAGCTGCCACGTGGCCCTGCCACCAGCGGGGCCCGGGGAGCCTGCGGGGCCGGGACGGGGGGGACACACCCGGGTCACCCCCAGGGACCACCGGGGCGGGCTCAGCCCAGCCTGAGCCCCAACCCTGCGGCTGGGGGGGGTCACACGCGTGTAATGTGTGTGCAGAGAGTGTGCCCTGCATCCCCTGTGTGTGCAGAGAGTGTGCCCTGCATCCCCTGTGTGTGCAGAATGTGTGCCCTGCATCCCCGGCATCGTTCCTGTGTGTGCAGAGAGTGTGCCCTGCATCCCCTGTGTGTGCAGAATGTGTGCCCTGCATCCCCGGCATCGTTCCTGTGTGCACAGCATGTGCCCTGCATCCCCTGCGTGTGCAGGAGCCCCGGGCAGTGCCAGGCGTGTGCAGGGTCCCTGTGCCCTATGTGACCCATGATCCATGTGCAGAGTGTGTTCTCTGTGTGTGTGGCATCTCGTGTGCACAGTGTGTACAGGGGGTGCTGGGGTATGCGGTTATAGGGGTATGGGGCTGCAGGTGTTGCCAGGTTTGGGGGTACAGACGTACAGGCTCTGCCGTGTGCCCGCCCGTGCTGGGAGCGCGGTGCCGGGGCCGGGCTGGTGGCACCGGTGTCCTGCCGGTCCCCGCGAGTCGGGCCCCGCACGGCTCCGGTGTGGGCTCGGTACCGGTCCCGGGCGGTGCCGGTGCCGGTGCCAGTCCCAGTGCCGGGTCCCAGGCAGTCCCGGTGCTGATCCCGGTGCCAGTCTCGGTGCCGGTGCCAGTCCCGCGCGGTGTCAGCGCGGGTTCCGTGCGGGTTCCCAGCAATGCCGGTCCCGGCGCCAGTCCCGGTGCGGGTTCCGTACGGGTCCCAGGTAGTCCCGGAGCAGTCCCGGTGTCGGCGCCCGTCCCGCTCGGTGCCATCCCGGTCCCGCCCCCGGCCGAGCACCGCCCCCCGCCCGCCCTCGCGGGGCTCTCGGGGCTCTCCGGTACCGGGCCCGGTGCGCGGCGCGATGGTCCCGGCGGGGCCGCCCCGCTGCTGCCTGCTGCTGACGGCCGCGCTGCTGCCGCTGCTGCCGGTACCGGCACCGGGAGCGGCCCCGGCGCCCCCCGCGCTCACCGACGCCGAGATCGAGGAGTTCCTGCGGGGCTTCCTCGCTCCCGGCGACGGCGGGGACCGGGACGGGGACGGGGACGGCACCGAGCTGGGTTTTGGCTCCGAGCTCAGCACCGGCACCGGCACGGGTGAGTGATGGGCACCGGGATCACCGGGATCCGCACGGGCCGGGCCGGCCCCGCCGCGCTCACCCCGCCCGGCCGCCGCTCCCGCTCTGTCCCCGCAGGCGCTCCGGGGCCGCTGCCCGAGCCCGAGAAACCCAGGAAGGGCAAGAAGGAAAAGACCCCCAAGAAAGCCAAGGAGAGACCCCGGGGGCCCAAAAAGGACAAGGACAAGGACAAGGAGCGGGGCAAGAACAAACCCCCCAAGAAACCCAAGGAGAAGCCGCCAAAAGGCTCTGAAACCCCAGCAAAAGGCTCAGAAAAAAACCCAAAAGGGTCTGAAAAAAAACCAAAAGGCTCTGAAAAGCCCCCAAAAGGCTCCAAAAAGCCCAAGGAGAAGCCACCCAAGGCCACCAAAGCCTCTGGCAAGAAGCCACCAGTGGCACCGAGCCCCCCCAGTCTCCAGCAGCCCTGGCAGGGCAGGGAGGATGGAGAGGTACCCGAGCTCCTGGAGCCTTCACACAAGGAGGAGGAGGATGGAGGTGTCCGAGGTGAGTTTTGGGGATGCCCATCTTGCCCCTGGCGGGGTTGGGGTGGGGGTCTCAGCCCAGCAGAGCTTCACCCACACCCTGGCAGCACCCCACAGCTGTGTCCCCATGGGTTTCCCCTCTGTCCCTCCATTGTCCCCCACTTTCCTTCCCGCTGTGGGGCAGGACAGGGCCTGGGGCGGCCGTGCCAGCCCCTCACTCTGTCCCTGTCCCCAGCAGAGCTGGAGGAGCCCCCAGAGGAGCGCTGGGGGCCGGGCCGGGAGGACTGGAGCCCTGAGCCAGGTGAGGGCCCAGCCCCAGGGCCACCCCCTGTGTCCTGGGGACACTACTGGTGTTGGGACTCCCTCCCTGTCCCCAAATGCCACCTTCCTGCACCCCTGTGTCACCTTCCTTTGTCCCAGCACCATCTCTCTGCTCCCAAGTGTCACCCCCTGTATGCCCCAGGGTCACCTCCCTCCTGTTCTCAGGTGCCACCTCCCTGCTGTCCCCTGCCTCACCCCCCGTGTCCCCTCTCTGCAGAGGTCCCCGAGGAGCCGGAGCCCCCAACCCTGGACTACAACGAGCAGCTGGAGCGGGAGGACTACGAGGACTGTAGGGAGCTGGGCTGGCACGGGGGCACTGGGAGGGCAAT
Organism: Zonotrichia leucophrys gambelii; assembly: GCF_028769735.1. Lineage (NCBI taxonomy): Eukaryota > Metazoa > Chordata > Aves > Passeriformes > Passerellidae > Zonotrichia > Zonotrichia leucophrys. Next base: position 170,327 of record NC_088191.1, on the reverse strand, counting down.
GGGGGCATAGGGGACATTGAGGGGCACTGGGCACGTCCCCCTGCCCCCAGCACACACCAGTGCCACCCTCTGTGTCCCCAGTCGAGTTCATCCGGAGGCAGCAGAAGCCCCCCAAGCCCCCGGGCAGGAGGAGACCCGAGCGGGTGTGGCCCCAGCCCGAGGAGGAGACACGTACGTGGGAGGGGGGGACACGGGAATGGCACCCCTCGGGGTGACCCTGGGGACGGGCCCCAGCCTTGGGAACCCAGGGTGACATTGGGGACCCAGGGTGACACTGGGGACTGTCCTCAGCCTTGGGAACCCAGGGTGAGAGCCTGCAGGGGCATGGGGACCCTGCGGGGACATGGGGACCCTGTGGGCCCCTCGCTGCCTCCCCATCCCCAGCACAGCCCCTCTCCCGCCCCAGCAGAGCCCGAGGAGCCCCCCCCGCGCCCCCCCCCGCAGCCGCTCCCGCCGCCCCCCCTGCCCGGCCCCGTGACCGAGGGCGACTACGGCGAGGGCTTCGAGCCGCCGGACTACGACGACTGTGAGTGAGAACGGGGGGACGGGGAGCCCCAGCACCCCAAACACCCCAAACACCCCCATCCCTGCCCCCCGTCCCTGCCCCCCATCCCTGCCCCCCCATCTCCAGGCTGCCCAGCCCCTCCTGTGCCCCCCAGGGTCCTACGGGCTGCCCCCCCCCACCAAGCCCCGCGAGGAGCACCCGGACAAGGAGGACGGGATGGAGACGGACGAGGAGAAAATCAGAGCCTGTGAGAGGGGTGGAGGGGCTGGGGGGTGGGCAGGGGGGACACGTGTGCCCCAGGGTCGGTGGCAGAGCCACAGGGAGGGTGGCATGTCCCTGGGACTGGTGTCACATCCCTGGGACTGGTGTCACCTCACTAACAGCAAAGCCCAAGAAAGAGGAGGAGGAGGAGGAGGAGCGCTGGGCAGAGGAGAAGGGCCAGGACCGCAAAGGTGGGTGCCAGCCCCCACTCCTGTCCCCTCACACCTGTCCTCGTCCCTGCCCCCTCACTGTGCCTTCTCCTTTGCCAGGAAAACCCAAAAAGCCAGGAGGAAAGAAGTGGGATCCAGATGAGGAGGAATGGGCCCCTCCAGCAGAGAAGAAAAGTGAGTATCCCCATTGCTGGGATGACAGGGACACCCTGCTGGGGCTGGGGTGAGCCCCTCACCCCCTGCTGTCCCCAGGGTGTCCCCCAATCGGGCTGGAGTCCCACCGCATCGAGGACGACCAGATCCTGGCCTCGTCCATGCTGCGCCACGGGCTGGGTGCCCAGCGTGGCCGCCTCAACATGCAGGTGAGGAAGGGCACCCCCAGTGCCCGCCCCACGGTGACAGCCCTGCCCCAGGGGTCACAGCGACACCCCCCTGCCCACGCCCCTCGCTGTCCCCAGGCGGGCCCCAACGAGGAGGATTTCTTCGACGGCGCGTGGTGCGCTGAGGACGACAGCCGTGCACACTGGCTGGAGGTGGACACGCGCCGCATCACGCTCTTCACCGGGGTCATCACCCAGGGCCGCGACTCCCAGATCCAGTATGGCCATCCGGGGCTGCAGCCGGGGATGTGGGAGGGGGCAGCAGCGTGGGGACCCCCGCCCCAACCTGTCCCTGTCCTCCCACAGCGATGACTTTGTCACCAGCTTCTACGTGGGCTTCAGCAATGACAGCCAGCACTGGGTGATGTACAGCAATGGCTACGAAGAGATGGTGGGGACTGTTCTGGGTGGGTGGCAGGGCAAACACGGGGAGGGAGCCCCTGGGGTACATCCCTCCCTCCTGGCAGATGTTTTATGGCAACGTGGACAAGGACACGCCGGTGCTGAGCGAGTTCCCTGAGCCTATGGTGGCGCGCTACATCCGCATCTACCCCCAGCGCTGGAACGGGAGCCTCTGCCTGCGCCTCGAGGTCCTGGGCTGTCCCCTCTCGGGTAACAGTCACCCCAAAGCAGCCTGGGGGCCACTGGGATGGGACCTCTGCAGCCATCCCCCGCTGCTCTGTCCCTGTCCCCCCCACAGCTGTCAGCAGCTACTACAGCCAGCAGAACGAGGTGACCTCCACGGACAACCTGGACTTCCGACACCACTCCTACAAGGACATGAGGCAGGTGGGCAGGGCTGGGGGGCAGGATCCTGTGTAGGGGATGGGACACCCCCGTGGTGGTGGGATCCTTCATGGTGGTGGGACCCTCCATGAGGAGAGGGCACATCTTTGGGGCACGGCATTCTCTGTGCTTGTGGGCACTTCCATGGTGATGGGCATCTTCATAGGGTGGGACCCTCCATGGGCGTGGAATTCTCTGCAGCTCTGGGCTTGTCCCCCCAGCACTGCCCCACCTCTCCCCACCCTGCAGCTAATGAAGGTGGTGAATGAGGAGTGTCCCACCATCACCCGCATCTACAACATCGGCAAGAGCTCACGGGGGCTGAAGATCTACGCCATGGAGATCTCCGACAACCCGGGCGAGCACGAGACAGGTGAGGGAGGTGGAGGGGCCGGGGCCCCCAGCCAGAGTCCCGGGTGTTTGCTGACCCTGCTGGGCCCTCCAGGTGAGCCCGAGTTCCGCTACACGGCGGGGCTGCACGGCAACGAGGCGCTGGGCCGGGAGCTGCTGCTGCTGCTGATGCAGTTCCTGTGCAAGGAGTACCAGGACGGGAACCCCCGCGTGCGGGGCCTGGTCAGCGACACCCGCATCCACCTCGTGCCCTCCCTCAACCCCGACGGCTACGAGCTGGCCCACGAGGCGGTGAGGGGGCCACGGGGCAGTGCCATGGGGCAGTGGGGGAGGATGTGGGGTGCTGGGATGGGATGGGATGGGAAAAGAACAGGATGCAGCTCCCCCCCTCACAGCTCACCAGTGCCTTGGGCTCCAGGCTGGGTACCTGAGCTGTGTCAGGGAAGGGGATGGGACCAGGAGTAGAGAGATGGGATGTGGGTGGTGGGACACAGCCCCCTGCACTCACTGGTGTCCGTCCTGGGCTGCCCGCAGGGCTCTGAACTGGGCAACTGGGCACTGGGCCACTGGACAGAGGAAGGCTTCGACCTCTTTGAGAACTTCCCCGACCTGGCGTCGGCGCTGTGGGCAGCCGAGGAGAGGCGGCTGGTGCCCCACCAGTTCCCCAACCACCACATCCCCATCCCGGAGCACTACCTGTCCGAGGATGCGGCGGTGAGTGCGGCACAGGGCATGGGGTGGGGGCAAGGTGGCAGGGGGTAACACCTCATGCCCCATGCCCCACAGGTGGCAGTGGAGACAAGGGCTGTGATGGCATGGATGGACAAGAACCCCTTTGTGCTGGGAGCCAACCTGCAGGGCGGGGAGAAGCTGGTGTCCTTCCCCTTCGACACGGCCCGGCCCAGCCCCCCGACCCCAGCCGCTGCCCCCCGCCCGCCGGACTACGAGGATGAGCGGCCCGAGCTGCAGGAGACCCCCGACCACGCTGTGTTCCGCTGGCTCGCCATCTCCTACGCCTCGGCACACCTGAGCATGGCCGAGACCTTCCGCGGGGGCTGCCACGCGCAGGACGTCACCGACGCCATGGGCATCGTGCAGGGCGCCAAGTGGCGGCCCCGGGCTGGCAGTGAGTTGGGGACAGGGGCCTGGCTGCCCCCCCACCCCACCACTGGCAGGGGAGCGAGGGGCTGGGCGGGCGTGTCTGTGCTCTTGCAGGTATGAATGACTTCAGCTACCTGCACACCAACTGCCTGGAGCTCTCCGTTTACCTGGGCTGTGACAAGTTCCCCCACGAGAGCGAGCTGCAGCAGGAGTGGGAGAACAACAAGGAGTCTCTGCTCACCTTCATGGAGCAGGTGTGTAGTGGGACGTGACCACAGCTGCCCCAGCTGTCCCACACAGCTCCACTCATCCCTCTCCCTCACCCAGACCCACCGGGGAATCAAGGGTGTGGTGACAGACCAGCAGGGAGAGCCCATTGCCAACGCCACCATTGTGGTGGGGGGCATCAACCACAACGTCAGGACAGGTAGGTGCTGTGAGGAGCTGGCAGGGCGCTGGCAGCGCTGTGCCACCCCCAGCCCACCCACCCTGCTGCCCCCCAACTGCAGCCAGCGGCGGGGACTACTGGCGCATCCTGAACCCGGGCGAGTACCGCGTGTCGGCGCGGGCCGAGGGCTACAACCCCAGCGTCAAGACCTGCCATGTGCTCTACGACATCGGGGCCACCCAGTGCAACTTCGTGCTGTCGCGCTCCAACTGGAAGCGCATCCGGGAGATCATGGCCATGAACGGGAACCGGCCCATCCGCCGCGTGGTGCCAGGCCGGCCCATGACGCCGCGCGAGCGGCTGCGCCTGCGGCTGCGCCTGCGGCACCGCATGCGCCTGCGGGAGCAGCTGCGGCTGCGGCGCCTCAACGCCACCACCACGGGCAGCCCCACGAGCAGCCCCACGGGCACCGGCAGCACCGCCCTGCCCTTCCCCTTCAGCAGCACGGCCTACACGCCCTGGAGCCAGGAGCCGCCCACGGCTGGCACCTGGGAGATGGACACCGAGACAGAGGTGGTCACCGAGCTGGTGACAGAGACGGAGGGCTGGGAGCTGCACACGGGCACGGCGCAGCCCCTCACCACGGCCGAGACCTACACCATCAACTTCGGGGACTAGGGACACTACAGTGACCCCTCACTGCTTCAAGCCACGGTCGGACGCTTTGGCTTCCAACACCTTCCCTGAGCCCAGGCAGCTGCTCCAGGTGGGCTCCAGCCCCTCACCTTGCTGCTTCCAAGGACTGCAGGCATTGCTGCCAACAGTTGGCTGCTGTCAGGGACATGCTGCCCCATCCCTCGGAGCCAGGCAGTGCCAGCCCACTGCCCATGTCCCTGTGGGGTGGCAGGGGTGGTACTGCTCTCCTGGGCAGGGCCCATGGAGGCGGGCACGGCCTTTCTCCCCTCCATACAGTTTTTGTTACACAAATAAATCAAGTTATATTGGTATGAACATGTGGTCCCTCCAGTGCTTCCCCAGCTCTGTCGCTCTCCCAGACAACAGAGAACGACAGTGAGTGCCAGGACCCCTTGAGGGGTGGGGGCTTGTGCAGTCTGTGCCCTCCCTGTGGTCAGTGTCCAACTTCCATGTCCCCGTCCTCAGAGTCAGCCCCGAAGCTGGAGAAGGTGATGGGCTGGCAGCTGAGGTCGCGCAGGTTGACGAGGCAGGCGGTCTGCGTGGCACTGAAGTCTGGCACCGTCACCAGCAGCACCCGCTGCCCCTCCTTCCCTGCAAGCACAGGTGGGTGTCAGGCAGAGGAGCCCCCCACAGCCCCAGGAGGGTCTGGGGGTGCTCTGAGACCCACCTTGGAGCAGCTTGGACTGGAAGCGGGGCGCGTTGCCACAGAAGTAGACGTGAGGGCACTCGGTGAGGATAAATGGGTCGGATTTGTAGAATGGGTAACAGCCTGGGGAAGATGGGAATTATTGGGGGAGCCCCTGGCAAAGCCCCCTCACTCAACAACCCTCCAGTCCTCACTGTACCCAGGGTGTCTGGGGCCGTGGGGCTGATGTGTCCTGCCAGCAGTGTCCACTCCAGGATCTCCAGGTAGTCGTCCATGCTGCTGTACTTGAAGATATCACTGATGTTCTGTCCCGATGTCCCTAAAAACCTACATTGAGGAAAGAAAGGGAGGTTGAGATGCTGGGCGTGCTGGGACGTGTCCCTCGGCCCCACGGCACTGAGAGCCAGCAGAGCTGGCAGGTTTGCCTACCTGACCCCGTCCAGGCTGGCCTGGTAGGGGTTGGTGACGAGGCGCAGCGTGGCGTAGGCGCTGGCCAGGGGCAGCATGCAGCGGTGCAGGGGCTGCTGTGGCAGCGTGTAGTTGGTGGGGTCAAACTCGCCGGGCATCACGTCCACGGGCACGGAGCTCTGTGGGCAGAGTGGGATCAAAGCCCCCGCCAAGGGGCTCAGGGCAAAGACCTGGTGTCACTGCTGCTCCTTTTCCCCAGGACGCCCCGCTCGGCTCCACCGAGGATCCCAGGAAAAGGATTTGGAGCTGCCTCCCCATGTGGGGTGCTCAGAGGGAAGCTGGGTGCTGGGGAAGGGGGTTCTGCCACCCTGCACTGCTACCCTGCCTCAGGAACAAGACTCCCTCTCCCAGAGGAACCCGACTTCCTGGCCAGCCCTGAGCACTCACACAGAGCTGCAGCAGGATCTCATCCAGCATCTTCACAGCCTCCACACTTGCAGCCTGCGTCTTCTTGGTCAAGTACTTGGCCTGGGTAAGTAGGCAGACAGTGAGGGACAGCCCTGCACCCCCTCTGCCCCCTCCCCACACCCCAGGCAAGGCTGCAGCCCCCTCCTTGCCGTACCTTGTTGATGGTGTCTCGGCTCTGGGTGTTCTGGCTCAGCAGATTCCCAGCCAGGATGACTCGGGTGATGTGGGCAGCACAGCTCTGCTCACCCTCTGCACCCAGCTGCCCCGTCACCACGTCCACCAGCAGCTGAGTGCTCAGCAGGGTCTCCCCGCTCATGCTGCCCAGCCCCAGCCCCGAAGCCAGCAGCACGAACCTGCAGGGATGGAGAGGCTCAGTGTGCCACACTCCCAAACCGAGGGGCTCAGAGAGCTGGGGCAGGGGACCCTGGCCCCCTGGCAGCCCCCCTGGCACAAGGATGCAGCAGGGACAGTGCCAGCCCCAGTGCTGCTGCTGCCTCACCGGTCAGAGCTGGGCCCGCTCCAGGGCAGCGGCGGCGGCAGGTCGGCCAGGCAGTGATCCTCCACCAGGAACTTGCCATCCTCTTCCTCACGGCCATACACAGCCACGATGGTCCCTGCGGCACAGCAGGCAGGCACTCAGCCCCAGGCAGCCCTCTCAGGGCCACCGAAGCCACGCTGTCCCTCACCTGTCACCAGCCTCTGCACATCAATGGCTCCCTCCAGCTTGATCCTCTGCAGCTCGTCCTCCAGCATCAGCTCGTCACAGGGCTGGATGTACTTGGGCAGGGGGGGCTGAGGCACCAGGTTGTGCTGCGAGGGCACAGGGACAGCTCTGGGGGCCTCAGCAAGGACCAGCAGCCCCAAGGACCCTCCCCAACCCCAGCCCCTCACCACCAGCTGGGGGAGCTGGAACCCCCCAGATGGGCTGGTTTCACTCACTGGGATAGAGCGGTGGAAAGTGGGCAGGGGACAGATGGACAAGGGGTGGGTTTAGACTGGATATGGGGAAGGAATGTGAGGGTGGTGAGGCCCCGGCACAGGCTGCCCAAAGCAGCCCCTGAGTCCCTGGAAATGTTCAAGGCCAGGTTGGACAGGGCTTGGAGCAACCTGGGCAAGTGGAAGCTATCCACACATGCTGGCACCAAGGTGGCATCCAGGGCCAGGCCATCCTGCTCAAATCTCCGCCAGTTCCCTGGCTACAAGGAACACAGGGAAGCCACAGTGAGCTCTCAGGTGTGCTGGCACAGCCCCTGAGCTGTGTGGAGGGGGTGAGCCCATTACCTCCTCGCTGATCTCCTGCAGGATGGAGGGCTGCAGCTGCATGGCCTTGAAGAGCGTCCCCACCACGCAGCACTTCTCTCCCTCCTGCAGCTCCGAGAGCCTCCGCAGGGCAATGTCCTCCCCTGTGGAGACACGGGGGTCAGCTCAGTGGCCCCGGGGTGCAGGCAGGCAGGGGCAGGGCTGGCGGCAGCAGCTGCAGGGCCCCAGTGCTGGGGAATGTTGGGAGCCTCCTGCCTTTCCTCTCCTCTCCTCGAGGCATGGCGCCCAGCAGACATGTGTGGGCCAGATGGGGCCGAGGAGCATTCCAGAGCCTGCGAGCCTGCAGGCATTTCCTCTGTGCTGGGGGGAGAGCTGGGTCACCGTGCTGTGCTCAGCTCCCACCAACAGCTCAGGGCCCCAGGAAGATGCACCCTGGGCATGGGGGCTGCTGCTCCTGCTCTCCACCCTGGGGATGACCCAAACAGATCACTCAGTGCCCCCAAACCTGACCCCTGCCAGGGCCAGATCCTCTGGCCCAGATCCCCGCTGGAATTCAGGATCCCCATCACTGCCAGAGAAGGGCTGAGAGGGCCCTGGGCTTCAGGCAGGGATCCACAGGGGATGCAGGCTGGGAGAGGAGCAAAATCTCCCTCACCACAAGGTGAGCCCAAAACTGGGGACCCAGAGGTGCTCCAGCCCCATCCAGGGTGTGTCCTCCCATGCAGGATGTGGCTGTGGGACTGTCATTCCCATTTAACCCAGCCTGTGAAGTCCATCCTGAGCCTGAGGCCGTGGAGAAGAGCAAGGAACCCGCTCCTGGTCTCCCCTCCCAAAACAATGCTGCCTGCCCCAGCTCCTCGTCCTTTCTGGGTGACATTTCTCCTCCCCAGAACCCCACTTTGCTCATCATGCGCTGCTGAACGTGACTCCTGTCCCAGGGAGAGCACCCCGCTGCCATCCCTGGCACCCCGCACTGGAAACAAGGCTTCCCGAGCCCAGGAATGCAAACACTCTGAGTCAGAACAAAAACAATCCTGGTGAAGTTTCTTATTTTTGGCTCAAGCTCCCCAAATTGTGTGTTTGGGGGGAGGGGGCTGTGCTCTCCAAATTTCTGCCTGCAGGCGCTTCCTGCTGGGAAACAAAACCCCAAAATCTGGTCCCATCCCAGGGCTCGGGGAGGTGGAGCTTCACAAACCACCGGGTCCTGTCACACTTGGCAGAGCCCAGCCAAGGAGGGACATTCGCAGTGGGACCAGCACTGGCTCTGCCTCCACACAGCCCACGGGGCTGGGGAGAGCACAAGAGCTGTGCTGGCCCAAAAGCTCCCACTCAAGGGGTTTTTGCCCATAGAAGGGCAAAGCTGAAGGAAATTCGATCTCAGGCCGGGGAGGGGGGGCAGAGCCCCAGCAGTGTTGCTTCATCCCGCGGACGGAAACTCTGAGCGAGGGTCCCACCCGCAGAACCACAACCCCCCAGGACAGGAAACAGCCCCCCCAGCACAGCCAGCACCTCTCACCCCCCCCGCACCCCACTTCCTGGCCTGGGCCCCCAGCCCCACCCTGACAAACCTCAGGCTCAGCTCCTGCTCCCTAAAGCATATGGGGGGACGTGACAATCGTGGTCTCCCTGCCCTGGGGCAGTTTTCTTCCCTTCCCTAAGGCAGTGCTTTCCCTGAGCAGTGTTTCCCCAGGGCAGTGCCTTTCCCCGGGGCAGTATTTTCTCCTGGGCAACGTTTTCCCTGGGGCAATGTTTCTTCCAGGGCAGCGTTTTTCTCAGGGTTTCTCCTTTCCCCTAGCAATTTTTTCCCCTGGGGCAGTATTTCCCCAGGGCAGTGTTTCCCCAGTGCAGTGCCTTTCCGCTGGACAGTGTTTTCCCCAGGACAGCATTTTTTGCAGTGTTTCCCCTCTCCCCCGGGGCAGTGCCTTTCCCCAGGGCAGTGTGTTCCCCGGGGCAGCGCGTTCCCGTTCCCCGCTGCTCACCCCAGCGGCCGCGGGCGCGGCGCTCCAGGCAGGGCCGCATGCCGGCCAGGCGCACGGCGTACACGTGCGCGTACTGCCGGCAGAAGCTGCGCTCGCCCAGCCGGAACGGCTGCGACAGGTCCGAGTAGGCGGCCACGGGCACCCGCGGGAAGGTGGGGGGCTCGCCCGAGGGGGGGGCCAGCAGCCCCTGCGCCGTGGGGGCCGCCCGCTCCGAGAACATCCTCGGGGTGCGGCCACGGGTCTGCAGAACAAACCGGGGAACTGAGGGTGCGGGCACCACCCGGTCCGGGCCTGCAAAACAAACCGGGGAATTGAGGGTCTGGGTCGGGCCCGGCCACCACTGTCACCCCAGTGACACCCCCCGAAAATGATCCTTCCACCTCCAAAATACAAACCGCGCCCGGGTCTGACCCTCTGTGCACGCTGCAGCCCCGGCCCCCCTCTCCTCCCCACCCAGGGCATCCCCAGACCCATCCTGGTGACCGCACCATCCTCTCCCACGATCCCCCCCCGAGCAGGACGCCTGAAGCCCCCACAAAGTGCACTCGGCCTCCGGATCCCCGCAGCCCCCTCTCCCAAAGGGACCCAGGCCCTGCACAGCCCCCTGGCCGTGCCCAGCAAACACAGTCCCTGTGGCACGATCCCCCTCCCCGCGGCACCGCGAGCCCCCCAGACCCGCAGCCGCCCTCAGGCTGCGGCCCTCACAAGACCCCCCCAGCCGGGTCTCCCTCGCTCCCAATCGGGCACAGCCGCTCGGCCGCGGCCCGGGGCTCCCGCCGGTCAGGGGTCCGAGGCCGATCCGTACCGGAGGGGGGGTCAGATGCCGGTCCGTGCGGGGTCAGGGGTCAGAGGCCGGTCCGTGCCGGGTCAGGGGTCAGGGGCCGGTCCGTGGGGGGTTAGGGGTCGCAGGCCGAGGGTCGCCGCCGGTACCGGGGCCCGCCATGGGGGCGGGGCCGCGGCGGGAAAAGGCGCGAGGCCGCAAACACGGAAGTGGTGCGGCGCGCGGGGAAGTGACGTCAGAGCCGCCGAGGGAACGGCGGCGGGCCGGGGGCGGCGGGGGGGGGCGACATGGCGGGGACCGGGACAGCGAGAGACACCGGCACCGACCCGAACCCATGGGGTGGAGGGCACACCGGCACCGACCCCGAGGGGACACCGAGCCCTTGCGCTCCCCGGAGCCCGGAGGGGTCCCGGGAGGAGCCGGGACGGACCCCCGGTAGGGCCCCGGGGGTCCGGCCGGTCCCTCCCCGCCCTAGCTCTGGGGCAGCGGCCCTGAGGGGCGAGGCTGGGGGTGCCGAGCTTCCGGTGTCCCCCCCGGGTGAGGCTGGGGGTGCCGAGCTCCCCGTTTTCCCCCGAAGCCCTTCCCGCGGGGGTGGAGCTGTGAGGCAGGAAGGGCTCTGGGAGCAGCTGTGCACGGGTTTAAGGGGTTTTGGGGTTTGGGGTTTTGGGGTTTCGGTCCCCCACCCCCACAGCCCGTGGCCCCGCTATAAAAGGGGTCAGCACGCAGGCAGTCACCACGGCCAGGCAGTGTCACCTGCTGTCACCGGCTCGGCGGGCTCACCATGGCTGCCACCCTCGTCCTGCTGCTGCTGCTGGGAGGTACCGGGACCCTCCTGCCTCCCCGGGGGGACAGGCACCCCGAGAGGAGGGGACAGGACACATGGGGACAACGGGAATGGCAGCCTGTGTGACTGAGCTGGGGGGCTGGGGTCTGTGTGGGGAGCTGTGTGTGCCAGGGGTCTGTGCAGGGGCAGGCACTCAGGGGTGTGGGGAGGGTCTGTGTGTGATGGGGATGGGGTCTGTGCAGGGAGGGTCTGTGTGTGCCAGGGATGGGGTCTGTGCAGGCACAGGCACTCAGGGGTGTGGAGAGAAGGACAGGGGAACAGGCAGGAGGGATGATGGGGTCTGATGGGAACAAGCAGCTGGGGGTGGCAGGGATGGGGTCTGCCTGAGGACCCAGGGATGATGGGCATGGTGCCCATGCTGACACTGGCACTTGGGGACAGTGGGAACAGGCAGGCAGGATGGTGGGGATGGGGCTGAGTACCTGGGGCTGGTGGTTTAGGGGTCTGATGGGCACCCACCCTGCAGCCTCGCTCACCGTCCTGTCCCCCTGCAGCAGCTCAGGCCGCGGACCCCCTGCCCTGCCAGGGTGACCCCATCTCCTGGTGCAGGGACACGGCCACGGCCAAGCGCTGTGGCTGGGAGCAGCAGTGCCAGCACCTCTGGGACAGCCTGGTCCTGGTGAGACCCCAGCCCCAAGCACTGCCAGGGCCACCCGGGGGTGCAGGCAGCCCTGAGGGTCTGTGTGTCCCCACAGGGGGACGTGGCTGACGGAGACGGCGTGGCTGACGGGGACAGTGTGGCAGAGGGCAAGAAGATGAAGTGCAGCCTGTGCACCAAGGTCCTGAAGAAGATGCAGGATCTGGCAGGTGACGACCCCGACGAGGTGAGGGGTGATGAGGGGCTGGGGGGCCGGGCTGGGGGCCCTGTCCCTGTGTCCCCCTGACCTGTGGTGGCTTTGGCAGTCGGCGGTGCAGGCAGCGCTGCAGAAGGGCTGCCGGGCGCTGGGCCGGAGGCTGGGCAAGCAGTGCCAGCAGCTGGTGAGCAAGTACCAGGAGCAGATCAGCGAGGGGCTGCAGAACGGGGACATGCCCAAGGACATCTGCACTGCCATCGGCCTCTGCCGCTCCTGAGCACGGTCAGTGCCCACCTGCACCCCACGGGCATGGGTTGATCCTGCACCCCACATCCCCATCCTACATCCTGCACCGTGTACTGTTCCCTGCATGGCAATCCCACACCCCCTGTCGTGCACTGCGCCCTGCACCCTGTAACCTGGTCCTGAACCACATCCTGCACCCATATCCTGATCCTGCGCGCCATGTCCCAGTCCTGCACTGTGTTCTGAGCCCTGCATCCTGCACCCCACATCCTGATCCCATATCCCCCCTCTGCATCCCACACTTTGCATCCCGCATCCCTCACCCCACACCTGCTGGAAGGGTGGGAGTGTTTCAGAACCTTCCGTGCTGCACTCTGTAGGGTGGGGGTGAGCCAGGCCACCCCCAGTGCGCTGTGGAGCAGGGGGAGGGCTGGAGGAGCTGCTTCCACTGGCCCCTGACTCCCCCTGCTCTTTCCTTTCTCCACAGGCACGGCCCCGAGTGCCCCCAAACCCGACGCCCCTCCAGCCCCGATGGCCCCACAGCCCAGCCATCCCCCTCCCCACAATAAACTCCCTCCTCTGGCTCCAGGGTCTCGTTTGTCTGCCCTGGGGGGACATGGTGACAAGGGTGAATGGCACCAGGCACTGGCAGGGGACAGCCTGCCCTCAGCAGGGCCAAGGTGACACCGGAGGTGCCAGCAGTAGGGTGGGGTGTGTCCCCTGTGGCTTCACACACCCGTGTGGTGCTGGCTGTCACTGTCCCCTCCCTGCGCACCCCATGCCTGGCACTACATCTGTCCCTGCACTCGCCACTGTCATTTGTCACCCGCTTGTCACCGGCGCTGCCATGGGCTTGGGATCCTCCTCGCTGTGCCAGCTGAGCACGGGGCATCCCTGCTTCAGCCCCAGGCAATCAGAGCACAGGGAATCCCACACCCGGTTCTTTTTCTTTAATTCCAGCCAATTGGAGTGCAGGGAATCTCTTCTGTTTGACCTCCTCCATCTGGCCCATTGCTGGTGCACTCCGGTCACCCTCTGCACCCCAGGGATCACTGGTGGGGAGCTCCTCTAGCCTGACATCCCCCCCAAAGTACCCCCAGAGACCCCTCATCTCTAGGCCACCCCCCTGGCGGGGCTTTCTCCCAGAAAAGGGGCTGGGATGCGCTGGAGCCCTCCTTGCTGTGGCTGTGTGAGGATGGGGGAGGGAGGTGAGGGCACGGGAAGCTCCGTGGCCACCCCATAGATGTGGGGCAGCCCCATGGGGGTCTCTCTGCCAGCACGGAGAGAGAGCAGCACTGGCCAGAGCGGCCCCAGAGAAGTCCACACACACCCCGTTTATTGGGGGCCGGAGCCGCCTCCTCCCCGCGTCCGTGTGAGCTCCCAGAGGAGCGCCGGCCCTGCCGTCCCCCCGAGTCCAGCTCACTGCCCCATCATGCAGGCCATCTTGCAGGCCACGGCCGAGATGAGGGCGGCCCCGCGCCCGCTGCCTTCCTCAGACTGGATGAAGGTGATGTCGCAGCCGGGCGTCAGCTGCCGCACCGTGGCGTGGAAGTGGTCCTTGAAGCTGGGGAGGTGAATGCAGGGTCACTGGTGGGGTCAGGGCTTGGGGGATGAAGGGAGGGACGGGGGCGTCGCCAGGGTCCCCACCTGGGATGGAGCTTGTAGACGGAGCCGTCAACGCCGACGGTGATCTTGAGGGTGTCCTGGCTGCGGCTCTCACGCATGCGGTTGATGACGCCGGCCAGCCCGGCCGAGCACATCTGGGCAGCGCGCGTGGACACGCTCTCGCACACGCGCCGCACGATCTCGCAGTCCGTCCGCGACGGCAGCAGCTCAAAGGCTGACAGGATGTTGTAGATCTGCTTGCGGTCGTCGGAGTCGCTGGGGTAGGGGAGGAAAGGGGGTGGGCAATGGCTGAAGGGTGGGGAGCCTGGGGAGGCAGCTGCAGAGCGATGGGGCAGTGAGGGGATGGGGGAGCCTCACACGGGACAGTGTATGGGGTCCCAGGATGGGGAACCCCAACTGGGCCAGTCAGAGCAGGTCGGTGTGGGGTGATGGCATGGGGCACCCCAACGTGGGGCTGCTGTGGGGTGATGGGACAGAGGGACCTGGAAGTGGGCCCCCCTTATGTGGGGTGATGGGACATGGGGACCCCAATATGGGACAAAGTGGGCAGATATGGAACCATGGAATCATGATGGGCTCATGACAGGGGACACTGTGGTTTGGGTGGCAGAACACGGGGACTGGACAGTCAGAGTAGGCTGGTGTGGGGTAACAGGAGCCCAAAATGAGGCAGTGAAAGGGGATGGGATGATGGAACAGGGTGGGACCCATGCCCAGCGCAGAACAAGAGCACAGACTCCTCAGTGTGCCTGGAGCAGTGCAGAGTCAGGGCACAGGCCTCCCAGTGCTGTGCAGCCTGGCAGGCAGTTTGGGGGTGACCCCCAGCCCTGTACCTCTCAATCTGGGACATGAAGCGGGTCTCAAAGGTCCCACGAGTCTTGAGCTTCTCAGAGGCCTCCCCGTTGAAGAGCAGGTTCTCATCCACCAGCTTCAGCAGCACCAGCCGCACGATCTCCCCCATGTACTTCCCCCCGATGATCTTCTCGTACCTGGGGGGGGCACAGGCCAGGGGGCGGCATCAGAGCTGGGATTTGAGGGCTCACCTCCCAGAGCAGCCCCTCTTTCCTCCCCCCTCCCTGCTGGATGTGTTCATGGCCCAGGGCGGAGGGTGCCCTGCCGGGGCTGAGCCCAGCGCGGCACAGGGACGGGAGGGACGCCCAGAGGAACTGGATCTCTCCTATTCCTTACAGTTGCTGACCGGGGTTAAGGGAGGTCTCGTCCACCACGCGGTCGTACTCCAGCAGGAACTCGTCCAGCTCCCCGGAGGCTCCAAAGGCCCCCCACTCCGTGTTCACACACATGCGCCCCTCGTCGCCCTCCACCAGCTCCACGTTGTGCATCTCCTCCATGTAGCAGGCGTTGCAGCCCGTCCCTGCCAGGAACTGGGCATGGGTCTGGGCAGGGGGGCAGCACTGGCACGCCCCACCACAGCCCCCCATCCCAGCTGGGATAGAACTGGGACAGTGCTGTGCAGCAGTGGGGAAGAACTGAGGGGGTCCAGACGTGCCAGGGCAGGGGTTGGGATCCATATGGAGCCTGAGGGATGTTCCTCAGCCTGGTGACTGGCACCATGGTATACCACTGCTTCAAGGGGGGCTCCAGGACATGAGAAAGAGGTTTCAGACTAAAAGAGGGGAGAATTAGATTGGATACCAGGAAGAAATCCTTCCCTGTGAGGGTGGTAGGGACTGACACAGGCCAGAGTCTGGGGCCAGGGCAGCTCCTTGGGGACCAGCCCTGTCATGATGACCACCCCCTTTCTCCTCCCAAAGTCAGCAGAGTGCCACTGCCACCCCCCTGTGGTTGGTGTGTCCCCCTAGAAGCACAGGACAGCAGCAGGGCAGCAGGCCCGTGGACAGCTCCCTGTGCCCAGCCACGTGTCCCTGTAGAAGGGGCATCTTACCCACAATCATCCCAACCTCGCACCGGTGATCTTCGTAGTAGCAGGAGATCATCGTGGCCACCGTGTCGTTCACCATCGCCACCACGTCCATCTCGAAGTCCTGGGGACAGGGACCAGTGTGGGCTCCTGGGGGGCCAGGCTGTCCCCAGACAGGTGGGTTTGGGGTGCATGGTCCCCAGGGGTGAGGGCCTGGGCACGTGTCATGCACATGTGTGTGCACACACATGGAACAGCCCTGCCTAGAGACACAGGTGGCTCCAGCAGCCCCATTTGGGGACAGCTGAGCTCCTGTGGTTCCTTCCTGGGGACACAGCAGGTTGCAGTGGCCCTGTGGCAGGCAGAGGCAGGCTGCAGTGAGCCTGGCAGGGACAGCAGGGGTGGTGCCAGCACAGGGGGATCCTCTCACCCCTCGCCGTTTGATGGCGTCCCTCAGCAGCCCCACCACGTTGTTCCCTTCCGCGCCCGAGGCTTTGAAGCCCTTGGTCCAGTTCAGGAGGATGCCCTGCAATGGGGATCAGACCGAAATGGGGCTGTGCTTTAGGTGAGCCTTGGGGACCTCCAAGCCCTGGTGCTGCCTGGACACCCCCTCACCTTGTCGATGTCCTCGTGCCGCACAGGGAAGGAGAAGGTGAAGCCCAGGGGCAGCTTTTTGTGCTTCATCTGGTGCTTGTCCAGGAAATCAGAGATGCACTCGGAGATGTAGTCGAAGAGCTGGAAGACAGGGGATCCAGCCTTTCCCGAGGGATGTCCCCACCTCCCACTGCCCTTGGACAGATGCTGTCCCCCACCACGGGTTCCCCAGGCTGCAGGGACGGGTGTGTCCCCTCAGGTGTTCCCACTGAAACACACACAACGAAAGGGACTGGGACGGGATGGGACACCCCGTGTGCTCCACTGACCATCTCAGCCGTCCCAGTCATGGCATCCTCTGGGATGGAGTACATCTGGTGCTTCGTCTTCACCTTCCACTGCCCCTCCTCCCCCTCGCCCACCTTCACCAGCATCACACGGAAGTTGGTGCCGCCCAGGTCCAGAGACAGGAAATCTCCCACCTCTGCAAAGCCAGGGAGAGGGGACAAGGTGACGGGCTCTTGGTAGGCTCAGCCTTGCACGCAGAGCTGGAAGGGTGGCACAAAGGGGCTGGAGTGGCATCGTACCAGAGCCCTCGGGGGTGGAGCGCACGTAGGTGGGCAGCATTTTCACAGAGGCTTCCTCGTGCGTCTCCAGCTTGAGCCCTCGGTCCATCTCCTTCTGCATGCGGTACATCACCTTCTTCAGGTCCTCCTCCTTCAGACGGAACTCCGACAGGATCTGCTCCACCTGCACACAGCACAGCGTCAGACAGGGACCAGGGATCTGGGATGCAAGGTGCCTGAGCTGCAAGACTTTCAGGAAACTCCAAGTTTCCCTTCCCCCAGCCCTGTTTTCACATGGCCACCCTGAAATGACATATCCCATTGCTCTGCTATTCTCCCTGAGCAGGGAATCCATAGAACCATCATGAGGCACCAAGGCCCCTTCTGGTGCTGCCTGCAGGACACCACAGTCAGTGTCCGGGCTTGGCACTGGCCTCCTGCCATCCCTGTCACCCAGCTGAATTGTTTGGGTGGCTGTGCACCATTCCAGCAGTGACCTGGGACCTTCCATCCTGATGAATCCCAGAGTCACTCCCAGCAAGGAGCGCTCCTGGCCATGCCCTTGAGGAGCACAGCATCTCCCACCAAGGACGTGGGTTTATTTTATGATGAAGATGCTGGTGTGTCACCCTTGCTCCCCTGGGAGCATCCGTCTCCCTGTACCCCACCGGGAAACGTGGGGCTAAAATGGGGCAGAGGGCAGGCAGGCAGGAATGCTCCTGGGGATCGCTGCCTTGTCTCGCTGCCAGGGAGAGCCGCAGGGCCCACTCCAGGGAAGCACCTGGCAAGCAGGATCCGTGTTTATGCTGTCCGTAGCAACCCCGGGCTCGGCGCAGCCTCCATTAGGCGGCAGGGCTGGGGCCAGGTGCCCCGGCTGTCAGATGGAGCGGGGCCGGCGTTCCCTCCCGGCCAGCTGCAGCCGGCAGCATTAGGGCTCATTAGTCAGCGCCTCTTCCCGGCACACAGGTGTTTGCCTCGAGGCTGCTGCTGTTTCCCGACAGGTTTTGGGGTAGGGGGCTCAGGAAAGCGTTTGGAGCGTCCCAGCTCTGGGGGCGCCCCTTGCTGTGGCTCAATCCAGCTGCCCTGGCACATCACCCGGCCCCCAGTGCCGTGGCTGCCGCACGGAGCCCCCGGAATGGGGCTGGGCACCCACGGCGGGGAGGTTTGCCCTGGTCCTGAGGGTGATTGGCCAGAACGATTGGAAAAATCCTGCCAGGAAAGCTGGAGCTGGATCTGCTCAGCCCTCCTGGGCTGTTGGCTGCAGGTATTCAGTGCCAATCCATCCGGTGGCACCACTTGGCATGGGAATCCCCAATCTGCCATGGCTGGAGGGTCCCTGTCCAAAGGCGGGCACCTGGGAGTCCCAGTTTTATTTCTCCAGTGTTTTTCCCATCTCAGCACCACATTTCCCTGCTCATGTCTCCCTTCGCCTTCAAAACCATGGGTTTGGTCCTTCCCTGGCAGGATTTGGCTCTTCCCACATGACATTATCTGGCTCTCAGCTTCCCATGGAAATGGTGTGCTCCAACACATCCCACCAAAGGGACGGAGCTGGGAACCCTGTGGCTGCAGGCTGCAGTGGCCAGTGACACTCATCTCTGCTGGTCCAGCACGTGATGAGTCCCCTCAGTGTTCCCTTGGTGTCCCCTGAGCTCAATCCATCTGGGAGAGGATGCCCCACAAACAGCTGGTTCTTGGCTGGGATGAGCCCTGTGCCACCCTGCTGGGTGCCTCAGTGACAATGATGACAGACAGATGATGGAGGTGACAGGCCCCATCCCATCCTGGGGATGTTGGGAGGGTGGGAGAATCCCAGCCCAGCAGAACGTCCCACAAACGCTCCCAGCTCCATCAGGAGCCCTCTGTGCTGTAGGGCCTGTGCTGTTCTGGGGGTGACCTCAGGGATGGGGCTGCCCTGGTGTCCTCCCCAGCAGCCATCCTCCTCTGGGCTGGAGCCTTGGGAGCTGCTGGGAGCACCAGGGGAGGCTGGAGCCCGGCTGGGCTCCGCACTCCTCCCGTCACCGCCCGGGCCCCCGCAGCACCTCACCTTCTCCTTCCTGCTGCTCTCCATCCTGGCTCGGTGATCCAGCATGGGGGCAGGCGCGGGCTGGGGCGGGCTGCGGGCCGAGCCGTGCCCCCCTCGGCCGCTGTGTCCCCACCGTGGTGCCGGGCCCGGGGCAGCGCCCTGCCCTGGCCTGGAGCGCGTCCGCCGGGCCCCGCGCTGCTCCGTGCCGCGTCCCTCGCTCCGTCCCTCGCGGATGCTCCACTTTCGCTGCCTTATCTCATCCGAGGGCCCGAGCGGCCCCGGCGAGGCGGTCCCGGTCCCCTCAGGCAGCGAGGCGGTCCCGGCCCCGGTCCCGGCCCTCAGGCGGAGCGGCAGCGTGCGGGCCCCGGGGCCGTGGCGGGGTCAGCCCTGCGGCCCCACATGCTCTGCTCAGCTCCGCTCACGCTCTCCGGGGCTGCCGCGGTGACTCCGGCCTGCCTGGGCGTCCCAGCCCGGCGCGGGGGGCTCCGGCAGCCTTGGGGACCCCTGGTGCGCTGGCCGGGCTCGGCCGGGACCCTCCCCGCCGCACCCCGCCCCGGGTCAGCCGTGTCCCCGTTGCCGTGCCAACGGCTCGATGGTGGCGGCAGGCACTCCAGCGGCCGGCTTGGCAACCGCGCTCCCATGGAGACCGGGCACGGCCGGGGGCGAGGGCGGCGGGAGCGCTGCGGGCCCCGGCCCGGGACGGGACCGCACCCCCGAACCGGCACCGCGGGGATCCGGGATGGTGCCGGTGTGGGCACGGGGATGGGGCACCCCGGCACCCCCGCAGCACGTCATGCTCCCGGTGCGGCGGAAAGAGGGGAGGTCCGAGTGGGATGAGGGGCACCCCGGGGATGGGTGACCCCGAAAGCTCCGGCGCTGCTGTGGGACACCCCGGGAGGCCCGGACGGCGACAGCCCTGGGGGCTCTGGGGAAACACAGCGTTTTGGGTGTCAGGGCAGGGCCTGGGGGATGCAGGGTCACCCCACAGCACCCCCTGCCCCTCCGGGGTCACAGGAGGGCCCTGGCAGCCCTGCCCCTGTGTCACCAACCACGAGGGCTCCCCACACCTCTGAGGGGTCCCAAACCCGCGGGGGGCTCAGCTCCTACATCCCCACCATGGAGGGCACCCCACCCCGGGACAGAACCGCCCCGTGGAAGGGTCCCCACTCCCCACTTCCCTCCAGCACCCGGGGAAGGCCGTTCCCGCTTCCCAGAGACGGTCACCACACTGCGGGGACAGGGCGCCACATAGGGGACCCGCGCCCCACACCGGGACCCCCGCCCCACAGACGGGACCCCGCCCACGGAGAGACCCGGCCCCACTAAGCCGAACAGGCCCCGCCCCAGGGAGAGACCACGCCCCACAGAAAGACCCCGCCCCACTGAGCCGAACAGGCCCCGCCCCAGGGAGAGACCACGCCCCACAGAAAGACCCCGCCCTACGGAGCCGAGCAGGCCCCGCCTTGCGGCCCCGCCGGGCACAGCGCCCCCTGCTGTCCCCCTCGAGGAACGAGCGCCGATCCTCGGGAGGCGCTGATTGGTCGCCCGGCGGACGCCGGAAATGCGGGGCGGCTGGCGCTTATTGGCCAGAAGGTTGAGGGGGCGGAGCGATCTTGGCGCGTGCGCGGGGCGGGAGGCGTCCCGTGGCAGCGCCGGCACTTCCGGCCGCCGTGTTCCACTTCCGGGTCGCGCCCATCGCCGCCCGGCCGCCGCCCGCGCTGAGCCGCGACCGCCGCGTCAGTACCGGGGGAGAACGGGGGGGAATGGGGGGATCCCAGGGGCTACCGGGGGGGAACGGGGCCGCACGGGGCCGGCTGGGCTGCCCGGGAGCCGAGGGCTGCAGGGGTAGTGCTGGGAGTGGCCGCGGTACACTGGGTGGAGGGGCTGGGGTGTAGGGGGAGGTTATAGTGGGGTGAGTTGTACTGGGTTATACTGGGCTGTGCTGGGCTGGGTGCTGGGTTACACTGGGCTCGGCTGTACTGGGTTATTCTGGGTTATACTGGGGTCGGTTTTACTGGGCTGTACTGGGTTATTCTGGGCTGTACTGGGTCATACTAGGGTGGGATTTATTGGGGTATACTGGGTTATGCTGGGGTGGGTTTTACTGGGTTGTACCGGGCTGGGTGCTGGGCTATGCTGGGCTGGGCTATACTGGGTTATACTGGGTTATACTGGGGTGGGTTTTGCTGGGTTATACTGGGTTGTGTGCTGGGTTATACTAGGCCAGGTGAGAACTGGGCTGGGCTGGGCAGGGGTCAAGGCGAGGAGCCAGGGGGGGCTCCGGGGGTGGGGGGCTCAGCTGACTGGGCTGGCAGGAGGGTCTGGGGGAGCCCTGGCCCCCTCAGGACCCCAGCCCAGCCCCTGCTCTCCCCCCAGGCCCCCAAGCTGCCGCCATGAGGCTCTACAGCCTAAGTGTCCTTTACAAGGGTGACCCCAAAGTGCACTTGCTCAAAGCTGCCTATGACGTGTCCACCTTCAACTTCTT
This sequence comes from Zonotrichia leucophrys gambelii, assembly GCF_028769735.1. Lineage (NCBI taxonomy): Eukaryota > Metazoa > Chordata > Aves > Passeriformes > Passerellidae > Zonotrichia > Zonotrichia leucophrys. Next base: position 149,087 of record NC_088191.1, on the reverse strand, counting down.
CCAGAGGTCCAGGTGGGCTGGGCAGCTCGGCCTGGGGGGCTGCTGCTGCCGGGGGCTACCTCGGGAGCACCTCGGGCAGGGGGGCAGCAGCTCTGGGGGTTTCTGCCCCACTGAGGCTGCAGTGGCAGCAGGGAGAGGGTTTTCCTGGGGAAAATGCCCCAGAACTCTGACCCCCCAGATCCCCAGGGCAGCCCGGGATGAAGTCGGGGCTCAAGGAGTGCCCTGGGAGGGGGCTCATGGGGGTCAGGGGGCTGCAGCAGCCCCTGAGCACCCCCTGGAGCTGTGGGACAGAGCAGGAACATGCTGTAGAACACACAGAGCAGTTGGGAAATCCCTCAGGGACCCAAAGTCTCCATGCCAGGGTTTTGTGGAGCCCCAGGCACACTGGGTTCTGTGACTGCCGGGGAAAAGGGGAAAGGTGAAGCAGGACTGTATGAAAAAGCTCTTCCTTAGCCAGATGTGCTGCAGTGCCAGCTCAGTCCCAACACAACTGCAGCTCTTCTTTCCCAAATCCCCAGAAATTCCATGTGGGGTCTCCCCAGCAGGCTGTGTCTGTGCCCAGGGAACCTCTGGGGTTTTGGGGAGGGGGTCTGTGCCTGCCAGCTGCTCCCAGGGTTTGGTGCTTGGCCCAGGTGTGATGGCTCAGGTGTGTTTATCTGGGCTTTGGAGAGCTGGATGTGGGGTGAGCAGGGCTGTGGAACCTGCTGGGCAGGAGCTCCTGCCAAGGAGCTGGGCAGGGTCAGAGGGAGGCACAGATTGCCCACTTCCTTCTGGAGCACTGGGAATAAACCCAGGATTCCCAGTGGAAATCAGCCCTGGGCATCCAGCTAGCTCCTGGCTGCACTCGGTGCTCCTGGAGGGTTTCTCCATGGTGTGTGTGAAACCCTGGGGTCACGGGGGCTGGGGCTGGCAGCAGGACCCTCCTCGTGGGGAGAGGAGTCTGTGCTCCCCCTCGGATGGAGCAGGGATGTTCAGGGATCCCTGGGCTGGATCAGGATGCTCAGGATGTTCAGGAATCCTCGGGCTGGCCTTTCCCTGCACTGCAGGGTCTCTGTGGAGCTGGTGTCCAGGCTGGGAGCAGTGCAGACCCCTCAGGGATGCAGACTGAGCAGTGCAGACCCCTCAGGGATGCAAACTGGGAGGCCATTTCCCCTCTGGAGCTGCTCCCAGCAGTGGGGGGGTGTCAGAGAACCAGTCAGCCCCACCAGTCTGTGCCCAGTAACATTTCCCTGGCACCTCCAAGCAGGAGCTGTCCCACTCCTGGTGAGCTCTGTGCCCCATCCCTGGTAATAGTCCCTTCCTGGGGTTTCCCAGCTGGACTGGGCACTGTGCTGGCTCACCCTGGCTCATCCCAGCCTGCCAGGACAGGCTGTCCTGCAAACAGCTTCATTTGGCTCCTGCTCATTAATTCTGGCCTCCTTTCCTTGCTGTGGGCTGCTGAGGGCTCACTGAGGGGCCTGCTGGACAGGCCTGGGCCTGGGCTCAGGAATGTGCTCCAAATTAGAGCAAGCCTGGCTTGGGGCTGTTCCTGAGCTTTGACTCACAGCGTGCCTGGGGGCTCAAACCCAAATAATTCCATCCAACCCAAATAATTCCAACCAACCCAAATAATCCACCCCCTCCAACCCAAATCATTCCACAATGCAGCTGCTCAGCAGGTGCTGGCCAGGCAGGGCCAGGTTCAGTGGTGGCTTTGCTCTCTAAATCCCCCAGAAACAGGTTCAGCCCAGGACAGAGGCTGTCCCTGAGCCTGGGGGTGCCCTTGGGGGTTGGCACTGCTCAGGGGGCAGGGGCAGGGTTTGATACCCAGCACAGCAAGGGGCTGTGGCACGGCTGTGTCCCCAGGGTGTCCCCAGCCTGTCCCCAGCCCTGCCTGTCCCCACAGCGTGCAGGAGTTCATGACCTTCACGAGCCAGCTGATCGCGGAGCGCTCGGCGCTGGGCAGCAGGGCCTCTGTCAAGGAGCAAGGTGAGAGCAGCCCCTGGCCCACCCCGGGGAAATGCACCCCAAAACAGAGCCTGGGGAGGGGGCAGCACTGGTGGGAGCTGCACCAGAGCCGGGGGGCGCTGCTCCCTCCCTGACAGGAGTTTCCTTGGCAGAGTACCTGTGCCACGTGTACGTGAGGAGCGACGGGCTGGCTGGAGTGGTGATTGCAGACAATGAGTATCCCCAGAGGGTTTGCTTCACCTTGCTGGACAAGGTGAGGGCTCCTCCAGCCCCCCTGCCCTGGCACACCTTTTGGGCAACCGGGGCTGGCCACCTCAGCCTGGGCATCATTGGCCAAGACTGTTCACATCTCCTTCCCCAGCTCTGTCCCTGTCTCTGGACACACTCCAGCCCCATCTCTGAAGTGTTCAAGGCCAGTTGGGGCAGGGCTTGGAGCAGCCTGGTCTGGTGGGAGGTGTTCCTGCCATGGCAGGGCCATGGATGACTGTGAGGTCCCTTCCCAAAAATCTCCAGTTCTCCTATTTTGATCAACAAAACCCTTCCAGCCACTGTGGCCCTGGAGCTGTGGCTCCTCACTGCTGCTTCTTCACCTGGCAGGTGCTGGAGGAGTTCTCCAGGGAGGTCAGCAAGATGGACTGGCCCTCAGGGTCACCTGCCACCATCAGCTACTCTGCCTTGGATGGATACCTCAGCAAATACCAGGTACAGAGGGCTCCCTGGAAATGGCAGGGCAGGTGTGTGGGCAGCTCTGGCACCTGCTGGGACCGCCCTGGAGTCCCTGTGGTGGTGCCAGCCCCAGCACCAGCACCCTCACGCTGCTGTTTGTCCACAGAACCCCCGTGATGCTGACCCCATGACCCGAGTGCAGGCTGAGCTGGACGAGACCAAAATCATCCTGGTGAGGCTGCAGGGCTGGGGCTGCTGCCTGCACGGGCCTGGGGCACCTTTGGGGCACGGTGGTGTCCCCCAGCCATCCCCACACACCTCCCTGGGGCAGGAGCTCCCTTTGCTCTTTTCCTTTTGCCTTCCCCCCTTTTCCTCCTGGGGCTTTTCCCCGCTGGCAGGACACAGACTGCCCCCTGCTCCTCATGCCCATCTCACCTCCTCTCTGTCCCATCTCCCCTGGGGCTGCAGGGCCGGGGGTCTCTGGGAGGATGGGTGGGGGTGCTGTGACCCCCCCCTGGTGCTGCAGGGGGGTCTGGGGCTCAGCACTCCTTTCCCTGGCAGCACAACACCATGGAGTCCCTGCTGGAGCGTGGTGAGAAGCTGGACGACCTGGTCTCCAAGTCGGAGGTGCTGGGGGCACAGTCCAAAGCCTTCTACAAAACGGTGGGTGTGGAGGGAGACCCCTCCCCAAGGGGGCTGGGAGGGTGGGGGTCATCCTTGGGGGACACAGCTCGGGGGGCAAGACAGGGATTCATTCCCCCCTGGTGCTGCAGGCTCTGGGCCTGGGGGGAGCCTGGGTGCCCCAGCCCCAGAGCCCCCAGCCCCAATTGCAGCTGCAGAGCCCCCAGCCCCAGGGCCCCCAGCCCCTCCCAGGGGTGTCCTGCACCCTGCCCAGCTCCTGGCACCAGCTCTGGCCATGTGCCCCTGTGCTCTGTCCTGCCCTGGCAGGAGGGGCTGTGTGGGACTCCCAGAGCCCCGGGGGGGTTCACAGATGCTTTTCCTTCTCTTGCCAGGCCCGAAAGCAGAATTCCTGCTGTGAAATCATGTGACGTGCAGCCCGGGGTCTCCAGCTCCGGACCAGCAGCCCTGCACCCCCCTCCAGAGCCCCCCCAGGGCTGTTCCTGGGGCTGGGCCGGGGGTCCCCAGCCCCCTGGGCTGATGTGACTGTTGTCCACCTTGAGGGGACACCAAGGCTGGCACCGGGCCGGCACCCGGGGGGTCACACCAAGGCCCCCACCCTCGCTGTCCTGGGGCAGCTGGGACCGGGGGCACCCGGCCACGCACTGCCCTGCCTCCACAGCCCCCCGGGCCTACAGGAGCCCCCCAGTGCTGGCCGGGGGGCTGGGGGGGCAGGCAGAGCCGTGCTGCCAGCCCAGGCAGCTTTTATGTATTTGTGTCCTGAGGGTGAGCTGGGGGTGGGATGGGGGGCAAGGGAGGAGGATTTTGGGTGGGGGGCAGCTCCTGCCTACGCTCTGAGCCCAGAGCTGTGTCCTGGTGCTGGGGAGGGGGGAATTCACCGCCCTGCACCTCAGAGCCCCTGCCCTGCTCCCACAGCCGGGCCCCGGCAGCCCTCGCTGCCTCCTCTTCCTCCCGGCGGGAAGGGGAAGGTGAAGGTGGGGCTTGGGCTGTACCTGGGGTTGTGTCTGTGCGCCGGCTGCAGGCCGGGGGATAAAGTGTCTTTGGCAGTTGTTGCTGTTCCTCTCTGCGGCGTCCTGGGCACCCCGGCAGGGGTGGATGCACCTGGCCTTCCCTCTCCACCCCTCACTTCAATGATCATCGGTTTTTCCTCATAATTTATTTGCAGTTTTCCCGAGACAAAAACGAAATCAGAGTCATCTTTTACACTTACAAGGCTCAGAAAGAAAAGACAAAGGGGATTTTTTTGGGGGGAGGGGCATAGGGGGGATATGCTGGGGAGGGGGAGACAGAAAAAGAATGAGAGAAAAGGGGAAGAAGGAGAAAAATTTGGCAACGATCCACCAGCATTCATGGGACAGGAACAGCTCAGCTCCTCAACATACAGCGTTAGCGCCCGAGGGTTGCTCCCGCGCAAAGGGCATGCAGAGAAATCATCAGAATAATTAAAAAATAATGAATATCCCCCGCCCGCCCCGTCCCCTGCCCGCAGCCAAACCAGCCCTCAGCGTGGTGGGGATGCCCTGGGGGATGTGGGGAGCGCCCGGCGTGGACGGCCGGGGGGCTGCGGGGCCAGGTTCCCCCGGGCGCGGGCCGTGGGAGGGGGTGCAGGGTGCGCCCCCGTGCTGGGCGCCCGGCGGAGCAGCCTGTGCCCCCTAAGAGACCCATTCTCTTAGTCTAAAGTGCTTTCGATGCTGCGTCAGTGCTGGCTGGATCGTCCTGAGCCCCCCGCCCCACCCCGCACCCCGGCTGCCCTCTGCCCCGCGAGCGGCGCCCCCAGCCCCTGCCCGCGCCCCGGGCTGGCACCTGCGGCGGGACTGCTGGGGCGGGAGCAGCGGGCCGGGGGCACGGGGGGGCCCTGCAGGAGTTCCCCGCGCAGCAGCAGCAGCAGCAGCAGCAGCGCCCAGGGTCAGCTAGGGCCCACGGGCAGCGCTCCGGGGCGGGCACCGCGCCGGGCTGGAGGGGAGAGAGTCTCTGCGCGTCCCCCCCACCTCACTCACCCCCAGGCGGCCCCCCGGTGCTGGGGACCCCCGTGGGAATTCAAAAATAAATAGCTCTCTCTATGTACAGGGGCTGGGGCAGGACAGAGCAAAGCGGAGCCCAAAGAACAACATCCACCACCAGCGACAGCAACACGCCACGAGCACAGCCGGGAGGGGGCCCGGGACCCCCCGTCCCCCCCAGCAGAGACGGGCCAAGGGGGGGGGCCGAGCCCCCCAGCGCCCTCGCCTGTGGCCGAGCGGCTGGGTCGGGTTTGGGGGTGTGGGTGGGGTTGGGGATTGGGGGTGGGTTTTCCCCCTTTTTTTTTTTTTCCTTTTTTTTTTTTTTTGTGTGTGGTCTTCATCATTTTGGCTTTTTTTTTTTTTTTTTTTGTCTTTTTGTTTTCTGCAAACACAGGCACCGGAGGGGGGAGCGGGGCCGGGGTAGGGGGGACAGGCATGCGGACGCGTGCTCGGGGGGCCGCAGCTCCGGCTGCCATCGGCTCCCATCGCCGTCTCCATCGGGCTGGAACCAGGACAGCCACCGCCAGCTCTGCGGGGACAGCGCGGTGGGTGAGCCACGGCCGCGGCTCCCCGCGCCCCGGCCCCGAGCCCGGCTCACCTTCACTGCAGCGGGGCCACCGGGGCCCCCGAGCCGTGGAAGTGCACGTTCTGCCACTTGCCGTCGCGGCGGTGCCACACGCGCGTCTCCTCGGACTGGCTGGTGCGGGGCCGGCCCTGCCCGTCGATGTACTGCGTCAGGCGGATGTAGGCGATGCACGCCGCGTCCTCCCCGATAACGTGAACGTGCGGGTTCAGGATGGTCGTGTGGATCGGCTTGTTGTTCTTGGAGAGCACTGCGGGGCGGCCGGGACAGCGCGGCTGGCACCGGCACCGGCAGGGAACAGGGAACGGGCAGGGAAGGGGACAGGGATGGGGGCAGTGCAAGCGGACAGATGGCCCAGCAAAGGAAGGCTGGGGACAGGCAAACAAGGTGACCAGGATGGGCAGGCAGTGGGCAGGAGACAGGGGACAGTGAAGGAGGCAGGAGGGATCGGGCTGGGCTGGACAGGGCCTGGAGGGGCAGGGCAGGTGAGACAGGCAGGTGTCACGGGCAGCTCGGGTACTCACAGTTCTCGAAATAGAAGCGGTGGAAGTCCATCCCCTCCACCAGGTTGCCCAGTGCCTCGGGCTCAAAGGAGGTGAGCCCCGGGTCGCAGATCTTCCTGCGGGCGGCAGGTGAGAGTGGCCCCGCCCGGCTCCACCCAGCCGGCCCCGCCCCGCCCGGCCCCGCCCCGGCCCCGCCCCACTCACGCGTAGGCCTCGAAGTCGCCGTTGTTGACGGCCTCGATGAGCTGCTCCGTGATCTTGATGATCTCCTGCTTGCGGGCTGGGGGCACGCCATTGTCACCGCCACGCCCCAGCCCCGGGGACACCGTCCGGGGGGGGGGTGGACATGGGACATGAGGGGAGGCTTGGGGACAGACACAGGGACGGACAGACAGACCTTGGGGGCAGAAAAACCTTGGGGACAGACAGACAGACAGACCATGGGGATGGACCATGGGGACAAACACAGGGACCTCGGGGACAGACAGACGGACCATGAGGGCAGACAAGACAGGCCACAGGGACACACACAGGGACCTCGAGGACAGACACAGAAACTGAGGGGACAGACAGACACCCCTTGGGGACAGATAGGGACCACTGTGCTCCCAGGACCCCCCACAGCTCTGCCACACCAGTATTCACAAGTCTCACTGCCAGCCCTGCAGGTCCCAGTGCCATCCCAGTGCCCTCCCAGCCTGCTCAAGCATCCCAGTGCCTGCTCAGCCTGTCCCAGTAGTTCCAAGGGTCTTCCAGCACTGCTCCTTCAAGTCCCAGTACATCCCAGTGCCATTCTGGCACATTCCAGAACAGCCAGTTCCATACTGGTGTTTCCCAGTGCCATCCCAGTGTGTCTCAGTGCCATTCCAGTGCATCCCAGTACCCTCCCAGTTCCATACAAGTGCATCCTGATACATCCTAGTGCATCCCAGAGCTGCTCGTGTGCTCTGATGCTTCCCAGTGCATCCCAGTGCCAGCCCAGTGCATTCCAATACACCCCAGTTCAATCCTACTGCATTCCAGTGACAGCCCAGTACACTCCAGTGCATTCCAGTATCCCCCAGTCCCATCCCACTGTCACTCCAGTGCATCTCAATTAATCTTGGTACCATTCCACTGTATCCCAGTTCTCCCCAAACCATTCTTTTGTCCCTGTAATGTGCCCCAACCACCTCAGTGCCACTCCACTACATCCCAGTGCATCTCAGTGTCACTCCTGTGCCCTCCTAGTGTATCCCAGTGCCACCTGTCCATTCCAACACCGCCCATTTCCATCCCAGTATGTCCCAGTACACTCCAGTTTCTGTCAGCTACTTCTCACCACATCTCAGTGCCAATGTTCTGCTATTCCAGGGCATCCCAGTTCAGCCCAGTTCTACCCAGAGCACCTCCTGGTACCATCCCAGTATGTCCCAGTATCATTGCAGTGCATCCCGGTGCCATCCCAGTGCCTTTTCAACTAAACCCAGCTGCCATTCCAGGGCCATTCCAGCGTGTCCCAGTCTATCCCATTTCCACCCAGCGCACCCCAACGCCTCCCAGTACCCTCCCAGTGCAGCCCAGCATGCTCCCAGTGTATCCTGGTGCCACCTCAGTGAATCCTGGTGTCAGCCCAGATCAATTCCAGTGAGTTTGAACACTCCCAGTGCATCCCAGAAACGTCCCAGTGCCATCCCAATGGATCCTGTTGCCATCCCAAACCCCACCCAGTGCATTCCAGTGCTGCCCCAGCACATCACAGTGCACCAACTGCATCTTGGTGCCATGCCAGTCCACTCCAGTTCATCCCAGTGCAATTCCAGTGCAATCCAAGGCATCCTGGTGCCAATGCATCCCAGCTCTATTCAATGCATTCCATCCAGCGCGCTCCCAGTGCATCCTGGTGCCGTCCCAGTGCATTCCAGTGCCATCCCAGTGCATCCCATCACCGTCCCAGTGTATCCCAGTGCCATTCCAGTGCACCCTAGTGCCATCCCAGCTCCATCCCGATGATTTCAGTGCTGCTCCAGTGCATTCCATTGAACCAAGTGCACCCTGGTGCTATGCCAGTGCCATCCCAGTGCCATTCCAGTGCACCCAGTGCATCTTAGTGCCATCCCAGCACATCCCAGCTCCACCCCAGTGCATTCTAGCACATTCCCAGTGCATCCCAATGCATCCTAGTGCCATCCTAGTGCATTCCACAGCTGTCCAGCACAGTGCCATCCCACAGTGCATCCTACAGGTCATCCCAGTACCATTGCAGTGCACCCCAATGCATACTGATGCCATCCTAGCACCACCCCAGTGCATTCCAAGACCCTCCCAGTGCATCCCAGTGCCATTCCAGTGCAACCCAGTGCATCCTAGCACCACCCCGGCTCGCTCCCAGTGCGTCCCAGTGCAGCCCAGCCGCCCCCACGCCCATCACCTTTGGTGTCCTCATCCTCGATGGTGGTGTTGGTGCTGTCGGAGGACTCCTGCTCGCGGGGCAGCGGCGGTGAGGGGGAGACACAAACAGGGGGTCAGAGCTGGCCCTGGGGGGCACGGGGAGGGGGGACGAGCCCGGGGGGGCTCGGCAGGACCCCGGCGGGGCCGGACGGCGCGGGGGGACCCCGCTGCCCCCGCGCTCCTGGCACCCCCCCGGCCATGGCTGATGCGGGGGATGGAGGCGAGGGCGGGCAGCGGTACCTTGGCGCCGTCCCCAGGGTTATGGATTACGGTACTTTGAGGCTCCTACAGGAGAAGGGAGAGAGACAGGCGGGGTGGGGGAAGCAAGAGCCCGGAGGGGACAACGAGGGGGGACGACGGATTGAGCAGCACGTGGACAGGGGCGAGGAGAGAGACCCAGACCGGGTTTGGGAAGGGGATAGAGAGGGGGGAGAGAAGCAGAGAGTCATTAGTCCAGCAAAGCCAAATGGTTTAATTCACAGACATGGAGGGGGAAGAGAGGGGGGAAAGAGGTGGGCAGAGCTGGGGAAGAGACGCAGTGAGGCCAAAAGGATGGGCTGGGCTGGGGGGCAGCTCCGTGCCCCTGTCCTGCATCCCGGTGCCCAGGGGCTCCACTCACCATGCATCTGAGCATCCTGGGCATCCCCGTGCCTGAACCCCAACCATCCTGCTGCCTGCATCCCGAGTACTGCCCATGTCCTTGTGCATTCCTCAGAAGGCACCCAGACCACTGCTGTGCCTGCATCCCAACTATCCCACTGCCCGCATCCCAACCGTCCCTGTGTCTGCATCCTGAGCATCTCAGTGCCCACATCCTGAGCACCCCCATCCACAGTTTCCTGCTGCCCATCCCACCCTCAGTGTGTTGGGTGGGCACCCCTTTCTCCATATCCTGCACTCACTGACCAGCCAGGCACCCCTTCCCCAGGGCACAGCACTCTGTGCCAGCTGGGCATCACTCCGCCTGTGTCCTGCCCTCATGGTTCCATGCCCTTGTGCTGCACCCCTTGTGCCATAAAGGTCACAACGGGCACACCTGTCCCCCCATCCTGCACCTACCTTGCTGTTGGCACTGCCACAGCACCCCCAAATGCAGCACGTGCTGCTCTAGACAGCCATGCCTTTACCCTACTGTGCCCGCTGGGCAGTCCCATGTCTGGATCCTGCACTTACCTCACCTGCGAGGTCACAGTCAGCAGCCCCATCCTTGTGAGCTGCACCTGCCTTGCCACTGGCACTGCAGGGCGTCCCCACCCCCTGCCCTCCACCCACCTGTCCATCTGTGTCACCAGGCTGTGCCTTGTCCCCATTATGGGGCATCTGTGCCCATACCCTGCACCCACCTTGCTCCCATCCTCATGTCCTGCACCCACCTTGCTGTGCCCACATCACAGGACACCCTCACGCCCTCGTCCTGCACCCACCTTGCTGTGCCCACGGCAGGAACATCTGTGTGTCCGTTCCTGGACCTACCTTGTCCCTGCACGGGACACCTGCATAAGCGTGTCCTCAGCCATGCTGGTGTCCCCAGGGCTGAGGGGGACACGGGGCTGTCCCTTCACCCACCTGCTCTGTGCGGCGGGGTCCCCCTGTGCCCCCGTCCTGCACTTCCCTCTCCATCCTCGGGACCCCCCTCCCCAGGAGCGGCCGATGGGATGGGCTGTGGGATGGATCCCATGGGACGGGGGATTTGGGGTGCAGGGCAGGGGGCACCTACCAGAGCGGTGGGCGGGAGGGTCCCCTTGGGGCTGGTGACGCCGGCACTGCCTTTGGTGCTGTTGGTCTGGGGCTGCAGGGGACAGACGGGGGGCTCAGACCCATGGGGGAAGGAGCCCCCCCGGGCCGCCCCAGCCCCCCGGGTCCCTCACCTTGACGCCGTCCGCCTTCTTGTTCAGTAAGCTCTTAGCTGCTGCGGGGTGAGACAGGGTCAGTGTCCCCCTGCACGAGGGGCACCGCAGGTCCCCCGTGCCCAGAGCCCTCCCGGCCACCCCGCCTGATCCCACCCCGAGTGCTGGCAGCACCAACCCCCGTGCCACAGAGGGGAACACGCCAGCACGGTGCTGTCCCCAGCCTGGGGGAGGTCCCCATTTTAGAGGGGTGGTCCCCATGCAGGGAGGGGTGTCCCCATTCTAAGGGGGCTCCGCTTTGAGGGGTGTCCCCATGCTGGGGGTGTTCCCTTACAGGGGAGAGTCCCCATGCTGGGTGGGGTGTCCCCATCCTAGGGAATCCCCGTTTTGGGGGGTTCTCCATGCTGGGAGGGGTGTCCCCCACCTGGAGGAGTCCCCAGCCTCAGGAAGGTCCCCACCCAGGGAGGGGCTCCCCAACCTTGTGGGACCATTCTCATCCTGGGGGGTGTCCCCCTCCTAGTGGGAGGTTCCCAAACTCAGGGGGGTCCCCGAACTTGGGGGGCTGTCCCCACCCTGGGAGGGATGTCCTCAACCTGTGGGGATCCTCATCCAGGCAGGGTGTCCCCATCCTGGAGGGAAGGGTCCCCAAACTCAGGGGGTCCTCACACTGGGGGGAGGAGGTGCCCCCAACCTGAGGGGGGTCCCCATCCTGGTGGCCCCCGCGTGGGGGGGCAGGGCTGGCTTACCTTGGAGAAATGCAGAGAGGAAAGCGAGAGAGAGGAGTGGGGAGGGGGACAAGAGAGAAATGGGGAGGGGGGAAAGGAGGAAAAGGGGAAAAACATAAAAAAAGAACATAAAAAAGATGAGTTGAGTACAGGGGGCGGGGACAGCCGCCTGTGCCCCCCTGTCTCCCTGGAGGGGGACAAGGACGGGCACGGGTACGAGCATCTGTCACTGCTACCACGACCTCTGGCCAGAGGGGAACAGGGGTGATGGGGACGTGGTGGGGCACAAGTGCTTGTGGGGGTGTGTGGAGGGCAGGGGGCGTCACCTCGAGCATCCTTGTCATCCCTCCACACTGAGGGACCCCTCCCCTGGCTGGCAGCACACGCTGGGGGGAGATGTGTGGTGACAAGCCCAGTGACGGCAGGGCGGCGCCCATCAGCACCAGAGGAGGGGGACATGACCCACACATCCCTCCCCTGGCCCTGTGTCCCCCAGGGGCCCTAGCAGGGTGTCCCCAAGGGTCCCGGTCCCTCCTCTGAAAGCAGGCGGGCGCTGAGAGGTGGGGGTTTAAACCAGAGCCGAATTGGGGGGCGGGAGGGGGGACCCCTGGCAGGGGGGCCAGGGGCAGCCCTGGGTGAGGGGGTGGTTTAAGACCCGCCGAGTGTTTCACAGCACCACAAACACTGGCTGCAGCTCTCAGAAGCCGTGGGGAGGCACATGCAGGGGGGGACATGCAGGGGGAGACACATGCAAGGGGACACATGCGGGGTGGGGACACAGCGGGGGCACAGGGGGACACAGGACATGCAGCCTGTTTGCCCCCCCCTTCATGCACCGTGTGCCCCCCCTGTGTGCATGGGGGGGGTGGGAGCAGTGGGGAGGCTCAAAATCATCCCAAAATCATCCCCAAAATCATTCCCCCACCCCAGCTCCCTGTGTTGACCCAGTGTGGACTGAGGATGGCACCAGGTGCACCTGGGGATGGCACCACCTGGGGATGGCACCCGTGGGTACCTGGGGATGGCACCTGTGTGCACCCGGGGATGCAACCTGTGCGCATCTGGAGATGGCACCAGTGCGCACCTGGGGACGGCACCAGCGTGTCCCCTCCGGGTTGAGGTAGTCACAGCCCCGCCTTGGAGGTGGGGGCCGTTCAGGGACCCCTCCCCGGGGCCGGGTGCGGGGGCAGCAGGGGGACAGCGGCGTCTCTCGGTGCCAGCAGGGAGGGAGCGGTTGCGGGGGCAGTGCCGGGGGGCCATGCATGCGCTCCGATTTCCGAGGAGGGCACCCGAAACCCGTTGGGGAGGTGGGAGGCAGGGAAGAGGACGGGCGGGAGAAGAGGGGGGCGACGTGGGGATGGAGGGTCCGGGGACACACGGAGACCAAGCGGGGCCGGGGGGCCGGGGGGCCCTTTGCGGACGCGTCTACCTTGTTCCACCAGCCCCAGCGGGGCCCCGGCAGCGGCCGCCGACATGGTGGGAGGAGCGGTGGTCTGTCTGCCCACTGCCGGAGGGCCGGAGAGAGAGAGAGGGAGCGGAGCTCCTGTTAGGGGGCGGCGGGGCCGGCCGGGACCCCCGCCCTCCCCCCCCCCCAGAGAGAGCTCTCGGCGCGCCCCTCACCCGGCCCCAGGCCTGGGGGGGCTGCGGTGTCCGTGCCCCTGCCCGGGGGGACACGCGGGGACCACCGCGCTCTACCTGCTGCCGTGTGTGCGTGGGGCGGGGGGCGCCGCCGGCCCCACCGCGGCTACCACATGCCCCGTCCTCACCGATGGGGAAAAAATGGGTGGGGGGGGTTAAGGAAGGGAGGGGAGAAAGAGAGAAAGACAGCGAGATAGAGAGAGGGGGGCACCGGCCCGGGGGGGGGCGTGGAGGGGGGACTGCGGCCCCCGGCCCCCCCGGCCAGGGCGAGCCCCCCCTTACCTGAGAAGTTCCTGGTGGCCAGCATGGTGGTGAGGATGGCACCCTGCGGGGGGGGACAGCGTGAGCCGGAGAGTGGCTTGGGTGTGCTGGGGTGGGCGAGGGGCAGGGGGCAAACGGGCGATGGGACGGGTGGTGCAGGGTGGGGCCCACAGGACTGGGACTGCAACACGTGATGGGAAGGGACTGTGCCCCATGGAAGGGCACAGGAAGGCCCTGAAGGGTGCTGGGTTAGGAAGATGCCGGGTTCTGCCACCGTACCAGGGGCTGCCACAGCGGGCAGGGCAGGGAAATGTCCCACATCGGGCAGGGAGCGTCCCAAAGCGGGCAGGGCAGGGGTCCCACAGCAGGCAGGGCAGGGAGGGTCCCACAGGAGAGCCCCATGGAGATGAGAAGCAGGGTGGTGTCCCCAGCACTGCCCCCAGCCCACAGCTCCCCAGCAGCCCCCTCACCTTGAGCTTCCTCCGGGCATTGAACTTTTTCAAGCACTCCACTGTCTCCTGCCTGTGCATCATGGAGGCCACGGTGGAGCGTTGCTGCAGGGACAGGGGGGTCAGCACCGGGTGCCAGGGGCACTGCCAGGGGGTGCCAGGCCCGGGGGACCCCTGCACTTACGCAGACCCACGGGTGCTTGAGGGCCTCGTGGGCTGTGATGCGCTTGGCGGGGTTGATGGTCAGCATCTGGTTGATGAGGTTTTTGGCTTCGGGGGTGACCGTGTCCCACTCAGGCGAAGGGAACTGGGGGAGCATGGGGACACGGGGGGGAACAGCTGAGGAGGGGCGGCCCCATGGCCCCCACAGCCCCACACATCCCCAGCCAGCACCAAAGACAAGCCCACAGCCACCCCAGGCTCTGCAGCTCCCAGAAGGTTCTGGAAATTAACGGGCCCTGGCACCGGGCACTTACATCGTAGGCGCCAGCCTTGATCTGTTGGTAGAGTTTGTGCTGGTCCTCGTCCCAGAAGGGCGGGTAGCCCACCAGCAGGATGTACAGGATGACCCCTGGGCCGGGGAGAGTGGGGTTAGGGGATGCAGGGACCCCAGACCACCCTGGCTCCCTCAAAGGTGTCCCCGTGACAAAGCAAGCATTCCACACATGGGCTGTCCCTGTGCTGCCAGGATGGCACAGACAGTGTGGCACTGCCAGGCACATGACACGACCAGGATGGGGTCGGAGCTGGAACAGGAACTGGGACCAGCACAGAAATGGGATGGGGAAAAGGGTGATACTAGGATGGGCATGGGATAAGACTGGAATGGAGCCTGGAAAGTACCAAATGGGAGTGGGATGGGATCAGAAAGGGACTGGGCAGTGATGGGGCAGGGATAGGATGGGATTGGGCAGGGACAGGCAGGGACTGGCTCTTACCACACGCCCAGATGTCCACGGGTTTGCCATAGGCCTCTTTGCGCAGCACCTCGGGGGACAGGTAGCCAGGTGTGCCTGCAAATCCTGGGACAGGGACAGAGAGAGTGTGAGGAGAGACAGGTGAGCCACAAAGGGAGAGGACAAGGACAGGACACGGCACAGGGATGTGGGGCAGGGGTGTGCTGGGCAGGGGTAGGCACGGGGCAGGATGCTGAGGGCACAGGGCAGGGACAGGGTGGGCTTGGGATGGGGCTGGGGTGGGCTCGGGGCAGGGACAGGGTGGGTTTGGGATGGGGCTGGGGTGGGCTCAGGGCAGGGACAGCAGGAACAGAGCAGGGACTCAGGGGATGTGCAGGGACCCAGCAGACACAGCACAGGTGCCCAGAGTGGTGGGCAGGGGCTGTGGGGGACAGGGGGACACCAGCACTCACCAAACCAGGCCTGCTGATCCCCCTGCACCTCGATGGCGAGGCCGAAGTCTGCTAGCTTCACTGCTGCCCCTTTGCACTTGCTGGCCAGGAGCAGGTTCTCGGGCTGCACAGGGAGCACCAGCACGGGGCACAGCCGGGGGGGACAGAGAGCAGGGATGCAGCAACCATAGAGGGACTTTATTGCTGCCCTTGCCCAGGTCCTGCCCTCAGCTGGCTCTATGCTGTGAGGCTGTGGCCGTGGGTACCCTCTGCCAATGGCACCGCATGGCACAGCCCCATGGCCAGCTCAGGGTCCGCCTGTGTCTCACTGGCCTCAGCCCAGCATCCCCCCATGCCAGCATCCCTGTGTGTCCCTCTGTCCCCCTGTGTCCCACCATCCCCCTGTGTCCCACCATTCCTCTGTGTCCCTCTGTCCCCCTGTGTCCCACCATCACCCTCCCGTGTCCTGCCCTGTCCCCCAGCCAAGCTCCAGCTGCTCCCCCTCCCATGCCCCCATCCATTTCTATCCCCACAGCTCACACTCTCCCTGGGGCAATGGCAGCTGGGGGCTGCAGTGAGACCCCCCAGCAGTGCAGAACTGTGACACAGCTGGGGGACACGTGTGCACCCCCAGGAAAGGTGAATGAGGATCCCCAAAGCTGAGGGGATCCCCAAAGCCCAGCAAGATCCCAGTGAGCCCCCAGAACCCACCAGGCCAGGGCACCCCCGGGTTGTGGGGACCCCAGGAACTGGGCAGGGGGATGGATGGGGGTGGGGGACACACTTACCTTGAGGTCCCTGTGGACCACCCCCATCTGGTGACAGTGCAGGACAGCCTCCAGGATCTGCTGGATGCAGTGGCTGCGTGCAAATGGGAGGGGGTCAGAGGCACGCTGCCCCCCACCTGCTTCACACCCTGCGCACCACCTGCACCCCCAAAGCAGCCCCTGTCCCTCTGCACCCGGGGGAACTGACAAAAACCAGTGGTGACCTTGGATTTGTGTGCATGAGAACCTCTCTGTACCCCTGCCAGGGGCTCAGCCCGGGGGCATCACCCCTGGGGGGTCACACAGAGGGGTTACCCTGGGGACAGCCCCACCTGGGGTGGCTCGGTGCCTAGGGGACACCTGTGGGGACGTCACAGCCTGAGGAGGGGTCGTCCCTGAGCGTGTCACTCCTTCCCGGGGGCACATCCCTGTCGGGAAGTCATCCCTTGGGGTCACCCCTGGGGTGTCATCCCAGGGATGTCACTCCAAGGGTGTCACTGAGTGGGGTCACACCTGTGGGATCATCCCCTGGGGGTCACTGCCTGGGGTCACCCCTCAGTGCCCATCAGGTGAGCTCCACCCTGGGCACAGAGCCACGGGGGCCACCCCAGTGGTGTTTCTGTGTCCCCCCGTCCCCCACGGGAGCCCCCCGTCCCTGCTGCCGCCCAGACACGGGGGTCCCCCAGACAGGACTGACGGGGAGGGGGGAACGGGATAGGGCGGCGGATGGAGACGAGACAAGAAAGAAAGAGGGAAGGAGCGAGGGGATGAGAGCCTGAAATGGGGGTGAAGAGGGGCCCCGCTGGCTGTGGGAGCGGGGGCATTGGGGGGGCACCTCCCTGTGAGGGGGGGGCAAAAAAGGGGGCTCAGGGAGAAAAAAGAGTGAGGAGAAAGGCCCAGAGCAGAGCGGGGTCCTGAGGAGCGGAGGGGGCCGGGAAGCGGGGGCAGCGCGGGCGGGGGCAGCGAGGGGGAAATGGCCCCCCCGGCCCCCCCCAGATACTGACCTGCGGCTCCCTCTGCTCAGGGGCAAAGTGATGGGTGGGAGGAACGCGGGCAAAGAGCTCATGGACACAGTGACTGCAAAACAGAACGGGGGGGCGGGCGGGGCGGGAGGGGGGTTAGGGGCCGGAGGGGGCACGGGAAGGGCAGGAGAGGGCAAAGGGGGTGGGAGGGGGCGGGATGGGGTGAGGGGGTGCAGGATGGAGGGGCACGGGTGGGAGACGGGGGCGGGATGGGGTCAGGATGAGGTAAAGGGGGTGGGAATGGGGGGCACGTTGGCGGGGGGGGGGAGGTAAAGGGGTGGGGGGCAAGAAGTGGGGGGCCGGGGTGTGGGGACAGGTTGGGGGCAGAGGGGTGGGAGAAAGAGGCAGGAGAGGGGCATGGGAGGATAGGAGGCATTTTGGGGGCAAGGACGGGTGTGGGAGGCAAAACAGAGGGCAAGGGCCAGGGGGGCAGCGAGCGGAGGGCAGCGGCGGGACGGACGGACACACAGATGGACACACGGACACGCACAGAGCCCGAGCAACGAGTGATGGGAGACGAGAGGGACAGAGGGATGGGGGGAATGGATGGAAGAGGTGAGGGGCACGAGGGGCACGGGGACGGGGGGGGGCGGAGATGGGGGAAACGAGAGAGGGGGAGAAACAAATGTTGTCAAAGCCCAGAGACCACGGGGGGGGGCACACGGCGGCACACAGGGCACGGGGAGCTGGCACGGCACCGAGGGGCCCGGGGCCCGCACCTGCCACCAGCCTCCCCAGCACCGGGCACGGCAGTGCCAGGACTCGGCGGCAGAGGGGGGAGCACGGGGGGGTGTGCAATATGGGGGTGCCCCAGCCGGGGGCCCCACCCCACCCAGCACAGGATGGAGGGGCTGCAATAACAGAGGGGCCGCGGGGCTGCCCCCCCTGCCTGCCTGGCTGAGCTGCCCCATGCCTGCAGGGGCACAGGGCACAGGGCATAGGGCAGGCTGCCTGGGGCTGCGCGGGGGCGAGGGCTCACCTGGCATCGGCCTCACTGTAGTACTCCCGTGCCACGATGTCCTCAAAGAGCTCGCCGCCCGTCACCCTGGAACACAGCCGGGCCCCACATGAGCCCGAGGGCCCCCGGCATCCCCCGAGCCCTCCCGGAGCTCTGGGAGCCTCCTGCCGCACTCACAGGTCAAAGACGAGGTAATGGAAGCCCTCCTCGGAGATGCTGTCGTGGAGCCGCACTGTGGGGACCAGATGGGGACAGGCTCAGCCTCAGGCGCCACCGAGCCCGGGTCCCCTCTCTCAGCCACTGCCGGCGTCCCTCGGGGTGTCCCCAGGGGTGCTACCCCCTGTCCCCGGTCACTCACCGATGTTGGAGTGCTTGAGCAGCCGGCAGATCCGCGCCTCGCGCTCCAGCTTCTGGTGATCTGGGGGGACACAGGTCAGGAGGGCACGTCCCCGGCCCTGCACCCCTCCCCTGCCCTGCATCCCCTCTCCTGCCCTGCATCCCCTTCACCTGCCCTGCATCCCCCTCACCTCACCTGTCCCCAGCCCAACCCCAGTGAGAGCAGCCCAAGATGCACCTGAGGGAGCCACGTGGCTCTGTGGGTGTGCAGGGGGCGGGGCTGGGGGCGGCACCTGTGGGCTTGTGCACGCGTGCCTGGGTGTGCACGTGTGCAGGCGTGTACAGGTATGGGTGGGGTATGCACGTGTGCAGGCGTGTACAGGTATGGGTGGAGTGTGCATGTGGATACAGGCATGCACACGCTGCAGGTGTGCACAGGTGTGCACATTCACGTGTGGGCCCCTGTGCATGCCGTTACACAGGTACAGATGGGAGGGCACATGTATGCAAGCACCTGTGGCTGTACCTGTGTGTGCCTGTACCTGTGTGTGGGTGTGCAGGTGTGGTGGGTATCCCTACCCTGCAATTGTGCACACACGTGAGTGTGCCTGTGTGTGGCTGTACCTCTGTGCACCTCTGTGTGCCACCAGCCAGCTCCGTGGCTGTACCTGTGTGCACAGGTATACATGTGTGTGTGTGTGGCTGCACCGTGTGCATCACTGTACCTGTGTTTGTACGGGATGTGGAGTGTGCAGCTGGTGGTTCCTGCATGTGCAGGTGTGTGCAGGTGTGTGCACATCTGTGCAGCTGTGTGTGTGTGCAACTCTCCATGTGTGTGCCTGCAACAGCCACTGTATGTGTGCACATGTGTACCTGTGTGTGCAGCTGCACTTCTGGGTGTGTCTGCATTCAAGGGCACACAGACATGCGCACAGATGTGCACACAGCTCACACACGTGTGTGTGTGCACTGCTCACACCTGAGCACACAGCTCCAGCCAGACACACACATGTGCACACACAGAACACTCACGCCCCCTGTGCCACTCTGTGCTGCCTCTTATCCAAGTGCACACCCTAAACCTCCACACCCCCACACGCTGTCACACATCCCACACCTGCACACACCTGCACACACCTGCACACCCCCACTGCCGAGCTGTGAGCACACCCCACCCCACAGGCACCCACTCTGCTCACAGCTGTGCACACACAGCTGTGCCCACCCTCGTGTGCAAGCACACACTTACACACTGTTGACATGTGCACACCCGCCTGCACACCAAGCACACACACTCAGGTACCCCCCCTGCTCATTATGCACACCCACCATCACACACGCCCCCATGCAGACACACCTGTGCACACACACTTTGGTACCTCCCACTGCCCATGTGTGCACACCCACCCCAAGCACACACACCTGTGCACACACACTCAGGTACCCCCACTGCTCATTGTGCACACCCACCATCACAGACACAGCTCACACCTGCACACACACAGGGCTCACACCTGTGCGTGCACACCCTCCTCCCCATCCACTTACACCTGTGTACCTGCAGGGCACCCATACCTTAAGGACAGGTGAGGTTCTGAGGGGCCTCGGGGGAGGCAGCAGGGGGATAACGGGGATGGACAGGGCCAGACCCCACCCCAGAGCATTCACCCCTCCCTCCCACCAGCACCACTGGGGTCACAGCTATCACACCTGCCATGGGCACCACAGGCAGCCCGGCTGTCCTGGCACCAGGGGTATCAGAGGTGTCACAGGTGCCATGGGGCTGTCCCAGGCACCTGGCCTGTCTGGGAGTCCCCCCGAGGTGGCAGAGGGGTCACAGGTGCCATGGCACCAGAGGTGTCAGAGGTGTCACAGGTGCCATGGGGCTATCCCAGCCACCAGGGGTATCAGGGGTGTCACAGGTGCCATGGCCACCAGGGGTATCAGAGGTGTCAGAGGTGTCACAGGTGCCATGGGGCTATCCCAGGCCCCAGGGGTATCAAAGATGTTACAGGTGCCATGGGCACCAGGGGTATCAGAGGTCCCATGGCCACCAGGGGTACCAGGGGTGTCACAGGTGTCACAGGTGCCGTGGGGCTGTCTCAGGCACCTGGCCTGTCTGGGAGTCTCCCGGGGGGGCAGAGGGGTGCTGGCAGTGCCAGCCTCCTGGGGTCCTACCTCTGGCAGAGAGCTTTTTGGTGTTGATGATCTTGGCAGCGTACTCATGGCCAGTGCAGAGCTTGACGCAGCGCCGGACGACCGAGAAGGCTCCCCTGGGGAGGGCCAGGCTCAGCGCGGCCCCGAGCGCCGGGGGGCGTGGGGGCGGCCCCGCCGTGACTCAGCACGCGGGTCGGGGGGCTGCGCCCGCCGTGACTCAGCACGGGGGGTGAACCCCGGCCCGGGGGTGGCAGGGAGGGCCCTGGCACACGGGGCCCTGCCGGGGGGGGCGCCGGGGGTGGCTTTGGGAAGGGGGGGGGGCTGGGTGCCACGGAGCATCGCGGGAGGGGGGGTCGCAGGAAGGATCCAGCACCGGCAGCTCGTTGCCATGGGAACAGTGGGTGGCCCGGATGGCAGCAGTGGCCGTGGTGGCGGTGATGGTGAGGATGGCAGTGGCGGTGACAGCGGTGGTGCTGGCAGGGGGCACAGCACCCAGGTCTGAGTATGGGGAGCTGGCAGCCACCAGCTGTCCCCCACAGGGACAGGGACAGAGATGGGAAAAGCAGGGTCGTGCCCGTGCCAGGCAGAAGCACCGGCAGCCCTTTCAGGTGCCGTCAGCTCCTGTCCCCCTTCCAGGACCCGTGTCCCTGCACGTCCCCTGCCTGTCCCTTGCTGGGGGGGCCAAGGCAGCCCCAGGGCACGCAGAGGAGATTCCCGGGAAGGATGAGGACATGGCTGGGGCCAGCACCACCCCAGGCCTGCCACAGAGAGGGAGCCGTGTGGGACGTGTGCCCTGGGAGGGGAGCAGGGCCTGGCTGTCCCCTGGCACCGCCCCATGTGCCCAGGCACCACGGGCCCCATGCTGGCCAAAACAGGGGGGATGCTCTCACCGCCAGGGGAAAAGTGGGGGCTCCCAGGGCCCTGACCCCTCCCTTCCCCACGTGGCCCCCAGGACAGGGGACACGGTGGGTGCCAGTCCCTGAGGGAGGGCATGCTGTCCTGGCCCAAGCCGTGGCTCAGTTTCCCCCCGGTGAGAGCAATACCCCCCCCCCACCCCGGTGATGGGGGGACACATGCGCGATGGCTGGCAGGCTACACCGAGAGATGGGAAGGGGGAAACAGGACCACGTTGCCATGGCAACCAGGATGGGCTGGATTTTGGGCAGACCGAGAGAACAGCCCCCGATTGGCACCATGTTCCCCCTGCTGGCACCCCCAAAGGGACTACAGCCACCCCTGCAAAACGTTCCCCCCATCTAGGGAGGGGGTGCAACCCATCAAAAAGAGTCTGACCCCCTCCCCGCTCCCCTCGTTTTACCCCCAGCCGATCCCTGCCCGTGGATGGGGGGGAAAACTGCATCCCCATGGCCCTGGGGGCAAATGAACCCCCCAAAAGAGCTCCTCTCCAGCTCCCCACAACACCCACCCGAGGGGGGCACAGCCGAGGGGCCTGGAGGGATTCAGGGCAGCAGAGGGGCCCTGGGAGTCTTTGAGGCCCGGGGGGCCCAGGAGGGCTGGAGTCTGTAAGGACCCGAAGGGGGAGTGGATTTGGGGAGTTATATAAGGCCCAAAAGGGTCTAATAGGGGATGGGGGGAATAGGGTCTAGAAGGACCAGGGGGAGAGGGATGGGGGGGCAGGGGGGGTCTACGGAGATGGGGGAGGGCCTGTGGAAATGGAGGGGATGGAGGGATGGGGAAATCCATCAAGATGAGGGGCAAAGGGGTCCTGGAAAGGGAGGAGATCTAAAAGGAGCAGGTGCCTATAAATACTCAAGGATGGAAAATTGGGGGGGGGGCGCAAATGGGGGCTGTAAGGACTCGGGAGGGGGGATTGGGGAGGGTGGAGGATTTGGTAGGGACCGGGGGGAGCTATAAGACTGGAGGGGGTGGGGGTTTGTAGGAGCTTTGGGGGGGATCTGGAGGGATGGGGATCTATAAGGACC
This sequence comes from Zonotrichia leucophrys gambelii, assembly GCF_028769735.1. Classification (NCBI taxonomy): domain Eukaryota; kingdom Metazoa; phylum Chordata; class Aves; order Passeriformes; family Passerellidae; genus Zonotrichia; species Zonotrichia leucophrys. The sequence goes on along the minus strand of NC_088191.1, from coordinate 126,868 downwards.
AGGGAGGGGGGATCTGAAGGATGGAGGGGCTCAGTGAGAATGGAGGCAAAGGGGCTTTAAGGACGGAGGGGTCTGCAGGAGGCAGGGGCAGGATTAGCAGTGCTGGGGGAATTTGTGAAAATAGAGGGGGGGTGGTTGAGGAGGAATTGGGGGTCTGTGAGGATGGAGGGTCCATGGGGTCAAGGGCAGCTGTAAGGACTGAGTGGGGGTCTCCAGGGACAGGACACTGGGGACTGCAGGGGATCGGGAGGGATGGAGGAGGGCTCTGGGGTGACCGGGGCCGGGGGATGAGGACAGACGGGGAGCCTAAAGGTGAGGGTCCATAAGGATGGGCAGCAAGGGGGCTGAAGGGACCGGGGGGGCTACGGGGAGGGGAGCCCAGAGGAGCTGAGGGGTCCGGGCAGCGGGGAGGGCTGAAGGCCCCAGGAGGGGGGCGGTATAAGGGGTGGGGGCCGTTGGGGGGGGCAGGGCCAATACCGGGGGGAGGGCAGTACCGGGGGGGGGGGGGCTGGGCAGGGCCGGTCCGGGGGTGGGCTGGGGGGGGCCGGTCCCGGGGGGTGGGCTGGGGGGGGCCGGTCCCGGGGGGGGCGGGGGGGGGCCAGTCCCGGGTGTCCCATCCCGGGGGGGGAGGGGGGGGGGGGGATGCGTCACGTCTGCACCGAGCGGCTCCCGGAGCCCCGGGCAGCGCCCCCCGCCCCCGCCGCGCCCCGGGGCCGGGGCCGGGGCCGGAGCCGGGGCCGGGGCCGGGGCCGCCGCCCTTACTTGCCGATCTCCTCGTAGAGCTGGTACTCGTCGGTGAAGCGGGTGCAGGGCACGGTGGTGGCCATGCTGCCGCCGCGGCGCGCCGCAATGAGCCGCCCCGGCACCGGCTCCGCTCGGCTCCGGCTCCGCCCGGCGCGGGGGGGCGGGGGGAGGCGCCGGCCGGGGGAGGCTCCAGCCCGGGACAGCCCCCGCCGCCCCCCGCCCCGCCCGGGATCCCCCAGCCCCCTCCTGGGCACCCCCGCCGCGGAGCTGCCCCCGCACGCCGGGGGGATCCCCCCGCTCTCCGCGAGGGCCCCGCAACCGGACCCCCGAGCCGGGACCCCCTTATCCCAAACTGCCCCCGGCAGAGGGAGACCAAGCCCCCACCCCTAAAGGCCCCGTACCCAGACGGCCCTTCCCGGGAGCCCCCCCATAAATAACCCTGTGTCCAGGCTCCCTCCGACGGATCCCCCCAAGGACCCCAAATCCACACTCACATCCACACTCCCCGCAACAGGACGCAGACCCAGACCCCTCTCAAGAACCTCACAATCCCCCCCAAAGGAATCCCAACCCGCAGCCCCTCCGGATCCCACATTCTCCCCCTAAACAGCCCCAGTATCCAGATAACCCGCTCAAAGACCCCCCCATCCACGCCCTGCCTTCTCCCCCCGCGGGGAATCCCCCCTGCTCCCCCCAATACCGAGCTCCCTCCTCCCGCACCACTGTCACCCCAAACAACCCTGCCAGGCTCCAACGCCTCCCCGAGCACAGCACCCGGCAGGGGTCGGAGCGGGACAGAATCGCCCCGTGCCTCCCCCAAGGGCACCTTGGAGCCCCCGGTGTCGCAGCACAGTGCGGGGGATACACAGGGGCCGCCCCGGAGGGCAGAGCAGCCGCAGGGCCGGGGGCAGCGGCGTCCCCCCGCCCCGGTGGGTGCCTGGGTGGGTGGGGGGGCGCGGGCGGGCGGCGGGCGGCTGGCGCTGCCGTTGCCATGGGGACCGCGGGTGGGCGGTGGGGGGCCGGGGGGGCCCGGTGAGCGCATCGGCACCGGGAGATGCCGGCACTGGGGTGGGTGACACCTCGGGCGGGGGCGGCATCCCCAAAGCACCCACCGTGTGAAACCCAGCCAGCCGTGGGGATCCCAGAGCCACCCCCCTGCCCCACGGACACGAAAATCCAGCGCCTCTCCCCAGGGATCTCACACCACACCCCGAGGAGTCCGAAATCTAGCCCCTCTCCCCCGGGATCCCACATTCCAACATCCCCACACCCAAGTAACCCCATAAATCCGGCCCTCCTTCGGGTATCCTACGCCCAGCCCCTCCCAGGGATGTCAGAATTCACTCCCTCCACCCCCACGAGTCCTATATCCACACCCCGAAGGACCCCCAAATTCCACTCTCCCCCAGGAATCCCATATCCACCACAACACCCACCCCAGTGTCTGGAGCCCGTGCTGGCAGACTGGCAGACAGACAGACATACACCCTGGGCTCGGTGTCCCCGTCCTTGTCCCCTAAGCAAGGTGATGCTGGAGAATCAGGCACACTCATCTCCCCTGGTGGCACCGAGTCACTCACAGGCCCCACGGTGACATGTGTTTATTGCAGGCTGGGGGTGAGGGGTGGGCAACGGGCCGGGGACCCCCAGCCCACACACCCCTGGGGGAGGGCTGGTGGAAGCTGTGAGAGCCAGGCTGGGCTTGCTGGGGCCTCCTCTCCCAGGCAGACCCCACTCTCAGACCCCAAAGCACCATGCCAGGGAAACCTGTATGTTTCAGGGGCTCCTGCCCAGCTGCTGGCCATGAGGGGTGGGCCTGCAGCCCCCCCAAACGCCAGTGCTGTGGGGATCACCCCTGCTGCTCCCTGACACAGGGGGAGCAAACCCTAGCGGATGGCTGTGGCCTCTGCCCACTCCCGGGTGTCCTGACCCCATCCAGTGAGGAGGTGAAGGAGGGGGAAGCCAGGAGAAAACCTCCCCCAGGGCAGCACAGCCCCCTTGGGACACCCTGGAGTGGGGTTGGCAAGAGGATTTGGGGGTGCCAGGTGGGCAGGGTGCTGGCAGAGGCAGCCAGGGGCAGGCTTCTCCATCCCCACTGCCCATACCCAGCACTCATCTCCACCTGTGAGGGGCAAAGCTGCCCCGTGCCATGGCAGGGAGGGCTCTGCATCCCCAGAAACCCCAAAAGCAGTATCCTCCTCCACCAAAAACAATAACTATGCCACCCAACGCGACCCAACACGCTCCCTCTATTCCAGAAAAACATGGAGCAGCTCGAGGTGAGGGGAGGGGAGAGGAGGGGAGGAGAGGGGTCCTGGTGCCCAGGTTGCCGTGGTGACAGGATGTAAATCTGCCCACTTCCTCAGGCTTCCCCTCACAGCACGGACAGGCTGGCAGCGTGGATCAGTGAGTCCCGGGCACTGGAGCTGGCTGGGAGGATCCTGGTGGGCATCCAGGGGCGGGCACGTCGCCTCTCCCTGCTTTATTTCTCAGTTGTTTTTGCCACTGTCAAAACTGGACGGCGCCGGGGGAGATGTTGAACATGGAGGGGTCGAATTTCTGGCCACGGAACGGCGAGCCCTCGGTGTCCCAGCCCTTCTTTAACATCTCATGCACCTTCTGCAAAGAGGCGTCCGTCAGCCCGAGGTGACGCCACGCTGCTCGCCGCATCCCCTGCTCTCTGCAGCTCATCCCACGGGCCCTGGGGCTGTGTGGCCACCTGACCCATGGGAAGGGGTGTGGGCAGCAGTGCCCCTTCCTGCCTGGCTGGCAGTGGTCCTTGCCAGGGGCACACACCATTTCTGTGCCCACACAGCGCCCAGGGCAGCACCAGGCAGCTCCTGGGTCGGGCTGAGCCCAGACCCATGTGGGTGCAGCCCTGAGTAGGGCCAGCTGGGGAAAGAGGCTCAGGGATGTGGGGCCCACCCCTGGTACGAGGGGTCTTGGTTTACGGGCACTTGCCAGGGTGCCAGCAAGGGGAAGGCAGGAGTGCATGGCAAAAGATTGATCAGCAGAACCTGACGCTCCCCAAATGTTAGTGTGGGGGGACACATGAAGAGCTCTGAGATGGAGCAGAGCCATGGGGTCCCTTTTCCTGCGGATGGGACCCTTGAAAGCCCGGTGGCACAAAGTAGCCAGCACCTACCAGCTCATGGCTCTGGGGCTTGCCCTGCAGCTTCTGGTGGTAGTCAAAGGTGAGGCGATCCAGCACAGCGTGCTCCTCCTCGTCCACCGTGGCCATGGAGCGCTCCTTGTTGATCTTGTCGATATCGATCTGCTCCTCGCCCTCCAGGATGGCATTCCACCAGTACTCATCCCCCTTGTTCAGGCTGATCTGGGGACAAGCTGTGGGTCAGCGAATGGGGAAAGCAGCCCCTGTCCTGCCCAGGATGTGGCTGGTACCCCTGCCCACCTCACAGCTCCATGGCAGGGATGCAGAGCTCGGCTGACAGCAGCATGGCGCTTGCCCACCAGTGGAAGTCAAGCTCACACTAATCCAGCCCCACAGCTAGCAGAGGGGTGGCATGCTTGTGCCTCCCTCCCCCAGCAGCCAAAGGCTTTGCACAACCCTGCTGTGGGTCCCCACAGCCCCAGCGCACGCCCCAAGGATGAAATCTCGGCCCACGCTACAGCTCAAAGTTGGGACCAGTGTCCCCCAGCACTGGCTGGGGGTGACACTGGCCTGGGGCCACACGGCCGACACAGCAGCAGTGGCAGAGCCCAGCACTGTGGGATGAGGAGGCTGTGTCTGGCGGAGTGTGGGGTCAGGGACCCTGGTGCGGCAGTGCAGCCATCTTGCCTTTCCCTAACCTAGAAGGAACCTTGGCCTCAGCTCCCCTGGCTCTGGCTGGTGGGTGGCAGCACGGGGGGCAGAGGAGGCAAGGACATCACCTGCTGCTCTGTGCCACCCCTGCTGACTGCCAGCACCTGCTTCCCGTGGCACCACAGCTCAGCAGCAGCCCCAGAGGGATGGACAAGGACAGGGGATATCTCCCTGCTCCAGCCAACACCCTCAGGGGGAAAAGCCATCCTGATGGCAGTGCCTTGAACAGAGCTGGCTGGCCAGCAGGGCTGTGCCGAGGCCAGCACGGGGCATCCTGCAACGGCAACTCCAACTTGCTTTCAGCTTTTCCAGGAAGAGTGGGCTGCTTCCTCCCATTTTATTTTAGCACTAATCCCAGCAGCAGGGCAGATTTATGGCATTCGTCGGCCTCTGCAAAATCATCAATAAAGGCAGACAATACAATTTGCTCAAACCTCCCAGGAAGCTCAATAGCTCCGGAGGGGAGAACATGGACAGCCATTCCTGTTACGGAGCCAAGCTTCTCCGTGGTGTGAAGAAAAGGAACCAATTAATACAGGAGGGGGTGGCTGGGGTTTAATTCTTCTGGGAGAGCAGAGCCGGTAAAATATTCCAGCTTGGGGAAGGCGTTAGTTTTTCCAGCTAGACAGGCATGCTTGTTCTCTTTTTAATTGCACAGTTCCACTTTGGAGGGGAGGGAGAGCCACCGAGGGTTTGCTCCTGGGCTTCCCAACCCTGGGTGGGCAGGTGGGGGAGCCCCCAGAGCATCATCCTGAGACAGAAAGCAAAGCGAGGGGCAGCAGCCCTGACTGTCCGCACTTGCAGCAGGAGCACCCTTCGGGCTCCTCAGGTTTGGAACAGGAGGGATGACCCCATGATGCTGCTGGCAAGCTGTGAACTTCCCCAGTGAGGGCTCCCAGCAGTATGGGGAGGGCAGGGCTGAGCACCATGAACTGTATCCCCTCAGCCTCATGGCTCACAGGATGGCAAGCCAAGACTGCAACAAACGTTCAAGGCAGGACTTGCTGACAAAAGCCCAAGCGTGGAAAACAAAGGCTGAGAGGAAGAGAAAAAGAGAAGGAATGGGAGAAAAATCCTCCACAACGAAAATAATACCAAAAGGAGTTGTGCACAACACCCTGTGGGGATTGCTAAAAACAGCGAGGTTATTTTAATCTCACTTTCAACAAGCAAGCGAGGGTGACAGAGAAGGGAGAGCACAGGGATGACACCCAGGACCAGGGTACCCATGCAGCATGCCACAGGCAGGGGCACAATCCTGGGACAAAATCCTGACCAGGAGCAATGGACAGGCCCCCCCGCCATGTCACCAGAGCACTGAGGAACAATGCCAGCTGGATGCTGCTGCCGTGCACACGGGTGTGCCAAAGGATGAGATGAGAATCATGTTGGTGTCAGGCTGGGCTCCAGCTGGGAGAGCTCCATGGAGCAGGAGGCGGAAGGCAGAGTGGTCTCTGAATGCTGGTGAGGGGAGTTCTGGGGCTGCTGGAGTGTGAGTGACATAATGAAGATGATATATGAATAAGAACACCAGGCAGGATGGGGGAAGCAGAACTAGGATGGGTTGTAAGGCAAAAAAATCTCCCCATGATAAGAGCTGGAGGAAAAGGGAGTCTGCTGGTGGCACGGCTGTGAATGGCATCCCAGAAGGGAGCTGGGAGGAGGCCAGGGAGGCTGAGGACAGTGAGAAAGCTGGTACTGCAGCCACCTGAAGAATCTGGGGATCTTGATGATCCCTGACACGCCCTGCAAGAGGACACAGGACTCAACAGCCTCTCTGCACAGAACTGAGACCTTTTCAGACAGACAGGATCAAGCAAGAGATTCCACCTCCTTGGCACCAAGACCAAGTTCTGCTGCAGGGATCACCTCAATTCACAGACCACGAACATGCAGCATGGACAGGGCCACCAAGGTGCCCCAAGCAGTGCCCAAAGAAGGCAGGATCTCCTTGGACTACCCCAGTGCTGGCACTGGGTGAGTTCAGTTTTGGCTACATCCACACCCTGCCAGAGAATGCCACCCCTGGGTCCCACAGGGAAGCCAGGCAGCACCTTGCAGCTTCTCGCAGGAAGGAGACAGCCCAACTGCTGCATTTGGAGCTCACAGGGAGCAATGGGGCACAGAAAGGGTCCATATGCCCCATAAGCCCCAAATAAACCCCAATGGCCCCATTCGGGTGCTGAATGAAGCAATGCCTTCCCACAAGGGTGGGTGTCCCCTGATGAATGAATCGGGAGGAGGCGCAAACCACTCCTGGCTACTCAGCGCATGGAAAAGGAGCTGCTCTTGGGCGAGGATTACTCACTCTGCTCCAGTTACCTTACAATTCTTCAAGCGAGATCTCATCCCACCATCAATATGTTGGCAGCCAGCTGGAGATCCTCACAAGCCTGGGCTTGTGCTGTTCGAGGCAAGAGCCAGCTCTGGGGCTGGGGGTGACAGCCCCCTCTGCTCCCCGCAGCCGCTCCGGGAGGCACCGAGCCGTGCCCAGACTCTGACGGGCACTCAGGAGACACTGCCTCCCTTGCTGATGCTGGCAACACCCACCAGGGACTTCCAGGCTTCCGTCCACACTGTGGAGCAGACACCCATTGGGCCACCTCCTCTTCAACGGGTTCATGCCTTTCCAGGATTATTGCTTTGTCCCAGATCAGCTAATTTTCAAGATGTTTAAGAATATTTACAAAATGCAGGCTAAGGATGCCACTACCACATCCCTTCAGTGGCCTAGCAGCATCAGAGAAGCTCCTCTCCCTTTGCAGGGACCTCACTCAACCTTTTGGCACCAGCCTGTCACTCGAGGTACATCCCTGTGGATCAGCAGTGGTCGGGTGGCACTGTGCAGCCTCCCCAGACACCATTCATGGGATTCCTGACTCTGGCAGCACATTTCCACTCCATTTTCCACTGTGAGGGCTTGGATTTGGGTGCTCATCTGCTGCCACCCTTGTGCTACAGGGAGAAAGGCTTAGAGCCAGCTCGTTCCCTTCCAGGAGACAGCACGTGTCCTCTCCTGGGTCTCACAACAGCTTTGGTACTCCTGAAACTCTCCTGGAAAAGCCTCTGGGTGGAAAAGGATAGGGCAAAGATGGTCACAGGTAGCAAAATCCTGCTCCTAGCACAATCCTGGCCCCCAAACTGGCATATAAACTTTGGAAACTGTTTGACACTCAAGATCCCAGGGTGAAGGGCAGAACTCCTGCAGCAGCTCCAGCTGTGAGCACAGCTGAACTCACACCCTCAGCCTGAACATCTAGAGCACTTCAGAAATGAGGCTTGGGGCTGGGAACCCACCAATAACACATAGCTGGGCATCAGCTGCCCTGAGACCTCCTTGACAGGGATGATTTGGGACAACAGACCCACAGCAAACCACAGGCCCGCTTGGAGGCAGAGGAGCCACAGTGCCCACCTCAAACAGGGCAAGGACAGAAAGAAATGGTGAGGAACAGGCACCTGCCAAGATGCTGGGGCTGGAGTGGGGCCAGGAGAGTTGGAGGGCAGGGTCAGCACAGCCAGGTGTGCAGGACCAGCAGTGCCGGGCAGGGCCCCATGCTGGGATTGAGGACAGAGACCACCCTCAAGTGATGGCTGTGCTGCCTGCCCTCAGCTGGAGCTGGGGACCCCTTTGCCCAGCCCACACCCTGATAGGCAAGTCAGGAGTAGGAGGCAAGGCACAGCACACAGGCAAGGGCAGCATGAGCCAGAAGTTGGACAGGCAAAGCCAGACACATCTAGAGCTGGCTCCAACTTCCAGCTGCTCCAGTTTCCTGGGTTAAGCGTGGCAGAGCTGCGAGCCAAGCAGACACAGCTGGTGTAGACCACCCTTACCAAAATACACTTCCCAGGCTCCAGGCTCCACAGGGAACTCTCTGTGTTGATCTTGTGGGTGAGCTTCCCTTCCATGAGGACGTGTTGGCTGCTTCCCTCCAGCACTGCTACACGAATGGCACCACTGCTGATATCCACAGACACCTGGAAACAAAGACAGACACAATAATCCAGAAGGCTCCTGCTTCCCTTCTCACTGTGCAAGCTGGGGTTTGGGGTCAAGTGCACTTGCAAGGGGATAAGAAAGAGAAGAGCTTCCAGTCCTGTCTGTAGCAGCAGGGTGAGAATCCCACTGTTCTCTCACAGCAAAGAACAACAGTTTGGGGGAGAGAGGGAACCTCCTCAGGGAAGGAAAAGCAGTACAAACCAGCAATCGGGGAGACCCCTGAAGAACTCAAGGCAGCTGGTTTTACCCGGTGCCTCAGTTTCCCCTCAAAGAAGACCAGTAATGCTACAGGCCTCCGAACAGCATTCAAAGGTTGGACATCTACTCGCTGTGAGAGAGCTCTTTAGGGTTTGCCTCTCTGCCACTATGCCAAGCTGGGTATGAGTGTGTGTGATCCTGATAGCTGAGCAGGGGCTGATAGTGTCAGGGTTCCTACACTAGGGCTGCAGTCGGTCATCCCCTATTTGCTGCACCATGCTGAAAGCTTGCTCCTTGGCTCTGCTTCTGCTGCTGGAGGCAGCCCTGGGCTGAGCCCAGGCCTCCCGTCGGGTGTGTGAGGAGGGGCTGTGTGCAGGAGGAATGCTGCAACACGCTTTCCTGGCTCCCTGCTACAGGGGCAGCTCCATCCCCAGGAACGGGGCCAGTGCCCGCCCACAGCAGCCATATGGGGAACCCTGCTCCAACCTGCCACGCAGGTGACATGGCTGTCCCCCGGGGAGACAGAGGCAGGCTGTGAGAGGCACGCAGTTCCCTTGGTCTCTGTGGAGACCATATGTTCTCTCCTGTCCCCTCCAGCCCTGAGGTGCCACCAGCAGAGCCCGCGCCAAGCCAGGGGATGTGGGGAGGACCTGGCTGGGAAGGGGCAGGATTGTGGCCTCCTGCGCTGGCCCGAGAGGAGGAGACTGCAGTGAGATTTGCCTGCATTCTCTCCCAGAGTTCCCCCAGATCTTCCTCCTGCTCTGCAGATCTCATTTGAAATGTTATTACATTATCCATTACCTAGGAGACTTCCAGCAGCTCACTAGCTCCACGCAGGCAGAAGACAGGCAGAGCTGCTCCAGCCAGCGAGGGAAGGCGGCTGTGTGTGACTGATGTCACCAGGGTACAGCCCCCAAACCTGCTGTGTGCTCCGGCAGGGGCACAGGAGGCCCAGCACACACAGCACAGGCACTCAGCTCCAGTGGCAGCTGGCAGCAGGACCGTGCTCACAGGGGACTGGGGATGGGACAGGAGGATGGCAGAGGACAGCAGGCTGTCACCTGGCTGGGATGAAAACACCTACAGAGGAGGTGCTCCCTCCATGGAGCAGCTCCCTCAGCCCAATGCTGACACCTTACTGCAGAGAGGCAGGGGGATGAGGCTCTGCCCTCCACCACCTCCATCTGCTCAGGCTCCTGGGTGCAGGGACAGAGCTACTGGTGCTGGCCCACAGCACAGGACAGGGCCTGCCCAGAAAGGACCAAGGAGAAAAAGGCAAGGTGACTCCTAAGCTGGAGACATGGCAGGCACAGGTCTGTGGCAGGCATTGTGTCTGTGGGTTCTACATGGACAAAAACAACCAAATGTGAGAGGGTTTTATTCACAGGTGGCTGCACAAGGTATCTGGTGGGACCAAGGGACACCTTTTAGGTAGCTCTGGGACCAGCAATGAGTTGAGAGAGGGAGAAGAGAAACCCAAATGGAAGAAGTCTGGGAAGACTTCACCTGGCCACTTTGCTGTGCAAGTAGACAACATGAGAAGCCATTCCAACACTGCTTCTACCTGCACCTAGCAAGAAGGCCCCACCCAGCACAGCAGCCCCCCAGGACTAGGGACAGGGGCAGCACATGCCCTGCTGGAGAGCCCCTCCATGCAAGGAGGGACATGTTTGAGAGGACTCAGGTGTGCACAAGGTGGTACCTGTGGACAGCCCTCACCTGGGGAAGGCCAAGAGCAACCCACAGTACTCAGGCAGCTCTGAAGCTTCCTGTGCCTCCCCATGCGCTCCCTGCGAGCACCTCTGCTTCCCAGAACACCTGGCTGCCCCCAAGGAAAGCCAGCTCTCGTGGTGTGCTGTGGCCTTTTCACCACAGTGATTTCTGTGCACACGGCATGCCCACGCCCGCCCACGCAACTCAAACAAGCACATACAAACTGAGAGAGGAATCAAGCTTGTCTCCTTTTGAGTTCAGCAAAGAGAGAGGCCTGGAGTCATCATCTCTGTTTGAGTGCTCAGATCCATGGGCCTCTGCTGCGCCCCCAAGTAGATCAGAGCGGGGGGACCATGGGGGAAGATGCTCTCACCTACCCAATCACCCATTCCAGCTCCAAGGACACCTGAGCTCCAAACAAGGAAACCTTAAGCTCACCAGAGCAAAATGTGCCATAGCAACAGCCTGAAACCCAAAAAGTGTCATAAGGAAGACTGTGAGCAACATTAGAGTTGGGTGCACTCTGAACTCAGGGACCAAATGCGGAAATTTTTTATCTTGCCTTGGCAGGCAGAAGCCAAAAATTTTTTTAAAATATGAAGCTGTCTGAATGCAAGAGAATGTTGCTCTTGTGCAAGTACCCATGAACATGTCCAAAGTACATGTAGCTTTTAAATTGCTCTGAGTCCTCCTGCTCTGGCCAAAGCCCCAGCCCCAGCCTGTCTGTTCTCATTCCCTCAAGGCTGGGAATACACAGAATCATTTGGAAATGGAAACTCAGCTGCCAAGAGGAGCCCCAAGAAGGATGGATGAACAAAACACCAGGAAAGAGAGTGCGAGGAGAAGGGAAGTCCAGCATCTGAACAACCAATTGCTTCGAGAGGGCAGTGTGGGCAAGTACTGGAGCAAGGGTGGGCAGAGCCATGCCACGGGCACAGGGGAAAGGGGTGCCTTAAAGCCCCTCTACCCCTTCTGAGGCGCAGGGACTCTTCCACAGCCATGGCACAGTCTTGAACCAAGGAAAGGTGAGGAAACCATATCCTGTCTCCACTCTTGTGAGCTCCTGCAGGCTCCTGAACCTCTCCCTGGCCAAGGATGGAGCAGACAGAGCCCTGTGTGGGGTTTTTGGAAAGAACACAACTTCCCTGGCATGGAGGAAACTTCCCTAGTCAGGGAGAGGAATCGTGACCAAAGTTTGATGAAGAGGGATGAAATATCCATCTGGACACCCCAGAATCCTTTCAAGAAACACTCTGGGTTTGTTTTAGAGACCCACTGGGAGAGATGCATTTTCCTGGTGCCCTGCTGTGCTTGTGACAGCCGTGTGCCCCCTCACCCCTCTGGCCTGGGCTGCTGCTGCTGCTGCCAGTGACATTCCTTGGCATGCTGAGGAGCTGTGTAGGCTGAAGCGAGTGACAAACTCCAGCGTGCTCCTTTCAGCCACCCTGGAAGCAGAGAAGAGCAGGAGGTGGGGGAGCACAGGCTTCCCAAATGGAAAAATACAGAGGGAAGGGCAGCATTTGGGAAAGAGTTCTAGCTCCAGCTAAGGCCAGCCATGGGCACACTCCCTCTGGGTCCCTGACTATTAGAATATGTATCCCAATATAACCAGTTAGATGGTGCCTAGGCCAGTTCTGACCCTCGCTGCTTGGCCAGAGGCAGCACTGTGGTGTTTTACCCCAGAGATACCTTGGCTGGCGGCAGAGTGCAGCGGGGCACAAGACAGGACTCCGTTCTCCTCAGGAGAGAGAGCTTCTGGCGATAGTGGAGATAAAGGGAGCGGATTCTGCTAGAAGGTTGCCAGATGTTTATTCCGTGGGTACAGAGATGTCTGCACCGAGCCACTGCTGCTAACAGAATGGAGGCCGCATGGTCTCATTAACATTTTAAACTCAGGGCAGGGGAAGGGGAGGGGACAGGTGGGCCACCAACCAGGTGAAGGGGCAGGGTCTCAAGGGACTAGGGACACCTATCACACGACGCCTTGCTGGTATGTTAGCCTGATTGACAGGGCACACTCAGCGAGGGGCGAGGGGGAAGGGAGAAGGTAAAACAGGATATTGCAACACACCACAACACCTGACCAGGAGGGAACAGAAGGGGTGCAGGAAGAACAGCATGAGCACAAGCAGAACAGGGGAGTTCCTGCCTGAGCCAAAGACAGGAGAGACCTCTCTGTGCATGAAGCCAGCCAGGAGGAGGGGCTGGCCCGCAGCCTCCTCCCCAGGCCGGCTCCCTTCCATCTAGAGCAGGTCAAGCCACACAGGGGCTGTGCCTGATCCAGCTCCCCAGTGCCAGAGGAGCCGTTCCAGCAGCTCCTGCTTCCAAACAGAAGGCAGAAGACACTCAGAGCCAGAGGAACAACTGAGGAAGGGCATCCATCCCCAGCCAGGCTCCAAAACACACGTGTGAGTATGCAGGTAGTGGAAGCAGAAAGAAAAAGCACAGAAGGGGTGAGGCAGTGCCAGGGAGCCTAGCTGAGATGGAGCAGAGGACACTGCAGCACAACAGGAACACGGACAGGCTGTGATCTCAGTCCTCACCAGACTCACACTGTGGAACATGGCACAGCCACATCTTGGTGCTTCAATACAAAACACGGTCTCCCAGGAAAGCTGTGCACCCAAATGCTACAGAGACACCACTCACATCACTTTACCTGCTTGCCTTTGACAATGTGCTTGGGCACAGGCACTTTAATTTCCAGGTCACTGTAATCTTGGGACCAGGTGTAATTCTCTCGCACAGCTCCGTTGTAGCTGTCGGGGTTTGTCTGGAACTGCTCCTGTCTGCTGTGTGGGGAGAAAGGGGACAGGTTAAATGTCAGAAAGATCTGAGCCTGGAGAGAGCAGGAAGCCTGAGAACAGCATGCAAGAAACCAAAAGGGAGGGCATAGCTTCCGCTCGGTCCTCCTAGAGCATCTCTCCCTCACTGCTGGCTCTATGGAAGGCAGCAGGTCCAAGGAAGCAGCCCCAGGACAGAGGGACAACAGCCACCCTGCCCACTGTGGGTGATTCACAGTCCCATCTCCCCAGTCTGCTGCAGGGACAACAACCTTGCTGAAAGGACAAGTGCTGAGACACACGATGGTTTGGCTGCCCAAAAGGTGCAGAGTTGGCCCCCAGTATGTCCAGAGCACCTTCCTGGCCACCTCTGCTCCAGGGCAGAGCTCCTTGTTCCCTCCTCTTCCCATCACAGCTGGAGCAGGGACACTGGCACGTGCTGGGTGTGAGCTGTCCCCCAAGACACTGTCATGGCTGCAGAGGTGGTGGCCTATGGTTGTGACCTGAAAACACAGCATTGGTTCTCCTCACCCTGATTTTAATGTTTGGGAAAACCACCAGCTGTTATGAGCAGGGCAATTGCTCACAGAGAGGGGATGGAGCTGGGGACCAGGATGCCTCAAGAGCCATCCCAGGGTGCCTGGACAAGTGAATGAGTAACACTCTGAGCACAACACTGCCTCTTTCAGCTGCGGAAATGCCAGAAAAGCTGAGGAGATGGCTGTAGGGGTAAGATGGAGTTTATCATATCAATAAGCAATAACCAATACTGTGTTTCCAGACAAGAAAGGAGATCATCACACCTATATCCCTTTAAACTGCTGGGCTGGGGATATATTCCACTGAACCCTCACAGAGAGGGCTTTCAAATAAAATCAAATCTCTTCTAAAGATAGCTGTGGTGCTAACAAAAGGCAGAGTTATTTTAAAATGTTTTGATACCCACCTAGGCTTCAATGTAGAGCTGGATAAACATGGGGGTCAGGGACTTACATAAAGGGGGGGCTGGTGAGGAGCAGCCCCCGGGCACAGACAGCTTTGGGGAGCCTATCTTCCTGTGCCCCTCTCCCCTCCTGGCACCTGCACTCTGGGGGGGCCCTCACCCGCACGGAGTGGGGCTGGCTGCAGCAGCACAGTGCCCTGAGGGTTATGTAAGAGCCATCTATTTCAATTAAATTAGGCTGTAAGACAGCCGGAGGGGGCTGTCGACGTGGCAGCACCTCCCCAATTTTTTTCTCTATGGTTTCACGGGGTGCACCAAGGGTTTCAGCTGCCCTGCTCCACGGTGCACCGGGGTGGTTCTGATCCGCTCCCAGACCCTGAAGGCGCTGCTGGCACTGGCAGCTCCCAGGCTCCCAGCCTCTGCTGGCCATTTCAGGGGGCATCGCTTCATTTTCGGGCATCTTGGCCTTGGCTGGCAGTCGCCCATTGGGTGCCCATTGCCATGGAAACAGGGTTGGCATGGCAGCAGGCTGCTGCGTTGGCTCCAGCTGTCGCTTCCCAGCCGCCCCCGGACTGGAGGAGTCAAACAGGCTGGAGGGCGAGGAGCCCAGCGCTGCCGGCGGCCAGGGGCTGGGCTGGCAGGGTCTGCAGGGCTCGCCCCCGCGGGAAGGGAACCTGCTGAAACGCACAGGCATCGCCCCACGCATTGGCTCATGCGTCCCCTGGTCTCCATCTAGGAACAGCCCAGTGCTGGAACGCAGCCTGGCTCTCAAGGCACAACTGTCTCGGAGACCACTCTGCATCAGCCTCTGGCAGGGAGGAGGGTCTGTGCAGCCCGGGGCAGCCTGGCTGGTTGAATGCCCTCACAAGATGTTTACCCATGCTGTGGCATCTGCCGAGGCACGGCACAGCTTCATGGGACTCCTGCCCTCCATCCAGGCTGGCCACAAGGCCACACGGTGAACCAGAGGACAAATCTGACCCAATTTCACACCCAGCTGGGCCTTTTTCCTCCTAAGAGAGTGTTTCCTTCTAAGCAGTGTTGGCCACTTTCTGTTCTTCTGTGACCTTCAGGGGCAGCAGCATGGAGGGGGTTCGACACCCCACACTCCCACCTGCCCCACCCTTCAGTTCTCTGCAGCCTCCCTCCATGACAAGCCCAATTTTCTGGCTCAGTGGCCACGCTGACCGAGGCACAGCCCAACCTGGCTCCTCCCAAACCTGCAAGCAAGCCACCTGCAGGAAGCTGGGAATTGCCACCCCAAGTGTCAGTGGCTCCTTGCAATCACAAAAGAACCAGACAAGAACCATCAAACAGCTGTTTCCCCTGGCCTGTTTCCTTCAGCCCTCTCCTGGGAAAAATTCAAAAGGGAGCAGGAGGAGGCAGTGGGCATATGCCCAGCCAAGGCTCGTGAGACCAGATGCAGATCATCAAAGGTGGGAGAAATGCACTGATACAAAGGCACAAACAGTGAGATGCCAGCTGCAAATGCCACACAGCCTCAGCATGGATAAAACCAGCAATCACTCACTGTCACAAAGCCACCAGGTCTGCTCTGGATGTGCCTTCTCCTCAGAAGAGAGAGCAGATCCCAGCCAGGCAGTTCTGGATAGCTCCTCTGGGAGATTACCAAACGCAATCGCACTGCCTACGAGGGCACAGGTGGACTCACCAGCCCCACAGCCATTGTTAACTGTGCAACAGGGAAACTGAGGCAGGACTTGCTCTGTCCAACGTCTCTCTGCACAGCATAGGGACTGTGCAGGGGACAGCAGCCTTACTCCCAGGCCAACTGTCCCTGTGGGACAGCTCTGTCCTTCCCAGAGCTGCTAGAGTGCCAGAACTGGAGCACGGCCGGTTGAAGGAGGGACATGTCACCACCACCTCTGCCATCACGTGCAGCTCACTGGACAAGCTCAGCCTCACTGCCTCGGCCCTGCAGCCCCTCACCCAGCTTCAGGGGGAGAAGTTCTCCCTGAAGAGTGCCTAAACCTCCCTCCAGCCATGGCTGCTTGTCCTGGGGATGCGAGATCCCGTGCCATCACTTCTCCACTCCTCTCCTCCCCAACTCCCAGTCCAAATCCCTCCAGGTGTTTACCCAAGACACCACCAACCTCTGCTTCAGCTCTGTTTCCAATGTTAAAAATTCATGCATGGGCTTTGTACCCCTGAACAGGATCACAGGGGGACTTGCGAAGCCTGGATAATTTCACTGCCAGTGTAACTGCCAGCTCTGGAGCCATGGAGGATGCAGGGTGGTGAAGTCAGGCCGCAGCCTTGTTAGGCACTGCTGACAAACGGCTGACAGCTCTACCACCTCCTGGAGCAACTCTTCCTTTCCTGGACACTTTCCAAACAGATCTCTGCCTGGTCCAACTGTGCTTAGCACACACCAGTGGCACTCCAGAATTGGACCCTGCTCCTTGGCTGGGAGGCAGCTTCCCTCACTGTTCACAGGAGACGGCTCTGGCTCACAGCAGGCTGGGCCAAGCCATGCCACCACGCCAGAGGTGGCTCTTCTGGCCAAAAGCATCTGTCACGTTGTCTCAAGAGCACCACTGTGCAGGGTGTGAGAGAACCTCCTGCACCAACACCACGGTTCCTGCTCCCATCCCAGAGCCAGCAGCTGAACAGAGAGGTCAGATCCAGCCCACAGTGTGGGCTGGGTGGTGATTGTCCAGCAGTACAGCCACTCTTGGTGTGATGGTCACTCACCAGACTGCCTGAATGCCTGCTGGGCTGGGGCAGGTGGTGGCAGGACTGAGGGGAGGGAGGGTGACAAAGCACCAGCTTTTAAACCCAAGGGTTTGGCACTGCATGCACTTGGCTGCCGGGTGGTGGGGATGGTGGGGGTGGGTCTATGTGTTCTGTCTTGTTCTATTTTTGCTCGCAATGTGTCATTTTGGGGGAGGTGAAACCTTTAACAATGCACCGTCGAGAAGCAGCCGATCTGTTCCCCACTCCTCAGAGCCACATGGCGCAGCCGCTGCGTGTCCCTGGCACTGCAGCCACTCCCTCCCTACACCCTGGGCAGCCACACAAGGGGACGGCACTCCCTGAGAGGTGGCAGTGCTGTCCCTGGTGGACGTGCTGGATGTCAAGCCCCATACACAGATTCCTGGGCATTTCTTGCTCCGGGATTCCCAGCTCCGTGGGTTGGTGACGCACGATGAGCTGAGCAATGTGGAAATGGCAACAGCAATCCTGGCTCTGTGGACAGTCAGCTGAACACGTTTCTGTCCTTGGAGCTCCACAGCTGCAGCACCAACTCTGTGAACACAGTGCTGGACACAAACAAAGAGCAGGAACCAAACACACCCAAGGATCTGGTTGGTTGAGCTGAGAAGAAGCATGTCAGCTCACTGAGTTCCTCTTCACTGAGGAGTTTTGGTGCAAGCATGCAGAAGTTGAGAAAAAGTATGAGGAGCAGAGCTGGGAAAGTGTCATGGGAAGGAACTGATATCTCATAATGCAAATGGACCCCTTTTTTCCCCCATAAGAAGGAAAAAATTCCAAGGATTTTGAGAACAACTCAACGAAGGTGATCCTCTCAGCCTGGAGCAGTTCAACTGCAGGTAGCACAGGGCTGCTGGGAACCAGCACCATGTCAGCAATAGCCATCCTCCTGCTGTGGCAGCACTCAGGTCACCCTCCTAGGGTGGCCCATCAGAGCCCTGGCAGCCTCCAGGCATTCACTCTACCACAAATCCCTGCTCCCTCCTGGGGAAGCTCCTTGCACCACACCTGCATCCTGCCCTCCCAGCACTAGCGGGGCTGCAGGCAGCCCAGCAGGGCAGAAACCACAGAGCAGTGCCACCTAGGCAGGCAGGCAGGCGGATGGCAGAGCCCCTTCTGCAACGCTGCAGAAAAGCCACGCTCACCCAAAAACACCAGCACACACAATACAATACAGATTTACTGGAATACAGATTTCCAGAACTTCTGCCTACTAGCCTTTCAGATGAGAACCAAAAGTGCTCAAGATACAGGAAGGTCTGTGCACCCCAAAAAGCTCCTACCAAGCTTCAGCTAAAGCCAAAAAAAAAAAACCAGCTTCTAAGATTTTGAAGAGGGTAAAGTGTGTCCTCTGCTCCTCAGGGTTCCAGTGTGGGCTCTGTAGCAACAGGTAGGGAATCCAGAGGTTTAACCTCATCAGAAAGCTGCATTCCCAAAGCTGCAGGGACTGTGGGCACAGAAAATCCCAGCTTTGCACTCCTTCTGCAAGCAAGCTGCAAAGGAGTCTCACTCCCACCTCCAGATTTAACATCTTTTGGCATCAAAACATCGGGACAGTTGCACTTTCTGTCTCTGGGTTCTGCCTGGGAAGTGCCAGGGTAGGAAAATGTAGACTGCAGCTCCCGGACCTTCGTTGGGGTCCAGGAGGCACCCAGGGCTCCTCAAAGGCTTCTCTGTACCACCACTTCAACTAATGAGGGCTCTGGCACAGTATTAAGCAAGCTGAATGCCAAATCCCTTCCTTTACAGTTCAAGTCACACTGCAGTCAATAAGCTTCAGGATCCCCTCTGATCCCCTGTGATCCATCCCCTCCTCTGTGACACTCCTTGTCCAGCAGCAAGCTCCAGTCCTGAGCAGCAGTGGTCCAGGGCCCTCCCAATCCTCAGGGTTTCTTCCAACTCAGGTGTATTTGGTTTGCTGGAGAACCACCCAAATCCAGTTTTGGAAAGTCTTCTTCACCCCCAAAGTGGGCAGAGGTCTGTCAACAGTTCCCCATAGCCCATTATCCCTGGGGTCCTCAGCACACATCCCCAGGACTGCACTGTGCAGCTTGATGATCCTGCTCTCAAAAACACAAAGTGAAAAATACAAGCCGGCGCCTTCCCCCTCCCTCTGAAACCTGAGGCACAGCCTAGCCAGGAAGTGCAGCCCAGGCTCAAGCCTGCAGTGCCCACCACCAGCCTTACAAGGACCACGGAATCATGGAATTATTTCGGTTGGGAAAACCCTCTGAGACCAAGTCCAATTGTGTCCCCAGCACCGTCAAGGCCACCACTAACTCGCGTACCCAAGTGGCAAATCTGCATGTTTGTCAAACTCCCCAGGGATAAGTACTCTATCATCATGGCCCTGGGCAGCCTGTGCCAGGGCTGGGCAGTCCTTTCCATGAAGAAATCTTCTCAATATCCAAACCAAACTCCCCTGGCACAACTTAAGGCTGCTTCCTTTTCTCCAGTCCCTTGTTCTCTAGGAGCAGAGCCAGATCCTCTCCTGTCAGACAGTTGTCAAGAGTAAGAAAATTCCTCCTGAGCCTCCTTTTCTCCAGGATAAGCCCCTCCAGCTCTCTCAGCTGCTCCCCATGTGACTTGTACTTCAAAGGTCACCTCACCTTCAGGAAGCCTCAGAGCTTCAACTTACCACCAGGCTGGGACCAACAACCAAAAATCAAGCCCATCAGGACACATCCCCCTAGATTCCATTGTGTCACCAAGCCCAGGTGACACAGTGGGAAGGGGTCAAGGCTCCTCCTGGGTACCAGGTGCCCACATGATGCCTTTGCTGCTCTACCCAGCAGCCAACCAACAAATGCACCTGCCTCCTCTGCATCTGGAGCCCCCACCAGCCCCACCGAGCTGCTCTGCCCCCCTCCCTGCCGGGGGAGAGCCCTGCTCTTTTCCAAGCTGGCTCACTTCAGGAGAGCTCTGAGCCTTCCCTTTTGCATCCCGAGTTATTTACAGAGCTGTTCCACAGCGCCAGCTTACTGACATTAGGCAAGTGGAAATGCCACCACTGGCTTGCAGGAGAATGCTGGAGTGCTGGCACCAGGGGGCTAAATTTCACTACTGCTGGGATATTTAGGTCAAGGACAGCAGGACGTGCCACCGTCTGGAAAAGACCCCTGGGATCTTTATTGTTTGCAGAGCTCATACAACCTTGGGCTTCAGAGATCTCCTGAGGGAGAGACCTGCACGCAGCCAGCCAGGCTGCCCTGGCAAAGGGGGATAAGGCCAAAAGAACCTAGTGGGATTGAGCTGTGGGAATAGAGGACAAGGTGGCCTCTCAGACCCCTGCACCATCAACAGAACCTGGCCCAGTCCAGATAGTTTTCCATGTTAGGCCCCTTTTGGTGAACACTGCAATATTAAACCAAGCAAACAGTGATTGCTTTTTTACCTAAGAATTGGGCACATGCTGTCCCTTGGTTTCCAGCCCTGGGATTTTCTGCTTGTTGAGAGAAAAATTTATAGGTATTAATTTAGTTATTTTTGGTCCCAGGACCTAATTTTGGAGCTCAGTACCTTGGTAGGGCAACCAAAAGCCTTAGCAGTTCAGTGCAGCACAGGGAAGCTGGCACTCTGCTGCTGATCTCAGCTACCCAACTGGAGGGGCCTGGTTCTCCATGAGAACACTGGAAAATTGGACGCTGACTGCTCCTCATCATCTAATAATAACCCCTCCACAGGGCTGAAGGACCAAGTGTTTATAAAGGCACTGAGCCACTCTGTATCCGGATAGGGTGAAAGCACAGAGAAAGTATCACTGCACCGCTCATTCTGTTCTTCTGCTCTTCCCCCAGCATCTGCTGCTGATGGAGACAGGATATGGGGCCAGATGGAGCTCGGCTGTATCAGGTCAGGCCGTTCTCTGAGCTCTGTCTGACTCCTGCTCATGACAGGCCTTGGCCGTGCTGGAGGAATTCCCTGTGCACAGCCCCACGTGCATAAGAGGAATCGGAACCAGGACAGATTCTCCTTAAATATGGATCAAGATCAGCTCCTTTCTAGGTCAGGCTGGAAAAACAGCATGGACTCTGAGGTGAGCTCATCAGGAAAGCCCATGGGGGCAGCGGGGAAGGAAACCAGTTTAACTGGCTTCTGGTCTGGACAGTCCCAGACAAAACTGCTGAGCACCTAAGGGTTCCCCTCCCTTCGAGAAAGCTTGGGACAACGCAGTCTCTGAGTCCAACAAAACCAGCCTTGAAGTTAGCAGCATGCAGGAACAGCTCCTCTTCATAGCCCTGCTCCCCCAGAGAGGGTGACCAGGAGTGAAATTCCTGTCCCCGGCACCTCAACGAGGATGCAGCCATGCCAGGAAGCCCATCCTGCAGGCACCTCACAACAAAATGCCATCTGGGCTTCCAGCAAAGCCAAGCCGTTGCTAAGTTGAGTTAGACTCACACAGGCGCCTCATGGAAATTTCCCAGAGCACTGCTGTGTCATCCGAGGGATGCTCCCAGTGTGGCCACAAAGGGTTAACTCCAGGTGGCCAGGGGTCTGGGAATGGGAGTGGTGGGTCTCAGGAGAGAGCTGGAATGTCAGGAGTTAGCTCACCAGATTAATGCATTTTGGTTCAATCTAGCCAGGGAGTACTGCAGGAGTTTTTGTAGGTCACTGCTGAGCCCCAACTCCCCTCCCAGGGACAGCAGAGCAATGCCAGGTAGAGCAGCCCGGTGGGGGGCTCACCTGGACCAGGTGAGTGGGGCACCCAGCATGGCCAGAGCTCTGCTTCTCAGCAGCAGCCTGTCTGCCCTCCTCCTTGGCATTGGCACTGTGTGCACAGAGTGAGCAGAGCCCCTTCCCCAGTCACACGCTCCAGAACACCTGAAGGGTCTCCTCCAAGGAGCCATGAAGAGCCCCCTCCTCACCTCAGCCCACTCCTCTTGCTGCCCCTTTTCTCTCCACACCACAGAAGGTGAATGGCTGAGGCCATAGACACCCCAGGGTTTCTGCCCTGCACATTGCAGTGCCCAGCAGCAGCCAAAGGGTTCCTCAGGAATGAGGCACTTGCACATCCTCCTGGCCCCACCTGGCATGGTGTTCTGTGCCCCAGAGGCCCTGCTTCCTGGGTCCACACCCAAAGATCCTCCTCTCAGAGACCTCACCTACCCAGATCATCTCTAAGGCACAGACCAGAGCTGCCCCATTCTGAGCACACCTGGCTGGAGCACCTGGGAGAGACACAAGAGCTGGAGGGAGAAACACATGAAGGTGAGACATTCACCATCGTGCACAGGCTTCCAGGACTGCCCTTCCCAGCCTCCTGCACCACCTCCTACCCACACTTGGAGTAAGAGAAGGGACTCACAGGACAGGGGCATGAGAGCTTCCCCCCAGTTCACACTGGGAGAAAGCAAGGAGCAGAGGGAAGCCAGGAACCAAAGTCATAAAGCACAAGCACAGGCCGGGCTGCGCAGTGCCACACGTGGGCTGCCAGGCTCTATTTTAAATGCTGTGTGGCAAATATATGCAGGATGGAATCCAAGCTGGGGGAAGGGGAGGGTGCTGGGCAGCAGAGGTGTTCAAAATTAGGAGCTGAGCTCAGGCAAGGATGGCTTCTGGGAGCAGATGGGGGAAGAGCCAGAGCTGGGACTGTGCAGCTGCAAGGCGAGGAAGAGCAGCCCCGTGGTGAGGTGCGAGGAGGGCAGTGTCCTGCTGCCCTCCTGGCAAGGCAGGGACAGCAAGAGAGCTGCCACAACTGGGGCAGCTGCAAGAGGAGCCTGGCTTCTTCTGTGGCATAGAGACCTCTGTCCCTTTGGCACAAGTGTCACCCCAAAGACACCTCAGTCCTCGGTGTATTTACACCAGCTGCTGCTGGGTGATCTGGCACTGCAACGTGCAGCAAAAAGGAATTGATTCACCTGCCTTTCACAAGTGAGGGAGTTGGGGAGACCTGGTGGAGCCCCAGGCTGAGCCCTGAAAACCTCCACACCTGCAAAACTGGCTTGATTCATCTGGATCAACGCTGAAAAAGCTGCTACCACCTCGCTGTGCTTCATAAGATGTTCCCAACCAAAAGCCCAGCACCCGGCGCAGTGCGAGGCTCTGATGGGAGCTGGCAGATCTGGGATGGTACCTGCCCTACATTTCCAGAGCCATCAGGTTGACAGAATGAGCAAGTTTTTATATAGCTTCTAGTGGCAGCGGTTTTCTTCACCAGCGGCTGGAGGGGCGGGGGGAAGGAAGGGAGATGGAAAATATTTTTGTTTAAGCTCTTTTCTGCATTCCTGCTGCCAGAGTTGTGCATTACTCATGCGCCCCTCGTAGCCAGGCTGGTAGCTCTGGGTTTTGCTCAGAAGGAAGGGGCTGTGGAGAATTAAGCAGTTGGTTAAATTATTAATAGTCTGTCGGGGGGTGCCCGCCCGGCCCCCATTGCCTTTCCGGGGGCTCCAGTGCCCCCCAGAGGCATCGAAACCAACTACAGCGGGACAAACCGCAGGCTCCCCTGCCCTCCTTCAGCCCGCACCACAGGAGCCCCCTGCTCCTGGCCTGGAAACCACGAGACTCCTGCGACTGGGACAGGGTCACCTGCACTGGGTCTCACCCACCACGGGTTTAAAGTGGGCGGGCACCAAGTGGGCTGCAGGTGTTCCACCCCACCAGCAAGTTTGGGGTGGTGGGAGCAGTAGGAGAAGAGGGAGAAGAGCCCACTGGGGAGGGCAGAAGTTGCAGTGGCAGCAGCAGGGCACCTCCCATTCGTGGCAACACCCAGGGGAGAGCTGCCACGCAGGGCTCGGTGCTCAATGCCACAGCTGCAGGCTGCAGAACAGCTTCTGAGCGTGAGGTCTGACAGGGGCCAAGCTGCAGCAGTGCCAGGACACACGCAGAGGGTGGCGCTGGCAAGGGTTGAGTTTTAACCAGGCTCTCAGCAGACACAGCGGAAACCATCCCTCTTGGCTCCACCACACTCGCTGCCAGACCAATCCTGCTCTCACACGAGCCCCCACCTTCCTTCCAGATCCCTCCAGTTTCCTTCCTGCAGCCCTGACCTTTGTTTCAGGCAGCTGAACTCTCCTCACACCAGCTGCTGCCCCACAGCCAAAGCCCTGAGGTGAAACTTCTCGGGGCAAACCACAACAAACATGGCCTGAACAGGGACAGGAGCAACTGGCACTCAGCCCAGCCCAGCTCCCTCTGCTCACAGCTTCACTGGGCCTCCAACCTCTCCCTCTCTTCTCCTCTGGGAGAAAGCTGGGCTGGACACACCCAGGTCTCTGCTGTGCACTCTGGCAGGGCTTTCTCTGACTTGCTAATTTTGCCCAGGGATTGGTGTCAGACTTGCAGCCCCAGAGAAAATCCACCTTTACCAAGAGAGCTCCAGCACAGGCATTGCAGATGATTTCATTTTTGGCTTTTGGCTTATTTTTACCCCGTGGGATGCACATCAGTTACACACAAGCTCTTTCTCCTCCTCCACTGGGCCATGTGACTCAGCAGCCACATTGCCTGTCCCCTTTCCCCCTCCCTGTGGTGGCCACTCCAAGGCTCTTCCCCAGCACAGCTCCAGCCAAGGCTGCAGAACCTGACTCCGCACTGTCCTAGAATAATGCAATCATGGAATACCCTGAGCTGGAAGGCACCCACGAGGATCATTGAGTCCAACTCCTTGCAGAGGACAACCTCAACAATGCCACCATTTGCCCAAGAGCGTTGTCCAAATGCTCCTTGAGCTCTGGCAGCCTTGAACACAGAGCCTGTTCAAGCGCCCAGCCATCTCCTGGGGGAAGAACCAAACCTCTTCACTCCTGCCACATATCATCCCACTCTTCCCAACATTTTGGTCCTCAGACTGTCCCTTCCATATGCCAAGGCATATGGAA
This sequence comes from Zonotrichia leucophrys gambelii, assembly GCF_028769735.1. NCBI lineage: Eukaryota > Metazoa > Chordata > Aves > Passeriformes > Passerellidae > Zonotrichia > Zonotrichia leucophrys. The sequence goes on along the minus strand of NC_088191.1, from coordinate 102,111 downwards.
TATGCCCCAAAGTCTGAGCTCTGAATTCTCTATCCCCCTTACAGGATTTGGGGGTCCTCCAGTGGTCCACTCCTTTCAACAGCTTGCTCCAAAACTGGCTGGGAGAAGGGACCTCCAGCCCAAGCTTCCCTCCTCACCAAGCACCAGGGGACAGCAGGGACGAGGCACAGCAGAGCCCCACACAAGGTCAGGACCATTGCGGGAATCAGAGAGGGTTGGCACAGCCACCACACGGGTCTGGCCACAGAACACACCAGGCAGGGGAGGAGGAGATGGAGTCTGCCCAGCCAGCTCACAGCATCACCCCCGACCCGGTCAGCAAAGAAACACAGCAGTGTGAGCATGAGCGAGGCATGAGGGCCCTGAGGAAGGGCTGGGCAGCTCTGACCTGGCTCAGGGTCAGGGTGATGCCAGGGAAGGAGGAGTGGAACCTGTACAGGACCTGCATTCAGGTTTAGAGGGGCCATGCTGGCCCTCCACAGCCCACAGCTTGCTGCTCAGCAGAGCCAGACTGGGAGTGTCCCAGAACCTGTGGAAAGACTGTGACACAAAGACATTTCTGCACAAATGGAGGCTGCTTGGCACTGCTGGAAAGCTACCAAGCTAAAGAGAAAACTCTGCAGCACTTGCTTGATCCTCAAAGCTGGCCCTGCTCTGAGCCAAGGGCTGGGCCAGAGACCTCCAGAGGCCTCTAAAGCCCTTTGGTGCTGCAGCTGCCAGGCCTGCCAGCAGGTAACTCCCAGGTACTGCAGGTGTCTGTGCACACTCACGGGTACTGCAGGTGCCTGTGCCCACGCCCAGCATCAACCTGCAGGTATTGCAGGTATCCATGCACACTCACAGGTATTGCAGGTGTCTGTGCACACTCCCATGTGGCTTCTGGGATGTCTCCCAACATGCCAGGGAGTCCAGCACTCACAAAAATGCTGCAGGACTTCCTCATGAGCCTTAGCAGGTGCCAGAAAAGGGACAGTGCACACCAGAACCAGTTTGTGGAGGAGCTGCATGGCCCAGCCCAGCTTTGTGGGGCCATGTACAGGATATGCCACCTCTCCTGCTCAGAGCAGAGTGGGAACCACCACAGGACAACAACTGCTGCCCTGCTGTGGGGAGTTACACAATGCCTCCAGCCTTGGAAGCCTGCAAGGGAAATCCTCACAGCCTCCCAAAGGGCTGAGTACGTGTACAGCAAAGCCAAAACCCAAAGAGGCTGTGCAGGGAACAGTGGATGCCCTGCCCAGGGTTCTGCCTCCCCCCACCAGGAGCATGAAGAGAGTGAGAGAGCCTTACGTGGGCAGCTCTGCTGGGGCAGCAGCCCCTGGGGGCTCCACTGGCAGCAGGCTGGGGGCCGCAGCACCCTGGGCTGCAGCTGGCTCCTGCGTGCCTGCAGCTTCCCCAGCATCTGCTGCTGGGATGTGCTCCGTTGTCTCCACCTCGATCTCCTGAGCTGCAGGACACAGCTTCACCCTCTCAGCGGCTGCGGCTGCCTCCTCTTCCTCCTCCTTCTTCCTCAGCTTGGCCTCGAGCTCGCGGCGCCTCTTCTCATCGTCCTGCCTGGCCATGCGCTCGAACACGCGGAACGCCTGGGGGGAACAGCAAGCGCAGGCAGCAGCACAGTGAGCAGCACTGCCCAGACAGGGACAGGAGCAGTATCACACGCCTGGGCACCTGCTCCTTCCTGCCCCGCCTCTCTCTGCACCACACACCCACCCCGAGCTGCTGCAGTCACCACAAAAACAGCTCAAAAGCCCTGGGGGCATTTTGGAATTGTTTCTAGGGTTGTGTTCTCAGAGCCAGCCTCTCCCTGGCCTGGGAAGAGGGCTGGTTACTCCAGGGAAAAGCAGAGCAGTGAGATTCAGCTCTTGGCTGGGAGGGGGCTCCAAGGAAGCCTCCCGTTACCCCATATTCCAGGCTCACCCGGGGACCACTGGCAAGCCTGCACTCAGACAAAGTCTCCAACAGGCAGGCAGGATAAGCTGGCCCGGGAAAAGCGGCAGGACAGCTGAGCTAGCACTGCCTGTGCCCAGGCAGACAGGTGCAGGAGAAGATGTGATCCCAGCAGAGGCAATCCTAGCCCTCAGCTGGCCTCCAGCCCAGCCTGCCCAGTGCAGCTGGAGGTCAGACGTGACCCACAACTGCCCGGACCTAACCCCGCGGCCGGCCCGATACCAACACCGCCCAGCCGGGGAGACACGGCCCGTGCGGCTCGGCTCCGCGGCAATGAGAGCCCCGGCCGCCGGCAAGGCCAGGCCGCGCCATCCCCCGGGCCCCGCCGGTACCTGCAGGGCCATGGCCTGCGCCGCGCCGGGCGGGAAGCCCAGGCGGTCCCCGGGCCGCAGAAGGAGCCGGTAGAAGTCGGTCTTGCGGTAGAGGAAGCCGAAGAGGATGCGCAGGAATTCCTCCACGTTGCCCACATGCTGCAGGATGCCCAGCAGCGCCTGGTCGTACATGTCAGTGAGCGCGGCCTCCATGGCGGCCCCGGGCCCGCTGTCACGGCAACGGGTTCGGCCGCACTTCCGGTCCGCCCGGAACCCGCCCCGCGCACATCTATTCCGGCCGCCGGGAGGCCCCTCCCGCCCCCTGAGGGTTCCCGGGCATTCCCGGTCCCCGGTGGCACCGCTGACACCTCCTGGCGCCTTCCAGCAGCGGCAGCGGACGCTCAGACCCCGCGCCCTGTGCCCCGGTGTCCCGCTGCCCGTGCCCTCCGTGTACCCCGTGCTCCCGGCCGCCCCCTCCCCTCGCCATTCCGGGCTCTGCCCGCGGCGGGGCGGGGCTGCAGCTCCCGCTCTGCGCCTGCAGGTGGCGCCGAACCACGCCGCCGCCGCTCGGGGGCGGGGCCAGGCCGGGAGCGGCACCGGGAGCGGCGCGGGAGCGGGAGCGGTTCCCGCGGCAGCGGCTGCGTTCGGGGCGGGGGGAGCTCCCGAGCCGTTCCCTCGCTCCGGTCCCGCTCTCTGGCCCGGTGACCCCCGCCACTGTGACCCCCTCCCCCCACTCTGGCCCGTGGGTTCATGCAGCCGTACAAAGTCCACAAAGGTCCTGGGACGCACCGGATCAAAGCTACCGAAACCAAAACCGGTTCCGTCAGCTGCTCCCCTTGATCAGCACTGCGACCATCCAATAATCTTTATTATTATAATAAATAATTATTGTTTATTATATAAATAAATATACTTATTTAATTATTTTAATAAATAGAGAGACGGTGCGCTCCGTGCTGCTAGGATCCAAGGTCAGCCAGTTTCCTCCCAGTTTCAATCTCAGCCCCCAAGTTCTGTTTCCTTTGCTTTCCTGAGCGTGCTCCTTACTCCCTGAGGGGCCGAGTGAGCAGCTCCCTGTGCCAGCTGACAGCTGCCACTCCTTTTTGGTGACTGATGTGGGGCACCGAGGGTTTGGGATCACTCCCAGGTGTTATCAGCTCCTGACTCCTCCAGGGGAACTCCAGGAAGGGTTTGGTCCCTGCTCAGGGCAGGTGCACACCCGACACCCTCAGGCACTCCCAGGAGCACTGGGACTTGCTCTGCACACAGGTAAGGCCCCAGGTGGCCTCTGCAGAGTTTTCTAGAGCAGCTCCAGAGAAGCCTGAGTGTGCTGGGGCAGGGCTGAGTCTGGTGGCTCTGCCTGAGCTGTCTCCAGCAGCTGGGGAACATTTGGGTGGAGATGGCAGTGGAGATGGGGAACAGGAGACACTGCCGTGGAGATGGCAGAACGCTGCTGGTGGAACGCCCTGAGGTCACAAAGGGCCCTGTGGAGCCCAAAGCCAGGCCCTGCAGGTGTGCAGGGCAGGTGAGTGTCACGGCTGCTGCACCAGCAGCAGCTGCAGCATGGCACGGGCACGCTGGGCCCTGGCTCTCAGCCTGCTCCTGCTGGCCCTGCCAGCCCGGGCAGCTCCGTGGCAAGCAGAGCCCGTGGGTAGGTGGCAGCCAGGCCAGGGGTGCCCTGCAGAGCCCCACGGGCTGCAGGGGCTCGGGCTTGCCCTGACTCTATCTCTGTGTCTCTGCAGCGCAGGAGGAGGAGGAGGCGCCTGGAGAAGGCCTGGCAGGCCCCGGGGAGAGCGCCGTGCACACGGCAGGTGTGTGGGGGTGGCTGTGCTTTGTGCAGCCCCACTGTGAGACCCCCGAGGCCCCAGCACAACCCAGGGGTTCCCCCCTCACAGCTGGGGCCCAAAGAGGTGCACTCTCCTTGGCACAGGAATGGGTTTTGTCCACTCCAAGGGTCGATTGGTCAGGCAGCTGTGCTCCCCCTGTCCTCTCTGCACTCCCCCATCCTCTCTGTCCAGCCCCCTGAGTCCCGACCATGGGGACAGCTGCATCCTTCAGCAAAGATGGGCAAGTGCAAGAGGAAATGTGAAGGATGCCCAGGATCAGGGGGCACAGCCTGGGTGTGCTGTTCCATGATCCTCTTCCCTGTTCTGCTGTTCCATCAGGACAGATGGTGCTATGGGGGGAGCTCCTGGGAGAGTCTGGATGCAGCTGTGGGCACAGGCAGGGCATTCCCAAATTCTCAGCTGGACCCGGCACTGGAGCTGCCCTGGCACTGCAGGAGTCACTCATCAGTGCTGACCGACTGCACGGCCTGAGGGCTGCTCACAGGGTTTGCTGGGGGCAAAATGCAGCTTTATTCTCTGCATCAAGGTCCAGAGTATCAAGATGGAAGGGGACAATCTTCCGTGGAGACAACCAAAGTGCTGCATGACATCCTGAGGGAGCTGAAGACGATAGTAGGAGGTGGGCACAGTTGGGCAGCCGAGGTCTTGGGTGCATGGAGGGGCACACCAAAGACCTCCCAGCCACACTCAGACCCTCACTGAGGGACCCTGTGGGCACTGGCGAGCTGCAAGGGTGGCCCAGAGTCTGTACTGCCAGCTGTGTCTCCAGCTGAGTCTGTGGGCTGTGAGCTGGGACTGTGTTTGCCTCAGTCAGATCATCCCTGGCCAGAGCACAGGAGAAATTGTGGGAAGAGTCCCCAGGATCAGGGAGCAAAGGCAGACACTGGAAGAACTGGGTCAGGGGGGTTATTAGCAATGCTCTGAAGAGAGGGAGGGTGCAGAGAGTGGGGACCTGCAGGGCCTTTGGGAGTTCCCTTGGTTTTGCTGAGGAAACGTTGCCACCACAGGATATTCCCTTGCTCAGAGCTGTGACCGCGTTCACAGGGGTCTGAGGGTGAGGGAAGAGACGAGGATCCAGCTCCATGTTTCAGAAGGCTGATTTATTATTTCATTATATATATTATATTAAAACTATACTAAAAGAATAGAAGAAATTATTTCATCACAAGGCTAGCTAAGAATAGAAAGATAAAGAAAGAATGATAACAAAGGCTTGTGACTGACCAGAGAGTCTGAGCCAGCTGACTGTGATTGGCCATTAATTAAAAACAACTCTATGAGACCAATCACAGATGCACCTGTTGCATTCCACAGCAGCAGATAGCCATTGTTTACATTTTGAGGCCTCTCGGCTTCTCAGGAGGAAAAATCCTAAGGAAAGGATTTTTCTTAAAAGATGTGTGTGACCCAGAGCTGCCAGCGAGGTGGCAAAGAACATTTGGTGGCAGTGGCAGCGCTCTGGTGAGAGGGCCAGAGGCGTGCAGCACACACTGACGCGCAGCGTTGGCCCTGTAGGAGTGAAGAGCCTGGGGCTGAGCGGCGCCATCAGCCGGAGATCGGCCGGGGACGGCGGCGCCGAGCCGGGCGCCGGGGACGGCGAGGCAGAGCCCGACACCCCCGTGCTGGGCAGGGCAGACGCCGACGCCGTGGATTCCAACTCCTTCCAGACCTACTGCATCGAGGGCATCGTGGCCATCCTCGGCTCCATGCTGCTGGGGATGGTGCTGTGCTGCGTGATCCACGTGTGGAGGAAGAGGAGGAAGTGAGCTGTGGGGCGGAGGCGAGCTGCCGGGGCAGCACGGGGTGGCACGAGGCGTTTGGAGCTCCAGCGAGCGGAGATTGGTGCTGCGGGCTGGCGCAGAGCCCTCCGTGTGCCCTGCGCAGGGGTGCCCGCGGCCCAGGGCGCCCAGGCTGCTCCGCACCCTCACAGCCACCCTGTGCCCAGCAGCTTCCTCTCTCCGCAGGCCCCTCGCAGCTGCCTGAGCCAGCTCAGAGGGCCCAGGCAGCCCGACAGGAGCCAGCAGAGTGTTTGGAGAATATTTGTATTTATAAATAAAGAGCAGCAGCACAATCAGTTGTGTTGTGCTGGCAGCAAACTCACACGGGTGCCACTGCGGGTCTCCTGGATACCGAGGGGTGAGGGGAGCCCCACAATGCCACTGATTCTAATTGATTCTAATTTGATTTTCACTATGTGTATTATCCATGCTGTAAGCAATACAGTGACCCTGGACATGACCCTTTGTAGTGTTTTTTGCAAATTCATATTAGTTCCACCTGAATGTGAGGAAGAACTCTGTGCAGGTGGCCATGCACTGGGACAGATTGCCCAGGTTGTGGAGTCTCACCCACTTGTGATATTCCAAGACTATCTGACCACAATTCTGTGCAATGTGCTCTGGATGACCTTGCTTGAGGAGGGAGGTGGGACCAGATGATCCCACTCTCGTCTCTTTCAGCCTTACCCACAATGTGATTTCTGTTCACTAATGCCTTTAGAGATCATTCAACATTTAAGTCATGAGCAAAATGCTTGACTCGGGAAAATGAATTTTAATTTATTACCAATTAACAACTGAGTAAGACAACGTGAAGTAAGAGGATCAGTCAGGAGTGGAGCCCGGGTAGGCAGGGACACCAACAGCTGCAGTGCTGGGGGTTTCTGGAGACTGCTGGTGACACCTAAGAGGTCCAGAGTGTGCCAATGAGTGCTGGGATGCCCAGTGATGCTGTTGAGCACCCGGGCATGTCCAGGGACCTGCAGGTCCAAGCCAGCACCGGGACTGGGAGTGGTGATGCCAAGCAGGTGGATTTCAGGGCACGCTCAGCATCCATCAAAGGCTCGCAGTGCAGGAGTTACAGACTAGTGTTACTGGGGCGGGGGATGCAGCCTCTGGCTCTGTAGGTGAGATGGCCACAGGCTGGAATGTTTTCCAGGGCGTTTCCCAGCAGCTCCCAGAGTGCTGCCTTAATTGCCTTAATTGCCTCCAGTGTCACAGTGCCACTGCTCAGGGTGGGGTTCACTGCAGGGGTGAGGCTGACAAAGGTCTGAGGGTCCCCTCCCAGCGCTGGGAACCTGCAGTGCACTGTCCTGGGGCCGCCCAGGTGCTCCTCCCCAGCACATCCTTGACCCTGAGTCCATCTCTTCAGTTCTGTGATCTGTGCAAGGTTTGTACCCCTCTGTGCCCTCTGCAAGGCCCTTCCACGCCTGGCCCCACACCTGCACACTTTGTGCTGTGCCCCATTGTGTCGCTTTGATTTTTTAAGATTTTCTAAGCCTTCTGATGTTGACATTCTTGTAGCGAACTTTCTCACACACTTTCTCTAAATAACTCGTTGTTTTGCATTCCTTTACGAAGAAGTTGATAGACTGTGGTTTGTCCAGTGTCACCCTCCAGTCCACTATCACTCTTAGAAAACTGTAAATGTTAGAGTCAGAAAACAAACTTCCCTTTTTTCTTCACCTTGAGAGCAGTGGTGTGCGCTTGTATTCTTTCGTGTCCTATAGTGACATCCCATGTCACCCTATGTACCTGTGGCTGCACCTGCATGCCCAGTGCTGCTCCCCAGACGTGCCCCTACCCCTGCAGGGGTGCAGACACACCTGGATCCCTTCCCAGCTTTGGGGGTACAGGGTTATGGCATCTGGGGGCCCACAACATGGATCCTACCAGCTTCATCCAGGGACTCCTGTCAGTTTCCTCCCCAGGTCACGCACCTAGGGCAGGAATGTGGAGTGGGGACAGGGAAGGGTGTGGGCTCACGCCTGCTAATGCTTTGGGGAGCTGAGAGTGCAGGGGTCCCCAGGCTGAGGTACACATCCCTCCTTCCCCCAGGCCCAGCTGTGGCTCTGTGCAGGCAGTGCTGCACGTGGCCCTGGGGACACAGGGCCCGCAGGGACACGGGCTGGACTCTGCTCGGGTGACGCAGGAGCAGTCATGCAGCAGGGCTGGGGCAGCCTGGCCGCTTCCCCGGGCACCAGGGGCCACCTGCAGCACTGTGTCCCCATGACGTGGTGGTGTGCCAGCCCCAGCTGCTGACCCGTGCAGTGGCACAGCCCCTGGCCACACACCCCAGCTTCCTGTGCCGGCTGACCCCTGCCCCGGGGCTGCCCCTGGGCACTGAGCCGTGCTTCCTGCTGGGCAACGATCACCACAGATGGGAAGGGGAGAGGGGCTCCCCCAGCTCAGGACACACGTGTGCCCCCAGTGTGGGCCTGGGCATGTGGGGCTGGCTGTGCACACACATCCACAGCTGCTGCACGCCGAGGGTCTCACCACTGCCATGCCACCCAGGCTGGGGGGACCCTGCACGACCTCCTGGGAACCTCCTGGGACCTTGCAGGATCCCCTGAGCTGCCACACTCAGCTGTGGATCTGGTGCAGTGGTTGATCCTGGGGGGAAATGGTTTCAGTCCCCACCTGTGGTCCTTGCCAGGCCGGTGGGGACTCCTGGGCTGGTGCTGGTCTCAACCAGTGCAAGCACAAGGCCTGTGTGTGATGCCAGTTCAGAGATGGAGTGGGACTGAGCACACTGGAGAGGGACTGAGCCACACTGGAGAGGGACTGAGCACACTGGAGAGGGACTGAACCACACTGGAGTGGGACTGAGCCACATTGGAGTGCCAGCCCCGTGGCCAGTAGCTCCTTGCCCACCTGGGCTGGCACAGGCTGGTCATGCTGGAGCTGAGCAGAGCAGTTCCACACCTGGGCCAGCCCCACATCTGTGCCAAAGCAAGTCGAGCTGTGCTGCAGCCCAGTCTTGGCCCTCACACCTGCTGGCCTGTGCCCGTGCCACACTGGAGCAGAGTCCACATCGGTGGCAAGCCGTGCCAGATGTGCCCGGCCAGGCCATGCTGTGCCAGCACCGGTGCCGGACCATACTGTGCTGGTGCCGGGCCATGCCATGCCATGCCATGCCATGCCATGCCATGCCATGCCATGCCATGCCATGCCATGCCATGCCATGCCATGCCGTACCGGTTCCGATGCCATGCCGTGCAGGTTACGGTGCCGGGCCATGCTATGCCATGCTATGCCAGGCAGTGCTGGTTCCGGTGCCGGTTCCGGGGCTAGTTCCGGTGCCGTCCCTCCCGAGGCACACCGGGTGCGCACGTGGTTCTCCGGCGCGCTGCCCGCGCGGGGGGGCGGGGCCGGGCTCCGTCTCCGTGCTCGGCGCTGCCCAATGGCGGCGCGGCCCCGCCCCCTCCCCGGAGAGCGGGCCAATGGGCAGAGAGGGCGGGGCGGGGTCGGACGGGGCGGGGCCGCGGTCACGCGGGGGCGGGGGGCGGTGTTAAAGGCGCCGCGCGCTGTGGCCGCCTTGGACCGGGCGGCGGCACCGAGGGAGGGCACCGCATCCGAGCGGCACCGCATCCGAGCGGCACCGCACGCGGCTGGGCATTTCCGGTTAGCGCGGCACGGCCCGGCCCGGCGCAGCGGTGAGCGGCGGTGACGGGCAGGGGCGGGCCCACGCACGCATGGCGGCGGGAGGGGGCGGTGGCGCGCGCGGGAGCGGCCGTTGCCGGCGGCGGGAAGGGCCGGTTCCGGTGCTCGCCTCGCTCAGCTCTGTCCTTCCCGCAGGATGAGGAGCGACCCGGACCATGGCGCGGCAGCCGGCCCCCAGCCCCTGCGACCCACGGGCCCCTAGGACGTCGCGGTGTCCCCGAGCCCTATAGCGATCCCTCTATTTAATTTTGCACCTAATTTATTACCCCATCGCCATGGAGTCGACCCCCGCGGTGCCCGCCGCCCCGATGGCCGACTTCCTCTGGATGCTGGTCCTGGGCTTCATCATCGCCTTCGTGCTGGCCTTCTCTGTCGGTGCGAACGACGTGGCCAACTCGTTCGGCACGGCCGTGGGCTCGGGGGTGGTGACCCTGCGGCAGGCCTGCATCTTGGCCAGCATCTTCGAGACGGTGGGCTCCGTGCTGCTGGGGGCCAAGGTCAGCGAGACCATCCGCAAGGGTCTGATCGATGTCAAGATGTACAACAACACACAGGAGCTGCTGATGGCAGGCTCGATCAGCGCCATGTCCGGTAAGGAACGGGGAGGTCACGGTGGAGGAGCACTGTGTCCCGGGATGCCCTGGTGATGGCTTTCTTAGCAGGCTGCTTCTTCTCCAGGATCTGCTGTGTGGCAGCTGATGGCTTCATTCTTGAAGCTCCCCATTTCTGGAACCCACTGCATCGTTGGAGCCACCATTGGCTTCTCACTGGTGGCCCAAGGGCAGGAAGGTGTCAAGTGGTCTGAGTTGCTGAAGATTGGTAAGTGCAGCAGCAGGATCACCCCAGACACGGACCCCGTGTGTCCCTGGGCTTCCTTTTCCAGCAGCAGGATGCTGATTGTGCCTCCCACTTTCTAGTGTTGTCCTGGTTCATCTCACCCCTTCTTTCGGGCATCATGTCTGCTATCCTGTTCTTCCTCGTCCAGAGGTTCATCCTCTGTAAGGTAAGGGCTGTCTGTCCTGTTTTCTGATGTTTTGGGGTTCTGGGCTGCTCTTAGTGGGCTTGTTGGTTGGCTTATGGCCACCAGTGTTTCTCCTGGCACATCCTGGAATGTCTGTGCTGGCATCAGGGGAGCCCTTTGGGAGCTGAAGACTGAGAAAATGGGGCCTGTGGCCACTCCACAGAGTGGACTTGGAGGGTTTGGGGCATCACCTTCCCTCTGAAACGTGGGAGTTGTCTTGCCTGGCTTCAGCAGGAACAGCCCTGTTTCCCAGTAATGAAGTAGCTCAGAATTGATAAGACCAGAGCTGTCAGCTGGGCTTTTCCAAAATCCTGGTGTAAGGGGCTTTTTTTCCATGGGGTAGGCTGCAGGTAAAGGTATTTATCCACAGCCATGGCATTCCTCAGCTAGGAGGGACAGAATTGTTCCCAAGGCTGGGGAAACCACATTCCTGAGACCCTAACTATGCAGAGAAACTCCAGTATTTTTTTCTGCATATCTCAGGTTAAATTCCTTTAAGTTTTACCTCTAACAATTGAAGAGATGTTAAGATCTTATCAGTGGCAGCCCTTTAGAACAGCTCAGCGTCACCACTGTCACAGTAACCTTGTGTAACCAGCCTCCCAAAGCGTGGCTGGCCCTGTCACGCTCTGTCCTGGTGCTCGGGCTGCTTGGCATTCAGGGAGGCTTGGTGTGCTTGTCCTGATGCCAAATCCCAATTGCTGGGCAGCAGTGGGGATTAAACACTCCTTCTGCTGGGGTAAGGGCCTTGCTGCCAGGTATGTGGTCAAATAAGCTCCTTTGTGACTAATGGACTTTTTATTTTGTTCAAGTCAGCTGAAAAGGGGCAAAAGCTTTGGAAGTTATTGGAGAGTTGAAGGAAAAATGTAAGTGGAGGTGGCACTTTGGGGAGCCAGGGAAAGGATTCAGAAGCCAGGTAGCGATGAGTTGTTCCAGGCCTGGGAGTGCTGGAAGCCTTGGCTGGGCCTGCCCTAGCTCTGTGGGGAGCCTTGTGGGATCCAGGTGTTGTGGGACCTCCTGCCCTCCATCTGACTGGGGGCTGTTCCCTAAAGGCTGTTGGGAGCTGTTGTCTGTAGGTGACTGAGGGCACAAACCCCTTCTGGAGAGGATCTGTTGCTGAGCTGCTCCTGGGCTGCTGCACAGCCCCCGGTGTGCCTCTCTGCAGCACTGCTCTGTGTTTTCCAGGCAGATCCTGTTCCCAATGGCCTGCGAGCTTTGCCCGTCTTCTACGCTTGCACTGTGGGAATCAACCTCTTCTCCATCATGTACACTGGGGCGCCCTGTAAGTGCACAGCAAATGCTTCAACCTGAATTTTGAAATTCTTTCCAAAGCCTCCATTAAATGCACGATTTACCCCTTTTTTGCTTTACAGGGCTGAGATCTCCTAGAAGGCGGCTGGCCTGTGCCGGTTACGGAAGGCGGCAGGCTAGCCTGCACTGTCTGGGCTAGGTAGTTGCCCAGCCAAAGAGACCTGCTCAAACTAAACTCCTCCAGACCTTTCTCCTTAGACTTCCCAGGACTGGCCAATAACATGGCTTCCCCTTCCCTTCTCTTACCTGTGCTAAAACTCAGGTATCTGCTGGCTGCCAGCAGTGGGGCTAGGAGCAGGGATGGGGCTGCGCCTCCTGCTTCATCCTGTCCCTAAAAACAAGCTAATTACTCTTGTCCAGAAGAGCTGGCCTGTGTGCTGCAAAGTCTGAGCTTCAGGTGGAAAAGCCAAGCTAGGATGCTGTGTGGCAGGGGACAGGTCAGGAGCAGGACTGAGGGAGGGCTCAGCAGGGATAGGTGGATTTGCCTGCAGAGCCAGAGGCTCCGTCACCTCCGTTGTTTGCTGGGATGACTCGGCCTGAGCTGTTTTCTGGTGTCAGCGTGGGTTTCCTGTTGTGCAGGAGCCTCTGGAGGTGGGATGTGGGCAGGCAGTGCTGGCTCTGGCAGGGTTTGCTCTGTAAACAGTGGCTGGAAAATTTTTTTGAGGGATGTCAGCTTCCCCTTCCCTGGGCTCTGCAACGTGGGGGAGAGGAGGACAGGCCTGCAGTGGTGCTGCTGGGGGCACTGGGGCTGCTCCCAAATCACTTGATCAGTTGGCATGTCCAAAATGGATCTGTGTTGATCCTGAGCCCTGAACTGCTGAGTGAGCTCTAGGTTGCTTGAGCACAGGGTTTGCAGGCAGACCTGTGCCTGCTGGAGGTGTCTGGACTGCTTCAGGAGCAATAAGGCGCTGCCTGCAGCAGCAAATGCAGGATTTGGATAGTCACAGGCACCCGATGCCCTGCCTGGGCTTGTGTGATGCTAGTCCTCTGCTCAAAGTCAGGCTGCCTGTGAGAATGCTCTTAAGTGGGTCATGTATCACCTCAGATGCCATGAAGCCTAAATTGCCATTGACTCCTGGAGCAAAAGAGCTGCCCTCCCCAGCAGCTGCAAGGGCTGAAGAACTCCAGGGTGGGACCAGCCCAGCGTCTGTGTCCTCTCCAGAGCAGGGAAGCAGCACTGGCACTGCAGCAGCCACACTGGGAGGTGTTTTTTCCTTTGACATTGCAGCAAATGAGGAGACAAGAGCTGTGTGGAGCCCGGGGCACGCACCACTCTGTACAGGGCTTGGCTGGGGGAAGGGGCTGTGAAGGGTCAGCTGCTGATGGGAATGTGACCTATGGGGCTGAGAGCATAGGTCAGTCATGCCTTCCCAGCAGTGCTTCTCCCTGGCAGGTGGATTAGCTCAGGGCTGTTGCAGGTGATGGTGAGCCTGTGCCTGGGAAAACCAAAGTCATATATCGAGGAGGGTTTTGCCCAGAGGTTTTCAAAGATCCGTTGTTTTATTTCCTAGTGCTGGGCTTTGACAAACTTCCTCTGTGGGGTATCCTCCTAATTTCGGCGGGGAGTGCTGTTGTCTGTGCTCTCGTCGTCTGGTTCTTTGTATGTCCGAGAATGAAGAAGAAAATCGACCGTAAGTACCATGTCCCTCTGCAGTCCTCGGGAAGGGCACGCTCTGCCTGACCCACTTCTCTTCCCAGTGGGAGATCCCATTAGCTGTGGGGCTGTTATTAACAGAATCCTCCTGTTCACTCGGGGATTAACCTGCTCTGAGTCACTGGGGCACTCAGCGGGCTGGGCTCTGCGTGCTCCTAACCCAGGCACCCAGACCCCCCCAGGAGCAGCTGTTGTGCTGCTGAGCAGTGTCTGGGGCTGATTGATCTGCAGGGTGGTTTCTCCTGGAGCTGTGGGCAGTGTCAGACAGCTTGTCCCGCTCTAATAGAGGAGAGAGAAGGCAAGAGACAACGAGCCTGTTGTAACCTTTAATCTTCTCATACCTGCTGAGCAATCCTTGGCCTGGCTGATGCAGATCACAAGTTTAAAGCTGATGAAATCCTTTGCCTGTAGCAAAAAAACCCAAAACACTCTATTGAAAGGCATCCAAAGGACCAGCCTGGAGCTCTGCCTCCAGAGCAGTACTTGGAACTGCATGTGGTCCTGAATATCAATGATGTGTGCAGGCTGGGGCCTTGGGAGCTGGTGATGAGGGGATGTCCCTGTTGTGCTGGTGTAATTGGGGTGTGACTAACAGCTTTATGGCTGCTCTTGACAATCCTCCAGCTGTTTAACTCCTGCCTGTGAGGTGAGGTGGGCTCTTCTTCTGCCTGTCAGGCATGCTATGCTCCCTGCCTGCCCACAGCATCCCTGGGAGGAGGTGGGCATGCAGGGAGAGACAGCTCTGCTAGGACTTGATGCCAGGATGGAGAGTTGATGCCACAACTCAGCCCTTGAGGCAAACAAAGTGACAGGGAAATGGTCATGTTTATGACAAGAAAGTGGTTTTGGTTGTTGTCTGAAGGAGCTGACCTCATGTTTTCACCTGGAGAAAACATGCTGTTACTGTTAGAGGCAGAGGAACAGCCTCAGGTTCCACAGCTTGGTGCTGCTGGTTTGGCTGCCCAGGGTGGACAGGAAACCAGGCTGCCTTTTGGGGGTGGAGACCAGCTCCTGTTTGGGTTTGTCATCTAGTGGAAGCTGGAGAGGAGCCCAGGCTGGAGCTGCTGGGCTGGTAGAGGAGCTGGGCTCTTCTGGGCGCCTCTCTGTCAGCTTCAGGGGTCATAGCCGCTCCAGAAGTGGGTCCAGAGCATCCCACTGCCCACAGGGATGGGACAAACATGGCCCAAAGAGGAACCTCTGCACTAGACGTTACCGACATAAAAGCCCCATAATGGTGTTCACCACACCTCGTGTGGGTGGAGGTGTCTAAAAATAGGGGATGAGCTGGCTTAGATGATTTGGCTGTTGTGCCTGGGACAAGGTGTGACTGTCCAGCAGTTTCCAAAGTTCAGGATGTGGAGGAGCTGTAAATTTTATTTGGCTGCCATAAATCTGAGTGGCAAGGGGTGTGGGCTTGCTGCTGGCATTCGGTGCAGTGGTGGAAAGGGGTTTGATGGTGGCTGCCCCTCTTTGCAGGAGAGATAAAATCAAGTCCTTCTGAAAGCCCTTTGATGGAGAAGAATGTTTGCCCAAAGGAGGAGCAAGAGGAGGTCAAGATGTCCTTGGAAGATGCCAAGGGCCCTGCTGCTGATGCAGGGTCAGCCGTCCCGCCCCGGGCAGCGGGGGAGGAGAGGATGGTCTCCTTCAACCTGGGGGAGCTGGAGGAGGCCCCAGAGCAGGAGAGGCTTCCCAGCCTTGACCTGAAGGAAACAAGCATTGACAGTGGTGAGTAGCAGGGGGTGATTGGGGTGCTGAGAGTCCCCCAGCCCAGGCACCCCGTGGTGCTAACCCTGCTGTCCCCCCTGGCAGGAGCTGTGCGGCTGCCCAACGGCAACCTGGTCCACCTGAGCCAGGCAGTGGGCCACCAGCTGGGCTCAGGGGGGCAGTACCAGTACCACACTGTGCACAAGGACTCCGGCCTCTACAAGGAGCTGCTGCACAAGCTGCACCTGGCCAAGATGGGGGACTGCATGGGGGACTCTGGGGACAAGCCCCTGCGGCGCAATAACAGCTATACCTCCTACACCATGGCCATCTGTGGCATGCCCCTGGACTCTCTGCGGGCCAGGGACGTCGAGGAGGGGGAGAAGCTCAGCTGGTCTGTGGTGGACACAAAGAAGAGGGTCCGCATGGACAGCTACACCAGCTACTGCAACGCAGTGGCGGACGCACACCCGGCTGCAGATGTGGACCTGAACACAGCCCAGGCAGAGCTGGGGGCCACTGACCGCAAAGGCAGCACCGGCTCCCTGGAAGAGTGGCACGAGCAGGACAAGCCTGAGGTGTCTCTGCTCTTCCAGTTCTTGCAGATCCTCACAGCCTGTTTTGGCTCCTTTGCTCACGGTGGCAATGATGTCAGGTCAGTGGAGTTGTGGGAGCCAGGGATGCTGCTAGCTGGGGCTAGTGCTCACAGAATCATGGAATTACAAAATAGTTTGGGGTGGAAGGGACCTTTAAATACCTTGTTCCAACCCCCTGCCATGGACGTGTTCCTCTTGACCCGGTTGTTCCACGTGCCATCCAACCTGGCCTTGAACACTTCCAGGGATATTCTATCTTTCCAAGAGCCTCTGGCCCTCTAGACCAGTTCCTCTTTCTCTTCCAGCAACGCCATTGGGCCCCTGGTTGCACTCTTCCTGGTCTATCAGACGGGCGATGTGGCTACCAAGGTGGCAACTCCCATCTGGCTGCTTCTCTATGGGGGTGCAGGGATTTGCATTGGCTTGTGGGTCTGGGGAAGGAGAGTCATCCAGACGATGGGGAAGGACCTGACTCCCATCACACCATCCAGGTAAGGGCTACTATGGAGCAGAGGGGAGGCTCTGTGCAGCCTAAGAGCTGCGTTCTGCTCCAGGAGCCCCTCTCCATTCTCTCCTGGGGGTTTCAGTGGTGGAGCTGGGGTGTGTGGGGCTCCAACACCTTTCTGCATCCTGGGGGGTTCATCTGGGGGCTGCAGAGCCAAGCAGTGCTGCCTTGAGCTGAGCCCACGGTGTTTTGGGGTATCCAGTGCCCCTATTCTGATCTGCTCTCTGTTCCTGCAGCGGCTTCAGCATCGAACTGGCCTCAGCACTGACGGTGGTCATTGCCTCCAACGTCGGCCTTCCAATCAGCACAACTCACTGCAAGGTAGGAGGGCTACCAGGGGCATGGCTTTGGCTTGGTGTGAGCGCAGAGTTCCCAGCTCTTGGTGCTCACAGGGCTGAGCTGTGTGGGAGGCCCCACTCTGGGCCACTGGCCACTGTCAGCTCCCAGCTCTGCCGCTTGAATCTCAATGTGAGGTGACAGCGGCTGCCCAGCCTCGGGTGGGCCCCTGGGGCACTTGGGAGGTGATGGCAGAACAAAACCCCTTTCATGGTCCCCTAGGCTCTTGCCAAGAGGCCATGGGAACCCTAGTGTTGCGGGATCCTGGTCCTGTCACCCCTCTGTGTTACAGAGCTTGTAAGGGTTTTCAGGGTGAAGAGAGAGGCGAGAATGTTGACCTCATGTTCAGAAGGCTTGATTTAATATTTTATGGTATATATTACATTATTACTGTGCTAAAAAGAATAGAAGGAAAGTTCTCAGAAGCTACTAAGCTAAGAATAAAAAAGGAATGAATAACAAAAGAGCTCGGTCTTTGATTGGCCCTTAATTGTACACATCCAACATGGGCCAATCACAGGTGCACCTGTTGCATTCCACAGCAGCAGATAACCATTGTTTACATCCCTTTTCTCGGGCCTCAGCTTCCCAGAAGGAAAAATCCTAAAGAAAGGATTTTTATGAAAATATGTCGGTGACACCTCTGGGCTGGCAGCTCCTTGCCCTGCACTCCCTGCCTGCGCTCTGTGCGGTGCCCACAGGCCGGGGCAGGACCCAGGGCTCTGCCCGAGGGGTGGAGGAGTGCGTGTTTGGGGGGTGCAGAGGGCTGCCCTGGTGCTGAACATGCCCCGGCTCCTCGTGCAGGTGGGCTCAGTCGTCTCGGTGGGCTGGCTGCGCTCCAGGAAGGCGGTGGACTGGCGCCTCTTCCGAAACATCTTCATGGCCTGGTTCGTCACCGTCCCCATCTCCGGCCTCATCAGCGCTGCCATCATGGCTGTCTTCAAGTTCGCTGTCCTGAGGGTGTGAGGGCACCAGGGTCCCACTGCTCCTGCTTCCCACTGCTGTCCTCCCTCGAGGAGCCACCGAGGCTGCCTGCTGTGGGGTGGCAGCTGCGCCCATCTGCGCATAGTGCTGTCACTGAAGTATCTTTTTTTTTTTTTTTAATATAACTGTCTTGGCGCTAACATTGTGGGGGTGCACTGCCAGGGCTGTATGTGCCCCCAGGTGACCTCCCTGATCTGCTGTAGCTGTAGATAAGCAGTTACTGGGGGCCACTTTCTCACTTCTACCGATCCCCTGGCGGTGATTTTTGGGGGAAGGACAGAGGTTGGTCCTTGCCTGCCCTGGAACAAAGGGCCGGGGAGTCGTGGGGTGCCCCTCTTGCAGGCTGTGCAGTGTTCAGCTTTGCCTCCATTGCGTAGTGCTGTGGACACCATCCTGCTCGGGGGCCCGGGGGTGCTGCCCTCTGGCCCCCTGTCACTGCTGCTACCTCGGACTTAATAAAAGATTTCCTTGGGATGCCAGTGCTGCCTGTGGTTCTGGGGATTTTGGACACGGCGGGGGCCCCAAATGCTGCCCCACAGCCCTCGCTGCCTTGGCCCTGAGCCCCAGGAGAGAGCTGGGGACAGAGATAAGAGCTCCACGTGCCGCCTGTATCACGGGAGGGGCGGTAAACAGCCCTGCGCTGGGGTTATCGGCGCCCTGCACCTGGGGGCGGCTCCGGCCCGCTGAGGGGAGATGTGTGGTGGTGTGTCCGGCCTTATCCGTGCCTCACAGCCCTAGCGCAGCAGCTGCCCCGCAGCCCCTCCATGTGCCGTGGGCTGCTCCCTCCCGCCTGGGTCAAGGCCGGGCCGGGCCCCGCGTCAGCGGCTTCGGGGTGTCGCAAGAGCCCCGGGAGAGGGCCCGGGGCCTTGGGCACACGGAGGGTTCGGGAGGCGCTGAGTGGGGCCGTGAGGGAGCCCCGGGCAGGGGCAGCACACGGAAGGTTCGGGAGGTGCCGTGTGGGGCCGTGAGGCAGCCCCGGCCGGGGGTCGCTGTGTCCCCCGGGTGTCCCCCGGGCCGGGCGTGCCCCATCCTCCCGATCCCCCCGAGTAAGGCCGGGGCGGCTCCGCGGGGCGGCTCTGGGGCGGCGGCGAGGCCGGGCCCTGACCCCGGTTAATGATTCGCCGTTGGGCAAACAGGGCCCGGGGCTGCGGGCCCAGCCGGGGGGCACGGGGGCAGCGAGCCCCGGTGAGGGGGGCGCGGTGAGCGCTCCCCGTGTGAGGGGCACAGACAGGAAAGGGTGTCCGTAGCCCGGGGGGAGCACGGGGGAACGGCTGCCCCGGCCGGGGGTCACGGCCCCGGGGTGCCTCGGCCCCGTGCCGGCCGTGCCGCACGAGGCGGGGCCGGGAGGGCGTTGCCGCAGGGCCCCCCGTTAAAGCGGCGGCGGCTCGAGGCGGCGGCGGAGGCGGTGGCGATGGGCAGCGAGGGTCAGCGGGGCCTGGCGGCGGCCCGGGGTCCCGGGCAGGGTGACCCCCGGGCCCTGCGGAGGGACTGCCAGCACCGGTGCGCAGGGGACCGCGGGGGCACTGCGAGCACCCGGGGGCAGCAGCAGCGGGGCTGCGGGGCGACGGCTGCGGGAGGACAGGTGGGGAGGGGAGCGGGACCCCGATCAAGGGCCCCGGGCCTCAGGTAGGGGACCCTTGCCGCAGCGGGAGGGGGCAGAGGCCCTGGTTGCCATGTCGACATGCTGGGGTGGGAGCAGCTCCGAACAGGGGCTTACTGTTCCCCCTCCCTCCTCCAGCTCCATTTCCAGCTCCACAGCCCGTTTTTCTGCTCCAGTAACTTGCTGTGGGGCCCCTGGGCCGGGATGAGCGCACAGCCGTCCCAGAGAGCACTGACCAGGCACTGGGATAGGGAAACACGACCCCATCTCTTCCTCTGTGCCACCCCCAGCCCTAAACCTCTCCTCACCCCATAACTCTCCCCTTGGTCTCCCCCAGGATCTTCGTCAACCGGAGCCTGGCGCTGGAGAAGATCAAGTGCTTTGGCTTTGACATGGACTACACCTTGGCCAGTGCGTTTTGTGCGGGCCCTAAGGCAGGGTGGGGCAGTGGTGGGATTCCCCCAGCCCCAGCCCACATCCCCCTTCCACCATGCAGTGTACAAGTCCCCTGACTATGAGGAGCTGGCTTTCGCTCTGCTGCTGGAGCACCTTGTTGCCATCGGGTACCCTCCTGAGATCCTGGCCTACAAGTATGACCCCACCTTCCCCACCCGGTCAGTTTGTGGAGGGGGTCCCAGGGATGGCAGGGGAGGGCAAGGCAGCCCCCCAGCACTGACAGCTGTGTGGTGCAGGGGGCTGGTATTCGATGCCCTGTACGGGAACCTGCTGAAGGTGGATTCCCATGGGAACCTGCTGGTCTGTGCCCATGGCTTCCGTTTCCTCAAGGGGTGAGTCTGGGAATTCACCACCCCTGGGGCAGGAGGACATTGGAGGTCCCCCAGGGTGGAGTGCAGCTCCCTGCTCCCTCCCCAGAGCCGAAATCCTGCACTATTACCCCAACAAGTTCATCCAGCGGGATGACATGAAGCGCTTCCACATCCTCAACACCCTCTTCAACCTCACAGGTGAGTGAGAGCCCCCATTGTCCTGGCCCTCCCACCACCCTGGGGTGCTGTCCCACCCTGCATCCCTTCTCACGGCCCCCTTCCTCACAGAGGCCCACCTCTATGCCTGTCTCGTGGACTTCTTCACCAACTGCTCCAGATATGTCAAGTAAGAGGGAGGTGGTGGCTGGGGGCTTGGTGTTGGATCAGACAGGTGTCGATCTTGGGGAGAGCTTCCCTTAGCAGGGCAGCCCTTTCACATTCCCTTCCTGCCTGTTGCAGCTGTGACACTGGCTACAAGCACGGGAACCTCTTCATGTCCTTCCGCAGCATGTTCCAGGATGTGCGCGAGGCCATGGACCACGTCCACCTCTCGGTGGGTGCAGGGGGCAGGGGGCTTGGGCTGGTGGGTGCTGGCAGTGCTGGGGTTTTCCCACCACGCACCCCCTGGGAGCTTTTAGTGTTGGTGGCCAGCCCCACCCCATTCCTCCTGCAGGGCTGCCTCAAGGAGAAGACGCTGGAGAACCTGGAGAAATATGTGGTGAAGGATGTGAGTTGTACAGACCCTAGGGACCCCTCTTCACTCTGCGCCCCTCAGTCACCTCCACGCTCCCCCTCACTGACTTGCCCCTCACTAGCCCCGTGTGCCGCTGCTGCTGAGTCGCATGAAGGAGGTGGGGAAGGTCTTCCTGGCCACCAACAGTGACTACACCTACACTGACGTGAGTAGGGGTGTCCCTGTCCCCCACCTGCATGGATAACTGCCCTGCACGGTCCCCCCTGCCCTGCATGGGGGAGGCAGAGGGGCTGTGCTGAAGCACAGGCAGGGTCTGCCTTGCCTGGGGGCAGCAGTGATGATGCCAGATGTCCTTGCAGGCCATCATGTCCTACCTGTTTGACTTCAGCAATGAGGACAAGGTGAGTCTGTCCCCATTGTGGGCTGCCTGGGTATTGTAGCAGCAGGCCCCTGAACAGGGTAATAATTAGCATTGACTCCATGATTCCAGAAGGCTGATCAATCACTTTCTTATACTATACTGTATTATACTGTGAGAAAACCCATCACCCTTCAGACAGTCCAGACAGTCCGATACGGCTTTTTCCAGATTGAATCCAAACACCATCACCGCAGGCCAGTTAAGAAATCACCCCTTGTTAAACAAATCTCCACAGCACATTCCACATGTTCACAACAGCAGGTGCAGCAAGTGAGGATAAGAACTGTTGATCACTCTTTTCTCTGATCTTCTCACAGCCTCCCCCAGCACAGTGCCTGGGAAAGCTGTGCCTGCTGCTCTCCGTGGAGAGAGCCCCAGCCACAGGTGGGGGGGCACAGGGTGCCATCAGCACCCTCCTGCTGACCCCCTCCCCATCCACAGGCTGATGTCCCACGGCGGCCCTGGAGGTCCTACTTCGACCTGATTGTGGTGGACACCCGCAAGCCCCTTTTCTTTGCTGAGGGCACCGTCCTGCGCCAAGTGGACACGGTGGGCACCTCTCCCCTGCTGCAGGAGGGGTGGGCACTGACTGGGCCCTGAGGGGGCTCCTGTGGGCACAGCAAGGTGGGTTCATGGCCGGTTGGCCACCAAGCAGGCAGAGGTGACCGTGTCCCCATCCTGGGGTGCTCTTGTCCTGTAGGACACGGGGAAGCTGCGCATTGGGACGTACACGGGCCCCCTGCAGCACTGTGCTGTGTACTCTGGTGGTAAGCACCCAGCTGGGCTCTCTAGGCTCTGCGGGCAGCAAGGGGGATGTGCCCACCCCCCACCCTGACCCCTGGCTGTCACAGGCTCGTCAGATGTGGTGTGTGACCTCCTGGGTGTGAAGGGCAAGGACATCCTCTACATGGGGGACCACATCTTTGGGGACATCCTGAAATCCAAGAAGCGGCAGGGCTGGCGCACCTTCCTGGTGGTGCCCGAGCTGGCCCGAGAGCTGCAGGTCTGGACAGAGAAGAGTGGTGAGCAGTGCTGGGCTGGGGACACTGACTTTACCATGCAAGGGGAGGTGTCTGGAGCCTCCTACACCCCTGGATGGCAAAGCTGCCTCAGTGGGCCATGCCCGGACGCTCTGTTGGTCATGCTGGGCAGTGGGTGATGCCCCTGCACTGAGCTGGCCCTGTTGCCCTTGCAGAGCTGTTTGAGGAGCTGCGGAGCCTGGATCTCTTCCTGGCCGAGCTGTACCAGTGAGTTGGTTGGGGTGGGAGACAGGCAGGGGTGGGAGCACACCCTCCAGGTGAGCCCTCAGCTGGGTCTGTTCCGTTGCAGGCACTTGGACAGTGGCAGCAGTGAGCGCCCAGACATCAGCTCCATCAAGCGCCGGATCCAGGTGACAGCCAGGGCACTGTGCCTCCTGGCACACAGCTTAGCTCACCCCCCTGCCACAAATTCCTCTGTGGAGGGCCCCCCAGGAGCTGCTAGCTGCCCTGACCGTCCTGCTGCACCCACAGAAAGTCACACATGAGATGGACATGTGCTATGGGAAGATGGGCAGCCTGTTCCGCTGTGGCTCGCGTCAGACACTCTTTGCCAACCAGCTGATGCGCTACGCAGACCTCTACGCTGCCTCCTTCATCAACTTCCTCTATTACCCCTTCAGCTACCTCTTCCGGGCTCCCCCTGTCCTGGTAGGCAGCCCTCAGGCCCTGCTGGTCACCCACTGTGCCTCAGTTTCCCTCCCTGCCTGAGCGGGCATGGGGCTGGTGCCAGCCTCTCTCTGTGAGCCTTGTCCCCCCCCACAGATGGCTCATGAGTCAACAGTGGAGCACTCTCACCGGGACTCAGGGGATGCCGGAACTGCCCTTCCTCCCTGGCTGGCCCAGCATGGTGACCCTCACCAGCAGGTGGGTGGCAGGAGCACAGGGGCAGAAGGACACGGGCATCCTGCCATGCTGACGCCCTTGGGGTCCTGTGCCCACTGAGCCCCTTCTGCACTGCCTCAGGTCCCCCAGGACTCCAGTGGGGAGGAAGAAGATGATGGAGAAGCCTGAGCACCCCCCAACTGCCATGCTGCCCACGGGAGGACATTCAGTGGCCCTGGACCACTTGCGCTCATGGCCAGCTGCCACCTCTGGTGGCCACACAGGATGGCTGGTGGCCCTGACTCCTGGTCCCTGTCACATCTGTCCCCTGTCCCTGGGCAGTTGGGACCTTCTCCTGACTCTGCCCAGAGCCAGGAGAGGCTCCCCCTCCCCCCCCCCTCCAAGGCTGCTAGCTCCTGCCCGTTTAATTCATATCTGCCTGGTGCCCCTTGAACTCATTCCTCTCCCACCAGCTTATTGCCAGCCTGGGGGCATCCAGCACCAGGGTGAACGGGCAGTGCCACTGCTGCAGCATCCCTGGCAGCCCCACTGCAATAGTTGGGCTCCCAGCACCGAAAGCCCCCTGCCCCTTTAGCCTCTGGGCCTGGCCATGAGCACCGCAGTGCTGGGTGGATGGGGTGGGGCTCTGCAGGTGACACCTGCTCCAGGGGAACCCCGTGCACCTGCTGTTCCTCTTTTCTTCTTTCTACCCGTTTCTATTTATAAAACACCCTCAAAACTCCTGGCACTGCCGAGACATAAAGTTGGTTTTAAAGGAAAACTGTTTTGTCCCTGCACCTGAGAGCTGGGGGCAAAGGGCAGTCCCCCAGTCCTTGTCCAGCAGCTGGGGCAAGCACAAGCCCCTAGGGAGAAGGTGGCAGCCCTGAGCTATCCCCAGCTCTGCAGAGGGGCCAGGCCAGGAGCACTGCACAGAGCAGAGCCACCCCGTGCCATAACTGCTCTGAGACTTCTGCCAGCATCCCTGGCTCAATGGAGATGCTGAGCCAAGGCTGAGGTTGGGAGAGAGCAGGAGAAGAGCGTGACAGGGCCAGGAGCACTGCCTGCTGGGACTGGGTGGGTGACAGCAGGGCTCCCCCACCTTCCACAGCTGCAGGGTGGTCACCGTTCACAGCAGAGAGCACCTGCCAGTGTGGGAAGATGGACTGGAGAATAGAGACAGTGCTGAAGGCAATCACGCCCCTGACAAGTTGCAGCTGTACTAATTACCAAAGAGTAGGAGCAGACCTGCCCTTAATTGGCCACAGCTGTTTCCAATACAGGGTGACTGTTAAAAAAGAGTAGGTTAGCTAGTTGGGAGGAGAGTTGGAGTTTGTTAGCTGTGCTGAGGGATGGGAAGGAGTCAGCTGGCCGTGCAGAAGGAAGAGAAAAGGAGTCACCGTTGTGAGGAGCTGCCCGTGGGAGCTCCCAGAGAGAAGGCAGGAAAGCTTTACAGTAAGATAACAAAGTGGCAATGACAGTCAGTTTCCATGCACCGTGGTTGGTGCCAAGCACCAACACCAACAAGGGTGGCCGGGACGGGGATGGGTCCCAACATGCCAATCCCCTTGCCAGTCTCTTGCTCCTGCCTACTCCGAGTGCAGGGACTGCACCAGTGGAGGCCTGAGTGCACTTACAGGGCTCATCAGTCCCCAGAATCCCAACCATGTCTGGGAGGTGGGGCCTGGCCTGCTGCACCCCAAGGTCCTCCTCAACCCTTGGTGCTGCTGCCCTGCTGCCAGTCTCTGCACAGAAGCTGCTGGGGCACTGCAGGGCCCGCAGCGCCTCAGGCAGAGCCATTGCCACCACCTGTGCCTCAGACACCTGGGCTGCAGATATCCCTCTCAGGAGGGGCCATACAGGTGTGTCCAGGTAGGGCACAGGGCACCTTGTTGCCATCGGGTACCCTCCTGAGATCCTGGCCTACAAGTATGACCCCACCTTCCCCACCCGGTCAGTTTGTGGAGGGGGTCCCAGGGATGGCAGGGGAGGGCAAGGCAGCCCCCCAGCACTGACAGCTGTGTGGTGCAGGGGGCTGGTATTCGATGCCCTGTACGGGAACCTGCTGAAGGTGGATTCCCATGGGAACCTGCTGGTCTGTGCCCATGGCTTCCGTTTCCTCAAGGGGTGAGTCTGGGAATTCACCACCCCTGGGGCAGGAGGACATTGGAGGTCCCCCAGGGTGGAGTGCAGCTCCCTGCTCCCTCCCCAG
This sequence comes from Zonotrichia leucophrys gambelii, assembly GCF_028769735.1. NCBI lineage: Eukaryota > Metazoa > Chordata > Aves > Passeriformes > Passerellidae > Zonotrichia > Zonotrichia leucophrys. Next base: position 76,898 of record NC_088191.1, on the reverse strand, counting down.
AGCCGAAATCCTGCACTATTACCCCAACAAGTTCATCCAGCGGGATGACATGAAGCGCTTCCACATCCTCAACACCCTCTTCAACCTCACAGGTGAGTGAGAGCCCCCATTGTCCTGGCCCTCCCACCACCCTGGGGTGCTGTCCCACCCTGCATCCCTTCTCACGGCCCCCTTCCTCACAGAGGCCCACCTCTATGCCTGTCTCGTGGACTTCTTCACCAACTGCTCCAGATATGTCAAGTAAGAGGGAGGTGGTGGCTGGGGGCTTGGTGTTGGATCAGACAGGTGTCGATCTTGGGGAGAGCTTCCCTTAGCAGGGCAGCCCTTTCACATTCCCTTCCTGCCTGTTGCAGCTGTGACACTGGCTACAAGCACGGGAACCTCTTCATGTCCTTCCGCAGCATGTTCCAGGATGTGCGCGAGGCCATGGACCACGTCCACCTCTCGGTGGGTGCAGGGGGCAGGGGGCTTGGGCTGGTGGGTGCTGGCAGTGCTGGGGTTTTCCCACCACGCACCCCCTGGGAGCTTTTAGTGGTGGTGGCCAGCCCCACCCCATTCCTCCTGCAGGGCTGCCTCAAGGAGAAGACGCTGGAGAACCTGGAGAAATATGTGGTGAAGGATGTGAGTTGTACAGACCCTAGGGACCCCTCTTCACTCTGCGCCCCTCAGTCACCTCCACGCTCCCCCTCACTGACTTGCCCCTCACTAGCCCCGTGTGCCGCTGCTGCTGAGTCGCATGAAGGAGGTGGGGAAGGTCTTCCTGGCCACCAACAGTGACTACACCTACACTGACGTGAGTAGGGGTGTCCCTGTCCCCCACCTGCATGGATAACTGCCCTGCACGGTCCCCCCTGCCCTGCATGGGGGAGGCAGAGGGGCTGTGCTGAAGCACAGGCAGGGTCTGCCTTGCCTGGGGGCAGCAGTGATGATGCCAGATGTCCTTGCAGGCCATCATGTCCTACCTGTTTGACTTCAGCAATGAGGACAAGGTGAGTCTGTCCCCATTGTGGGCTGCCTGGGTATTGTAGCAGCAGGCCCCTGAACAGGGTAATAATTAGCATTGACTCCATGATTCCAGAAGGCTGATCAATCACTTTCTTATACTATACTGTATTATACTGTGAGAAAACCCATCACCCTTCAGACAGTCCAGACAGTCCGATACGGCTTTTTCCAGATTGAATCCAAACACCATCACCGCAGGCCAGTTAAGAAATCACCCCTTGTTAAACAAATCTCCACAGCACATTCCACATGTTCACAACAGCAGGTGCAGCAAGTGAGGATAAGAACTGTTGATCACTCTTTTCTCTGATCTTCTCACAGCCTCCCCCAGCACAGTGCCTGGGAAAGCTGTGCCTGCTGCTCTCCGTGGAGAGAGCCCCAGCCACAGGTGCGGGGGCACCCATCACATCTAATCTTAACAGGCATTATAACTCCCCAGGATTTTCCTGGGAAGCTGTGAGAAAACCTAGATAAAATATTTAAAATAATTATTATCTCTCTTTCCACACATGTTGTTTACAGATACGATTTTCCGGAGTTTGCTATTCCTAATTCATCAATAGAGTGAGAGGTTTTTACTCCAGAACCAATCCAGCCTTGGTTTAGCGAGTCGGGTTATAAAAGCTGCACCGTTTCCTCCGTCCAGCGCCTCGGATGATGATTCTCCACCTCTGCCGAGCGGAGTCTCTGCTCCGTCCCTGACTCAACGGCGAGCCCTGCAGAGCCCGCGTGGAAGCGCAGCCCTTCGGCACCGGACGCCTCTCGAGGTAAGGCTGACTGCGCCGCGCGCCGTTTGTCCCCTTGGGATCGCGGGCATCGGCCCCGGGAGGCCGCGAACTGAGTAAGGGACGGGTTTTCCCAACGCAGCAGACTGTCCGTCTCTTGGAGTGGGAGCCTGCTGAGGAGTGGGTTTTCCTTAAAAACGGGGAAGCAACATTGCACAGATGAACAGGTGACTGTTTCTGGGTGGAGGAATCTGATAGCTCTCACGAGACTCCCTGTCTCTGATCAAGCACTTTGCGATCTTTTTATTTTGGGCCAAAATCACGGATCCATGGCTCAATGGAGATGCTGAGCCAAGGCTGGGGTTGGGAGAGAGCAGGAGAAGAGTGTGATGAGGCCAGGAGCACTGCCTGCTGGGACTGGGTGGGTGACAGCAGGGCTCCCCCACCTTCCACAGCTGCAGGGTGGTCACTGTTCACAGCACCTGCCAATCCCCTTGCCAATCTCTTGCCTGGTACCGTGTGCTGCTACCTGCTCCAAGTGTAGGCACACAGTTCTCCTCTGCAAAGTTTAATTAATTAATTTTATTTAAAAATAAATTAAATTTATTTAATTTAAAATAAAAATAAAATAAATTTATTTAATTTATTTCAAAAATAAATATGCATTTGTTATGTAAAACATTTTAAAACAAAATTTAAAACATTTATTATTTTAACACATTTATAAAACAAAATGTATATAGTTATTATATTTTTAAAACAAAATTTGTATGGTTATTTCATGCCCAACCCTCGGGGGCTCATGGGTGGATATGAACTCAAGCCCTCCAACTCTGTCACTTCTGGCAAAGCCTTGTTTTTCCGGAAGAAGAAGAGAGTCTCCTCCTCAGCAGCCAGGATTTCACTGAGAGATGACACCACAGGGTCATGGTCGTGTAGCATCTCTGGATAGCGACTCCGAGCCCACTCAATCCTCAGGGAACGCCGCACAGGGGTTAGGAATTTAAATTCTGGGTGTTCCCGGAATTCCCTTCCTCTGTGGAGAGAAGAGCCTCGGGTAAATCTTGCAGAGGACCACTGGCATGCAAGGGTGTATGCTGCCCGGAGCAGGAGGCTCAGCCTTACCTGGATGCTGACGTCACCTGTAGTTTGACTGAGGGGGGGAGGGAGGTCATGTGCCTCCCCACCAGGCCTGGAGTTGACGCTATAGGATGCCTCTCAGCGGGACAAGGTGTTGTAGGCTCCCGAGGAGTGGCTTCTTCTTCCTTTGCTCCTAGCACAAATGGAAAAGTGTTGTTGTTATATTTCTAGAGTCCCATACCTTCTTTCGGTGTTTTCTTATGGCTGTAGATCTTCACAGCACAGACTCCTTCTTCTGCATGTTGTTCTTTCTTAGTCACGGCTCCTTCCAGGCTCTCCCTGACTGGCCAACCCACCCCCTTTTATCCCAGCTACCTTCACTAGCCACAGCTGCAGCCCAATGAAGGACATTGCAGCTGCAGCCCATGAAAATCAACTGGGACCTACCGGGGCAAGGCCTATATGCAGATATTGAAGTACAACACAGATATTTTTCTGGGACTCAAAGGCCACCTCTACTATAGAAAAAGGCAGCACAGTTACAGCACTGGCTAGGGGTTACACCTCGGCACTCTGAACAGGGGCAGGGTGCCTGCCTGCAAAGGCTTGCAGGGCCAGGACCCTCCCTAGCCCAGGCAGGAGAGCAGTGTCCCATTTTTCAGATCAGGATTCCAGAGTTTCACCACACTCCTTAGGAGGGACACGAGGTGCTGGGACAGACTGTAAACCATGTTGCCTCCAGGTTGGCAACACCTGGGAGCGCCCATGCTCATCAACCCCACAATGCTCAGGTTACCTTCCAGTTTCGGTCCTGCATCCTTCAAAATATTGAGAGCCACTTCTCCGAGATCTTTAGCTGGCTGCAGGAAAAGCAGAACATGGGTCAGGGCAGGTCTGGCATGGGAATGGAGACCAGAGTTAGAGAAGAATGGGCGGAAAGGCTTTTGCTGCTCAGCCTGTGCTGAGGATAGGAAGAGGCTGCAGTATTCCCCTTTGCCCAGTGGGATCCATCAGCACCCAGCACAGCTGGCCAGGTGCCCACCCTGCATGGGCACATCCTGCAGCATGGAATGGGACTGGCAGCTCTAAAAGACTGTTTCACCAGTGACTAATGCTGCTAAACTCATTCCAAAACCCGGCCCCTGGATCTTGTGGAAGCCTTCCAGAGCAGAGGCAGGGAACACTCACCTCAGCCCCAGCGCTGACTGCTTCTCTGTACAGCTGCAACACATCAAAGGGGCCACTCCGGGCCAGCAGCTTTGCACTCTCACAGCTCACAGCACTCTCCAGGAGGAGGCCCTCAAACGTCTGGCTTTGCAAATCTCCTGCATAACTGTGGGTGATAAAAACTGCCCTGCCTCTATCTTGCCCTTGGATAATTTGGTCTAGTATTCCAGAGGGGTGTCAAAGGATAGAATGCAGTGCTGGCATAACTGGGGCCAGTAAACCCTGGAGCAGGGCTAGTGGTCTGTGTTGGTCTGGTCTCTCCCTTCTCCCAGTCAGCCCACTATTGTATTCATATTGCTGTTATTATATTTCTCGAGTGCTATACCTTATGAGCAGTTCTTCTCAGCAGTGTTGTTCCTGCTGCCTCACCAGGGCTCCTCCAAGGCTCTCCCTGACCAGAAAGTCCAGCCCCTTTTATCCCAGTTATCTTCATTAGCTACAGCTGCAGCCCAATTAAGTACATCACAGCTGGAGCTCATTTAGAACAACTAGGATTGGGGCACAGCCACTTACACAATACATATATTTTACAAGGACTCCTACTACAGCTCACTGCCTGCCTTTGGCCTACCCATAACTTTATGAGCACTTGTATTTTCCTGTGTTTCCCACTCTTGCCACTGAACACTTGTTCCCAACCCCTCTTAGCTACTGGAGGGAAATGGCCCTTGTCCCCTGACATGCTCCAGGAGAGAAGAAGCTCATTCAAGCAGCTCCTTCCCTATTCTCACCTCCTCAATGAGCTTCAGGCACTCGGTTGGCTTGACCTTTCTGCAGGATGGTATGACCGCCTGCTTCATAAGCAACCTCATCGGCGGCCGCTTGTATATCCTGCCTTTGGCTGCCAACCACTCCTCCAGCTGTTTCCTGTCCAAGGACAGAGAAATCACAGTTACCACAGCAGGCAGCAGCTTGGCAAGAGCTGGCTGTTTTTCCTCGGAGTCTTCCTTTAGCCAACTTCAGCTGCTTAAAAAGAATCAGTATATCTATCTCAGAAACACACCTGAGCTCTAGGACTGGGAGAGGAAATCACACTCAAACCGAAGCCTTGAGGCTGAAGCAGGAGAGTGGCCACACACTCTCTTTGCACTTACTGAAGTGGTGGGAGAGAAACCCAAGGTGCCACCCAACATTATCCCCAACCCCTTCTTTTTCAGGCCATCAACCCCCCCACAAGCTTTTGCTCATAAAAGACTTTGGACTCCATTTCCAGCAGGATGGTGCTGGCTCACTCAGAGCTGCCCCTTACCTGCGCTCATCGGTAGTTGCAGGACTCCTTGGAAAAGGCCAAGCATGCATGCCACTTGCCTTTGGCAGCTCTGGTTTAAGCTGCAAAGGCTGGTTACTTATATTTTGTGACATGCTCCTTGATTCTGGCAAGGCTTTCCTGTATTTTTCTTCTTTAGTCTGGTGGTTCTATAAAAGAAACACACAAAACTCAGGATGAAAACCTTCCAAACATTCCTCCTTCCCCCAACCAAGTTCCCAATGCATCAAAGTAAGACAAAACCTTGGACTCTCAATTCAGTTGCCACCCCTCAGATCACCAACTCTCAGTCCATCACTACCCTTCAGATAATCAATTCTCAGTTTATTAAGAGGAGAGGAGTCCTTCTTGTGCCGTAGGCTTCCCCTGGAAACCCAGTTGAAACTGTGTGTGTTACCATGTCACTCGTGGCACTGCCCTGAGAACATCTGCCATCCTGACATCTTCCGTCCATGTCCAGTGCTCTCACTGGGGTTTTCCTTTTAAGGGTGCTTTGTCCAGTTCCAAAAAGAGCACAGTCTCTCACCTTTGGGACACCTGTACCCCCCCCCAAATTTCACCCTCTGGGGCCAAGGGGTCTCAACACTGAACTCTCTTGGTTCTGAGCCATTGCCTCCCCCTGGATGCAGTCTCTGTGTCACAGGAAACATAATTCTGTCCATGGCTATACAAGAAAAGTCCAGCCAAAGGCCACTCAATCATCTCCTGCCACCTAGAATTCTTCTCAACTTCTCTTGGACATCTTTCACTTGCACAAACTTGCATCAACTTGCATCACACTTGCCCATTTGCTGCTATTCATCCCTATCTCTCTTCTCATTTAGGAGGAGGATCAGCATTTGTAACGTTTCAGTCATCCAAGAAAAGGGTTAAAAATCTCAAGCTCTGCCTGTCCAGAACTCCCACGCGGCCCTGCACCCTCCCCCTTCTCCTTCTCAGCCGACCTGCTATCAAATTCCAGGGTGGCACAGGCACAGGCACCGGCTCTCCCCCCCCCCCCCCGTCTCTCTCTCCTGGGTGGGGATGGCTGCCCGATGACTCTCCAGTGATCCTCCACCCTTCCATCCTGCAAGGGCCTCTTCACCTCCCCTCTCTGTCCAAGGCCCTACCTCACCCGGCCACATGGCTTCCCCTCCTGCGCCCAGCCCGCAGCTGGGCAGGGCAGCTCTGAACCTTTCCCTGACCAGAACCAAAGAGAGCTTTCCTGGGAGTCGTCTGCTTCTGACCTCTGTGTTCTCAGAGGCCTTTCCATGTCCTCAGTGGCCACTGGGAGAGTTATGCCTCTCTCTGTTCAGAGGATATGTGATTACCACATAGCAAAGCAGCTGTCAACAGAACAATAACACAACAGCCACCGGGACATGGGCACAGGAGCAGTCTCCCAAACTGAAACTCATAACTAAGCTAAACTCCTTTGAAAAACAGCTAGTTTGACTCATTGTCAGCTATTTAGCAATCTGTGGTATGTCCCCCATTTGGAGTCAGGATCTCATGACCCTGACTTGGGGATGTGGTTTTCAAAGTTTTCTGAATTGCAGCCAGGATGAAAAATTGTTATGACTAAAGTACGTTCTCTTGTGACCCTATAAGCAGTGATCCTGAGTGAGACCTTGTGAGCTGTGTGACCAGCATCTCCTGCTGAGTGAGGCTTCTCAGAGCCAGCAAACTCACATTTGCTGTACTCGGAGGAACATTTGTGTTCTGGTTTCAGATTGATTGATTTTAGATTTTAGCTTGCTTTTTGTCTATGTGCTTTAACCATCCAGTAAGTAAAGTGAAGCTTGACAATGAATTTTGTTGTACTTTCACTTTAATATTAAACCTGCTTTTGCCTTTGCCAGTGATTCTTTAAGCAACCACTCACTTAAAGCATGAAAGATTCAAAAGCTTCCTACTTACACGCTTGAGTTTAGATACCCGTCCTGAGGGTGGGTTTACAACCACAGATTCTTTAAAAACGATCTGTAAAAGTCCAACAAGTTATCAGGTTATTTAACAAATTATCAGGTTATTTATCAGCCACAAGAAAGGCAGAAGGAATTAAGTATCTAACCCACTGCTGGTTGTCTGAGACACAGGAGCTTAGGAGCAGCTTTTAGAAATCAAAAACCTGTCAAGGAATACTACTACATACCGACTGCTTCGGCTGTTCTTCTCTGTACAGTCTGATGTAGAGTGGCCTTGGAACTGCCCACGCTTCGAAGGACAAGTCGGGAGTCTTCAGATTTAACGTTCTTGATGTTGCTTATTTTTCCTTATCCTGAAAATTTTTTTTGACCCGACAGAGGTCTGTCCAGCAAGGCAGCCAAGGGCACTCTCACCTCCCACTGGGCGGTACTCTATTTTTATACTAAAAACTACGTACATATGTATACCTTTCTTTCCCAATATCTTTCACCCATAATGCCAAGTGCACATGCAAGACAAACCAATCCCAAAGTGCCAACATCACCACAGAAAATGGAGGACAAGAAGAAGGACAAGACACGCCCTGATCCCTCCATCTTGTCTCTCAACCCTCCTGTACCAAAATCCTAAAATCTATATTTCCACCCTGTAAATACTTAATTCTTACACCATTGAGGACAAGAGAGCCCAAGTGACTCTCTTGTCCTCAAACAACAGGTGGCACATTCCTTTCAGGGTAAAAATCCAACCACCAGGGGCTTCTGGCAACATTCCAGGATTTCTGAGGCCCCCCAAAGGGTTGTCTCGGTAACTCTGGACATCCGGAGTGATGTGCTGAGTTCCCACAACATACTATTAATTCTTTTTCTTTTGTGTGGCAACAGAAAAGCAAGCCTCCTCCTGGAGAGTGTTGTGAGCTGTGGTCAGGCATGGTCAGCTTCCTGCTGGTACACACACTCATCCATGTCATGAATGAAACAAACAGGGCAGGAGACTTCTTCTCCTTTTAATGCCTTCATTAAAAGTGATCAGCTCGGGATTGGGCAGCTCGGACAGGTCTGCAGTCTCCTGTCGTGTCTCCCAGGGCAAGGAGGAGGAGGAGGAGGGTATGCGCAGCTTTGTCCACGAGGGGCAGAGCCGGGGGTGCGGTCCTCGTGGGAGCCTTTAGGGTGTGGTGGCCGCTCAGATGTTGTTGTTCGCAGCTTTGCCCTGTCCGCTCCCGGCGTCGGGACGACTCCCGCGCTCAGGGTGAGAGGGACTACGAAGGTGTTCAGCATCTCTGCAGGCTCAGCACTCCGTTCCTGACGTCCATACATCACTCCAGTCTCTCAACTCTTAGTTGGCTCGTTGTTTTGGGGTCTTTTTTAACAAGCTAGAAGCAGTAGCTTCTCATGGCATGCTGGTCCTGGAGTTATTTTGCATATTCCCCCCCCAGGTCTCTTCTCCTCACTGTTTGGGGAGGTTCCCACCCTTCACTGTCTCGGAGAAGGCCCATTAACTCGGCCCCAGCTAGGCTTTTACTATTACAAAAACAACTATTAACGACAACGACCCGTAATTACCATAACACACAAGCAGCACCCCAGCAGCAACAGTGGTAACCTTCTTCTCACAAAAAAATTAGCAGAATTTTTGTTCATAACAATGAACAGCTTTCTTAAGACCCTTACCCTTCTCCTTGCAGGGTGTCCATGCTGAGGACATCTCAACAGTGCTGTCCCTCGTGCCCCAGGCAGAGAAATTTACCAAATTCTGCATCTGCCAAGAAAAGCTGCTGGCCCGGAGTGGCCCCTTTGATGTGCTGCAGCGGTACAGAGAAGGAGTCAGCGCTGGGGCTGAGGTGAGTGTTCCCTGCCTCTCCTCTGGAAGGCTTCCACCTGGAAGCAAGCGCAGGAGTTTGTTCTTGATTATTTACACATGCTAATTTTTTTATTTCATTTGAAATGTTTCTAGTAATTGCATTCTTTATTTTTAATACTCCCTGGAGCCTGATGACTTTGTTTAACATAGATATTGGGGTCTGAACTTGGCTTTTACAATTTTAAATTTTCTCAATTTCTATTTCACTTTGCTTGTTCTGTTTAGTTTTTCCCCAATCATTGTATATAGGAACTCATCAACTTGATCCAGTTCCTTTGGGTTGATGAGCGTGGGCACTCCCTGGTGTTGCCAGACTGGAGGCAACACTGTTTACAGTCTGTCCCAGCACCTCATGTCCCTCCTAAGGAGTGTGGTCAAAGTCAGGAATCCTGATCTGAAAAATGGGACACTGTTCTTCTGCCTGGGCTAGGGAGGGTCCTGGCCCTGCAAGCCTCTGCAGGCAGGCACCCTGCCCCTGTCCAGAGTGCCGAGGTGTAACCCCTAGCCAGTGCTCTAACTGTGCTGCCCTTTTCCTTTTGTGCCAGGACAAAGGAAGAAGACCCCAGACAAGACGACCTCAGACAAAACACCTTCTCTTGGTGTTTTCTTATGGCTGTAGATCTTCACAGCACAGACTCCTTCTTCTGCATGTTTCTTAGTCATGGCTCCTTCCAGTGGTCTTAGCAGTGGTCTTGGCACGCGGACTCTTCCAAGATGAACACCTCAACATTGTAACGGACTCTATATTCGTGGCAAGGCTCTGCCTAGCCATGGCAGGACCAGGTGTGTCAACAACTGCAGCAGCCCTAATGCTGGAAGAAGCACTCTCCTCGCGACAGGGCACCGTGTCAGTCATTCACATCAACAGCCACAACCCAGTCAAAGGTTACTTCCAGACTGGCAACGACAAAGCGGACGCCGCAGCAAAAGGCATATGGACGTTGCAGGAAGCTCGTCAGCTGCACGAGTCACTCCACATCAGAGCCAAAGCGAAGAGATGTGAAATCTCCACAGCGGACACAAAACATGTGGTAGCCACTTGCCCTCATTGCCAAAAGTCACCCCTATGGAGCTGTGGGGTCAACCCGAGAGGTCTCAAGCCTTCAGAGATCTGGCAGTCGGGCTTCACCTGGTGTCAACTGCTGAAGCCCCGAGCATGGCTTGCAGTGACAGTGGACACTTATAGCGGAATGATCATAGCCACACAGCACCACAAAACAAACTCCAAGGCCACAATTCAGCACTGGCTGACAGCCATGGCTTGGCTTGGTATCCCCAAGCAGATCAAAACTGACAACGGTTCCAATTTCACCTCCAAACCAGTGCAAGAATTCGCCTCAAAACGGGGCATCACATTAGTGCAAGGTATCCCGTATAACAGTACCAGGCAGGCCATAGTTGAGAGAGCAAATCAGACCCTGAAAACCAAGCTAGAAGTGTTGGCAAAGGCAGAGGGCTTTGCCAATTCCATTCCCCCAGGAGATCAGGCGCGTATACTGGCAACCGCTTTGCTAGCACTGAATCAGTTCCCTAGGGGAGATGAAACAAAAACACTGGGCCGCCCGAGCGCTAAAGGAGGGCCCACAGGTTGTAATTAGAAACGAGCTAGGCGAATGGGAACGGGGCTGGAGGCTGATGCTCAGGGGGCAAGGGTACGCAGCTGTCAAAACGGACGGCAAAATCAGGTGGTGTCCACTTAAGTCAATCAAGCCCAACCTTCACAAGGAGCAGAATAAGACTGACAAGAATTGCAAGTTTCTGTTTACAGGACAGGCCACCAGTTCTGTCCAGGCTGGCTAGTGGTGCACTTTACTGAGGGGTGGTATGGTACGGTGAGTACCATATTTCTTACAACTGCCCTTTTAACCCTTTGTACAATATAATAACCAAACTAACAGTACATGCTTAACAATCTATCAACTATTTACAACAGTTTACAACCTATTTTTGACAGCACCACGGCATGGTGTGTGATGCTATGCCACATCTGGCCATGCCATGCCATTCCATGCCATGCCAGCACACCATGCTGACAACCTTGGATGTTAATGGCTTGCTTTTCTGAGACCACACACTTACACTCGGCTGGACACCTTGCGGCAATTTCCCTCCCCCAGTCCTTCTCCTGGAATTTCAAGGTAACAAGCACAGGTTGCCTTCTCTCTCCCCATCTCCCGAGGGGGGCGGGTAGAACACCTCTCGTGCTCCTCCATTCCTTCAATTCCTCCACCCTTGGGCCCCTCAGGGTCAGGCCTACCTCCCCCAGGCCACGAGGCACTCCTCTCTCCTACCCAGCAGCAGACAGCCGGACAGGGGAGAGCTCTGACCTCTTTCAGAGCAGGAACCCAAGAGAGCTCCTAGGTGAGCAGCTCTGGTTCTTAACGCCTGTGTTTTCTCAGAGGCAGATCTTATTTTCAGTGGTCGTACCAAATGCCAATCTTAAAAACTGAGCATCCATTGGTGGTTTGGTGGTAGTGACCACAGCATCCCAAAAGTCTCATTTCTGGTCAGACAACCACAGATACATATTTATTGTGTGCCAAACCCTCCCCCCTACATCTGAGGGGCAGCAAGAGCAGTCAGGGGAATGTGTACAAGGCAGCCTGCTCCTGCTGGGAACCCTCAGGGGCTCTTGGGTGGATATGAACTCAAGCCCTCCAACTCTGTCACTTCTGGCAAAGCCTTGTTTTTCCGGAAGAAGAAGAGAGTCTCCTCCTCAGCAGCCAGGATTTCACTGAGAGATGACACCACAGGGTCATGGTCGTGTAGCATCTCTGGATAGCGACTCCGAGCCCTCTCAGTCCGCAGGGAACGCCGCACAGGGGTTATGAATTTAAATTCTGGGCGTTCCCGGAATTCCCTTCCTCTGTGGAGAGAAGAGCCTCGGGTAAATCTTGCAGAGGACCACTGGCATGCAAGGGTGTATGCTGCCCGGAGCAGGAGGCTCAGCCTTACCTGGATGCTGACGTCACCTGTAGTTTGACTGAGGGGGGGAGGGAGGTCATGTGCCTCCCCACCAGGCCTGGAGTTGACGCTATAGGATGCCTCTCAGCGGGACAAGGTGTTGTAGGCTCCCGAGGAGTGGCTTCTTCTTCCTTTGCTCCTAGCACAAATGGAAAAGTGTTGTTGTTATATTTCTAGAGTCCCATACCTTCTTTCGGTGTTTTCTTATGGCTGTAGATCTTCACAGCACAGACTCCTTCTTCTGCATGTTGTTCTTTCTTAGTCACGGCTCCTTCCAGGCTCTCCCTGACTGGCCAACCCACCCCCTTTTATCCCAGCTACCTTCACTAGCCACAGCTGCAGCCCAATGAAGGACATTGCAGCTGCAGCCCATGAAAATCAACTGGGACCTACCGGGGCAAGGCCTATATGCAGATATTGAAGTACAACACAGATATTTTTCTGGGACTCAAAGGCCACCTCTACTATAGCAAACGGCAGCACAGTTACAGCACTGGCTAGGGGTCACACCATAAGGCTAAACCTCCTGCTCCAGGCAGCACACACCCTTGCATACCAGTGGTCCTCTGCAGGGTTTACCCAAGGCTTTTCTCTCCACAGAGGAAGGGAATTGTTGGAAAACAGAGAATTTAAATTCCTAACACCTGTGCGGCGTTCCCTGCGGATTGAGAGCACTCGGAGTCACTACCCAGAGATGCTACAGGACCATGACCCTGTGGTGTCTCTATCAGTGAAATCCTAGGTGCTTTGGAGGAGACACGCTTCTTCTTCTGGAAAAACAAGGCTTTGCCAGAAGTGACAGTTGGAGGGCTTGAGTTCATATCCCCCCAAGAGCCCCTGAGGGTTCCCAGCAGGAGCAGGCTGCCTTGTACACATTCACCTGACTGCTCTTGCTGCCCCTCAGATGTAGGGGGGAGGGTTTGGCACACAATAAATATGTATCTGTGGTCCAGGTAAGGCTGAATCGCCTGCTCCGGGCAGCACAGTTACAGCACTGGCTAGGGGTTACACCTCGGCACTCTGAACAGGGGCAGGGTGCCTGCCTGCAGAGGCTTGCAGGGCCAGGACCCTCCCTAGCCCAGGCAGGAGAGCAGTGTCCCATTTTTCAGATCAGGATTCCAGAGTTTCACCACACTCCTTAGGAGGGACACGAGGTGCTGGGACAGACTGTAAACCGTGTTGCCTCCAGGTTGGCAACACCTGGGAGCGCCCATGCTCATCAACCCCACAATGCTCAGGTTACCTTCCAGTTTCTGGCCAGCATCCTTCAAAATATTGAGAGCAGTTTCTCTGAGATCTTCAACTGGCTGCAGGAAAAGCAGAACATGGGTCAAGCCAGTTCTGGCATGGGAATGGAGACCTGTTGTAATCTTCTCAGCAGTGTTGTTGTAACTTCTGTGCCGGGGCTCCTCTCCGACCCTCTCTGAATGTCACACCCCCTTTTATCCTAGCTACCTCCACAGGCTACAGCTGCTGCCCAATCAAGGACATCACATCTACAGCCTACTTAACTAGGATCAGGGCAATACAATACAGAGATCTCTGCCATACACATGTTTACAATACATATATTTAGTCAGACCCCCACAGAGACCAGAGTTAGAGAAGAATGGGCGGAAAGGCTTTTGCTGCTCAGCCTGTGCTGAGGATAGGAAGAGGCTGCAGTATTCCCCTTTGCCCAGTGGGATCCATCAGCACCCAGCACAGCTGGCCAGGTGCCCACCCTGCATGGGCACATCCTGCAGCATGGAATGGGACTGGCAGCTCTAAAAGACTGTTTCACCAGTGACTAATGCTGCTAAACTCATTCCAAAACCCGGCCCCTGGATCTTGTGGAAGCCTTCCAGAGCAGAGGCAGGGAACACTCACCTCAGCCCCAGCGCTGACTGCTTCTCTGTACAGCTGCAACACATCAAAGGGGCCACTCCGGGCCAGCAGCTTTGCTTGGCAGATCCAAAATTTGGCAAATTTCTCTGCCTGGGGCACAAGGGACAGCACTGTTGAGATGTCCTCAGCATGGACACCCTGCAAGGAGAAGGGAAAGGGTCTGAAGAAAGGTGTCTATGGCATGGATGAGTGTGTGCACCAGGAGGAAGCAGACCGTGCCTGACCACAGCTCACAGCACTCTCCAGGAGGAGGCTCTCAAAAGTCTGGCTTTGCAAATCTATCTCTCCCTTGGATAATTTGGTCTAGTATTCCAGAGGGGTGTCAAAGGATAGAATGCAGTGCTGGCATAACTGGGGCCAGTAAACCCTGGAGCAGGGCTAGTGGTCTGTGTTGGTCTGGTCTCTCCCTTCTCCCAGTCAGCCCACTATTGTATTCATATTGCTGTTATTATATTTCTCGAGTGCTATACCTTATGAGCAGTTCTTCTCAGCAGTGTTGTTCCTGCTGCCTCACCAGGACTCCTCCAAGGCTCTCCCTGACCAGAAAGTCCAGCCCCTTTTATCCCAGTTATCTTCATTAGCTACAGCTGCAGCCCAATTAAGTACATCACAGCTGGAGCTCATTTAGAACAACTAGGATTGGGGCACAGCCACTTACACAATACATATATTTTACAAGGACTCCTACTACAGCTCACTGCCTGCCTTTGGCCTACCCATAACTTTATGAGCACTTGTATTTTCCTGTGTTTCCCACTCTTGCCACTGAACACTTGTTCCCAACCCCTCTTAGCTACTGGAGGGAAATGGCCCTTGTCCCCTGACATGCTCCAGGAGAGAAGAAGCTCATTCAAGCAGCTCCTTCCCTATTCTCACCTCCTCAATGAGCTTCAGGCAATCAGCTAATACGTTGTTTGCCTTGGCTCGGAAGTGCTGCTCTGGATTGTCTTTTTTCTCGGTTGGCTTGACCTTTCTGCAGGATGGTATGACCGCCTGCTTCATAAGCAACCTCATCGGCGGCCGCTTGTATATCCTGCCTTTGGCTGCCAACCACTCCTCCAGCTGTTTCCTGTCCAAGGACAGAGAAATCACAGTTACCACAGCAGGCAGCAGCTTGGCAAGAGCTGGCTGTTTTTTCTCGGAGTCTTCCTTTAGCCAACTTCAGCTGCTTAAAAAGAATCAGTATATCTATCTCAGAAACACACCTGAGCTCTAGGACTGGGAGAGGAAATCACACTCAAACCGAAGCCTTGAGGCTGAAGCAGGAGAGTGGCCACACACTCTCTTTGCACTTACTGAAGTGGTGGGAGAGAAACCCAAGGTGCCACCCAACATTATCCCCAACCCCTTCTTTTTCAGGCCATCAACCCCCCCACAAGCTTTTGCTCATAAAAGACTTTGGACTCCATTTCCAGCAGGATGGTGCTGGCTCACTCAGAGCTGCCCCTTACCTGCGCTCATCGGTAGTTGCTGGACTCCTTGGAACAGGCCAAGCATGCATGCCACTTGCCTTTGGCAGCTCTGGTTTAAGCTGCAAAGGCTGGTTACTTATATTTTGTGACATGCTCCTTGATTCTGGCAAGGCTTTCCTGTATTTTTCTTCTTTAGTCTGGTGGTTCTATAAAAGAAACACACAAAACTCAGGATGAAAACCTTCCAAACATTCCTCCTTCCCCCAACCAAGTTCCCAATGCATCACAGTAAGACAAAACCTTGGACTCTCAATTCAGTTGCCACCCCTCAGATCACCAACTCTCAGTCCATCACTACCCTTCAGATAATCAATTCTCAGTTTATTAAGAGGAGAGGAGTCCTTCTTGTGCCATAGGCTTCCCCTGGAAACCCAGTTGAAACTTTGTGTGTTACCATGTCACTCGTGGCACTGCCCTGAGAACATCTGCCATCCTGACATCTTCCGTCCATGTCCAGTGCTCTCACTGGGGTTTTCCTTTTAAGGGTGCTTTGTCCAGGTCCAAAAAGAGCACAGTCTCTCACCTTTGGGACACCTGTACCCCCCCCCAAATTTCACCCTCTGGGGCCAAGGGGTCTCAACACTGAACTCTCTTGGTTCTGAGCCATTGCCTCCCCCTGGATGCAGTCTCTGTGTCACAGGAAACATAATTCTGTCCATGGCTATACAAGAAAAGTCCAGCCAAAGGCCACTCAATCATCTCCTGCCACCTAGAATTCTTCTCAACTTCTCTTGGACATCTTTCACTTGCACAAACTTGCATCAACTTGCATCACACTTGCCCATTTGCTGCTATTCATCCCTATCTCTCTTCTCATTTAGGAGGAGGATCAGCATTTGTAACGTTTCAGTCATCCAAGAAAAGGGTTAAAAATCTCAAGCTCTGCCTGTCCAGAACTCCCACGCGGCCCTGCACCCTCCCCTTCTCCTTCTCAGCCGACCTGCTATCAAATTCCAGGGTGGCACAGGCACAGGCACCGGCTCTCCCCCCCCCCCCCCGTCTCTCTCTCCTGGGTGGGGATGGCTGCCCGATGACTCTCCAGTGATCCTCCACCCTTCCATCCTGCAAGGGCCTCTTCACCTCCCCTCTCTGTCCAAGGCCCTACCTCACCCGGCCACATGGCTTCCCCTCCTGCGCCCAGCCCGCAGCTGGGCAGGGCAGCTCTGAACCTTTCCCTGACCAGAACCAAAGAGAGCTTTCCTGGGAAGCCATTAACATCCAAGGTCGTCACAAAACTTCTATGGACAACAAAACTAACCAAAATGACTCATTGTTGAAGACAGCCATGAAATATGTTTTCAATTATCATCTGTATGGCAGATAATCTTTGTCAAGTGGGCAGTTTGCTTTATCTCTCTCTTTGAGTGACCACATTCACACATCCCTGGGAGGGGACACCTGCCGCTAACAGACTATTGAAGGTCACTGCATGACTGTAAGAACTATAGCATCCCATTGTGAGATGTGAGCCCAGAGGGAGGAGCCAAGCATTGCTACCCCGATATGATCCAGACGTTTTTTGAGACACCAGCACAGCTTTCTCCACGGGATTCCCCAGAGGAACAGCAGCTGCCTCTTCTTCCACTGGATCTTCAGAGCAAGAATACAATCCTTTTCTACAGATCCCCCTGTTATGAACAAAAATTCAGTTAATATTTTTTGTGAGCCCCCTGTTATGAACAAAAATTCAGTTAACATTTTTGTGTGAGAAAGAGTTACAGGCACGCAGCCAGGTCTCTGTCTCTGCCAGGGTTCTTGCTGCTTTGTTATTGTAATCACGGGTCGTTGAGGCTTATCTCCTCTTTTGTATAAATAAAAGGCCTGGCTGGGTGGGGTGATGGCCCTTCCCCGAGGCTGTGCACTCTTCCAACATAGGGAAGACACCTGAGAGGGTGGGGGGGGGTTATGCAAAGTGACTCCAAAGACCAGCAGGCTTTGGGACCTCGACTCCAAAATGCAACGAGAAAACCCCAAAAACAACGAGCCAAATAAGAATTGAGAGACTAAAGTGGCGTCTGGACATGAGGAGCCAAGTGCTGAGCCTGCAGAGATGCGGAGCCCCTCTCGCCCTGAGCAGAGAGTCGTCCCAAAGCCGGGACCAGACAGCTGAGAAGCTGAAAGGATCAACATCTGACGGGGGACATCACGCCCTAAAGGCTCCCACGAGGACTGGATCCCCCGGCTCTGCCCCTAGCGGACAGAGCTGCGCATGTCCTCCTCCTCTGAGTCGCCCTGGGAGACGCGACGGGGACTGCAGCCCTGCTGAGCCGCCCAATCCTGAGCTGATCACTTTTAATAAAGGCATTAAAAAGGAGAAGAAGTCTCCTGGCCCTGTTTATTTCACCCCTTGCTCCAACAGAGCCACCCTTGACACTGCAGGAGGGCTGCAGCCACAATTCCAATGGGACTGCTACCAACACCCTGACCCACAGGGTGTCACGTTGGGTTCTGACTCTGTCAGTGTTGTTCTAGGGTACTGCACTGTTTATTTTATCCTTTTTTTCCCTATTAAAGAACTGTTATTTCCTGCTCCCATATTTTTGCCTGAGACCCCCTTAATTTAAACTTTATAGCAATTTAGAGGGGTGGGGAGGGTTTACATTCTCCATTTCAGGGGAGGCTTCTGCCTTTCTTAGCAGGCACCTGTCTTTCCAAACCAAGACATTCCTGCAGGCAGTGGTCTGGCAGGTAGTGGGTTTGGAGGCTCCCAGACTGCCAGAGCCAGGAGCTGAAATGAGAAAGTTTAAGAGTTTCATAAAATATGCAGAAGAGACACCATCAGCCCCTGGGAAACGCCAGCACTCAAACCATTCCTTTGCTCCTGCTGCCAGTAACGACAGACTGGTGCCAGGGTACTGTGGGGGCAGAGCCCAGACAGGAGCTGGTTCTTTGTACACAGGCCAGAGAAGGTAGACACTGGTCAGTGGGGAGAGCCAGCTATACCTCAGACCTTTACATATCATCTCATCCAAGCCCAACATCCTCCTAACTTACCTGGCACTTGTGCATTTCAGCCTTTCCTTAGCTACTTGGCAGCTCTGCAGCTGGCTCTCTGTTTGCTGCAAAGAGATGGCAGGAAATGCATTGTGCACAGGACAGTCTCAATACTCAAAGAACTCATGACACTGGATTTCTGTTACTCTCAAACAGTACATTGCACACCTCCCTGCCTGGGGAGCCTGGCAATGCTGTTCCCAGAAACTCCCTTGTACATGATATTGCCCAGAGGCTCGTTGCCACTTAAGCTTCGTGACCTTCACAGTGTGATGCCACTCAACCCCTCAGCTGGGCAGGGCTCAGTTTGCATAAGGAAAGGCTTCTACTGAGCCCAAGAGCAGCACGACCCTCCAGCACACTCCCACTCCTCCCAGACCGCGTCCCTGGGCCCGTTTCGCGGGCACCTGCCGCGGATTCACACATAGTTACTCACACCGGCCGCCCTCAGCAGCTTCCCACCGGCCCATCTGTGCCACTTCCAGTCGAGCGCTCCCACAGAACTCGGGCCTCCCCACAAGGTACCCGCCCCACGGGGTCCGCAGCTCCGCCGCACCGCAGGTCCGGCTAGCTCCGTTCTCCTCCGCCCCCACGGCCCCTGGGCCGCCTGCACCCCCAGCACCGGGACCCTTCAGACCCCGCTCCCAGGCTCCCGCTCCGAGAGTCCCTCACCCGAGGCTCACTCACCCGCCGCTCCCTCCCGCTCCATCCCGGGCACCGCCGCCGAACCGCCGCCGGCACTCCCAACAACCCTCGCGCTGCCGTTATTAGCCACCGCCTTCTTCAAAGCTACCAATGAGGAGAGCCAAGCGCCGGCCGTGGCTCTGTGATTGGCTGGGCGGGGCGTTGCCCGCGGTGACAGATGCCGCGTCGTGACAGGCCGTGTCGTGCCGTCCCGAGCCGGGCCACGCCGTGCTGTTAGAAACGGGACACGCGCCCGGGACTAAAGAGATTTCAGCATTTATTATCATTTAAAATAAGGCCTAAAGCATGATGGCCTGCAGGCCGAGCAGGAGCGTTCCCGTCGAGGGTGCTGCAGCGCCGGCGCTGGATTTGTTTTAGCAGCGATGTCCCCGATGTTCCAGGTGGAGCGGCACGGATTCACTGGGTCAGATGTCCCTTTTTATCCTGTTTTCTGTCCTTTTGTATTGGTTTCTGTTTGGATCCTTCATTTGCAGGAAGGTTTAAGGCACTTGATTGGCCATCACAGTTCTGTCCAGGCTGGCTCGTGGTGCACTTTACTGAGGTGTGGTAATGGTATGGTATGGTATGGTATGGTATGGTATGGTATGGTATGGTATGGTATGGTATGGTATGGTATGGTATGGTATGGTATGGTAAGTACCATATTTCTTACAACTACCCTTTTAACCCCTTGTACAATATAATAACCAAACTAACAGTACATGCTTAACAATCTATCAACTATTTACAACAGTTTACAACCTATTTTTGACAGCACCACGGCATGGTGTGTGATGCTATGCCACATCTGGCCATGCCATGCCATTCCATGCCATGCCAGCACACCATGCTATACTGCACCATGCTGTTCCACATGATAAGACATGGTGTTATGTGACATTGTATTATTTAGTGCTCCACATGGTACTATGTGATATCATGCCACACCTTGTAATGCCACGCTACTCGTTGTCCTGCTGCACTGTGGCCCACCATGCCATTTGCTGGCCATAGCTGGGGCAGAGGTGACAGTTTCAGGCAGCTGCCAGGGATCCACCATGGGATGCCCACCTCAGCCACCTCCCAGCTGTGGTGTGGGCACGGAGACAGAGTGGTGGAGGGTCCTGCATGGGTCAGGGTGGTCCCTGGGCTGTGAGGTGGTCCCCCATGCCCTGAATTTTCACCCAAAAAGCAGCCAAATCAGAAGGATTTTCCCATCTGTAACTCCATCCCCCATGAGTAATGAGCTGAGCCATGCTGTCCTAGAAAACTTTTTATTTCCACCTCCATCCACATACAAGTTAAAAGCAAAAATAAATAAGGGGCACAACAAGTAAGTACCAAAGCAATGGGAAGACACAATAAATAAATAAATAAATACATATATATATAGACTGGGATGGCTCGAGCCCATGGGGCCCAGAGCTGCTATTTCACATGAAATAGATGAGGAGGGAGGTTGTGTCCCAGGGGTTGTACTTAGTACATACAGCCTGAAAACCGGTGACTGCCGGTTGAGTTGGGTTGGTGCAGGGTCTTCAGCGCCCGCTCAGCTCGTAGGTAGCGATGTTCACCTGGTCTGGGGTGTTGGTGATGCCCACGGGCTGGCGGGGCTGCAGAGATGTGCAGACGAACCAGCCAGGGAAGGCGGCTGACTCGAAGCGTGTGGTCCCCTCAGCTGGGCTGTCCAGGCGGTAGAAGATGAAGCGGGTCAGCTCCACACTCTCAATATCCCTCCTGATGTCAGCTTCCTACAGCCAGAGGGGTGAAATGGTGGTCCATAGGTTGACTTTATGAGTTAAAAATTAAAAGTTCTTCCTAAAATTTGCCCTGAACCAAGACAAAGGTGGAATGAGCCCCCAGCCCCACAGAGGACAGACTGCTGGGACCCCTTGCTCACCTCCAGCTGCAGCACAGGCTTGGTGCCACTCATCACACATGACATGTAGAGCTGGTAGCCCTTGATGCCCAAGGCCACTGGCACCCTCCCAGAGCCTGGAGCGCCCTGCGATGACCGGGGACGGTACAGAGCAATGTTGAGCTTCACTGCAGAGAGAAGGGACAGGTAAAGGGGTGCTCCTGGGCTTGTGGGGTGGCTCCTGGGTGGTCCAGGGTTTGGGGACAGGGACATTGGGGTGGGACCATATGCTCTCACCTTTCTGTCCAGCAGAGGGTCCCTGCAGGTGCAGGGCCACCAGCTGGGTGGGTGACTCCAGTACGAAGCACTTGTGGTCAATGTCCAGGATGTCGAAGGACTGGGAACGAGTGTAGCGGAAAACGGGTGCCCTGGTATAACTGCCCTTGATGCACTGGAAGGAGACGGGCTCTATGGGGAGAGAGACAGTCAGGAGGATGCTGCTCCCAGCTCCAAGAATGTCCCCCAAGAATACCCTCTGGCTGGGGTGCCAGCACTGACATCACCCTCATACCGAAAATATCATCCAAGAAGCTGCCAAGGTCACTGTCTGCAAAGTCCTTGCGTGCTGGCTGCTTCAAGAGCTTGGTCACAGCCACCACCAGGATGGCAGCCTGGCGAAAGGTCCTGGAAAGGGGTCCTTTTGTCACTGTCACCTGGATGCCCACCCCAGGCGATGTCCCCTCCAAGTCCAGCCGGGGCTTCTGGGGAAGAAAGGGGATGTAGGGTGAGAGCCTGGCTTCCATACAACACGGACCCCACCACTCCCACCACCACAGCCTTACCTTCTGCGGGCACAGACAGCTGGGACCATACAACGTCTCCTCGTTCAGGCTGAAAGGCAAAGGGACGTGGTGAAGTCAGGGTCAGGAATGCAGCCTCACATCCCCAAAGTCCTCTCTGGCATGTCTGTTCTTACCTGCTGCTCTCCAGTGTGTCCAAGTCAGGGACGAATGCCATTGCCACCACTGACTGAAGAGTCCTGGGCTGAGACTTCACAGCACCTGCAAACTTCTGAGGCACTTATTTGCCTGCTCCTGCCTGTTCTGCCTGCAGTGCTGCTTGGCTGCTCTCTGAGCCCAGTGTCAGCGTGCCTGGTTTTCAAGAGCCTGTAGAAGGAAGTGCTGTCAGAGTGGGATTTCCAGGTTTCGCAACGCCTGGTTTTGCCCAATTACTCTGTTGAGACTGGAGGGCTGGGGGGGGGGCTGGTTGCCCCCAAGTAGTGCAGTGGGGAGGCAGAGCATGGAGCAGAGCGGGGGATACTCCAGGACCAGATATGGGTCAGAGCTGGGGATGAGCCAGAGCTGGGTTGTGGGGCACAGCAGAAGGATGCTCCAGGGCTGGTGTGTGGGGCAGAGAGTGGAGGGGTGTTTGGCGTTGATGTGTGGGGCCTCTGACCATGTGCCAGTCTGCCATTTGGTTGACACAGCAGGAGTTGGAATCACTCAGAGCCAGCTCCGACCCCAGTCCCAGCGCCAGCCCCAGCCCAGCTGTGACAACACTGTCACCGTTAGGGCCGGGGACTGTGGGTGTCCCGGACGTGGCCGGTGATGCAAGCGCTGCCTCTCCACCATTTCCCCACAGCTTCCTCCCGTACTGCCCAGACCCCTGGTGCCATGGCCAGCTGTGCCTCCTATGTCACCCCTCTTGTCCGCACTGCCCCAACACCAGTGGGTGCAGGACCCTGCTGAAATAAATAGGGAAGGAGATCTTTCTCCTTTTTAATGCCTTTATTAAAAATCAGCTCAGGTGGGGAGAACTGATGGGTCGCACTCACGCTGCCACTGCTCCCAGGAGCGGCACGGAGGAGGAAGAAGAGTGCAGCTGTGTCTGCTGGTCTGCAGTCAGAGCTGAGGCTTCCATCCTTACAAGAACACCAGAGGATCCCCAATTTTTGGGTTTGACATTCGAGGTCCTCTTTCTAGCCGACATCTTTCAGGTTAGGGTGAGGGGTAAAAAGGGTCTTAGCGGATACTGGATGCTGTTCCTCACGTCTAGGCATCACTTTGATCTCTTAATTCCATGGTGGCTCGGGTTTTTTAGGGGTTTTTCCTGCTAGATTTGTTGAGGGGTTTCCTCATTTGCATGCCAACCCCGATGTCCCCTCCTCTTCGTAGTCCCGGGTACCAAAGGGGGATAACTAACCATCAGGAACAGGTAATTAAAGGAAAACTATTAACAACAGAGGATTACAATATGAAATTATTAACAACAAATACTTAGAACTCGAATTTGGCAGCAATTCGCTTAACTTGTGAACTCTGTAACCTTTAATAACTGGACAACTTTTCTACTCATAACACTGCTGTCCGCTCAGTTTCTTCTGACCTGGGGACATGGCCTTCAGAGACATGGCCTTTAGGGGCCTTCCTCATCCTCACCTCCATCCGGTGTGCCGGAGATTGCACCATGCTGGGAGGGCCGGGGATGTGCGTGGCCAGGCTTGCGTGGACTCGGGCTGTTGGGGTGTTTTCCTGGCACCCGTTTCACTTCCTGAAAGTGCCATCCAGCCCTGCACACTCCCGTGCCCGAGACTGGCACCACCATGACTCACTGCCAGGAAATTGCCAGAAAAGCAGAGTTCCCAGAGCACCTCCTGTGCCCTGCTGGGCATCCCACATGGCTGGATATCCGCAAACGCCTGAGGTGCCCCGGAACAACGGGTTCTCCACGATACAGTGGTGGTCCCAGGTCATGGCAGAGGCCCCCAGGGCACGGTTGGGATCCTGAAGCCATGGTGAGAGTCACCAAGCCACGATGAGGGCTGAGACCATGAACCATGGTGGGTGTCCCCGGGCCATACAAGGTATCCTGGCCGTGGTGAGAGTTCCCCGGCCATGCCGGGGGTCTCCGGTCCGTACAGCGGCCGCCAGGCCCGACCCCCCCACCGCTGCACGCCGGCCGGCGCAGACGCATTGGGCCGGGGTCGGAGGGCGTGGCAAAAGAGCCGCAGTGACGCGACGTGCTGACGCACGGGAGAGGCGGGGCGAGGCGGGGCGGGAGCGGCGGTCGGTGCCGCTGTCAGAGCCGGGACCACGAGCGGGGCGTACGGACACGCCGGTGAGTTCCGCGGCAGGGCCGGACGGTGGGGCCGGACCTAGCCGGGCGGGAGGGCCGCAGCCGGGGCCGCAGCGGGCCGGGGGTCGCGCCGGCGGCCGCGCTGGGCCGGTAGCCCGCGGTCGCGCCCCGGTGTCCTTGGCGCCGCCCGGGCGCCTGGGAGGAGGGGAGCGAGGGGGGCGGGACTGCGGCGAGACGGGCTGCCCTGCGGCCAATGGGAAGGCTCGGCTGTTCTCTTCGGGCCTATAGACGGCGAGGAACGCGGAGCCCGAGCGGCGGCGGCGGGCGCTGATTGGGGGTCGCGGGCGGGGGCGGGCCTGGCGCTCCGTCGGGGGCGGGGGTCCCGCTGCCCCTTCCCGCGCGCCTCACGCTGCCTCACGGCGCCACGGGCCCTCCGCGGGGCCGCTCCGGTCCGTCCGCGCGCTCTGGGAATGCCGCCCGACCTCGCGGCGCCTCCCGACATCTCTGGAGGGCTCTGCTGTACACGGAGGGTCTGCCCCGGCCCCCGCCCGCTCTGAGGCCCTCGCCTGCCGCGGGCCCGAAGGTG
Source organism: Zonotrichia leucophrys gambelii (assembly GCF_028769735.1). NCBI lineage: Eukaryota > Metazoa > Chordata > Aves > Passeriformes > Passerellidae > Zonotrichia > Zonotrichia leucophrys. The sequence continues at coordinate 52,306 of NC_088191.1, read as the reverse complement.
CCCGGTGCTGGATCAGCTGTGTCTACAGCCGGTGGCGCTGGCCCCGCCGCTTCCTGGAAGGTGGAATTTGTGCTGTTTTTAACCTAGAAAGTATTCTTAAGTCGCAGTCCTTACGAAGCACCCGCCATCTGGGCCGCCGTCCCCATCCCGGCTGCGGGCGGGTCACATTTAGCACTTTCATCTGCTTATTGGCGCACTCCATCCGTCATCTGTTGTGGGCATTCCTGAGGTGTGACCTTTTGGTGAGGTTTGGGCTGTGGCTGGCTGCCTCTCCATATGCTCCTCAGGCGTCACTCCCAGTGTGACCTTTGCATTCCTGTGTGACCCTGATATCCCTTATCTCAGACTTGGTTTCCTACGTCCTTGCTTCTGGTTCTCTACTTTGATCCAACTTGCAATCATCCCAGCTCCAAGCTTGCCTGTCTCTGTCCAGGCTCCTAGCTAACCTTTCCTGCAAGAGACCTTCAAAGAGCAGCTAGTTCTGCTCGCTTTGGGTCAAACGCTGGCATTAACCTCGCTGTTTTCCAGAGGTCACGGGATGCTGCTGAGTGACAGCATCAAAACTGGATATGAAACTGGAGATGATGATGATGCTACTTCTGTCCTAAAGCTTTTTCCCTGCCATATGCATGCCTGTGCTCTGGCACTGGATTCAGTTGGCTCTCTAAAATATCATGGAATGTTTGAGTGGGAAAGGATCTTAAAGATCATCCAGTTCCACCCCCGCCAATAAGCAGGGACACCTTACACTACCCCAGGTTGTTCCAAACCCCATCCACTCTGGCCTTGGACACTTCCAGGAATCCAGGGCAATCTGTACCAGGGTCTCACCACCCTCACAGGAAATAATTTCCTCCCAGTATCCCATCTAACCCTGCTCTCTGGCAGTGGGAAGGTGTTCCCCCTTGTCCTGTCATTCCAGACTCTTGTCCCTCCTCAGCTCTCTTGGAGCCCCTTTAGAGACTGTGTGGGTCTCTAAGGACTCCCTGGAGCCTTCTTTATTCTAGGCTGAACATCCCTGACTTACTTAGCCTTTCAGAAAAATAACAGTGTGTGTTTTGCTGTGTAGATCTGATGAGGCTGAACTGGGAGAATCCCCAGTGCTGTGGCACTTGTAGTCCTGCACCTGCTGGCCTTTCTTGCCAGGTGTTATTGTGGGCAAGGTGGAAATGACAAGTGGTTCCCTTCATCCTATGGGTAAATCTGTCAAACACTTTGTCTGAATTCAGGTGACTCTGGGTCTTCCTCAGGCTCTTTGAACCAAAACCTTATAGTTTGCAATGGGGAGTCTAGCCCCTGCCATGCTGGGCAGTCAGAGCTACAGAATCACTGAATATGCTCAGTTGGAAGGGACCCACAAGGATCACCAAGTCCAACTCCTGGCCCTGCACAGTACCATCCCAAGAGCCACACTCTGTACCTGAGAGCACAGCCTAAATGCTTCTTGAATTCTCAGGCTTTGACCATTCCCCTTGGGGGGGCTGTTCCAGTGTCCAAACATCCTCTGAGTGAAGAGCCTTTTTCCAATATCTGACCTAAACCTCCCCTGATGCAGCCCTCGGGTCCTGTTGTTGGTCACTACAGGGGAGAGATCAGTGTCTGAACTAGATTCAGCTGGAAGGCTGGCTAGCAAACTGATAGCTGTGATGGTGTGTTGTTTTCTCTAGTCCCTTGTGAAATTTCATTTTAATCTGGTGAACCGTGGTAACTGCTTTGCCATTGGGCTGCTGCTCGTTGGACTGGTCTGTGCTATGGAAACCTGCCAGCTAGGTCACCTCTAGCCTTGGGTCCTGCCTCTTGCAGGAGGAGCTGGGTGGAAAGGGCAGCTCCAAGAAGAGTTGCTCCAAGTGCCTGCACTTCCTTCAGGATGATTTCCAGTGCTTTCCTTGGGCTACTGTGGTTGGTAGGATGTGTGTAAAAGCCCCTGGCTGACCCCAGGCCTCCCAGTACATGCCTTGTGGAAAGCTGCAAGGTGGGACCTCTCCAAGGTCCCACACCAGCTCCAGGTTACTTTTCTGGGTTCTCTGGGTCTTTCACCTGCACTGATGTTCTTGGGTCTGGGCTTTTGAGGAGCAGCAGTCTTTCTTGGAGCCCAGTTCTCAAGTGCTTTGCACTACTCTACCCCTACCTTGCAGGCAATTTTCCCTGTAGACAGTTTCTTACCAGCTTTACCCTGGTGCACATCACAGCAAACTAAGAAGAAAACCTCAGCCAAGCAGAGTGGTCATAGAAAGGAAGCCTAGACCAACCTGGGAAGGAGAGTGATGGAAGAAGCTGAAATCAAGAGATGTGGCTGGCTTTGCTGTGCAGTGGCTCATTCGAGGCCCGTGTTGGGTACCCACCAAGCAGATTTGCATTGCACTGTTGTGACAGGGGAGGTGATGGTACCATGCTGCCAGGGATAGGAGAGGCAGACCTGGCCGTGCTGAGTGTACTGAGCAAAAACTGCATTTCCAAGCCATCAGAGACCTCGCTGTGGGACAGGGTGGATGGATTAATGCAAATTAAAAACTGATCCTAAGCTTGATTCTCCGTGCTTGGGTGGGGGGTGGTCTCTGTTCAGTGCTCTCCTGCGGTAATTAATAACCCACTTTTCTGTTCTCCCTCGACAGGAGCTTGCGTGAGGCAACAATACAAAAATGCTTAACTTAAGGACTTGTGCAGCAAAACTGAGGCCATTGACAGCCTCACAGACTGTAAAGACAATTTCCCAACACAGACCGGCAGCGCCCAGGACGTTCCAACAGCTCAGGTGCTACAGTGCACCTGTGGCTGCCGAGCCATTTCTGAGTGGGACTAGTTCAAACTATGTGGAGGAAATGTATTATGCTTGGCTGGAAAATCCCAAAAGTGTACATAAGGTAAGGATCAACCTTGCCAGGACGTCACCTTCACTTCTCTGTGTGTCTGAACAGTGGGTGCAGGTAAGTGCCACCTCTTGAGGAGTAGTGAATTCGTCAGTAGGGGCTGGATGTTTGTGGATGGTCCTTCTGCCTCACTTTGCCCAAAAGAAACAGCAGTGATTCCTGGAACAAGAAGCAAGAGGAGCTTTTTCTGTTCAAGAGGAAACGCCGTGGGCTTGGGACATGGGCATCATCCTGGATCACAAGCAGATACAAGGAATGGCTTCTGGGAATCCACTTGCTGTATTTTTTCCATCTCTGGTGGCTCATCAAGAGGATTGATTCTGGAGTGGAGGATGGGAAAAAGGGGCATGGAGGGTATTCTCCACATCGTGACTTGTTTCCTTTTTGTCTCAGGCATGGGTGGTATTCTGTGTTGGGGCAGACATAGCTAAGCTTGGCTTTGAGCTTGTGTGTGTAAAACCAGATTGCTGATCGATATACTTGGCCCCATTCTGGCCTTGTCTCTTGTGTGGACTCCACCTTGTTCCAGTGACCTGTTTACCAAGATTCCTTCCCAGCTCCTCTCTGCACTCCTCTGTCCTCTCTGCACTTCTTCATGGGTCCCCTGATGCTGAGCTGCTGTGCTCAGGCTGGGCTTGCAGCTGTCTCTCATCATGTTGGCTTGCAGGCCATCAGCCTGTGTGCCCTGCCCAGGGGAGGAAAGTCCTAATTCTGTCCTTGATGAGCATTGGCCTCTGTCCTGCCAGGTGGAGAGTCAGATCCTAGGCTGGAGCACTTGGAAGGAGTCAGGCTGTCATGGGGCCTGGCTGAGGTTTTTCTATCCCTGTGTAGCACAGAGACCAGCTGCTCCTTGCTGTGCTGTGTCCCACCAGGAAGGAGGGACATGTTCAGCTGGGAAGAGCTGGAGTGTCTTTGCTGTTGTCACCAAAAACCTCTGAGGCTTCCTGCTGGTGCAATTGTCCCAGCTGAGCACACTGAATTCATTTCCTCCATGTACATACCAGGGGTTTAAACTGCAGAACAAGCTTTAGTTCTTGCTTAAAATAGGGAAGATAAAAAGTAGGTTATTTTAGGGCATTTTCTGCATGGAATCCTTTAGCTGAGCTCCAGTTTTCAAGCCCGATGAGCAGAGTTGGATAGTAATAACGGTAAAATAATAAAAATTAGAGAAGAGTGGGAGAAAGAGGAGGTGAAGACATGGTGGATGGGTGCCAGTGGGCTGCCACAGGGTCAGTCAGTGCTGCTTGCTCCTGGGACTGCTTCCCCTTAAAAGTGGGGACACCATCCTCCTGCCTCTATTTGACCAGCTTGGGTGCTTGGTACAGCCCACACTGTCTTCCCATCCCCTAAGCAACATGATGGGTGCTTCAGGGAAGGTGGCCAAACAGCTGTGGCTGCAGGTGAGTGCTACTTGCATACATCTCAGGTAGGTTCAGCCTCCCTAAGCAGCAGCCTTGGAGTTTGGGTTGAACTGGGTGACAGGGACACAGCTCTCCCTATGGATCTGTACATTAAACAGCCCTTAACACAGACCCTTTAACTTGCCAATGTTTGAGATTTTAAATAGAAAGAGGTTTGATGACCCCATCACCCTCAAAAAACTGAAGGTGCTTGTCTGGGTTGATAAAGGACACAGCAATGTGCATAGCATGAACCCATTGCTTGCTACTTGACTGCCTGCTCTCAGCAAAGATTAAATTTGCCTTACATTTGGTTCAGGCTACTCCTCCTCGTCCTGCAGCCTTAAGCTCTGACGTTCATCATCTTCTCCCTGCTGGAGCAGGAGGTGCTGCCAGACCTGCAGACCATACCAAGCAGGGTTGATGCTTCTGGAGCCTGAGCTGCAGGTGGAAGCAATGTCCCTTGGTGCCTGCAGTGGATGGGAAATGTCACCCCTCTTCCCTCACTCTGCATGCCTGACCTCCAAGCTGAGAGACTGGGACATGACAGTATGAGCCCACACCCTTCTTCAGAAGCTGCATTTGGTAGAAGGTGCTGGTTTAGCTTGGTGAGCTGGTTTGGAATTGTTCTTAATAGAGGAGCCTGCCCTGAGCTCCACTCACAGAACTGAGCTCAAGATCCCTCTAAAGCCTGAACTGTCCTGGTGTGTGGCAGGCAGCTGGTTCACCAATTCCACTTTGCCAGTGCATGGAGGAGCACTGGGAAAGCCAGCCCAGGCTAATGCTTTGTGTTGCAGCTGTGGGACTGTCTAAAAATGCCCTGAATCTGGCTCTCTTGTACCCAAAATGTATATCTATGTATCTTATATCCTGTATGCATCTATACAGGGTATAAAAGTGAGTAGAGCACTCACAGAGCTGCCCCTCTGGGCCCAGAAAAGCTGCCACTTTTCTGGGCCATGGGCACAGAAAAGTCAAAGGACAATAACCCCATGAATTTATTATTAGTGTTACCTTTGGCAAGTGCTGGATTACGTTCAAAGTTCTCCTTCCCATGATAAAGCAGGATAACTCTGATGGGGCAGCCTCTCCCATGGGAGGTGGGAGCTCCAGAGGCACCTCTGTGCTCCTCAGAAACCCATGGGATAGCCCTTGGACTCTCTTGAATTCACAACCACATCAGCAGGTTGAAAGCTGATGTCTTTATGGCCCTTATCACAGCCTAGCCTGCCCTGTGCCATCCAGACATCATTCTGTGGAGCAATAAAGCACTCAGTGAAAGTGCCACACCTTGTTTGCAGAGTTTAAAGTGAACTTTTTCTTCCAGAACAGAAGCTAATTGCAACTCCAAGAGAAATGAGTGGCAGAAGGGAGAAGGTTATAAAGGCAACACCCCTGGCTCCGTCCCTGTTCCCCTCACCCCCCTCTGATATCAGGTGCTCCTTTTCTCTTGCCTGTCTTTATTTGCTAGTACATGAACCAACCTTTAACTGTGGAGCAAAGTCTCCAGCCAGGTTCCTCTCCATCCAAGGGTACAGAGCCCATCCCTGGGTGCTTGTCCCTCCTTTTGCAGGAGCTGATGGCTTTGGGGGCACCCAGGAGCTCTGTGAGCCTGTGGAAGGAACAAAAAGCAAGTCTTCCTCTTTTCTTGCTGAAATTTGCTTTAGCAGTCAGAACAGGGTTGAGTGTTTTCTGTCTTCCTTTTTTTTTCCCCTTGGGGGAGTGATTGTTTATCAGTAACAGTGTCAAAATGTTCCAGATCTTATTTATGTTCCTTTAGCATGACCTGTTTCTAAATTTATTCACCTTGTGCAGTCATGTGATGAGACAATGGGGTGTTTGGGTAAATTGGGACTGGAAATACCTTCCTGGGGCATGTGATGGGTGCTGCAACTGGAGGAGCTCTGGGGGGAGCAGCAGTGCTGGGGTGACTCCAGCAAAGGGCAGATTTTCAGTCCTTTCCACCCTGCTTCCAGGGGACAAAAACTGTTTTCTGCCCCAAACAACCCCTGCTTTGAGGGCACTTTTCTGCTTGATTTAAACTCTCTGGGAGTGGCTGGGCTTTGTGCATCTCTGATTGCCAAGGCTGTATTTGGTGCCCTCCAAGGTGCAGAATGCCAAGCTCCCAGTTGTTGGAGAGACCCTTGGGCTGAAGCCAGCATGCAAATCCCATAGGATTTGTTTGCTGTAGTAGCTTCCTGGGTCTGTGCTGGCACACAGCTGCTGTTCTGCTGTGCCCTCATCCTTTGCCATCATTTGGTGGCACATGAGATGAGGCACACACCTGATGGGAGGATGTGCGTTGGATTTAGTTTGGCCAGGCTCTCTCCTTCCCCAAATCTGTTGGTGCTTCTACAAGGAGACTGGTTAACTTGAGTTTGGCCTGGGATACTTCCAGACTTTTCAGACAGCGCTGGAAAAGTATGGCAGTACACCAGGTCTGTCCAGGGCTTTTTTCCCAGTGTTCTGAGTTGTTTTCTTAACACCGAGAAATGCCCATCTGCAAAGGGAACAGGAGCAGAGGAGGCAACTGCCTTGTTCTGGGCATGGGAGAGCTGGTATGGGAGTACCTCTGTAGTGCTGTCATTGGTGTCACCAAAAGGATGGGGGAAAATTGAAGAAGAGATAGAAAAATAAAAACATTGCTGGTTGGGGGCTGAACAAGACAGCTTATGCTGGGATTTAGGTCTCTGGCCATTCAGATCATGAAAAGAGGAAGAGGTGTACTTGATTACAAGGCAGAAATAATTTTCAGAAAATATTGGGGTATTTAGAGAGCAGTGGCCTCCCCTGAGGAGAAGGAAATGGGCTGGGAGTCCGGGCTGGGGCTTGCTGCTCAGAGCAATGGTTCCAAGAGCAGAGCCAAGGGATGGGGTGTCACTCTGTCCTGTCCTGGTGCTACTGCCAGGGGAGGGGTGGCTCTGGTGTTGGCCTCATGCCTAAAGAAATAATCCAGATAAATGGGAAGTGGGATAGTGATGCAGCTGGAATAGTCGGAGAGCTTGCTCTTTTGTTCAAGGCAGATGGGTGCTTTCAGCAGCAGCTGCATGGAGATGAGGTACAGAGGAGAGGCAGTTCTGTCCCCTGCTTTGGCAGTGAAGTGGAGACCTCTGTAACCTTGGCTGGAGGAGGTGTTTGGACTGCAAGTGAAGACCCTGGTCATCTCTCTTCTTTCCTTTTTCCTAGTCATGGGACATCTTTTTTCGCAACGCCAATGCTGGAGCTGCTCCAGGCACTGCTTACCAAAGCCCCCCTCCGCTGACCAGCCTCTCCACTCTGTCCCAAGCCCAGTCCCTGGTTCAGGCACAGCCTAACGTGGATAAACTGGTGGAGGACCATCTTGCAGTGCAATCTCTCATCAGGGCATATCAGGTAAGGGGACTTTGTGCTGAGGAGGGTCATGTCCTTTGCAGAGGGGCTTGCAGGGGCTGAGGTGGGCTGGAGTTAGTGCGAATGATGCACATGTTTGCATGGAGAGCACGTAGGATAGGAGCTGGGCTGCCTCATAGGAGCAGCTGATCTGTTGGAGCAGTAGCTCAGCTGATGCTTTACTGGACAATAGGAAGATTAAAGCTATTGTAATCCAAACAGGGTGGCAGGGAGGGGGAGCTTGTCTCCACACTGGGTGGTTTGCTGCTGTCTGGAATGTTGCCCCAGTGCCATGGGCTCCTGCCATGCTTAGCAGTGGCGTGGAGCACCCATCCTGCTTCCCTCTGTTGCTGACAGAACTTCCGAGGAAAGGAATGTCTCTTCAGTTAACTTGTTTTAATGACTAATCTGTGTTGTTGCTTCCAGGTCAGGGGTCACCACATTGCAAAGCTTGATCCTCTCGGCATTAGTTGTGTAAATTTTGATGATGCGCCAGTAACTGTTTCTCCAAACGTCGGTGAGAATTACTCTGCAAATTAATTCTAATGTAATTTAACTTTTTTACCCCTCCCTTCTTTTGTTTTTCTCTCCCTCTTGGTTCCTGTTCTCCTTTCCATTCCTGGTGCATTTCATAGATTCGAGGGCATCATGTAGCACAACTCGATCCACTGGGCATCTTGGATGCAGATCTGGACTCCTCCCTTCCAGCCGATATTATCACATCCACAGACAAACTGGGTGAGGGCTTTGAGAGCAGTTGGTGCTGCATTGCTTGAGCTCCCCTCTCTTTCACAGCTTCGTAGGTAGATTGCTTCACAGGCCAGGGGTCTGAAGTTTCCTTAGTAATGATCACTCTAAAATTGTGGTTGCCGGTAGCAGCAGCAGTGCAGTCTTGCCACCCTCCGGCTGTCACTCCAGCACTCAGCTTATGTTTCTTCAACCAGTACCACCAATCAGTGTTATCACTGATCTTGCTCACCCAGAAGCAAAAACCCAGAAGGGCTGGAAGCAATTGCATCTTCTAGAAATGCAAAGCAGAGAGGTTTTTTGTTGGTGAGAGCTGGAGGTCTGTTCTCTCAGCTCCTCTTGCTGCCCTTGGGGACCCTCAGAGCTGGGGGTGAATATTCTGGGTTCATCTCTGCAGGGCTGAGGCTGCCCTCCTGAACTTCTAGCTTGCCCCAGCATCTGTAAATCCTTTAACTGCCCTTCATCCAAGACGGAGCTATGAGTCCCTACTGGTGATCATAACAAGGAAGCTTTGGGATGCATTCCTGTCCAAGTAGAGAGGTGAAAATTCCAATGTGTTTGAGTGAGAGCTGCATGAGTGTTGTACAGAAGTGTGTGTGGTTCCCAGGACTTGAAATCCTGATCTGAAAGTGCTTAAACCCAGCAGCTCTCCATGTGCTTTAGAGCCGATTTCTGTAGTTTGCTACCATTCTCCTAGCCAGGATGAGGTTGCTGAACTCTGTCACCTCGCTGGTGCTTCCCAGGGTGGTTCCCTGGCACTCCAAGTGCTCCAGAGGCATGCTCATGCTCCTAACGTAGAGTAGAGCAGCAGTGATGATTACTAACCTTGCCAATGGACACAGCCAATCAGAATGCACGGTGCATGTAAACCTTCTTGATTCCTTATTCATCTGCCAGCACAGGGACACCAGCCCTGGACCTGCTGGACCTTCGGACAGGATTACATGTACCAGGAGCGGTAGGGAAGGGAGTAGGTTTTGGTTGGACCAGTTCCCTGGATGATGAGGAAGCTGCTTCATCCCATAGTTTGGACTCTGACATGCTTCTCTGGAAGACCAACCCTTGGATGAACCTCAGGAGCCATCCAGCTCCAGCTGGGAGTGTGTCCTGTGCCTCTTGCCATTTTGATGGCAAGAGGTGGGGAGATGATTGCTGTGGGAGAAGACACATGTGCTCATAGTTAGCATTGTGAGGAAAGCAGGAAGACTTTTTAGGTGAACTTAAAGTCACTCACCATGGCCGTGTAACTCCGTTGTTACAGTGTACAGCTGTAACAACATCTGAGGGAAGCAGTCCAGGCTCCATTTTTCCTGCTTCTCCAGGGTGAGTTGCCACAAGCCAAGCAGTATGTCCCAGTGTGGCGCACTGTAGTGTCAAGCATTCAGGTGTAGATAGTCCATAGGCATTGGCTGGAAGGAACCTCTGCATGGGATCTCTTGTGTATGAGCAAGCCCTTAAGCTTTAATCTCTGTTCCTTTGTGGCTTTCATATTAAAATGAAAGCCACAAAGGAACAGTGGGTAGCGGTGTTGATTTGCTTCCCAGGAATCCATGAATTCATAGAAATAATGAGTCCTGGGAACAAGATATAATGGTGGCAGCTGCCAGCTCATGCTGGGGTTGTGTCTCATGGTAGAACCCCATACTCATGTGGCTAGATCTCAGCAAAAGACTTTGTTTAACTTGCTATAAGTATTATTTATGCTGAGTAGATTTTCCCTTGATATTCTTGGAAAACCTCATCTAGTCAATCCTAGCTGTAACTGAATGAACTTAGCTTGCAAATAGTGTTCAGGAAGTGGGGAAGGAGCTGTGGTGGTGCAGAAGACAGAACTCTAGCTGGGCCTAAGGTTGGGTGTTGCCTGCTTGTGGCAGAAAAAGACAATTTCTAAGCAGATCCTGCTGTCTTTTGGCTTTGAAGGAATGTGTAGCACTTGACAGGGTGGTTAATAACAGGACTGGTTTGGTTTTGAAACTTGGAAACAATCTTGTTTCTTCTTTCAGAACAGCAAAGTCCTTTAAAGGTCAGCTTTTGTGGTGTGATCACAGTTGCCAACAGTTTAAGTGGCAGTGCTGTGATTCAAATGAGTTGGATGGTTAATCTCAGAAATTGATCCTTCTTCTCAACTGCCTTTTGTTTAGCAACTGGTTTGGCTCTGGTTTGGAAGCTCTCTTTGGATTAAGCAGTGTGATATCTGGGGAAAATGTCAGAGGGAGAAAACCTGCCCAGGGCTACTCAGTCTGAGGAGTGGTGGGGCTGGAGCCACCCAATTCCCCTTTCTCTTGTCTTTTCTATTTAAAAAAAACCAAGTAATCTCATCCTGGTCTTTCACTGCAGCTGGTCTGGCATGGTAAGTGTGTAAAACAAGGACAGGATGACTACAGGAACTCAGTATGACCCTGAAAATAGAAAGAAAGAAGCACACTGAAATCTGGGTGGTGTATGGAAGGCTGTGTGTGTCTAAGTGTCTGTCTGTCTGTCTTCTCCCCATGGAAGGCAGCTGCCTCTGCCTCATGCCAAGGGAATTGATGGAAATCCTCCTCCAGCTCAGGAAGAGATAGGCGAGCCCCTGCACTAACCTGGGCTTGAGGTCCTCCCACCTTCCTTTTCCCCATTTTGGGAAAGTGTCTGATTTTCCCTGCTGACCCAAATGACAAGTGTTTCCAAGGCCTTTTTGTAACCTAGGTGAGATTGAGGCCCTTGGATCACCTAACCTAGATGGGCAGGCAGCTCTGGTGCTGCATGTTTGCCCACCTTTGCAGCGTGCTGGCACTCCTGCCTGCACCAAGCATGCTCCAGAGAGGTGGCTGTGCATGCCTGCTGTGTCGCTGTCTTCCTTAAGAACTGCCTGCTTGTCAACACCCCAGTCTCCTCCTCTGTGCAAAGGCAGCATCCTTAACTCCATGGGTCAACCTTGAAATCCTCCCAGTAGCATGAGCAGAGCAAACCCTCTGGAGCAGGTGTTGGTGGGAGGCAGCTCCCAGCTTCTGCAGAGGGTCCCATTCCCTGTGATGCAGCTTGGCAGGATGCTTTCGGTTGTGGCAAATGAAGATGCCAGGCCACCCTCTCTTCCATCAAGGTGCAAGAGGAGAGATCTCAAACTATGCAGCTCAACTACTCCCCAGTGTCTGATACCCCCTTCCCCTCCCGCTCCTCTGTCCTCTCACCACACTTCCCACCAAGATTCCTTTTCTGCCTAGTGTATAGTCATCCTCCATCCCTGCCCTTTTGCCTCTGACGGATTTTGCCTGTATTTTAAATACTGTATTTTTTTGACTTGTGCTTTCCATGACTAGTTTTCACAGTTCCAGATTTTTTACTAACTTTGACTGCATCTCTCTGTCTTCTCCCTTTCTGCATTCCCCCTCCCTGCCCTCCCCAGACCTTGCAGTGTTCAAGGAGCGGCTGAGAGTGTTAACAGTAGGAGGTATGCAATTAATGAGCCCTTAACCCTCTGGAGTGCAGGACTCTCTTTGAATAGGTTATTCTGGTGGTAAAGTGGTAAATAGGTTATTCTGAGCTGGTAAAGTGGACCCCTCCCGTCTCCCACCACTCCTGAATTTTGTGGCGTGTTTAATTTTTAATTTCTACTCAAAGTCTTGATGTAGGTGTGTGGTTAGTGACACTTTGTCTAGTATAAATCCTCAGTTTGAGCCTTACTGGCCTTTTCTATACTGTGTTTGCATGCCTGGCTTGCTAGAGTATGTTTTGTTATGAATAATAATTTTACAAGGCCTCAATCTCCCTCATTGGTTCAAGACTCCTAAAAATCCAAGCTGTCTTCTGCTGGTTTTGTCGCAGGGAAAATTTGGCAGCTCGTCTCTTGTCTTCCTCCATCTGATGGTGTTGCTGCCTATAAATACCGAGTGTTGTCAGAGCTGTCAGGCTGCAGCAAAGAAGAAGCAAAGATGCTTAGATGTCCTAAAACTCCTTGTAAAATCTGATACTCCCCAAAGTGTGCCAGAGTGTCTTCAAAGCATCACAGCAGAACAAGCCAAAGCCCTATGGTGCACATCTGCAAGCTTCAGCAAATTACTGAGGATTCCCTGGAACCCTTCAACAGGCAGTTTATGTGGGATGCTCCTTGCCGCCTCTCTCTGGGATTTCTGTTTGAATGGGAACCAAAGAGAAACCCCAGAGACATGGGGCCAAAGTCTCGACTCCTGTCTCGTTCAGTGTTCCTAGGCATATCTCCGGAGCAGAGCTGCTGGGGCCTGGCTTCATTCCCTCTCCTGGGACTCCAGTGTCCCAGGAGCAGAGGGGATGAACAGCAGTGGCAGCCAGGAATGTGTTCCACGTTTCTGGACTTGCCCCTCAAGGCTTCACAGGAATGAGCCATGACCAGCTCTGTCATCATGGAATCACAGACTGGCTTAGGCTGGAAAGGGCCTTTCATACTGCCCAGTCCCCTAGACCAGGTTGCTCTCCAAGCCTGGCATTGAACACTTCCAGGGATTGGCTGTCTGCAGCTCACTGTCCATTCCTGACCAGACAGCAAGGGATAGACTTTTAACATGAAGTTCAAGGAAGGGGCCAGCTCAGGAGGGGCCAGTTTTTGCCTCCCATTCCCCTGAGGAAGGTGGGTTACACTGCTCTGCCATGCTTGGATGGTGTTCCCCATCCCCACTCTAAAGGAACAGGTCCTCTAAAAGCTCCCTCTCTAAAATCTGGGGTCCTGTGCTGGTTTGGAGGAAGCTGGGAGGAGTGGTATGTGTGTCTACTGCAGCTCCTGCCCTGGGGTTAGGAAACACCTTGGGACCAGGCCCGGTTGGGAGTGCAGGAGGGATGAGAAGGAGCCTGAAAAAGGGCTGTAGACTGACTCCTTCATCCACACTCCTGCTTCAGAAGGGTCACGGGACTCTCCAGTTTCTGGACCTGCTTCTGCCTTTCTGCATTGGTTTAGCAAGGCCAGCACTGTCCCTCCTCCTCTGTGCCTCAGTTTCCCCAGAGACAACCATGAGCTTCAGTGGGTAGAGAGGCACCTCTGATGGCTTTGGGGTACAGCGGGACTCACCTGCAGCCCTAAATCCCAACCTCCAGTTCTTGAGACCTGCTTGGCCCCTCTCCAGGCCCAGCTCATCTCCCCACAGCCCCATACCATGAGTAGGAGCTGCCTCCAAATCGTCATTTGCCAGCACCAGAGGGTGGAGGTTTGCTGAGCAGAGCTGGGCAAAAGCTCTAATTAAAAAGCTGTTGGTGGGGTGAAAGGGTACCTGCGCAGCCGAACCCCTGAGTGGCTGCTGGCCACCCTGCTCCTGGGTTGAGCTATTCAGGAGAGTCCATCAGAGCTCTGTTGCCTGTTCTCTTTCTTGCTTCTCGGTCTCTCCCTCCTTGGGGTTTTGTCTGTTTGGTTGTGTCTGTTTTAACTGTTTCCTTCTCTGCGTTGACTCTCCCTTTTTAATTCCTGCCACGTGCCGAGACCTCTGGTGTGCTCGGTGACTCCTCAATTCCTGTTTTCTCTCACCTTTGTTATAATTTGTTGCGTGTTTTTTGTGTTCTTGGGGCTCCAAGCTCCGTGACTCACCCTGGATTTTAATTGCCCATTTCCATGCATATACATTGCTTTGTGGTTCGTTTCCTGCGGTGCCTTCTGTAATAACTCATTGTTTGGTGCTCAATGTCTTTTTGTTTAATTAATGGCTTGGTTTTTTATCCATATAAACCTCCTTCATGTTTATTATTTTTTTATGCTGCTTTTTTTTGTCCCTTCCCCACTTCTCCCAAATTTACCTGGTCCCTGTGTGATGGTATCCACGTCCCTCTTCCTTCCTTCTTTCTCTTGCTTCTCCCACCCGTGACAAATCCTGCAGGCTTTTATGGTCTGGATGAATCTGACCTCGACAAAGTTTTCCACTTGCCCACAACCACTTTCATCGGGGGAAATGAATCGGCTCTTCCACTCCGGGAAATCATCCGTCGGCTGGAGGTGAGAAGGGTAGGGGTCTCACCAGGTCTGTGTGCAGCCAGGGGCTGGGGCAGAGCAGTTGTCTTTGGAAAATCCTGGGTCAGCCTGCACATTTTAAGATTTTCAGTTTGGGAACTGCTTCTCAGCACTCGCCCCACTCACTAGAGTCACCTCGAGTAACCTGCTTAGCTGTGATTGTGTCCAGCTTTCTGCTGCATTGCAGCAACGCACTTGGTTTGCCTAAGGTGGAACAGGCCCCAGGCAACTGGATACTGCCTTTTTTGAAACCTCTCCAGCTATGCTTTCCAGTTTGAAGCAGCAGCTGGTGCTTGCAGAGCACAGGAGTGGGCTGGAGGCCAGTGATCCCCTCTTCAGGCACTGCAGCAGTGTTGCTGTCCTGCATGGGCGTCCTTCAGAGGGTCTTGGTGCAGGTTTGAGACCCCTGGAGCTGGGACTTCCAGCTCATACAGCCAGTTCCCCTTTTCTGCCAAATTTCATCCCCTCCTGTGCTTGGACTGATCTCAAGCAGCTCTCAGGCACGCTGCAGGCTGCTCAGATGGTCTCTGCTGAGACTAGTTGACCTTAGAAGAAGCAAAACTTTGCCAACATCTTAGCCCATCTGCAGGAATGGGCTCCTCATTGTGGGAGAACCTTCTGATTCTCCCCTGCCCTGTGATATGGGATTTTGGACTGCTCACAGGTGATGCTATGGAGAGGGAAAATCTCTCCTCTGAGGTGGATATAAAGGATTTGAGGGACTGATTGTGGGCCCCTCCAGGAAGGGGAATTAAACAGCTTGATGCTGTGTCATGTGCTGGCCTGCAGCATCCTGGAACATGTCCTGCTACATCCCTTTTCCTGGGAATACAACTCAAACAAGGCTCCTGAAGTGGGGCTGTTGCAGGGTTGGCAGCTGGGTTCCCCCAGGACTCCCTCCAGCTGCCAGGCGTGAGGGTCGATGTCTCTGCTGGCACAGAAAGGCTCTTTGGCTGAAAGGGTGAAGGGGGAAATGAAGAGCACCTGGCCCTGTGATCCAGTGGGGCTGCAAGTGCCAGTCCTTTGGGGGTTTGAGGTGCTGAAGCCCTGGCTGTTGCCTGATGGCCCCTCCTTTCCCTCCCTGTTGGAGCAGATGGCATACTGCCAGCACATTGGCGTGGAGTTCATGTTCATCAATGACCTGGAGCAGTGCCAGTGGATCCGGCAGAAGTTTGAGACTCCAGGCATCATGCAGTTCACCAATGAAGAGAAGCGCACGCTGCTGGCCAGGCTGGTCCGCTCCACCAGGTACCCTGGGAGGGCTTCACCTTCTCCATGTCTTCCCCAGGAGGTTTGCTCCCAGCCAGAGTGATGCAGTCACCAGCTGAGTCATATCTTGACATCATCTGTCGCCTTCGTGAGCAGGTTGACGCCACTGAGCTGCCAGTCTGGCAGGCTCAGGTGCTGGCAAACAGCCTGAAAATGTGGATGATCCTGAAAGAAAAGGTCTAAAAATAAGGATTAAGTACAGCATGGTGTTGGAGTGGGGGGAAATGGCCAGCTGAACTCTGTGAGAAGACACTGAAGTGACTGTTGTGCGCTGCATGGTACCAGCTTGAGCATCAGCCAGTGCTGTGGCTCCCTTGGTGCAGTCCCTGTCCGTTCCCTGGTTTCTGCCCTCACTGATCCCTCCCTCCCTTTGCCTCCTAGGTTTGAGGAGTTCCTCCATCGGAAATGGTCTTCAGAGAAGCGTTTTGGTCTGGAGGGATGCGAAGTGCTGATCCCAGCCTTAAAGACCATTATTGATAAGTCAAGTGAGAAGGGAGTGGATTATGTGATCATGGGAATGCCCCACAGGTAACCTTGCTTCTAGCCATGGTGCTGCCTGGTGCGGGTAGAAGGTGGGGGGGATGTTGCTGGGGTTTGGTACTGGAGGGCACACTGGTTTCTACCATCACCAAATTGATCTTGGTTAGTGATGAACCTCAGCTGGAGAGGTGAGGCCTTGGCTGCTCTCTGCTCATCAGGATCTTTCCAGCTTAGTAAATTCATTTGGAGAGTGGTGGTGGCTTGAGGTCAGACCTGGAATCATGCTGGAATTCCAGCACCTACGTACTCTGGGGCATCTCAACAAGTATGTAGGATGTGGTGTTGGCCAAACCATCCCTGTGCTGAGAGATCTTCAGACTCCTCCTGGTTTGTCCCTGTATCTGGGTGACCCCACAGCCATCACAGGAGGTGTAGCCTGTGGCAGTGGGGGTTGTAGATCACCATCAGCACTTAATGGCTGTCAGCTGTGGCCTTGCTTTTGCAGGGGACGCCTGAATGTTCTTGCCAACGTGATCAGGAAAGAGCTGGAGCAGATCTTCTGCCAGTTCGACTCCAAGCTGGAGGCTGCTGATGAGGTGAGCTTCTCTCCTGCCTGCAGCAGGCTGCTGCTGCCTGCCCCTGAGCACTCCCCAGGGGCTGTGGCTGGATTGTGCCATTGCTTCTGGTGTCACTCAGTGGCACCGGTGTTGCATGGATTTCCACGTTGCAAGCACACCTGGGTCATGGGAGCCTTTGTAGAGCTGCCAGTGCTGGTCTGTCCTTGCCTGTCCTAGGGGTGACATGTGCCATTGTCTCCAGCACAAACTTGGCTCTTGGCAGCTCTCCAGGGCATGAAGCAGCCTTGGGGTGTTTGCTTCGGGTGGCCAGGAGCAGAAATTTATTTGTGCCCCTGGTCCCCATCTGGGATTCTAAAGCAGCTCCAAAAGCAGCTCTGTCACTGCAATAAACTCATGCTCCAAAGCTTCTGCATCATAAGCTGGGATGATTTGGCTTTTGGGAAGCTGGGCTGGGCTGGATGGATCCTGCCATGACCTTCAGTGGGATTTCAAGGTGAGAAAGCAGCAGCCTGGGGCCTCGAGGTGCCCTGATGGGCTGCCTGGCTGCACATTGGGAATGGTGCCATGGATGGCCATGCTGCTGCAGTGTGGGTAGAGCTCAGGCAAGTGTTACCTGTTATTCAGGGTCTTTGCCCAACCTACCACACTTGCTTCATCCCTCACACCTTCAGCTGTCTTTAGATGGGCTGGGTGCATGTCTGAAGTTGGCAGTGGTTTGGCACCTGGCACAGGCTTTCCTTGGTGCCAGTTCAGCTCCTGCAGTGAGTGCCTGCTGCACTGTGGCAGTACCTGCAAAAAAAGCCTCCCTCTTCCAGCCTTGAGGTCAGCACTCCTCTGTCTCCTTCCATGCCCCAAAAGCCACTCATGCCCTGGGGTGACTCTCTTGTCCCCTCCACCAGGGGTCTGGTGATGTGAAGTACCACCTGGGAATGTACCACCGGCGGATTAACCGCGTCACTGACAGGAACATCACCCTTTCCTTGGTGGCAAATCCTTCTCATTTGGAAGCAGCTGATCCTGTTGTTCAAGGCAAGACTAAGGCAGAGCAGTTTTACTGTGGGGACACGGAGGGGAAGAAGGTGAGTGCTGCTCAGATGTGTGTAATGACGTGGCCTAGGCTGGATGGATTTTGGTGGAGACAGGCTGGTGGGAAAGTGAAGTAACTTGTCTGCTTTCTGTTTGATGTGCCACTTCCCCTGCTGTCACTCTGACTTTGCTCCCCATCCTTCCCTTCTGTTTTTGGAGATAACTTTGGGAGGGGCTTGCCCACCCTAGGTTCCCATTGCTGCTTTCTTCATCTCTGAACTGAGCTGGGCTGTGGGCACAGCAAATGCACAACCCCTGACGGGGAGACAGGGACATGAGGGGAACCCCAAGGCAATGCAGGCACCACACCTTGGAGGGCTTGGCAGCAGGATCTCAGTGTGACTAGAGATAACCATTCCTGAGACTGGGAAAGTTGGAACTGGCAACAGAAGGCAGTTCTCCACACCCCGGTGGGAAGAGGCTGTGGGGAGCTGTTTGCTGTGTGATTCATTGCAGACCTGTCTCCAATCCTAAGAAGTGGAAGAGTGAGATCCAAAGTGCTTCCCTCCCTTCTGCACCCCAGGCGCTGGATATAAATAGACTGATCCTGTCCTTGCCTGGCAGGCGGTGTCCTTAGCCAGCCCCTGGGATGGTGACAAAATAACATCAGTGGCCCTGGGGCTTCTGGGCTGAAAGTGTGAGAGAACAGGGCTTCTTTTCTTCTTCCCCCAGTGAGAAAAAGGCTTTGCTTTGGGGTGTATGTATTTGGGAATGAGATTGCTGCCCAGCTGGGGCATACTGGGTACTGTTTTGCTGTCTGCTCAGGGTGCCCCAAATGTGTTGCCCTTGCTGGGGTGTGAGGAGCTGGGAGCTGGTGGCCACAGTCTTTGCCTAGTGGTGTGTCAGCTATGGCTGACTCCCCTCCCATCCCCTGGGAAAGCACTGGATGTGTTGATGAGCAGCTCTATGTCCTTTCTGGGACATAAAGGTGAAAATTCATGGGGAGGAGAGCTGGGCCCTTTCCTGGTGGTGTCCTGCTCTCTGTCCCTGATGACCACCATGGCTTCCCCTCTCCCAGGTGATGTCCATCCTCCTGCATGGAGATGCTGCATTTGCAGGGCAGGGCATTGTGTACGAGACATTTCACCTGAGCGACCTTCCCTCCTACACCACCCACGGCACTGTCCATGTTGTGGTCAACAACCAGGTGAGGAGCAAACACCCTGTGCCTGTGGGTCCCTGGCAGAGCTGTCGTTGCAGGCTCTGGGGCAGGGAGTAGCTAGAACCAGCAGCAGCTGTTTTCCTGCCAGTGTTTGTGGTAGGAGCCCTAACCTGGGGTCAGCAGGGGGTACTTCTTACCCAGCTGCTCAACAGCAGCAGCTTTTGAGCTCAGTCTGGTGCAGAGGTGATACAACCTGATGCTCAGTGCGTGAGTCTGACGGGGCTGATCCTGTCTACTGCGACGGAAACCAGAGGTGTTTCATTGGGGCCAGCATGTCCCCACAGCTGCAGCAGGTACCCGGATGTGCCACTGTGTCCAGACACAGCGGACAGGCAGCTTGTGCATCTGCAGCCCAGCTGCAGCAGCTGAGCTGCCCTTGGAGCTGTGTGACAAGTTTCCTGGGACACCAAAGCAGCTGTCTCATGCTGAGCCAGCTATGATACCAGTGTTCAAAGAAGGAGCTCATATGAAAGCTGTATCCTAAATGCAGTTGGTAACACTGTGGTTATCCGTCTGCCCTCACTTGCTACAGATTGGCTTCACGACAGACCCACGGATGGCGCGCTCCTCGCCGTACCCCACGGACGTGGCGCGCGTGGTGAACGCGCCCATCTTCCACGTAAACGCCGACGACCCCGAGGCCGTGGTCTACGTGTGCAACGTGGCAGCAGAATGGCGAAGCACCTTCCACAAGGACGTGGTGGTGGATTTGGTAAGGAATGTGGCACAAGTGCCTGAAGCTGGGACTCAGCCAGGGGTGTGCTTGGGTGCCTCCTGGGCTATTTGGGACCCTCCCTCACGTGGCCTAGGTAGCTCCCAAGTGCTTTTGGAGCGGTAGATCACAGGCAGGCATCTTTCCTTTCCTGGCAGGTTTGTTACAGGCGCAACGGGCACAATGAGATGGATGAACCTATGTTCACGCAGCCCCTGATGTACAAACAGATCCGGAAACAGAAGCCAGTGTTGCAGAAATATGCAGAGCTGCTGATTTCCCAGGGGGTGGTAAATCAGCCGGAGTATGAGGTACCATCTGCGGGCCCTGAAAGGGGAAAACTGCTAGTGGCATCTCCAGGGAAAACTACTTACGTGGTTCAGACCTGGGTGTGAAGGCCCACGTGGGCCTACAAGAACCACGTTCTTGTGCTTGTAACCTAAAGGTGGCAGAGCTGTGCTGGGGTTGGGTGTGCGCTGCAGACCTGGCAGCAATGGAGTTCAGAGCCAAGGCTCATCTTTGAACTGTGCCAGCTCTGAAAAGTGCAGTAACATCTCGTTCAAGGTTCACCCTGTGATCAGTGTGGAACAGGTGATGCAGCTCTGGGCACTGCAGCACAGGCAGGTCCCAGTGCTCAGGATTGCTGTGGCCACGGGTATCTGGGGCAGATCCTGTCCTGGTTCTGCTGCTTGGGCAGCTCACGACGCAGAGGTTCCACCAGCCCTGCTTGCCCTGGCGCCATCTTTCAGCATCAGTAGGATTGGACAGCTCTGAGCATAGCAGAGCTATGCCTTGGTGTACAGGGCTGTGGCTGTGCTCTCTGAGGCTGACTGCACAGCTTTGGGACTTCTATGGCAGGGACCACCTCTGCCCTCCAGCACCCTTGCAAGCTTACCAAGGTCCTCAGGCTCAACACCCTCATTTGGAGATCCCCCGTTAATGTTTTTCTGCCTCTTGTTTCTGCCTTTCAGGAGGAAATTGCCAAGTACGATAAGATTTGTGAGGAGGCCCATGCCAGATCCAAGGATGAGAAGATCTTGCACATCAAGCACTGGCTGGACTCACCTTGGCCAGGTAAGGCAGTAGCGGTGATTGGGAGGCCAGAGCAAGGCACCCGGCCTCTCTAGATCCATGGCAGAGATTTTCTAGTAAGCCACCCCACAGGGGAGGTTAGAGGTGCTCTTCCCGTTCCTGGTGTCCCTACTTCTGCTTGAGGGTGTCCGTGTCCTGGGGTCTTCCCACAGATCTGGCACACCTGATGGTGTTTCTCCTTCTCTGACAGGTTTCTTCACTTTGGATGGGCAGCCCCGGAGCATGACCTGCCCTTCCACTGGCCTCAATGAAGAGGACCTGACACACATTGGCCAAGTGGCCAGCTCGGTGCCAGTGGAGGATTTCACTATCCATGGAGGTAGGAGCTTGTGAAAGCTGTGCCAGACTGGGCATTTGTTCCAGAGAGCTGTGAGATAGGGCTGAGATGTGGCCTGGAAGGTAGGGACATACTGGACTGCTTCAATATGGGTGGGCAGCAGGTCAAGGGTGGGGATCCTCCCCCTGGGTGCTGCATTCTTGAGACACTGCCTGGAGCTTTGGGGGCCCCAGAACAAAACCTGGACCTGTTAGAGCAGGTCCAGAGGAGGCCTTGAAAATTATACCAGTGCTGAAGCCCCTGTGCAGGAGCTCCTAGAGAGCTGAGTATGTCTAGCCTGAAGGAAAGAAGGCTCCAGGGAGACCTAAGAGACCCTTCCAGTGCTTAAAGGAGCTTGCAGAGAGATGCAGAGGCACTTTGCACCAGGACTGTGGAGTGACATGACAAGTGGGAATGGTTTCCCACTGCCAGAGGGCAGTGTTAGATGGGATATTGGGAAGGAATTCTTCCCTGTGAGTGTGGTGAGGCCCTGGCACAAGTTTCCCAGGGAAGTTGTGGCTGCCCTGGAAGTGTTCAAGGCCTGGCTGGACAGGGCTTGGAGCAACTTGGTCTACTGGAAGATGTCCCTTGTAGTGCAAGAAATCCCTATGGCAGGGGTTGGGCTGGATGATCTTTAAGGTTCCCTCTCACCCAGACTCTTACGAGAACTTGTTTATGAGGGAGCTGTGGGTAAGGGAAGTGAACCAAGGAACAGCTCTTCTTTGGAGCTGATCCTTCCCTGCAGCTCTGCTTTCTTCATCCATGATTCATACCTCCAGAAGAGGAATCCATTCCTCTGCCCATGGCACTGTCAGTCTGTCAGTCTGTGGGCTGGTTGTGGAGCAGAGCTGGTGTCACTGGAGCTCTGTCCTGTGCTGGCTGTGAACCAGCTCTTGTCCTGGCAGGTCTGAGCCGTATTCTGAAAACCCGTGGGGAGATGGTGAAGAACCGGACCGTGGACTGGGCCCTGGCAGAGTATATGGCATTTGGCTCCCTGCTCAAAGAGGGCATCCACATCCGCCTGAGTGGCCAGGATGTTGAGAGGGGGACATTTAGGTAAAGCCCTGCTTTTGGAGGCTGTAAAGGCAATTCCACCGCTTCTGGGAGGGATCCAAAGGCTGATGATGAAGTTATTCTTCTCCCTTTTCCAGCCATCGCCACCATGTCCTGCATGATCAGAATGTGGACAAGAGGACCTGTATCCCCATGAACCACCTCTGGCCCAACCA
Source organism: Zonotrichia leucophrys gambelii (assembly GCF_028769735.1). NCBI lineage: Eukaryota > Metazoa > Chordata > Aves > Passeriformes > Passerellidae > Zonotrichia > Zonotrichia leucophrys. Next base: position 30,058 of record NC_088191.1, on the reverse strand, counting down.
GGCTCCCTACACTGTCTGCAACAGCTCCCTGTCAGAGTACGGTGTCTTGGGTGAGTGAGTAGGTCTGTGCTCACTGCCCAGGGTGAGGCCGCTCTGGAAGGGTAACCTGACCCTCTCACTGCTCTTCCATTCCTCAGGATTTGAGCTGGGCTTTGCCATGGCCAGTCCCAATGCCCTGGTGCTTTGGGAAGCCCAGTTTGGGGATTTCCACAACACTGCTCAATGCATCATCGACCAGTTCATCTGTCCCGGGCAGGCCAAGTGGGTCAGGCAGAATGGCATTGTCCTGCTGCTCCCCCACGGCATGGAGGGCATGGTAAGGACTCCTCTGGCTCACCCTGAGGTGGAACCCTGCACAGCAGTGGCACTGGTCATGATGTGGCAGTGCCTTACTTGGAGTTCTCATGCTTGCCTTGGCCTGCAATGACCATCCCCCTTCTTGGTCCCCGTAGGGTCCCGAGCACTCCTCAGCCCGCCCAGAGCGATTCCTGCAGATGTGCAACGATGATCCCGATGTGTTCCCTGTGAGTGGTGGCCCCCATGGTGGCGTGGTGCTCAGCCTCCTGTGCCCTGGACTGGGCTCGGTAGAGGGCAGCAACACTCGTGTGGGCTTAGCACAGTGGGAGCCAATGGCAGGAGGCTTACGATGCCTTGGTCTCGTGCTGGCCCGAGGGTTTGGGGAAAGGGTCTGAACCTGGTGCCCAGGCTGCACCTCCACGGAACCTGGCATAGTCCAGGGGAGAGGTGGCCCTGAAAGTGGAATGAGAGGGGGTTGCTGGCCACCCCTATGGCCAGACTAAGGTGGAGGGCACAGCCCTGGAGCCTCTCCCAGATCTCTGTGGGTCTCTGTGCTCGGGACAGTGAGGGAAGGGAGGGAGGGAGGGAGGGAGGGAGGGAGATAGGGAGATAGGGAGGGAGGGCTGGGGCCTACTCTTCTGCCTGCTGCTGGAGCCACGAGGCCAAGAGGTACCTTGTGTTTCCTGAAATCCCCTCACCCGTGCTGGCCAAGGCAGAAGCTGGATGACTTTGATGTGCGTCAGCTCTATGAGTGCAATTGGATTGTCGTGAACTGCTCCACTCCAGCCAACTTCTTCCACGTCCTGCGGCGCCAGATCCTCCTGCCCTTCCGCAAACCGGTCAGTGCCAGCAGCTCCGTGCCCAGCTTGGTGCCCAGGCAGGGCACTGTGTTCCTGCTGGGTGTTTCCCTGGACTGGGACTGGGCTGGGGGCAGCTTCTTCCTGTACCTCGGACATGGGCAGCTGGCTGCTGCCTGGCCAAGGACCTCATGGTGCTCAGGACTGGCTTGGCATTTGATGTGCAGCTGCTGTCTCGTGTGGGCTGCAAGGGCTGTGTCCCCTTCCCAAACTCCACGGGGAGGTCAAGGCTGTTGGAGCCAACAGACACTGCTACATACCTACCTCAGCCAGTTCCAGTCAGCTCCAGCCATGGGACAGGCAGGTCCCTGGTAGCCCCTCTGCCTCTTCCCCATGGGACATCTCGACTGGGATGGTTGGTGCTGTCGGGAATGGATGCCCAATCTGGCAGAGCACTGCAGCTGAGTGAGAAGCAAACCTCTGGCAGCTGCTCCCTTGCTCAGGCAGGATGGCCAGGGGAGGGCAGACAGGGGAGGTGTTTCTGGCAGGGTTGACCGCCTTGCTCTGCCTCTTCTTCTCCACTCCAGCTGATAATCTTCACTCCAAAGTCGCTGCTGCGCCACCCCGAAGCCCGCTCCAGCTTTGATGACATGCTGCCAGGTACAAGAAGCACAGAGCTGCCTGTGTGCCCCCCATGCTGCTCCGCAGGGTGAAGGGCAGGAGTCTGTGGCCTTGGGTAAAGCCTGCCTGACTGCAGCCGCCCCATGCTGGAGGCTGGCTGAGTGAGGCCATGGCCTTCTCCTTGGCACATCAGAGCCTCATTAGAACTGAGCCTGCCACCCTTGGGAGACTTGGCTCCATGGGGCTTCCTCCATGGGAAGGGATTTGACAGCCCCAAGTGGCACGTGATGGTTTGTGGTGGGAGTTGTTCCTGTTCCTGGGTGAACTGACTCTTCCTCTCAGGGTCCTGGCAGGGGCTGGCATGGGATTTGGCTGCTGGCACAGTGCTGTGGCTCAGGGTGCTGTTCTCTTTCTTGGCAGGCACCCACTTCCTCCGTGTCATCCCCGACAGTGGCCCTGCAGCCCAGAACCCCGAGCAGGTGAAGCGGGTGCTGTTCTGCACCGGCAAGGTGTACTATGACCTGACCCGTGAGCGCAAGGCCCGGCAGATGGAGGCCGATGTGGCCATCACCAGGGTGGAGCAGGTGAGCAGCGTCCTGCCAGCACCGTGCCTGCGGGCTGGGGGTTCTGCAGCCCCTGAGATGCTGCCCCACATCTCCTGTGACGCCACTCTCTGCCCCCCGCAGCTCTCCCCATTCCCCTTTGACCTCCTCCAGCGGGAAGCCCAGAAATACCCAGCTGCCGAGCTGGTGTGGTGCCAGGAGGAGCACAAGAACCAGGGTTACTATGACTATGTCAAACCCCGCCTTCGCACCACCATCAACCGTGCAAAGCCTGTCTGGTAAGGATGCAGTGGCTGGCTCAGAGGCTGGGAGGGAGCTGGTCGGTACAGACCCTTCTCACGGCCCACCTTCTCCCTGGCAGGTATGCAGGGCGGGAGCCAGCAGCTGCCCCTGCCACTGGCAATAAGAAAACTCACCTGACAGAGCTGCAGCGGCTCCTCGACACGGCCTTCAACCTCGATGCCTTCAAGGACCTGGCCTGAGCGCCGGCGCGGCGCAGCATGCTCCTCTGTCTGTCTGTCCGTCTCTCTGTCCTTCGCTCGCCTCCCGCCCTCAACTACAGATCTTGTCAACCCCATACTGGTGCCTCGAGTCCTTGTCTGCCTCATGCCAGGGTGGCTCCGGTGCAGCCACCCTGGGGAGCATGAGGGTCTGGGGGCTGCCTGCTGCCATGGTGGGTAAGACCCATGGCCCCCCAGAGCCCTGGAATGTCTGCTCCCTGGGACTCTTCTCTGGGGGCGTCCTGTACCTCACAAGAGGGGCTGGTCTCCACAGCTCTTCTACTGTCCAGTGCAGTGAGTCAGGTTCTTCCCAGTTCCTCTCAGTCTTCGACTTGTCCATGTGCAGCCTCTTGAAGGAAGGACATGGGGCATGTCCTGGGGGCCCAGGCAGGTGTGAGTGTGCTGTGCCCATGTCTCAGCTTTGCCTGTCCTCGGGGAGCATGTTCTTCCCCTCTCATCCCCCAGCTCTGAGCCCCCACAGGGACAGACAGGGCTGGTGCTGGGTGCCGTGTCCTCTCATTGGAGATCCTGAGTGGAGTCGAGGGAGGTGACGTCCGGAACGAGGCTCATTGTTGGCACCTCCCGAGCCCACCGCATCCTCCCGCAGGAGCCCTTGGGGGATGGGGGCGATAGGGCAGCCCCAGCTGGGACTCGCTGTCGGTGTCCCCAGAACCCACCGCCGCTTTTCGGCTCTGCAGGTCTTTCAGTGCAGGGGTGAGGTCGGGGGTACACGTGCCACGCCCCGCCGCATCCCCCTGGCTGCGCAGTCACACACCGAGTCGCACACGGTGTCCCCGCGCGCACACCGGTGCCAGGTGCCACGTGCCCGCGCGTCTGGCGGTGCCGCCGCTGCGGTCGCGCTCCTCACGCACACGGGGCCGCGCGCTTCCCCACTGCCCTCATCCCGCTCGCCGCCGCGGCCCGCACCCTTCGGCGCTCGGCTACCCGCGCCTGGCCGGGCGGGGGCGGGGCCTGCATACTGATGAGCGCGCGGCCCCATTGTGCGCGGCGACGCCCGGGCCCCGCCTCCCGGCCCCGCCCCCCGCGGAGCTGCGGCCGCGCGCGGCTGAAGATCCCGCGCAGCCTCCGCGCAGCCGCGCGCGCCCCGCGCCGCCAGGGCCATCTTGGGCCGCCGCCGCGGTGAGAGCGGGAGCGCCGGGCGGGGGGACGGGGCGGAAGGCGGGCGGGGCTGGCGGTGCCCCCGCGGGCCCCCTCCGCCGTGCCGGGGGTGGTGGGGGTGGTTGCCATGGCAATGGGGGGACCCGGCCCCGGGGCCTGTCCCTGCGGTGCCGCCGGGGAAGGAGCGGAGGGGGCTGTCACCTCCGGCGAGGGGCGCCGGGGGCCGGTGCTTCCGCGGTGGCGGCTCCCGGGAGCCGGGGCAGGCCCGCCGCGGGTGTTCCCCTCTCCTTGTCTTTCCTCGCGGCGACCCCGTCTCCGCCGCCCTCCCGCGGCGCCGGGAGGAACCGAAAGCGCCGGTGACCCCCGCGGCCCCCCGCTGGCGGGCCCGGCTGGAAATACCCCGGGCAGCGGGGCGCAGTGCCGGGCCGGGGGCCGCGTCCCTTCCCCGGGAAGTCCCCGTGGTTTCCCCCGCCCACAGGCGCGGGGGAAGCCCCCGACGCCCGCCGCCCCGGGGAGCTTTGACGCCGCGGTGGCCGGCGCGGAGCGGGGGGGCGGCCCGGAGCGGGGGCGGCGCGTGCCGGCCGGTGCCCCGTGCCAGCCACGGGCCGGACGCCGAGCCCCGGCCGCGGAGGCTGGGGGGTCGCGAAGCCTACGGGCTGCCCCCCCGCCCCGGCCTCTCCGGGGGCGGCCGCCCCTCACCCGCCGCTCCACTGCTTCCCGCAGCCCCAGTGACAGACGGTGCCGCCGTCCCGCAGTGCCCGCCGCGGCCTCGGAAGACCCAGCCCACACCCGCTGATGAGCTCCATGAATCCCATGAAACCCTCGCTGCCGCCTGCGCCCCACGGGTGGGCGCCGGGGCAGCGTTCCTCCATCCATCCATCCATCCATCCATCCATCCATCCATCCATCCATCCATCCATCCATTCCTCAATCCCTCCATCCCTCCCTCCATCCTTCCATCCATGCATCTATCCATCCCCTTGTCTGTCCCTCCATCCCTTCCATTCTTCATCTCTCCATTTCTTCAATTCCTCCATCCCTCCGTCCGTCCATCCCTCTGTCCTTCATCTTCATTAATTTGTTTTTCTTTCTAGTGATGGTTCATTTGCATACGAGGCTGTTCCTTGGCAACCAAGCACCAATCAGCCGCCGGGATCCCTCTCCGTGGTAACCACTGTCTGGGGTGTCAGCAACCCCTCCCAGAGCCAGGTACCAGCAGCACCCCCACCCCAGGCATCCCCCACACCTGGATGCTACTGCCCCTGCCTGACCCACTGCCTCCCATTGCGCCCTCCAGGTTTTTGGCAGCCCCATGGGCCCTGGGGGAAGCAGCTCCAGCACCCCACTGCTGCCTGGCATGGCAGGCACCAGCTCGGGCATGAGCTCCCCACCATTCCTGCCACAGCAGCCCTTTGCTGAAGGGGCCCCAGGGAAGGGCTATGTGCAGCCCAGTGTCTATGGGCGCAACACCTACTCCAATGGGCCAGGCTTCGCTGCCAGGTAAGGCCAGCCCTGTTCTTTGTGGCCTGGCATGTGCCCTGCTGCAGGGAGAGCCACTGCATTCCCCTTACTGCTTCTCTGTTCTTCAGCTACAATGGTGGCCCGAGTGGCCCTGGAGGGATGGGGCTCGCCTCGCATGCCAGCCGGGCCACTGCTGATTTCACCCAGGCAGCAGCAGCTGCTGCTGTGGCTGCTGCCGCTGCCACAGCCACAGCCACAGCCACGGCGACGGTGGCGGCACTGCAGGAGAAACAGAGCCAGGAGCTGAGCCAGTATGGTGCGGTAAGAACCTGGATGTGGCAGAACTGGGGAGCTGACAGCCCCCCTGGCCTGCTCTGACCCTTCTCTCTTTGTTGCTGCAGATGGGCACAGGGCAGTCTTTCAGCAACCAGTTCCTGCCCCATGCTGGACCCCGTGGCCCCAACAGCATGAGCCCAGCTGGCATGGCAGGTGTTGTGGCCCCTTCTGGTGTCTCTCCTGTGAGCATGAGCCCAGTGCGGGCGCCCGGGACTGGCCCCCTCTATGGTGGGCAGCGAGTGCCTCAGCACACCTACCCTGGACCTCCCCAGAGCCAGCAGCTGCCCCGCCAGGGCCTCAAGCGGGGGTACTCCAATGAGGTGAGTGCCGCGTTGGTGAGGGCTATGGCATGTGGTTGGGCCCCTTTCCCACTGGTGCTGACTCCCTGGCCCCACAGGGGTACCCACCGCAGCAGTACCTCCAGGGCGGGCAGTACGCTGCAGCTGGTGCCCAGTATGCCCCCAGCGCCCCCCAGTCCTCCGCTCCGTCCCCCTCATACCCTGGCCACAGGCTGCAGCAGAGTGTGGGCCAGTACCTCTCCACTTCAGTCAGTGCTGGACCCTATTACAAGGTACCACAGGGGAACGTGGGCAAGGGGTGGAGGTCTGGGTGTCCACCATGCCTTGGTGCCAGCCCCTGGAGACCCTTCTCCTCCCATAGCCACCTGACCAGTTCAATGGGCAGAGCGCCAGCTTCAGCACCTACAGCCAAGCAGCCGTCAATGGGGTGAGTGTGGCAGCGGGCGGCGCGGGGGCTCTGCTGGCCTGGCTGGACGCTGAGGGCACGTGCTGCCTCTACAGCCGGGCCGGTCACTGCCGGGCTACCCCAGCTCGCCGCTGGCCGGGAACCCCACGCCGCCCATGACACCAGGCAGTGGCATCCCCACCTATGCGTCCCCTGGGCAGGATGTCAAGTCACCCTTCCTGGCAGACATGAAGCCCAGCGTTGCCCCCCTGCACCCATCCCCTTCAGGTGGGTGTCCCTGCTGCGGGTGATCTCTGCGGGGACTTTTGCAGAGATCACCCCCCGTGTGTACCGTGCAGACCTCGCTCCTGACAGCTCCCTGGCCTTTTCCCCTTAAATGGAAGGTGGGAGGGAATTCAGAGAAGAGGCGTGGCCACTGCCGGGGTTTGGGGGCTGATTGAGGCAGGAGTGGGCTGCCTGTGATTAGTGGGAGGGGCTTGCTAAAAGGGTGTGGCCTCAGGGGGCGGGGCTTTATAGGAGTGCTGATTTGGTGGGGGCTTCTGCTTTTAGGGTGGATCGGGAGGGGCTTGGCTATGGTGCGATTTCCTGGAGCGAGCGGGAGGAATGTGCGGTGGGGTGGGCTTCCTCCAGAGGGGTGGGAGAGGGGTGGTCCCCAGGGGTGGGGCCGCTTTCGGTGGGAGGGGCTTCCTGTATTGCCCGGGGCGCGGTGTCCAGGGTGGGCAGGGTCGCGTAGGTTGGGCTCCCTGCAAGGTGGGTCCTTGTTCGGTGGGCGGAGCGCGGCTGGGGCGTGGCCAGGGTGTGGCTGACGCCCGGGGAAGGTGTCCTTTCCCTGATGGCGGCGTCCCGCAGGGCCGGCCCCCGGCGAAGAGTTGCGGCTGACCTTCCCGGTGCGGGACGGCGTGGTTTTGGAGCCCTTCCGCCTGCAGCACAACCTGGCTGTCAGCAACCACGTCTTCCAGCTCCGTGACTCTGTCTACAAAACCCTCATGATGAGGTGGGGATGCTGGGGGGCATCTTCTGGAGTGTCACACAGTGCTGCTCGGGGCTGCTCTATGGCACCGTGTGCTGTGGAGTGGGGCTATGCTTGCAGCACATCTGGGCACTGCGTGTGCCATGTGGCACGGGGATGTGTGGTCTGGTATGGCTGGGCACAGCACTGTCCCTGCATCACGGTGTGAAGTGTGGCTTGGCACAGCCGTACTGCCGTGGTTCAGCGTGGTGTCATGGTGTTTGGCACGTTGTGGCACAGCCTGGTGCTTTGGGGCATGGCTTGGCATGGCACAGCATGGTGGGATGTGGTGTGGCCTGGCACAGTGCTGTGCTGCTGTTGGGGTTTGTCACAGTGCCATATGACTCAGTGTAACATGGAATGGCTTAGCACTGCATGGTTTTGCATGGCTCAGAGCAGGGAGCAGCACGGTGTGGTGACACATGTGGACACACCCCCTGCCCACAACCTGCCTGTCCCCAGGCCTGACCTGGAGCTGCAGTTCAAGTGCTACCACCACGAGGACCGGCAGATGAACACCAACTGGCCGGCCTCCGTGCAGGTGAGCGTCAATGCCACGCCGCTCACCATCGAGCGTGGTGACAACAAGACCTCCCACAAGCCACTCTACCTGAAGCACGTTTGCCAGCCTGGCAGAAACACTATCCAGATCACTGTCACCGCCTGCTGCTGTGTGAGTCACCAGGAGGGTACCAGGAGAGGGAGGGTGCTGGCTGGGGCCGCAGCTCAGCCTCCTGTCTCTCCACAGTCCCACCTGTTCGTCCTGCAGCTGGTGCACCGGCCCTCGGTGCGCTCGGTGCTGCAGGGGCTTATCAAGAAGCGCCTGCTCCCTGCTGAGCACTGCATCACCAAAAGTGAGCACCTGGGGCTTAGCAGGATGCACTGTGGCAGGGAGGCCACAGCAGGATGGGGGTAATGCTGCAGTGTTGCCCAGGTGCCACCATGGTGCCACCCCCGTCCCAGGGTCCTGGTTCTGACCCTTGGTGCCCCTCGCCCTCACTTTCCCAGTCAAGCGCAACTTCAGCAGTGGGACCATCCCAGGGACACCAGGGCCCAATGGTGAGGATGGTGTGGAGCAGACAGCCATCAAGGTGTCCCTCAAATGCCCTATCACCTTCCGGAGGATCCAGCTTCCAGCCAGGGGTCATGACTGCCGGCACATACAGGTAGGGCGTGGTGATGACAGGGTGCTGTATCCAGTATCCTGCCTCTTCCATCTCAACTGCTGCTCTCCCCACAGTGCTTTGACCTGGAGTCATACCTGCAGCTCAACTGTGAGAGGGGAACATGGCGGTGTCCTGTCTGCAAGTGAGTGGGGTCTGCAATGGGGCCATGCCCTGTTGTCCCTGCCTGCAGGGCATGGGTGTGTGTTTCACTACCTGTGGGGAATCTATTTCCTGCCCTGGGAGAGGAACAGTTCTTGCCTTAGGGGGAGGTTCCTGTCTGGTGGGGGTTCCCATACCTCAATCTGTTCTCTCTCTGCCTGCAGTAAGACGGCCCTGCTGGAGGGGCTGGAGGTTGACCAGTACATGCTGGGCATCCTGATCTACATTCAGAAGTAAGTGCCTTCCCGTTGGCTGTCTGTCCCTCCATGCCTAGTCCTGTGCCACCCCAGGGGTGGCTGTGCAGCCAGTGCCCCCAGCCTCACCTCCCCTGTGGTCCTGCTGTCCCCAGTTCAGAGCATGAGGAGATCACCATCGACCCGACCTGCAGCTGGAAACCCGTCCCTATGAAACCTGACGTCCACATCAAGGAGGAGCCGGAGGGGCCAGCGCTGAAGCGGTGCCGGACACTCAGTCCTGCACACATGGTGCTGCCCAACATCATGGAGATGATTGCGGCCCTGGGGCCTGGCTCTGTGCCCTTCCCAGCATTGTCACAACCTCCAGTGGGGGCTACCACCGACTACGGCACCCCGGGTACGGGGGGCACCCATGGGGGACAGGACTGAACCCCATCCCTGTGTGTGTGTCCCCCAATTGCCCCATTTCCTCTCACAGGTTCCAGCTTTCTGGGTCCTGGGGGCTTCCAAGAGCCTTTTGCTGCCCCTGGTGTCCCTGGCCCCTCAACGCTGAGTGACTTCACACCAGGCCCCTCCTCCATCTCCTACCAGCCCAACATCCCAGGCAGCCTTCTGGCCCCTGAGAAGCCTCCTGTGCCCACTCTGCCTGCACAGGTCAGCTGGGCTATAGGTGGAGGGACTCCCCACAAACCCTCATGTCTCACTCTGTGTGGGCTGGGGGGTCCCGGGGGAGGGAGGGTCTCATGACTATGCTCTTTCCGCACACTCCCCAGCTTCCCCCAGCGGGACGAATGGAGCCATCCCACCCCGTGGTGCAGACGGGGCTGCACAGTGCTCCCTCGGGCAGCCAGCCCAGCTCCACGCTGCACTCTCGGGGCGCAGGGGTACGGCCGCCCCTGGGAGCCCCGGCCCACACCGCCGACCTCGTCTTCCCCCCCGCACCCAGCATGGCCGCGGCGGGCGATGGCTCCGAGGCTGCCCTCGACGTGAGTACTCAGGGGGGTGGACAAGGGTCCGGCCGCTGGCTCGGGACCCCAGCTGCTGCAGGGGGGTGGGCAGAAGCTGCGGGGAGCCGATCATCACACACTGCCACCCCCAGCTCCTGCCTGAGCTGACGAATCCTGACGAGCTGCTCTCCTACCTGGGGCCCCCTGACCTCCCCAGCAGCAGCAACGATGACCTCCTCTCTCTCTTCGAGAATAACTGAGCCATCCTCGCCCCCCTCCCGGGGCTGGGGGGCAGCACTGTGTGCCCCTGCCCGCTGCAGAGCTGGGACCCCCCACCGTGGGGGCTTTCTCAAAGGGCTGCGATGGGACAGAGGGGCTGAGCCCCCCCAGAAGCACAAGGCTGTACATAGTGTAGAAACACTACTGCTCCCCCGAGACTCCCCATATTTAAAGGCAAGTGCGGGGCTGCCCGTGCCCCCCTATCAATGTGCAAATGCTGCTGCCCCTTTTAACCGCACGGGTCTGGCATGGGGTGTGGAGCTCAGCTCCCCCTGCCCCGCGACGAGCTGCCCTGTATGTCCCCGATGGCTATTAAAGGATCCTTCTGCAGGGTCACGCGTGTCCCCCATCTTTTGTCATCCCGCTGTGGGGCTGGCCCCGCCACCACTCTGAGCGCGCAGGGGAGGCCCTCGGGTGGCGGGAGGATCCAGGCCTCTGTACGGGCAGAGGGGGGAGGTGTGTCTCGAGTAGCGAGGGAATCCTGCCCTATCGCCGAGCAGCGGCGGCCGGGCTGGGCGGTGAACCGGACCTGTGGCGTCAATCATTAACCGGGGCCGGCTGGGCGGTGCTGCAGTCCGACGGCGGAGGAGGACAATCGGGTGTCTCCGCACGTTAGAGGGTGGGCGGCTACGGCTGGGCCGCAGCTCCAAGCCCCAGAGGCCCTGGTGCCGCCGCATCCCCCGAGACTCCCCTCACGGCTGCCCAGCGCCGCGCCCGCCTCCCCTGCGCCATCCCGCCACTCCTCGCTCTCCGCACGGCGCATGCGCGCCGCGCCCTGCCCAGCGCCGGACTGCGGCCCCCACCCCGCCCGCGCTTTTTTCCCCCTTCCCCCCCCTTTCAAAGGCGGTACCGCCGATTGGTTGCCTGCCCCGCCACTCCGCCACTCTGCCAGCGGCCGTTGGTCGGCTCTGCGAGGGAGGCGGGCCCTCATCAACCCTATATAAGGGGCGGCGGGGGACTGCGCTCCTTCTGCTGCGCTGCGCCCGCCGTACGGACGAGTGTCTGCTGCCCTGCTCGTGTGTCGCCATGGCCAACCCCGTCGTCTTCTTCGATATCGCCGCTAATAACGAGCCCCTGGGTCGCGTCACCTTCGAGGTGGGCGCGGGAGGCGGCCGGGGAGGGGCGGTGGGCGCCGCTGCCGTTTCCTCGCCGGGCGCGCCGGGCCGGTGGGGGGTCAGCCGGCGCCGCGCGTGCGCGGCGGGGGCGCGTTGGTGGCTGCGGGGCTGGGGCGCCCCCGGCCCGGTGGGGCGAACAAAGGGCCCCGAGCGTCGCGCTCGGACGGCTCCAGGAGCGGCGGCGCGGTGCCAGCCCAGGGCGCGCCATCGCCCGAGGCAGTCCATGCGCACCTGGTCCGGTGCCGCTGGATCCCCGTTACCGCCGGCCTCGCTGCCGCCGCGTTCCCGCCGCGCCTCCGCTCCGCCCCGGGCCGGGGGGGGCGCGGCAGTTCCCCCCAACTGCGGGTTGCGGCCGTGGCGGCTCCGCCGCCATTTTATCGCAAGGCCCCCGGAGCATCGGGATAAGCCGCGTCGAGCTCCCGGGCGGTGCTGCTCGAGTCTGGGGATGTCGGCGGGGAGTGCCGGCAACCTGATCACTGCGGGATTGTCGCTGGAGGGCGAAGCATTTCTCACCCCGCCCGGGGCGCAGAGCATCCCTGGCACGGCCGGGCCTGCTCCGGGCGCCGCGGCTGCTGCGGATTCGGGGCCGCGCTCCCCCACGGGCGGCGCATCCAGCCCAAAATCCTCCCGAAGCGTTGGGAGGCGGCGCGCACGCCCCGCCCAGGAAGTCTTGGGCACATTAATGTTTAATTTAATCCAGGCCAGCAGAATGAACCCTTCTCTGCACCGCTGGTGAGATGAGCGCCGCTGCATCTGTTAGTTCAGAGCTTGCAGATAACGGTGTGAGACGGGGAGGAATCTAGAGCTGCTGGCACGGCCCAGAAGCCCCCACCCGGTGGGGGTCCCTGGGCTCCGAGCAGTGTCTGGACTGGCCTCTGAGAGTGGGGGGCAGTGGCCAGCCCGGATTTGACAAATGCCTTTCCTGTCTTTACAGCTCTTTGCAGACAAGGTGCCGAAGACAGCAGGTTGGTAAAACAACTTTGGCTCCACGGCGACTGTACTGAGCCCCAAACTCAACAAATCTGTTCATGGTGGGGTTTTATTTCCTTTGCAGAAAACTTCCGTGCTCTGAGCACTGGTGAGAAGGGATTTGGCTACAAGGGGTCCTGCTTCCACAGAATCATTCCTGGGTTCATGTGCCAGGTGCGTGGTGCTCCTGCTGTGGTGGGTGGGTAGGTGGGTACGTGAGGCAGTCTGGCACTCAGGTAGGTTTTGGAGATGGATTGGTTCTGCCATTTGCCTGCACCCAGTTCCAGAGTGTTCTGCACCCATGCCCTGAAATACTGCCTTTTCACAGGGTGGTGACTTCACACGCCACAATGGCACTGGAGGCAAATCCATCTATGGGGAGAAGTTCCCAGATGAGAACTTCATCCTGAAGCACACGGGTCCTGGTATCCTGTCGATGGCCAATGCTGGCCCCAACACGAACGGTTCCCAGTTCTTCATCTGCACTGCCAAGACCGAGTGGTGAGTCGTGGGCTGTGGGAGGAGGAGCTTGGGGGTCTGCATCTGGGAGATGTCCTGTGTTGGGGGATATGGGACCGGCTGTGACTGGTGGTTCTCCGCAGGCTGGATGGCAAGCATGTTGTCTTCGGCCGCGTCAAGGAGGGGATGAATGTGGTGGAGGCCATGGAGCGCTGCGGCTCCAAAGATGGCAAAACAAGCAAGAAGATCACCATCACCGACTGTGGGCAGCTCTCGTAAACCCTTCTCTCACCGACTGACGGCTCCTCAGGCAGCCTGGGCGCCACAGCCCGCTGCAGCTCACCCGCTCCCACCCCAGTCCTGATGTACTGCTGCGTTTCTACTGGGTCACGGTCCCACTGGGCCGCAGTTACCTTCGAATCTAAATAAAACGAGTTAAATTACACACACCATAGCCGTTCCCTTCTGTCGCTAGCTGGGGAGGGCAGGGTTTGGCACTGGTGGGGGAGGGAATAGAAGGTGCTGAGGGGCAGGAGGACCCCTGCTGGTGGGGTGGTTACACCAGGCACCCCAGGAGGATCCACAGGGAAGAGAGTAAGCTGGTCTGAGGACTGAACTGATCCATGGGGGGTCCTTAGTGTTTTAGCTGGGGAAGGGTTCTGTTCCTTCAACCACTGCCCTGCGCCTGTAAGTATGGGAGGGGCAGTGGCACTCAGCGACCAGCAGCAAACCCAGATGACTCTGCTCCTGGTCTGTGTTTATCATTCTGCCTTTATTATGAAACCACTGATTGCCCCCTGAAGCCATCCAGGAGTGGGTTCTGTTTCTGTGAGGGCTGAAGGGCTCTGGGCTGGTACTGCAGTGCGCATCTGGTTGAGTTGGGCAGCTGTGGGGCTCAGGTGGAGGCAAGTGTGTTGTGTGCCTACCTAGGTTGGGAGGGGCTGGTTCCCTGATGCTCTGGGAGATGAACTGGTTTTCCAGGCACTGGTGAGGACTGCTGGTTCCTGACCCAGCTCTTAAAGGTGCTGGGGCAAGCAGCCCAGCTGTTCAGGGGCAGGAGAGGGCTGCTGGTGTCTGAGTGGTTCACACCTTCTCCATCCTACCTTTAGGGAGAAAGGGTGCCTGCTGATAGCTGAGAGTCTGGTCCATATGGGTGGAGGCAGGACATTCTGCTGGGGTGCTGAACTGGTGAATTGCTGGAACTCCCAGGACAGTTTCTCTACAGCCAGTACAAGGGAGGAAGAGAGATTGTCTTTGTGCTCCTGAAACAGGTGAGGCACTTCATCAATGCCCCTCTGTCTCTGCAGACCAGCACTGCCAGTGAACTGGGAAATGACAAGGAAATGCTCCATGTAAGGTTCCTACACATGGATCATGTGCATTGAGCTTTGTCTGCATCTCTGGGTGACTGTGCCTCATGAGGCTGACCCCTTGACACGTGTCTGGGGTCTTTGTTCAGCCTGATGAAAATTTACAAAGAATTTGCCACCCCTGACTGGTGGGTTGTGACACCTGCCTTTCCTCCCACTCTGGAACCCCTCAATATCCCCCAGTGACTCCCAAATCCATTCTGGGAACCCTTCCAAACAGCCCCTGGGACCCTTCCAAATCCACCCCAGGACTCCCAATGTTCCCCAGGATGCCCTTGAATCTCCCCAATCCTCCAGGGATGCCTTGGTACCCTCCAACAGCCCCTCAGGAATCCCTCAAATCCATATTGGGACCCTCAACATCCATCAGGACCCCTCTCCAGCCCCTGTCGCCCTCCCTGGTCCCCCAAATCTAATCAGGGTCCCCCCAAGGCAACTCTGGAAACCACAAATCCCCATCATCCCCCAATATCTCATGGGACGCTGCAGCCCCCTAGACCCCCAAAATCCACCCTGCACCCCCCAAATCAACCCTGGGATCCTCACAAACAATCCCTGGGACACTCCTAATCTACTCAAGAACATCCTGACCCCTCAAATTCACCATGAGACACCCCCCCCACCCCTGCCCCAGACACCCTCTACTCCCTGGGACCCTCTAGCAGCCCCCAAATGTAACCTGAAAACCTCTCCCTCCCTCCCAGGAATCCCCCAAACACCAATTGGGACCCTCCAGACTGCCCTCCCGCCAGTCTGCCCTGGAACACCAAATTCCACCTTCAGAATCCCCACAAAGACTCTCTGGAACCCTCAAACCCTCTCCAGACCCCCTAAACCCACCCTCATACACCCCAGAGTGCCGGGGAACCCCACCCCCTCCCAGGACCCTCCAACCCCCATTAGATGCCCCCAAATCCACCCCAGGATCTCCCCTGGGGTCCCTCACCACCCTCTGGATCCCCCAAATCCACCCTGTGATGTGAAAACATCTGCTGAGAAGCCCCTGGCACCACCCAAATCCACCCTGGGGCCCCCCTAAAGACTCCCTGGAGGCCCCTGGGACCACCCCTACACAAAGCCTCCCCCTCCACACTGTTCCAGCCCCACCACGTCCTTGCCTTCCCCCCAGCACATGGCCTTGTCCTCCTGCAGTGTCCTTGTGTGCCTCCTGATGTCCTTGCGTCCACCCATCCCCCAGGGGATGCATGTTCCCTGTGCCCCTTCCCCTGTAGTGGCACTGGCTCCCTGTCCCATTAGGGGGTCCCTAGAGTGCTGTCTCCATGCCCCCAGGCTATCTTTGTGTCCCCTTTCCCCACAGTGGATGTCGCCAGGGGGGTGCCCTCCAAGCCCCCACGCTCAAGATCTCCCCAGGATGTCACCCCCTTGTCCCCCTTCCTGGGGTGTCCCCGAGGTCTCCCCAGGGTGATATGGCCCCAGATCAGGATGTCCCCATCCTGTCTTCCCATGTCCTGATGTCTCCCACAGCCCCCCCTCCATGTCCCCTACGGCCACCCACATCATTCTGACTCCTGTGCCTTCCATGACCCCGATGTCCCCATGTCCCCCATATCCCCCTACTGTCCCCATGTCCCCCATGTCCTCCTATGTCCCCCAACATTCCCCGTGTCCCCCTGTGTCAGCTGGTGCGGCAGGGGGACCAAAGGTGGTCCAAGGGGAACCCTCCTGTGGGGGTTTGGGGTGGGGGTGGGGGGCTGGGAGGGTTCTGTGGGCAGTTGGAAGGGAGCTATGGGTACTCGGGGGGTGGGGGTGTCCAGAGGGGCTGTGGCAGATCCTGGGGGTTCTGGGGGTGGCTCTGGGGGCTTAGGGAGGTCTAGGAGGATATCTGTGGGTGCTAAGGGGACGTTGTTGGGGCTCAGGGAGAGCCCATGGGGCTGACAGGTTTGTAGTGGGGGGGGTCTGTGACCTCCATGGATGGAGGGCTGTGGGAAGTGCTATGGGGGGGCCCCTTCTCCCAGGGGGAGGTCTGTCAGGGTATGGGGAGAGGGTCACTTGATACTGGGGCCAACTACCCACTTTGAGGGGTACAGGGTGTTTGAGCTGCCAGTGGCTGGATTTGAAAGGACCCTGTGCCCTGAGAGTGTGTTTAGGGGGTTTCTGCCCCTGGGAGATGCTGCCCAGGGGTCAGGAGATGCTGAGGGGCTTCAGAGTGCAGGTGATGGAGGATTCATAACTGTTCTCACTGCCCACTGCATCCTCTTGCTCCCCAAGGACCTGCAGCTAGCCCAACACCTGCAAGGGCCCCAGAGGGGGAGCGTCTGATGAAGGACACCCCTGGGATCCCCACACCATGGCCCAATCCCTGGCACCCACCCACACCCACCCCTCCTGACACTTTCACATCCCTAATCCTATTGGGGGGTCCCTGGGAGATCCCCACATTGAGACATCCCCCACCTGGAACTCCCTTCTCAATACCCCTCCTGAGGGCCCCCACCATGGCACCCCACAAACTCCCCGGGCAACACATCCCCGGGTGGGGGTTCCCTTCCTGACTTCAGCACTTCTCAGATTATTGTGGGTCCCCACCTGTAATCATTCCAGGACCCAGGAACTGGAGGGACATCATCCCCGAAGGGGACATCCCTAGGACTCACACTCTATTGGAGACCTCCCTCACTACTGCTGGACCCCAATAAATGTCTCTGATCCTCAAATGCTGCTGCTGGAGTGAGGGAAATTGGGGGCAGGCACCCGTGGAGGCTCTGGGTGCAGGGACTTAAGGGGGGGTGGGAGCACCTCCACGAGGGCTGTGGGAATTGGAATAGGGGATATTTGGGGAGGTGAGGAGGAGGGTGAAGCTTAAAATGTCCCCTTTATAAGGTGGCGTTTGGAGGGGCAGGGCTTGAGGGGGCACTTTTATAGTGGTGGGGTCATTTTGGGGGGTTAGGGATTAGAGGTTTGCTTTATGGAGGAATCAATGCATCAGGAGGCAGGGATCCCGGGGCAGGTACTACGGGTCTGTTTTATAGAGGATGGGGAGGATGGGGGGCTGCCTCCAGGGCCGGGGGGCAGGGCTCCCCTTTACAAAGGCAGAGCGGCCGGTGCGGGGCAGGGCTTGACCTGAGACGGGGCTTTAAGCCTCCTGTGTAAGGCCCGAGCCTCGAGGGGTGGGGTTTTAAGGGGCGCTCTTTATGGGGCTGGGCCCAGGGTCCACTTTTATGCTTGCGGTGGGGGGTTATCGTAGTAGGGTGCGTGTGCGCCACCTGAGAGGGGCGGGACTTAGGGGGTGGGGCTGCATGGGGCGTTGTTGCGGGGTTCCCCAATATAAGGGCTCTCCGGTCCGTCCCCCCCCGCGGGCCATGGCGGCTGCGGCGCTGCTGCTGGGCGTGCTGTCGCTGCTGCTGCTGTCGCTGCTGTCGCGACTGTCGCGGCGTGGCGATGGGCGCGGCCCGCGCTGGGGCGCGCTGCACCTGCTGCACCCACAGGGGGCGCTGCACCTGAGCCGCCTGGCGCGGCGGCATGGGCCCATGCTGCGCCTGCGCGCGGCGGGTCGCGGTGAGTGCGGGATCCCCGACCTCAACCGAACCTGCCAGGAACACCCGACCCCGACCTAGCCGCCCGGGACCCCCGAACCCGACCCCGACCGAACTTGCCCGGAACCCCCGAACCCGACCCCAGCCCAACCGCCCGGGACCCTCAAACCCGACCCCACCCCAGCCGCCCGGGACCCCCGAACCCGGCACCAGACCAACCGCCCGGGACCCCACAGCCCCCCAAACCCCCCTCCCTGCTCCCCAGGGACTCTCCGAACCCCCAACCCTGCCCTTTCCCCCTGCCGTGGGGACCTCTCCTCAAACCCCCCAAACCTTTCTTGGGGCCCTAATCCCCCGATGCTCCCCCTAAAATCCCACGCCAGGACTCCCCACTTGGTTTGGGATCTCCCCCAGTTTTGGAGTACCCCCAGCCCCTCCTCTTCCCTGCAGAGGTGCTGGTGCCGAGCTCGGTGGCGACCATCCGCGAGGCGCTGGTCCGGCACTGGGGGGACTGGCTGGGGCGCCCCCACAGTTACCTGGGTATGGGGGCGGGGGGGGGGCGGTTGGGGGGGTTCCTGTGGGGTTTGGGGAGTATCTTGTTTGTAGTGAAGCCCTTCGGGGGATTTGAAGGGAGTCACTGTGTGGTTTCCGGGGTTCTTTGTGGGGCTCGGGGGGGTCACTAAGGGTTTGGCGGGGCCCTGTGGGATGGCAAGTCCTTATGGATTTTGAGGGCGTACCCATGAGATTGAAGGGGTTGTTATGGGATTGGGAGGGGGTCTCTATGGAGTTGGGGACATGGGTACTGGGAGGAGGGGGGCAGTTCTGGAGGTGTGGGTTGTCTGTAGGGGCTAGGGCAGTTTCTAGAGGTCTCTGCCCCACCAGACACACTCTGCAGCCTCCAGGGTGGCATTAGGAGGGTCCTATGGAGGAAGCGGCTATGGGGTTGAAGGAGGCTTTATGAGGTAGTGGGGCCCTGTAGCACACCCCTGTTGTATTGGAGGTGGGTCCCTATAGGGGCTGGGGGGTTTCTGGGGGTCCCTGACTGCTCCTGCCCAACCCCAGGGTCGCTGGTGTCACAGGGGGGCCGGGACCTGGCACTGGGAGACCCCTGCCCTGGCTGGCGGCGGCAGCGGGGAGCAGTTCGGGGGGCACTGGCACGGGCTGGGGGGCGTCTCGGGCCCCTCCTTTGGCTGCAGGGCCAGGAGTTATGTGAGGTGAGACCCTGAAACCGACTTCTGCCCAAAATGATCCTTCTGCAGCCCCGACACCCCCAAAACTGATCCTCCCAACATTCCAAAACAGATCCCCACACAATATTGACCAGCAAAACCCTGGCCCATGCACCCCAAAACTGATACCTTGAGCCCCACTCCCTTCACCCAAACCCCACCCATGCACCTTAACCATGTCCCCTGCATCTGAAAACTGCCCCCAAAACCCTACCCCCTGCACTCAACCCCCAATCTCTGCATCCCAAACCTGATCCCCAAACCCTGCACCCACATCACTGTCCCCCAAAACTTACCCATCCAAACCTCACCCTCTGCACCCCAAAAGGGCATTATCCCTGTGAGTCCCCATAACTCCCTCAGAGCTCTGCACTTCTCTTGTGCGACCCCCTAAACCAGCCTTGGAGTCCCCCTTTATTTGCTCTGGGGGTCTCTCTAACCTTCTCTTTCCCCCAGGAGCTGCGTTCGTATGGGGAGGCCCCCCTGGACCCCTTTGAGGTGTTCACCTTCCACACCTGCAGCACCATCGCACGCCTCCTCTTTGGGGAGCTGGTGAGGATCTGGCGGGGGGCCCAGGATGGAGACAGGGGTTTGGAGGAGGATGCCAGTTTTTATGGGGGCCCAGGGGTTTGGGGGGGACCCAGGAGTTTGTGGAGGGAACATCCAGCTGTTTGGGGGGACTGACCAATTTGTGTGTGGGTGGCAGGGGTTTGGGGGCACACAGAAATTTGAGGGGACCCGAATGTCTGAAATGATGTTTGGGGTGTTCTGGGGGATCCAGAGACAATTGAGTACTGGGCAGTACACAGGTGTGTCCTCCTCCAGGTTCCCCCTCCAGGGGAGCTCCGGGCCTTCTCACGCTGCCTGGGGGAGCTGCTGCAGGTCTGGGGGCACAGCAGTGTTCGGGTGCTGGACCTGCTGCCCCTGCTGCGGGTGAGCCTGGCAGCTCCTGGGGGTGGCTATGGGGCTGTGGCCTTTTTGCTGCATGAGAGTCTATGGAGCCCAGAGCTATAGACCCCTATGGGGGCAATGAGGGAAGTGTGGGGGGCTACAGGGGGACTAGGGGCCCTTGGGGGCCTGGGAAGGGCTGTGAGTCTCAGGGGGATTATAAGGCCCATGGGAAAGATATGGGGCTGGTGGGATTATATGGGGTTGGGAGTGAGGTTATAGGATCTGTGTGGGACTGGAGAAGGGTATGGAGGGCTGACAGAGAGCTTATAGGGTCCATGGAGAGCTTGGGTGGTGTCTGTGGCACTGGGAAGGGGCTGTATAACTAATGGAGCTGGACAGGGGTGATAGTGTTTGTGTGGGGCTAGGGTGAGTGTTACAGGGTCTATATGGTGTTGGGGATCTCTGTGGGCCTGGGAGGGGCAGTTGTGGGGGCTCTATAGGGCTGAGGTGGGGTAAAGTGTCTCTCTATGGAGCTGAGGATGCCTATAGGACATTGGAGGGGTCTGTATGGCCCAGGGGAGCAGCCATAGGGTTTCTCTGGGGCGCAGGACACTCAGGCAGCATCTCTGGGGGAGCGGGTGTCTCTCTGAGGTCAAAGGTTTCTTGGCGGTGGGGGTCCCCATGGAGTCCCTGTGCGCAGGCCCTGCCCAACCCGGGACTGCGGAAGCTGCTGCAGCTTGTCCAGCACCGTGACATGTTTGTGGAGACCCAGATCCAGCGGCACCAGGTGGGGAGGCCCGGGGAGCTGGGAGGCAGCCCGAGGTCAGGAGCAGCGTGGTTGGAACAGAGCCTCAGGGGAAACCCAGGGCTTTGGAAACTACATGGGGGTCCGGAAGGACTCAGGTTCTGTGTGGAAACCAGGAGTTTGGGGGCTACCCAGGGGCTTGGGGGCACCCACATATTTTGGGGGAAACAGAGGTTTGGGGGGGACCCAAGGGGATGGGAGGAGCCAGGGGTCTGGGAGGCATGTAAGGCCTTGGGGAGGGCCAGGGGTTTAGGTGGACCTGGGGGTTTGGAAGAGACTCCTGTGTTTGGGGGCAGCTGGGGATCAGGAGAAACCCCCAATACGTGTCACCCCTTTGCCAGGCGTGCCCCTCCCCTCCCCCGGACACAGTTCTGGGGGCACTGCTGGGGCGTAACCATGGGGCACGGGAGTGCCCCCTGAGCCCCCCCCGGCTGCACATGGCGCTGGTGGACCTGTTCATTGGGGGCACCGAGACCACTGCGGCGGCGCTGGGCTGGGCTGTGGCCTTCCTGCTGCACCGCCCCGAGGTGAAACACATGTCCCTCCATA
Organism: Zonotrichia leucophrys gambelii; assembly: GCF_028769735.1. Classification (NCBI taxonomy): domain Eukaryota; kingdom Metazoa; phylum Chordata; class Aves; order Passeriformes; family Passerellidae; genus Zonotrichia; species Zonotrichia leucophrys. Next base: position 9,021 of record NC_088191.1, on the reverse strand, counting down.
TCTTCCATGCAGCCTTGGGGGGTCCTGTGTCCCCCCCTACATCCTGTTTTCCATGTGTCCCTCATGTTCCCTTCTCTGTGGGTTTCCTGGTGCTCTGCCCCCAGATGATGTGGAGCACCCTCTGTCCCCTGTACAGTGCCAGGGCTCCATGTGTGTACTTGGGGGTCCCATATCCCCACCTGTGTCCTACATGTCCCCCATGTCCTCCTCCCCATGGCTGACACTGTGCCCTTGCACCACCCTGAGGTGCCCCATGGATGTCTCAGACATTTCAGAGCTGTGTCTGTGTCCCTATGTGTCTCCTTGGTTTGGGGTTTCCATGGAGAGGTGGCTCAGGGTCCAGGGATAGAGGGTCCCAAGAGAGAGATCTGGGGGCTCAGGGGTGTCCCCAAGGAGGAGGGAGGAGCAAGTTTGGGGAGGGGGGGGGGTTGGGTCCCAGGACAGGTCTGGGGAGGATCTGGGAGTTCAAGGGGGTTGCCAAGGGAGAGGGCCAGGCTTGGGGATGGTTTGGAGTCCCAGGGGCAGGTTGGTGAGTTTGGGGGGGTCTGGGGTTCTGGGGAGTCACCCTGTCATCCCATTGCCACTGTGTGCCCCCTGGGATGCACCCCCTCCCCTGGTGCCCCATGGGGGTTGCCAAGGGAGAGGGCCAGGCTTGGGGGATGGTTTGGAGTCCCAGGGGCAGGTTGGTGAGTTTGGGGGGGTCTGGGGTTCTGGGGAGTCGCCCTGTCATCCCATTGCCACTGTGTGCCCCCTGGGATGCACCCCCTCCCCTGGTGCCCCATGGCAGACATGGCACACCTGTGCAGCTGCAGGCGCGGCTGCGGGCGGAGCTGCAAGGGGCACAAGGACCACCTGGGCCAGGGGACGTGGGGCGCCTGCCCCTTCTTCAGGCCACCGTCAGCGAGACCCTGCGGCTGCGACCCCCTGCGCCCCTGGCGCTGCCCCACTGCGCCCTGCGCCACACCAGGTACCAGGGCAGGGAGGAGCCGCCACCAGCCAGCCTGGGTGAGGGGCAACCACCACAGAACAGGAAGGGACTGCTTGGTATCATCAGCAGGGTGCAGGAGAACCCAGCAGAGCCCATTAGACCCCAGCAAGTCCCGCTAAGACCCATCAGGTCCCAGCATGGCCTGGGTAAGACCTGAATATGCAGAATATTTACCAGTAGGGCCCAGTAGAAGTAGGGCCACAGTAGACTCCAATAGACCAGTACAGTCTGGTAAGTCCTTTTAGGACCCAGTAGGCTTCAACAGAGCCCAATAAATCCCAGTAAGACTTATTAGGTCCCAGTAGGCCCCAGTATAACCCCAGTACATTCCACTTGGCCCCAGCAGGTTCTGGAATGACCCCAGTAGACCCTAACAGACACCCAGTAGATCCTAGAAGATCCCAGAATAGCCTCAGTAGGCCCCAGCAGAGCCCAGAAATCCCAGCAGGAGTTTGCAATATATCCCAGTAAGTCCAAGGTAGCCCCACTAAACCCCAGTAGACATCCAGTAGCCCCCAGAAAAGCTCTCGATGGGTCCAGCAGTTCCCAGTGAGCCCAGTAGACCCCAGTATGGCCCCAGTAGACCTCAGCAGATAGCCAGTAGATACCAGAGAGCTCCAGTAGGACTCCAGCAGATCCCAGTATGGCGCTAGCAGATCCCACCCAGTATACCAGTAGACCCCAAATAAATTCTAGTAGGTCTCAGTATGGCTCCAGTAGATTCCAGTATAGCATCAGTAAATTCCAGTAGGCACCTAATAGATCCCAGGAGACCCCAGAGAGCCCCAGTAGACTCCAACAGACACCCAGTAACTCCCAGTAGCACCTACCAGATCTCAGTATAGACCCTGTAGACCCAAACAGACATCCAGTCATACCCAGTGAGCCCCCAGAGAGCCTCAGTAGGTCCCAGTATGGCCCATGTAGCTTTCAGTAGCCCCCAGCAGACCCCAGTCTATCTCCATGCACCTTGTCCCCTTCCAGTCTTGGGGGGCTCCCCGTGGCAGCCGGCACTGTCCTGATCCCCAACCTGCTGGCAGCCCAACAGGACCCTGACATCTGGCAGCACCCTGAGGTCTTCCTGCCCGGTATGTGGGTATGCCTGCACTCTGAGTGCCCCCCTGAACTCCTGAGTTTCCTCAAACATCAAACTGGGTTCCCCCAGCCATGGTGTTTTCCCTGATTCCTGGGTATCCTGGGAACACCTTTATGTCATGAGTGCCCCCTCCCCCCCCCCGATGCCTGAACCACCCCAACCCCACACCCCCTCCCCCAAACCTGTGGTTCCCCCCCACCATCCCCATTAGTTCTCCCATATATCTGTGTATCCCCCCAAAACCTGTTCCTCCCCTCTACCCCCCCCCGCCGAAACCCCTGAGACCCCCATCAGGTGTCTGAACCCTCCCCAAACGTGAATCCCCTCTATCATCCTGGGGTCTCCCCCGAGTCTTAGGCTCCCTCTGAGCCCTTCGGTGACCCCAAACCCCCATGTTTCCCTTCTGAACCCCGAAGTCCAACCTGGGGAACCCCCAGGCTCCCTCCAAACTTGTGGAGGTCCGCCCCTAAGTCCTGGGTCCCCCCATCACGCCCGCTCCCCCCAAGCCTGTGGGTCCCCCCCGGAATCCCCTGACCCTGCGGGTCCCCCCGTACTCCTCGGAGCCTGCGGGTCCCCCCCGGAACCCCCCGATCCTGCGGGTGCCCCCGTACCCCTCGGAGCTGACCCGCCGCCCCCCAGAGCGGTTCCTGGCGCCGGGCGCCCCCTCGCGGTCGCTGCTGCCGTTCGGCTGCGGGGCGCGATCGTGCCCGGGGGAGGGGCTGGCGCGGGCCGAGCTCTTCGTGTTCCTGGGGCTGATCCTGCGGGAATTCCGTCTGGAGCCGGGCCCAGAGGGACTGCCGGGGCTGAGGGGCTCGCCGGGCACGGTGCTGCGCTGCCCCTCCTTTCGCCTGCGTATGGTGCCCTGCCAGCCCCCGGGCTTACCCTGACCCTGGCCTGACTCCACTTGACCACTTTATTACTTTTCTGAACACACTGTGACTCACCTGAGTTTTTTTTGACCTTTCCTGAATACACCTGACTTCACCTGAGCTTGTGTGACACTGCCTGAACCTGGCTGACTGTGACCCCCTGACTGACCCCACCTGACCTCGGCCTCACCCCTGCCAACCCTATGCCTCACCTTGACACCGGCTATGACCCCAGCTGTGACCCTACCTAACCCCATCTGACTCTCTTGAACCCTGCGTGACTCCATCCCAACTCACCTGACACCTGACCACCTGATCCCTGCGTGCCCCCATTCACCACCCCAGATAGCTGGGTCTCCCCCGGATGCCTGAGTCAATGCAGTGTGGAAGGGCCCCATTTACCTCCTCCTAATAAAATTTGTGCTTTTGAACCCACAAGTCCCGGCTCTTCCTGGAACCCCCTAAACCTCCGGAACGCCCGAAGCCCAGCCTTGCCCCCACCCTGACCGGCCACTCTCGGCACCCGCCACAGCCGCAGCCCTCGGACAGCATCAGAAGATAGCGGTCTGGCTGATTTGCACTTCCCCGCTCCCCAAAGCCCTCCCCGGAGAGGCTGCGGTCCGGGTTGGGCTCACAGCCCTGCGAGATACGGCGGGTTTGTGCGGGGCGCTGCGTTCTGCTGATCAGCCTGGCAACAGGCCACTCAAAGCATGAAGGGCTCTGATTGGCCGAGGCCTGGTGTGCCTGGCAACCGATTGGCTTAGAGCTGTCGGGGGCGGGAGGGGAGTACAGCGCCGTCCCCAGAGCGAGGGACTGGAGGAGCGGGCGCTGCAGGGTGGAGCGCTCTCTCCGAACATAGCGGGCACACTCAGGAGCACTCTCCCGACGCAAAGACACGAGGGAGAGAACAGCGAGGAGGGGCAGGGAGGGAACGACACCGCCCGCGCCCCTCGAGTCATGTGTCGAAATGGGGGCAACGGTAAGGGAGGGGTAGGCAAGGCAAGGGAACAGAAAGGTTTGTCGGTGAGGAAAGGCAAAGAAGGAAGAGGCAATTCAAGAGGGCACCAATACAAGGCAAGGCAAGCGTGGGGTAGGTAAGGCAAAGAAAGGAAGGGTACGAAACGCTATGCATGGGAGGGTTAAACAAGGCAAAACAACAGAGGAGAAGGCAAGACGACAGAAGGGAGGGTTGGTAAAGGCAACACGAGCAAAGGGAGGGGCAGGCAAGGGGTCCAGGCAAGGCAAGGGGAGGCAGTGGAAGCCAAGATAATGGAAGGAAATGGAGAGGTAGGCCAGATAAGGCAACGGAGGGGTTGTTACCTGAGCTATCCAGCTGCAGGATAAATGTTCAAAATAAACATTGGACCCTTACGGGAAGAGTCTGCAGGGTGCCGCACTTGTCCCGGGGCCCCCCGCCCCGCGGGTGCTGCCCGCAGCTCCCGCTCCATCATCCCTACAGCCCCCGCGCTCCCCCCGCCCTGGTGACATAACTCAGGTTTCCCACAAGGTCCGCATGATTTGCGGAAAAAACTCCACAACTAGTAAAAGTCGTGAGGTGGGTATGTATCTTTATTCAGCGTCGGACGCATGCAGGATAACTCCTTAAAGAACATGCGCGCAATCCGAGAGTCCAAACTCTCCTTTTTCCCCCAGCCTATTGCATATGCACTAAGTTTCGCAATAGGTTCATGCATATTCATTGCATTACAATTAGTTAATGTGAGTCCTTGAGCAGAGAGCTCGCTGTTTGTCCGTTGTGTCCTGCAGCCTCAGTTTTGGCTTGCTTCTTATTTCAAGGTCCAAGGGGCCCCTCTTACTTTCCTCTAGCTTGGAAGCTCACATTCCTTTCACCTTGTTTGAGACAATTTTGAGAGCTACAGGCTTTTTTGAACACAGCAAATCTAACAGACTAAACAAGTTAAACAAAACAGCGCATTCCACCTAAATCTGAAGTTGATTTCTAACCCAAGTTAATTCCTAACCTCATGTCTCATTTGACAGGAGATGAAGGATTTTTAGGGATTTTTTTTTAGGACTATTGAGGGTAATTTTAGGACTTTTTATGAGTAGGGTATCTTTAGGGCTTTTGAGGGAATTGTAAGGTATTTTTTGGGGTAGATTTTTTAGAATTTTAATGAATTTTGGGGTAGAAGGAAAGGCAAGTCTGGCACCCCATTGTTTAAGGGGCAGACGAAGGGCTGTGTAGGGAAGGGAACTCCCCACATGACCTTTTCTCACCTCATCCCCCACTCCAAGGTCTGGCAGCCCCCCATGTGACCAGCTGCTTTCAGAGGGTTACCCAGGCACACCTGGACAGGGAGCTGCTAGGCCAGAGGGGCTAACGGGGGTGTCCCAAGCATCCCTCCGGGAGCTATGGTTGAAGCATCCAGCAGGGACTAGGGAGCTGCTAGGCCAACCTGGGCATAGAGCATCACTTTGAGAAAATGCCAAGGGAAGAACCCTCTTGCTAAGGGGCAGCACCTGAGCAGGCTAGGCAGCATGTACTACTGATGTACTAATTAGTAATCACCAAGGAATAATTATATAAGTTAACAGCAAATTACCCAATTTAGCTAGCTGTGTAACCTTAACACAAAGTTCTATGTTTTACCAGTTTTCTGTTCTTCTGCTCCAAGTAGTTGTTGCAAAAAAGAAAGCGCTGTTATTTTTCTGAAGAGTTTTCTTCTATAACAAGCCCTTTACTCCCCTTAAATTTGAGTCAGAGGAGCGAAACAGCTGCAGCTGCTCTGATGGCTTTTATACCCGGTGGGATTAGCCCCCTCCCTTTTCCTGGGTGCCGTGGGAATGAGAGGTGGGCACCATCAGGGATATATTAACCCCAGCCTTGTCCGAGGGGCTTCATTCCCTCTCTGGGATGTGCTGGGGTGAGAGCTCTCCTCTCATTTCAGCGAGGAGGCTCTTTCAGCTTATCTCAGCTTGTTTTCAGCAGGTGTTTCTGGGCATCTAAAGCAACAGAGGCTTGGAAGAGACTGAAGAAAACAGCATGGAATGCAGTGAGTATTTAAGTTAACAATTTTGGGTTTTGTGTTTAGGGATGCTAAAGTGCATTTGCAAGTCCTGGAGTTGTTCTTGTTTGGTTTTTTATTATTTTTTAGGAGGAGCACATCTTCCAGAGGCTCCCAGTTGTGTCAAGTATAACACTTTGTTCAGCAGATTCATCATGTCACAAGAGGGATCTGCCCAGTGTCAAAGATGATGTTTGAGATTGACGCTTCAGGTGAGTTAAGGGTTGTGACTGGGAGAGGGAGGGTTAGGAGTTCTTGGGGGGGTGGGGAGAGATTTGAAGGCAGCAGAGTGAGAAAGGGTGTTTATTTGAGGACACATTCCCCCCCCCCCCCCCCCCGGTTTTCACATGTCTTAAAGCACACAAGGTCATCCACTGCACTCACAGGATTTACCTTTGCCTTTCTCTAACCCAGGTGCCACCCCTAATAAAGGCCACAGCCTTGGAATCAGAATGAAGCTGGAGCCTGAAGGAGCCAGGCACACTCAGGAGAGGGCAAGTAGCTGACTTGCTGGGATTTGGCCCACATAATTCTGAACTCATACTTTGGTTTCGGTTTTCTTTATTGTAGCTGACCCAGTGGCTAACAGGCCATCACGGGGCCCTCCGAGGCAGACTCATTTCAGGATTTCAGGTGCAACGTGGATCCACATCGCCGATCATCCAAAAGATAAGTTGGGGGCCATGGCTTGGAGATGGGACGATGGGAGAGTAGCAGGTTGGGAGTTCTTGGGACAGACTTAAAAATTAGCAGAGGGAAAAGCAATCTTCTCCAAGGGGCCTCTTACACAGCTGAAGGGAGAGGCTCTACTTTTGATGGCAGCTTTCAGGCGCGCAGCGCAGAACAGTTCCGGTCCACGTCGTGTTGTCCGGCGTACCGTGTTGCCTAGTGTGTCCTTGGGGTCCCTTTGGTCAGATACATCTGCCTTTTCCACTCGAGGCCGTCACCACAAGCACCATGTGTCGTGTTTAATGTCCCCCTGTTTGTCACATTCTGTGTCACAGGTGTCTGCACATATTTGTGCCAGAGCTGCTCTGCCCTGCCACATAGCCTACTGCAATAGGACAAGTCCCGGGGACTTGCAGTTTGTGGGGTGTTGCCAGACTCTAGATGATATTCCTAGATAGACACAAGATGTTTGGAGCTGTGAAGTTATCCTGCAGCCCTTTGATTTCAGATGCAGCACTTTCAGATGCAGATGATAAAATCCAGGGCAAAATCCATCCACCCATCCTGGGTGAGGAGGTTCTCCTGAGCAGATCAGTCCCCGTTTGTCTCTGCAGGGGGAGTGTAAAGTGCGACTCTGTTACAGCACTGTTCTTTTTCTTTTTAGGAAGTAAAGCTGGATATCAGCAGTCAAAGTGAGGTGGGCAAGGTGAGCATTGAGTAGCTTACAGAAGCAGTTGTTATTGCTCAAGCCTCACTTTCTGGTGCAACTCTAAGTATCTGTTCCTGTTTCTGCGCTTTTGGCAATCCACTTAGAGCACGCCAAGCCCCAGTCACCGACCGGCCGATGCACCGGGTTTGCTGCTCTCCTGAGCCCTGTGGAAGTATCACGGGACTCTGTGATGAAGTCTCTGCCTTTTCCTAGTTAAAGGCGTCGCCAGGCACTGGCCGAGGAGTTGTGGTGAGTCAAGGAAGTAGGGAGGAGGAGCGAGGGTCCACTCAGGTTTCAGCAATGCCACATCACCTCATCTCCTCTTACCCCAGGCGTACCCCGCAACAACAGCGTCAACCTCTGAGTGAGGCCGAAGTGTGCAGCCCCAGGAGCTGGGCATTCTTAGGAGAACAGTGAGTAGCAGAACTGTTGCGTTTTGGCCAATGTGCTGCAAAGATCATGCATTGATATTTGGTTTTCTATAATGTACCAGACGAAGAAACAACAGGAAGTTGTTGAACAACAGTGCCAGCAGAAAATTCCCAGATGTCAAGGCCGCCTTCTTTCGCACCTGACATGGACCAGCATGCCCAGATGTCTGAGAGATAAGTAGAGGGCTACGACCCACAGAGGGGATGAAAGTGGGGTGTGGGGCAGGGACCCACCGGGAGGGGTTTTTGAGTCTGCTTTGGAGATGGGGCTGTCTACAAAGTGGCTGGAAAAAAAAAATAAAAACAAAAAAACCCCCAAGAGGGGTAGGAAAAAACCCAGAAAAAAAACCCAGAAAAAAAACCCCGGGATGGGAAAGAAAAAACCCAGAAAAATCCCAGGAGAAAAACCCCAATAAGGGGAAGAAAGAGCTAATTAAAAAACCAAAAGACTAGCAAGAAAAAACAAGGAAAAACACCAAGATGGGCAAGAAAAAACTGTCGTAAAATGTGCCGTAAAGCGCCACTGTCGTAAAATCGGCCGTAAAGCGCGACTGTCGTAAAGGGTGCCATAAAGCGCGACTGCTGTAAAACTGCCGTAATGCGTGACTGTCGTAAAACTGTCGTAAAAGGTGCCGTAAATCGAGACTGTCGTAAAGCGCGACTGTCATAAAACTGTAGAAAAAGGTGCCGTAAAGCGCGACTGTCGTAAAAGGTGCCGTAAAGCGCGACTGTCGTAAAGACGGCCGTAAAGCGCGACTGTCGTAAAAGGTGCCGTAAAGCGCGACTGTCGTAAAATCGGCCGTAAAGCGCGACAGTCGTAAACACGGCCGTAAAGCGCGACTGTCGTAAAACTGTCGTAAAAGGGGCCGTAAAGCGCGACTGTCGTAAAATCAGCCGTAAAGCGCGACTGTCGTAAAACTGCCGAAAAGCGCGACTGTCATAAAAGGTGCCGTAAAGCGCGACTGTCGTAAAAGGTGCCGTAAAGCGCGACTGTCGTAAAATCGGCCGTAAAGCGCGACTGTCGTAAAAGGTGCCGTAAAGCGCGACTGTCGTAAAACGCCGTAAAGCGCGACTGTCGTAAAATGGCCGTAAAGCGCGACTGTCGTAAAATCGCCGTAAAGCGCGACTGTCGTAAAAGGGCCGTAAAGCGCGACTGTCGTAAAACGGCCGTAAAGCGCGACTGTCGTAAAATCGGCCGTAAAGCGCGACTGTCGTAAAACTGCCGTAAAGCGC